>NW_028324193.1:1957500-2610000 GCF_054372755.1 Phalangium opilio | reverse complement strand
TAAATTAAAACTAGAAAAAACTAAGAAGTTCCCAGGTTACCCGTTTAAAGGACTTATTGTCCATAACTAACAATATTTACCAGATAATCCATGGCGAAGAAAACGAATTGACACGGAGTAGAGCACAAATATATTTATTTTTATTTAGCAAACAAAAACTGGTCTGGACGCGTACACTGACTAGACTAATTTTTTCTGACAGGCCGCGCCGTTTTATCTCGTATGAAAAAAAATAATAAGCGGCAGTGGCGCTCGAGGCGCCACTTCGGGAAAACTGAAATATCATAATAGGGCGCTTAAGGCGCCTCTCTCTATATATAAAAATCGTAAGCAGACGACGCGGGTTTTCTTTTTCCCGGGAATGGAGGTGCGTGGCGTGGTCCGTTACATTCTCCCCCCAAAGAGGCGGCTGCTTACTTTGAGTCGGACTCCGGAGAGTCACGTGGTTCGGGAGACCTTCTCTTGGTTGCCGGCGCGGATTCTTTCTTTGCCCGCGTGCGGCGGCGGGCCTTATAAGCCTTGCTCCGCTTGGGCCTTGGCTTAAAGCAATGGTTCTCGTGATGTCTCCCTAGTTGACAGCGGCGGCACAGGGTATATCGTTCATCTGGTATCATAGGGGCCGGTGCGGTTTTCGGCCTGACCAAGGGTTCCGTTGGGAGGGGAATTGCGGTGGCGGAACCTCCGTGGCCACTATCTTGAGATACGGTAGCCCGTATCCTGGCGGCCGGTGATTCCGCTGGCGGAGTGACTAGTAGCAAAAGGAGTCCCAACCCTCTACCACGTCCTCTTGCGGGAAGAGACGGTGCGTTTGGTACGGTGCCGCAGGCCCGCCCCCGTCCCGAAGAGCCAGTGGACCCAGGGGTCGGAGCCGCGATATCAGGCACGGGTGAAACTCGGCCGAAATCCGACGGGCGACAACAAAGACCAGGTAGGTCCGCGGCGGCCTCTGGAGGCGCGGCCGCCGCAACTGCTTCGGACTGAGGCGTCCAATGTAGCGCCGCTTCGGCTCGTGCTACCGCCTCCAAATGTTCTGCGACATCTGCCTGCACCAGTAGTGTAACCCCCCACTTCGTACCTCCGTAGGTGTAGAATGTAGGTGTAGAATGTAGGTCAAGGTCACCAGTGTAGGTCAATGACCTATGACGTAATGAGTGACGTAATCAACGCCCCCTCGCCGCCGGGGAAGCCCCTTCGCGGGGAAACCCGCGCGCCCCCTCGCGGGAAAATACCGCGCGCCGCCTCGCGGGAAAACCGCGAAATTTGAAAACCGCGCGCAAACTCGGGGTGAGTCTGCGCATGCGTATGACGGTCTCTTCAACTGTATCTGTGACGTCATTGGCGAGAAAACACCGTGCGCCGTCTATTGGGAAACTCCTCTCTTCTACAACTGTATCTGTGACGTCATTGATAAGAGAGAGATAGCTTTAAACGTACATTGACAAGGGTTAAATCTTCTACAACTGTATCTGTGACGTCATTAATAAGAGACGAGAATGGATAGCTTGAAACGTACATTGACAAGGGTTAAATCTTCTACAATTGTGACGTCATTGATAAGAGACGAAGATGAATGGATAGCTTTAAACGTACATTGACAAGGGTTAAATAGAAAATCTTTCTTTGAGAAAGTGTAATTATGGAAAATAAGTTAAGCCGAGTGTATTATAACAGTGAAAGTCCTCTCAGTTACGGTAGCGCAAAGAAATTGAAACAAGGAGTGAAAAATGTTTCGAAGAAAAAAATTAAGACTTGGCTTCAGTCTCAGCCAACATATACCATTCACAAAGCAAGGAGGATATACTTTCCAAGAAATCGTACTTACGTTACAACAGTCAGTGAAGTATTTCAGTGCGACTTGATCGATCTACAAAATCTTAAGAAAATAATAAAGGGTTTCAATATATTCTAACTATTATTGATATCCTCTCAAAATATGCTTGGAGTCTTCCTTTGAAAAATAAAACTAGTAAAGAGGTTTTGAAAGCTTTACGGAGAGTTATTAAAGAAAGCCGTTACGAATTAATGTTGATCAAGGTAGTGAATTTTTATCAAAATTGTTTAAAGATTATTTAAGAAAAGAGGGAATAAGTTTTTATACTAGTGTAGGTGCAACTAAATGCGGAGTAATTGAAAGGTTTAATAGAACTTTAAAGGATAAAATCTTCAAGTTGTTAACTAGAACGAAGAAACTAAATTACATTGATGCCTTACCAAAAATAATGAAATTCTACAATGCAACTGTACATTCAAGTACTGGTTTCGCTCTTATTGATGTCAATGAGAAGAAATTCCACCACAGAATTTGTATTAGTCTTAGACGTCGATATGATGCCCAACGATAACCTCCACGAAATGTTCCTGGAGTATGCCTGAGAAAATAGGCTCTTTCTCGAATCTCGAAAAGATGATAAAACTGTTTACGTTGTACCCGCATTCGAAATGAAAGAAATAGCCCAAATACCCAAGGATAAAACGGACAACGTTTGGAAATGATGGGCGCCCACCTCTTTTACATTGAGCTTTGTTGGAAATGTCAGAAACATATTGACTACGAAGCCTGGTATAGAGAACCAATGACTAATAAGTTAGCTGTCATTTTTGAAGTCTTGTGGAGAGATCCTTGGGAACCTTCTTCTTCAGCAGAAATTCAGCGCCTTATCATGATGAAAGGTTTAGACAATATGACTTTAATTTAAAAGTCAAGTAAGACCAAGATACCACCGTGTGTAGAAAGAAGAAACCATCGATAACTAACCCATTGATTGATATCTTTGTAGGTTTGCGAATTACACGTTGTAAGATACTAATTTTCAGTTTTAAATAACGCTTTTTGTCATCCATTATGGCCTGAAAATGGCCAACTCATTCCATAAAGAAAAGGATACCGATCAAGAAAAGAGCCGTATCTTATTTCGACAGTTCAAAACTGAACTAAAGGAAAAATATCCAGACTCCTCCAGGAAGTGCTACTGATCTCGAAGCTTCCATTTACATGAAAAAAAGAAGTAATTTATCAGGTTAGTTTTAAAGAGTAAGTAAAAAGAAAATCAAATCTACCTTCCATTGTGTATAAAACACTGGTCCCGGAAGCTTTGGAACAGATTTTGGCTGTTATGAAAAAACTGTCTCCATTGAGGAACTCTATTTAGATAATATAGGAGTTAAATGGTGTATATTCGTACAAGTTATTCTTATAATGACGTTATTTAATGTAAAGATTTGTATTTTAAAATAGGGATTTTGCTCATAAACTTGCATTGGTTTTGATAAGTAATCCAAATGTACCTTTTCATACTTTGGACCTATCAAATAACCTAAAAGAAGATAAAGGTAATATATTTACTAACGAAAAAAGAAATATCAAAGACAAATAACAACAATAGCTCTTCATTGTATTTCTTAATGAAATATCTCTTGTCAATTAATTGTAAAGAAAAACAGAAAATAAATGTTACCAATAAACATTGTGGTGAACTTTTTATGAGGATATTATTTCTGCATTTTTCATAATAGCGCTGAACTGCCTATCTGTACGAGGTTGAATTCAGGGTTCGTACAAACCTGGGAAACTGGGAAAACTAAGGCAAATAAATAACTTTCAAAAATTCAGTGTTTTTCTTCTTGGCGGTCTAGTGTAAACATGTTTTACTGTGCTTTGGTGTGTTTTATTGTAGTTTTGTTGTGGTATAGTGTAGTTTTAGAGTGTTTTATTGTACTTTTATTGTGTTTTATTGTAGTTTTATTGTACCTTAGTGTATTTTTTTGTGTTTTACTGTGTTTTATTGTAGTTTTTTTGTATTTTATTGTAGTTTTATTGTACTTTTAGTGTATTTTATTGTGTTTTATTGTACCTTAGTGTATTTTATTATGGTATAGTGTAGTTTTAGAGAGTTTTATTGTACTTTTATTGTACTTTTAGTGTGTTTTACTGTGTTTTGATTTGGTTTTATTGCGTTTTACTGTGTTATGGTGTGTTTTTATTGTAGTTTTAGTGTATTTCAGTGTATTTTGTTGTAATTTAAGTTATTTGTCATAAATTCACAAAGTTTCTGTAAGACTCAATATCATATTGAACATAATAATACGTGGAACAAAGTATTTAGTTTATTATTAGTTTATTTAGTTTATTATTATTATTAGTTTATTATTATTATTAGTTTATTTAGTTTATTATTATTATTTAGTTTATTATTATTATTAGTTTATTTAGTTCATTATTAGTTTATTATTATTAGTTTATTTAGTTTATTATTATTATTTATATATATTATGCATTTATAACATTAAAGTAAAACGAAATAAATTTCCTTACCTACATCCCCAATATAACTCCAAAATTATTATGATATTTTTCGTTTGAATCAACTAACCATTCCACGAACATCTGTCACGACAAAACGGAAACAGTAGGTGTACCATTTTTGAACGCTTTTCTCCCAATACCAGTTCAGTATAAATCTCTTCAACTAGAAAGTGTATTTTATTGTCCTTTTCGTGTATTTTATTATGGTATAGTGTACTTTTAGTGTGTTTTATTGTACTTTTAGTGTATTTTATTGTGTTTTACTGTATTTTCTTGTACTTTATTGTAATTTTAGTGTATTCTATTGTGTTTTACTGTGTTTTACTGTATTTTCTTGTACTTTATTGTAATTTTAGTGTATTCTATTGTGTTTTATTGTGTTTTACTGTGTTTTATTATAGTTTTATTGTACCTTTGTGTAGTTTTATAGTGTTTTATTTTACTTTTAGTGTATTTTATTGTGTTTTACTGTATTTTATTGTAGTTTTATTGTACTCTTAGTGTATTCTATTGTGTTTTACTGTACTTTATTGTATTTTCTTGTACTTTATTGTAATTTTAGTGTATTCTATTGTGTTTTACTGTGTTTTCTTGTACTTTATTGTAATTTTAGTGTATTCTATTGTGTATTTTATTGTGTTTTACTGTGTTTTCTTGTACTTTATTGTAATTTTAGTGTATTCTATTGTGTATTTTATTGTGTTTTACTGTGTTTTATTGTAGTTTTATTGTACCTTAGTGTATTTTATTGTACTTTTAGTGTACTTTTAGTGTGTTTTATTGTACTTTTAGTGTATTTTATTGTGTTTTACTGTATTTTCTTGTACTTTATTGTAATTTTAGTGTATTCTATTGTGTATTTTACTGTGTTTTACTGTATTTTCTTGTACTTTATTGTAATTTTAGTGTATTCTATTGTGTTTTACTGTGTTTTATTGTAGTTTTAGTGTATTTTATTGTACTTTTAGTGTATTTTATTATGGTATAGTGTACTTTTAGAGTGTTTTATTGTACTTTTAGTGTATTTTATTGTGTTTTACTGTGTTTTACTGTAGTTTTTTTGTACCTTAGTGTAGTTTTAGGTTTTCGTGACACCTTAAGCAATATGGTTTTTTGTTGGGGCATGCAAAAACATTTTCTAATTTAAAATAGTCTTTTACAACGTGATTACCGTGACACCAATCGGGAATATTGTGCGGTAATTGTGAGGGGCGCGTCATAACATAATTGTACTGTAGAAATGAAAGTTTATAATGCGCTTTAACTCGAAAACCTCTTGTGCCGAAAGATAGTTTAAAATGTTTGAATCGAGACACTCACCGGTTGCAGCGAGTGATTCTTCCAGTTCAGTAGCGATATGAGTTGGTAAACAACCCGAATAAAGATCATGCCGAGAAGCGAGTTCATACTCGTATAGTATATTAAAAGTTTTGCTCGACGCTACTTTAGCCAAGGTATACAGACAAGGTATATTCGACAAAGACATGACTATTGTTATGGCGGGGAGAATTTAATAGTTTGTAGATCTGAATACAGTGAATTATTGCTATTAGTGAAGTTGGTTATCCAGCAGATATACTTTTCGTCACAACCGAATATAACCTCAAGTATCATTGGTTCGCTCGTTAACGTATCTGCCTTTAAACTCGTTGTTCTATGTATCACGAGTTCGAATACCCTTAGCGAGAGTCCTTAACAAGCGAACCAAGGTTACTTTTGTAAAGGATATATTTTTATAATAAACAGTTGTTTTCATAAAGCGAAAACAAGGTTGGTTGACGTCAAAGATAATTGGAAATATATTTTACTCTCTTATAACAGTTGCTTTTATAAAGCAAAGACAAGGTTGGTTGACGTCAAAGATAACTCGAAATATACGTATAGAAAATATATTTTGCTCTCTTATAAGTAACAGTTGCTTTTATAAAGTAAAGACAAGGTTAGTTGATGTCAAATATAATTCGACGTATGACGTCAAGGTTAGCCATGATAAAAATTTATTTTGCTCCTTTATAACTTACAGTTGTTGGTTATAGACTTCGTTCCATAAAATACTATCAAACTAGCTAGGACCCAAGGATTCGTTATACCTAAAGGTGAATAATATAGCGCCTATACCGTGTTATATTTTGCTTCGTTATAATTAACAGGTGTTTTAATAAAGCGAAAACAAGGTTGGCGTCAAAGGTAATTCGAAATATACGTATGACGTCAAGGTTATAATATATTTTCCTCCGTTCCTAGCAGCTGTTTTTGTAAAACGGAAACAAGATTTTTTTACATCTATGTTAGTTCAAAATGTACTTATTTTAACGTGATACGTAGACCGCTTTAGATCTAGTATATAACCCAGCAAGTCGCGGCGTACAATCACTTGAGGCAATATCTCTCGACCATAAACTAAATTCTCTCGATGCCTTTAGACATGGTAAGTTTTTTTTTCCACGTTTTTAAAAACTGCATGTCCAAATGTATCATTATTGTCTTTAGACGGCAAATCAAACGTGGGAAACTATCGAAATTAAATTTAACGAGAGCGATAATATCGGTGTAAAATTAGTTAAATTAAACAATAAATTATATATAGACATTAGAAGATACGCTTTTAAAAAACCCCTTATATATGGAATATGTATTTCGATAGACGTGATAGAAGAAGTTAAAAAAAATTTAAGCAAACCATGCGGTACCCTAAAACAGACCCTATGTTTCCCGGGAATGTTGGAACTGGAAAATTTTAAAGATACGGGCTATTTATTAACAAAATATAGGGGGGAAATGCGCGAAAAAAAATTAAATTTAAAGTTTGATGAGGTACCAGAAGTTGTCAGTCTTATAGACAAAGTTTTAAAGAAAATGCCTGTAACTGTATAAGAAATTTGAAAATGTACGCAATAAAGAATTTTTAAAACGTATTTTTAGAAAATTAATACTTTTTTATTTTAGAACTTGTAGTGTATATTATTTTAGATATTTTAGTTTGTTTCCTAGGTCTACGTCAAGAGTTTTATTTCGAGTCGCGCCTAAGATCAAATAGAAAACATGTCATCATCCGAAGAAGAGCCTTTGGATCTTTCCTATTTTAATCCTAAAAGGTTTTACGAATTATCAAAAGTTAACCAAACTGTCTCTCGAAAGTTCAACTGTTTAGCCTCTGAATATAAAATTATTTTTAAAGACCTTCATATGCTCAAATTGACAGAAGTATATGAACAATTGATAAAAATCTTTCAATCCATTATAGAGACAATTTTAGAATCTTCTCCAGGTTACAATAGCGTTAGATTTTGTGTTAGGTCTGACTTATTGGAAAATGCTATAAATTTAAATTTTATGGCCCTAAATGAGTTAACGGCGGAAAGACTAATGACTGCCATTAGTCAAGTAAGTCAAAGCCGAAGAAATTTTTTTCTCGAGGGTGATGTCAGGCTCGATGCTATATTTTTAAACGTTAATGTACCAATATCAGGTCGTCGATCTGTTAAAAATAGATCGATGATAGCTCTCGACAAATATATTCAGAAAGGAAGGACATTTTTGCCTATAATAAACGATGATGAACTATGCGTATCAAGAGCAATCGTTTGCGGTATGATGGTTGCTGATTTAACATATTTAAAGAAACAAAAGCTTAGTACTTTGACTTTTGATTTTAATCGTTATAGACGTATACAACTAGGTCATAGACCTTTGCAAAAAGAAGAAGCGTTAAAGCTTCATGCCAAGGCTAATGTGCCTATTGGTCCCGTTAGTTTAGACAAAATTTCAATGTTTCAAAAAGTATTGCAACCCGAGTACCAAATAGTTATTTTCAGTGCTAATGATAATTTCAAAAAGGTTTATCAAGGTGAAATGTTTTCGGAGAAAAAAATTTTTTTATTACAAATAGATCAACACATGCACGTCATTAAAAGTTTAGCCAGTATGTTTGGGGCCAAGTCGTATTGCAACACGTGTTTAACAACGTTTACTAAATTTAATGACGCAAAAAAACACAAATGTTGTAATCAAAAAATCAAATGTTGGCGTTGTTACTCTGAGACCTTTCACGAAGACCCTCAGATTGAAATATCTCGCTGCCAAAACTGTAATAGATACTTTAAAGGGCCTGAATGTTTCCAATTTCACATAGAAAATGGCACTTGTTTAAAAATTAAACGGTGCTTAAAATGTTGCAAAGAAATTCGCGATGACAAACATAAATGTCTTACAACTTGTTCTAGATGTAAAATTGAGCACCCTCCCAAAATGTGTTACGTTCAACCCCTTGATGATACTTTTAAAGAAACTAGATTTTGTTATTTTGACTGTGAAACTATTGATATGAACTCTAAACATACCCCGGTTCTATTAGTTTCGGCCATGCAAATTAATGATACCGAATACGATTATCAAATTTTTAGAGGTTTTGATTGTGTTGATAAGTTTATGAAATATCTGACCCAATCAGAAGATGAGACATCTTATACAAGGAACAATAAACGAATAAAAATAAGTAAACCTAAATTTGAAAATTTGACTATAGTGGCCCACAACTTTAAAGGTTTTGATTCGTATTTTATATTAAATTGGTTAATTAATAACCATGTAAAACCAGACGTCATATTCGACGGCTCTAAAATTCTAGCTCTCTTTATTAAAAGTCAAAATTTTAGGTTTATTTGTAGTTATTCATTCGTGGCGCTTCCTTTGAGAGCCTTTACAGAAACTTTTCAATTGGGTAGTTACAAAAAACAGTTTTTTCCTTATATTTTCTTAAAAGAGGACACTTTAAACTATGAAGGTCCGTTACCTGAAAAAGCCGTATTTCAACCTGAATTTATGAATGAAAAGGACCGACAGGCCTTTGATTTATGGTACAGTGAAAAAGGTAAAAAATCCACGTACAAAATAATGACCGAATTAGAGGAATACGCTGTACAAGATGTGGTAGTTTTACAAAAAGGAATTACAAAATTTAGAGAACTTTACAAAAAGGCATCGGGTCTAGATCCTCTTAATTGCGGAGCTATTACAATATCGGGGGCCTGTACTAACGTGTTTTTACACAAATATTTAGAAAAAAATACATTGGGTGTAGTACCTAGTCCGGGTTATCGTGGATCATTCAACCAAAGTAGTAAAGCTATCAAGTGGTTGACTTGGGTTAGTAAAGAAATGAAGGTAGAAATACAGACAGCCCTATCTCCTGAAGGAGAAAAAAGAATTGGACCTTATTTAGTTGATGGTTACTCAAAGGATCCTGAAATTATCCTAGAGTTTAATGGTTGCGCGTATCACGGTTGTCCGAAATGTTTAAAAGGTAGTGAATGGAACAGTTTAGTAAATGATACAAATAAAAACTGTTACGAAAAGGGCCTGGATAGAATAGAATTTATAAAAAAGTTACACCCCAATGCAAAGTATATAATAATGTGGGAATGCGAGTTTGAAAATTTGTTAAAGACAAATATCGCTTGTAGTACCTTTTGCGAAACTGTAGAGGTGCCTTCACCAATATTAGCCAGGTCGGCTTTATACGGTGGAAGGACAGAAGTCTTCAAATTATATCATAAACCGGATGAAGCAAAAAACGAAAAAATTTATTATTACGACCTCATGTCACTCTATCCCGCTGTCAATAAATACGGAATCTACCCAAAAGGACATCCCAAAATTTTAAATAGTAACTTTAACTATGAAAAAAATGCCTATTTTGGTATAATATCGTGTGAACTCTTGCCCCCGACTGATCTATATATCCCAGTTTTACCATATAGGTTTAATGGAAAAT
This sequence comes from Phalangium opilio, assembly GCF_054372755.1. NCBI lineage: Eukaryota > Metazoa > Arthropoda > Arachnida > Opiliones > Phalangiidae > Phalangium > Phalangium opilio. The sequence continues at coordinate 2,599,924 of NW_028324193.1, read as the reverse complement.
TGTTTTTCCCCCTGTGTAAGTCATGTGCCCTTGAATCAAATAATGAAGCGTGTCAACATTCTGACAAGGAACGAATTATTTCGGGTATTTGGCCCTCGCCTGAAATTTACAAAGCCGTAGAAATGGGTTATAAAATTATAAAAATATACGAAGTACATCATTTCGACGAGACATTTCAGTATGAAAAACATGTTAACGATGGACTATTTGGAGGTTATGTTAACAATTTTTTGAAGATAAAACAAGCTAATTCCGGCTATCCGTCTTCCGTTAAAACTGCCGAGCAAAAACAAAAATATATTGAATCGATTTATGAATCTGAAGGTATTAGTGTCGAGATGGATGAAGTAGTCCATAACCCCGCGCTGAGAGCTATTTCAAAGATTTGTCTCAACAGTCTTTGGGGTCGTTTTGGTATGAATACAAACAAAACCAAAACACTAATTGTTAACGAGTACACAGAACTTGTACGTATCTTATCTGATGACACAAAGGAATTGGTAGATTTAAGACCAATTAATGAAGAAATGTGCTTATTATCGTACAAAAACAAAGATGAATTTGCACCAACATATTTCAAAGGAAATCCGTATGTGGCTTGTTTCGTTTCGTGTTACGGAAGATTAACCTTATTCGAGACCTTGCATAAATTGGGTAAAAGAGCATTATACACAGATACGGATAGCGTTTTATTTGTGGCGGGGGAAAACGATTTTAAACCCCCCACGGGTAACAATTTAGGATGTTGGGTTAACGAACTAGGGGACGCTACAATTACAGAGTTTGTTTCAAATGGGCCCAAGAGTTACGGTTACAGAACCACGGACGGTCAATCTGTCGTGAAGGTTAAAGGAATTTGCCTTAATCGTGTTAATGAGAAAATTATAAACTTTGAAGCTATAGTGGACTCTATAAAAAATAAATCCAAACGTCTAAAAGTGGACGTTCCTTTCAACGTCATTCGAAATAAAACGTCGATCACTCTTTTAAGTCGAAAACTAGAAAAAAGCTTTGGATTTACGTTTAACAAACGTGCAATTAAAGGTTGGGACACTTTGCCATTTGGTTTTAAAGCGGACCCATGAAAAGTATTTTAGAACTTTGTGTAAAAGAAAAAAATTAGTAATTTTATCTTGTGTAAATAACAAATCAAATAATCATAATAATTAATAATGTATAGTCTAAAATTAATAAAATAGATTAATGTAAAAATAATATATGTAAATAAGATAACAGCTTAAAAAACCTCTGCTGTTCTAAGATAAAAAAACGGACACGTGACGTATGGGGTCCCGCGTCTCTTGTTAGTGAGTCTCTCAAAAAATCACTCTCGAAATTACCTCCAACGCGAGAAGTTCATTTAATTTTAACCTTGCTAAAATAAACTATTTCTTGCAAATAAAGTCTCAAAGTTTATTCATTTACAAAATAACCAACAAAAGTATATTAAGACTAGTTAATTTTCAGTCGGTTAATTAGTTCTTTTAGATAATATTAGTTCTCCCAATAACCTAAACACCAACAATTCTTATCAATGACGTCACAGATACAGTTGAAGAGACCGTCATACGCATGCGCAGACTCACCCCGAGTTTGCGCGCGGTTTTCAAATTTCGCGGTTTTCCCGCGAGGCGGCGCGCGGTATTTTCCCGCGAGGGGGCGCGCGGGTTTCCCCGCGAAGGGGCTTCCCCGGCGGCGAGGGGGCGTTGATTACGTCACTCATTACGTCATAGGTCATTGACCTACACTGGTGACCTTGACCTACATTCTACACCTACATTCTACACCTACGGAGGTACGAAGTGGGGGGTTACACTACTTGCACCTCTTGTGTTGATTGTCGTCGGGGATCGGTTTGAGCTTCGGCTTCGGCGGTGTTTGCTACCTCGGATACATATCCTCGGGGAGGGGCGTCTAAAGCTCGTGTGACGCACAGGGCAAATAATAGGCCCTCGCATCGCAAGCTCGGACAGATCATGGCTCTCAGGAGACGTATCCCCGCCAGATCCAGGATGAGGATAGGTCGTTCCTCCTGGATTACTAGTGGTGCAATAGCGGCGGAAGTGTCTTCTCCCACGCGGGACATCCGCAGCACCGGAGACTGGGCCAATAGGAGGTTCATTGGGGCAGACGGCCAACGTCGCCGGAAAACTTGAAGCTGCCATTCTTGCAGTCTAGTTCTTTGGCGGCGCCGCAGCAGCCGCAAGGCCCCGCGAGAGATAATCGAGGAAGGCGCCGACAACATGACGGTCACGGGAACTTGACTTGAATAGTAAGGGGCCTCGTTAGTCTCGATGACCAAAACGAAAGTGCCCATCGGTCCGTGGAAGGCGTCAAAAGTTATTAAATTTCTTTCCGAACAGTCTCCCATGGTTCTCGCGAAATAGCCTGACGCGAAAAGTTAAAATCACACGAAGTCACATCGGTGATTGCATGCACGCGCAAATATTGCATTACGTCTGCGCGAGACCGAAGAGTTTTATGTGGATATGTGGCTGGAGGGTGATAATAAATGTCCATGTTAGGATCTCCAGGCTTTGGATTCTACCTCAGCACTATCTCTCGTTTCCATCCTTTACGGAAAGGATTGACAAATCTCATAGGATTTATGGGAACAGGGTTGGACAATTCCGTATGGTCTTCCTCAGACTCAGAGGAAGAACTGGAATCGTCAGGGTGAGATAGAGGAGAGGGTAGAGGGAGAGGCTTCTCTCTCGAGCTCCTATCAGGAGAGGAAGGAGGAGAAAGGTCTGGCGGCATCTAGTGTTTTAAACCGAACACAGTTATCTGATTTGTGATCCGAACAGATCAAAAAGGTTTGCGTGACTTCAGCTATCAGTTAAACAGTTGAGGGCTATTTTCTGTTCGGATCAGATGCCTTTTTCAGATACACATTCGGATTACATCATATCTGAGATAAAAACGAGATTATAGACATTTGAAACAGATATCTGTGGCATCGGTCGTAGTTTCGGATTATTACCTTTTGAGAATTTATATGCTTCAAATGTATTCATAGCACATATACATAAATATAAAAATCCAGAGAATTGTATATGTTGTAGGTTGATTATCAAGGGAAACAGTTCAGTTTATTTTCCCAAACAATTGACTTGGTACTAGAAGAGATGTGAGTCGGTAATTTACGGACAATTTAGCAAATTTCCGTAATTTTATAATGGTTAGAATTATCAAACCTTTTTGAAATTTTTGTGCTCTGGGAGTGAAACCACGTGTACTAGCCTTAAAATAGTGGTTCACACATCCTTATATTTTTAGTCACTTAAGTAGTGTTTACTTGAAAGCCGGACCAAGTAGTCACACGCACATGCTAGTGCCCTTTTATTTTGGTCAAGGGCTCATTACGTGCTAAATTTCATTTTATATTTAAGTGATCAACTAGTACTGTATTTATTTCCAAATGGACTCGCCAGGCGCCAGCCAGCACTACAAATCGGTAGTTAAAGATCGGATTAGAAAGGCACGGCTGTCGACTTGATAACAAAAGCCGCAAAATCATGTAAAGAATCTTATATAGTGCTTACAATTCAACGTTGTTTAAATTCAATTTACCGTAAGCACGTAAAATATAAATTACTAAATTTGGTAATGAACAGTAATTTTGGTTTTCCCAAAATTTGAATCAGTAACTTACGGCGTAAATTACCGTTTTTAAAATATCCGTTAATTTCACATCACTAGGTACGAGGTAAGACTTGTCCCTTGAAGCGGGCAATTATTTGTGTGGCACCAATTTATTCAAAATCACAACACTGGTTGCCATTGTGATTTGTTGCACCTATTTAATAAAGATAGAAAGAACACTATCGCGCGCGAGAGGGGGGCTATGATTTATCAAAACACAGTGATTAGTTCTGACCAAGGATCCGTGTAGTTTTATTAGCAGGAATGAAGAACGGTTAGTCTTTACTTCAGTCCGACTCATAGCCCAGTATAGATCCTATCCCTTCAACTTGTAACGAAAATTTTAAATTATCTAACTGGCTCACTTAAACTACATTTTGATGACGTTGCTGACGGAGACGGCAAAAAATACATCGTTGCTTTTTACCTCCGTCGCAATGACCAGCCTCTTCTTTCATATCCCCCCCCCCGAGGAAGGGTGTCAGTGACTTTGACGCGCGCCCTGTTCTCTATTCTTGCTTCTAAAATTACATGAATCTCTGTATATCTGTCTTGAATAAATAATTGAAGGTTTTCATGTGTACTGGAATGGTTGTATATATAATCAGTGTATAAAGTTACACTGATATCTGCAAAATTATAAAGATATCAGAACAGATATAAGATTGGAAATCGTTCAGATAGCGCTAGGTCGGATGAAAATTATCACCTTATCGGATCAGATTTAATAAATGAAAGTAAATACGACGTTCAATGAACTGTTGACGATTTTGCGGGAAAGATATCGCAATCAGATGTCATAAAAGAAGAAACAGTTCATAATTTTAAGCACTAGCGGCATCCGATTCACTCGGAAGACCGCTGAAGAAAGCGTCTGGTTCAGATTCCGCAGGTAGATCTGGTACTTCTTCCGAGGGAACATAAGAGGATCCATCATCATCCTTGGATGAAGATGAGGTTGAGGAAGAGGTTTCTCCAGACGACTCAGATTGTGCTTCTTGGTCTCTCAATTGTCGTTGTCTTCTTTCTCGTCGAGTCTCACGACGCTCGTCACCAGTACTGACTCCAGCGTCCTGAAGTATAGGTACGGACTGTGACGTTGTAGAAGATGAACTGCTTGAAGTTGAGGATGTCTGGCTTCCGTCCGGTTGGCAGACATCTTTGTTTGACCAATACATCTTTAAATGAGCGATATTCTCGATCACTTTTCCTTCTCCGGTTTCTGGGTTTTCTAATTGATATCGCAATCGGTCGATCTTCTTTGCGATCTTGTAGGGACCATCCCATTTGGGACATAACTTAGCGGCGACATTACGTGCCGCTTGAGACAAGGGATGCGTCTCCTTCCAGACAAGCGCACCAACGGGAAATTCAATTCCTTCCCGCCTTTGATCGTAGTAGCGTTTCTGGTGTGCTTGCGCTTTCTTGGCAAGTTCTTTAGACAAAGCAAGTTGCTTCGCTAAAGCTGAGAGCGATGCGGACCTTTCAACAAAGTCCGCTACTGGCATACCCACGTCCAAGTCCCAGGGAAATCTCGGTTCCCTACCCATGTTAAGGTAGAAAGAAGTTATTCCTGTTGTGGTGTGTGTAGTCGAGTTGATGGCGAACTGAATGAACGGCAAGTTCTCGTCCCATCTTCGGTGATCTCGACCAACGAACATCAAAATGATTTCGCCCAGAACTCTGTTGGTGCGTTCCACGATGTTACTCTGAGGATTATACGGAGTGATGTATCGTGGTTTTGCTTTGAACATCTTGAGAATGTCCTTCCAAAGTTGGGAAACGAATTGTGTCCCGTTGTCGCTTACGATGGCTTTCGGGCAACCGTAGCGAACTATCATGGAGACGAGTTTCCTCGCGCACGTTCTGGCGGTAATGTTCTTCATCGGGTACAGTTCGACAAATTTAGTGGCATAATCCGTGAAAACCAGGAGGTTTTCAAATCAAATGGCTCAGTAATGGCCGTAGGTTGCATGAGACGTCATTGAAGAGGATTCCGCTGGACTGGAATCTTCTGACGAGGACGGTGCAGTCATGTCTTCCAAAGACATGGCTAATAGAGAGACAGGCGCTCTTGATAATGCGTCCGCAACCTAGTTCTCCACTCCTTTCTTGTGTATGATCATGAAGTCATACGTCTGCAGGTACATTGCCCAACGAACAAGTCGAGAATTTGGTTCTTTCAAGGTGAATAACCACTGGAGTGCTTTGTGATCAGTGATCACAGTATGTTCTCCAAGTAGGGCCGGAACTTTCCAACTTCCCAATAGATGTCAAGACATTCCTTTTCCGTGGTGGTATATCTGCGCTGGACGTCGGTCAGTTTTTTACTGGCATAGGCAATAGGTACTTCGACGTCATCTTGAATTTGGGACAGGAAAGCTCCAAATCCGGCGTCGCTAGCATCCGTTGTTAGGATACACGGCAACTTAGGGTTGTAAGCCGCTAAAGGAGGCGCCATGCAGATCGCATCCTTTATGGCCTGGAACGCTTTCTGCTGTTCTTCTTTCCACTGGAACGGAACATCTTTCTTCTTAAGATGGTTTAACGGGGCAACGATTTTGGAATACTGCGGAAAGAATCGTGAGTGCCATCCCGCCATGCCCAGAAATCTTTGTATTTCTTTCACGTTCTTTGGGACGGGAAAGTCTACTATAGCCCTAGTCTTGGAGGGATCAATGTGAATCCCTCGTTCATTTACTATATGCCCTATCACGGTCGCCTCGCTTTGCGCAAAGCGACATTTCTTAGTCTGAAGCGTAAGTACCGCTTCAGACAGTCGGTGAAAGACATATTCCAAGGCTTGTAAATGGTCAGCCCAAGTACTGGATGGAATGACGATGTCATCCAGATAGACACAGATGGAAAAGTGATTTCCATCCCTGACGACCTCGTCGATGAGTCGTTAAAACGACGACGGCGCATTGCATAGACCGAACGGAAGTACTTCGAACTCGTTTTTTCCCGCATGCGTGATAAAAGTGGTCTTCGCTTTCGCCTGCGGATGGAGATCTATCTGCCAATAGCCCCTCTTTAAGTCCAGTGCTGTGATGAGCTTTGGGGCACCCATTTTTCCTAATAGTTCTTCTATTCGCGGAAGCGGATCTTTCACGGTCACTTTATTTAAAGCGCGATAGTCAACGCAGAAACGTATCTTTCCGCATTTCTGGTGGACAAGTACCACAGACGACGCGTAAGGACTAACGGGGGGGTTTCACGATTCCGTCGCGGATCATTTCGTGAAGATGATCTTCAATTATCCGTTTAATCTCGTCGCTAACACGATATGCGCGTTGACTAACGGGAACATCGGTGGTAGTATGTATCTCGTGATAAACTAAGTTAGTAAGTTCCGCTTTTTCCGAAAAAACTTATGGAAATCGTAATAATAGAGTTTTTAAGTCTTCCTTCTGTTTAGGACTCAGTGTAGGCGACGCGACAGCTTGTTCAATATCCTCTCTAATCTGAGGGGTCGGTGTCTTTAACCCAGGGAGATTAAGCACGAATGGAAACGTTGTTCCGTCAATCTGACACGTTTTTTTACCAAAGTCCAAAATGGCACGATGTTTATACAGGAAATTTTTCCCCAAAATAAAGTCGTTTGGTAGTGAGGGAACTACGTGTAATTCCTGCTTTAAATTCAACTGTCCTAAGCGGAAGTCTATTCGCGCGCGTCCCTTCGTGAAGGTATAACGTCCATCGCCTAACACTATACATTGAATCTTTTCTTCTTCCGGAAGTACTAAGTCTGGTTTCAACGTTCTCACTAAATTACGCCACTGATATAAGCTGATAAAACATGCATCAGCGCCTGAATCTAGTCGAGTCGCGAAAGTCCCATGCGAATACACGGCTTCTATGGCCACGGGAGGATCAACCTCACAGCGACGCACATCCATAGAGCCAATTTCCATAAGGGGCTTTACTTTCTTCCCGCTTTTTTGTTTACAATTTTCTCCACAAGTGGCGCCTTAGCTCTTTTTGTAAAAAAAATATTTTGGCGGGGATAAAAACCCCCGCTGCCGCTGTAAGAGAGTCAGTCTCAGCAGTCAGTCTTTGTAACCACGCTCAAGTTCAAACGTGTTTTTGTTTTTGTTTAAATAAAAGTATTATTTCGATTACCACGGCGTTTTCTTCACAATGGATCATTTGGTAAATATAGTTAGTTGTGGAAAATAGGTGCTTTAAACGGGAAACCTGGGAACTTCTAAATTGACTAGTTTAAATTTATTTCTTTGTGAGCCGTGAAATTAGGCCCCCTTTCCTAGTTTTGATTTTACGATTACATAAAGTGGCGAGCTTGCCAGGACTCGTTAAGACAAACATTACCATTGTAATTAAACGCGTACTTGGGTACATTACTTGTACCATTGCTTGAACTCATTAACTGTCGCGTCATGAATCCCGCCGATCCGCAAGCTTTGTTCACGGCGCTCAACGCGCAGTTACTGGGATCTTATACTTCAAACACTTGCGACTAGGTTAGCAAACATAGGAACTAGAACAGCTACCAAAAATAGGCCAAAACCACCCCCTCACTTAATATTTAGTGGTGTTGAAGGTGAAAGCGCGCCGGAATTCCTTCGGACTTTAACGGAATTCGCTGAATATCACAGCATGACAGACAATGGCATTATCGCGCTTCTCCCACAAATATTAAGGGGCCGTGCCTTAATTTGGTTTAGAGACATGAATAGGCCAAATCAGACACTAACGTGGCGTACAGTGAATGCTGCGTTTAAAGACTATTTCTTTTCGGTTAGAGCGGAGGAATCCCCACGCCTTGAAATAGCGCAGTTTATACAACCCTCAGGTGGGTCTTTTGACGCGTATATGGCGAGTATTACTGCGATGAATCAGAACCAACGCGTTCCGTACACTGACTCCGAACTTGTTGGTATTTGCAAGAGAAATATCCTCCCCGAAATACGCATCCATGTCTTCAACGACAACATAAGGACAATGCGCAGTTTTATAGAGAAAGGCCGTGTAACAGAAGAAATTTTACGAGCGACCCACTCTAGCTCATTGTATCCCAGAGACAGTGCAAAGTCTACCTCGCGTGAATCCAGTGGGAAAAGAAATTCTCCCACCGCCGCGGTTTTTACTAAACCGCCGGGGGGAGGGGCAAAATCAAAGGTTGCGACACCTAAAGCAAGAAATACCAACAGACCAAAGGCTCCGACACAGGTTAAGCCCGAGCAAAACGACTTAAGTCGTGTAGAGTGCTATAAATGCGGACTCTTAGGGCATTATGCCACCATGGATGAAAAATAACTAACAGGGATAAATCAAACTCGTAGACTTTACACTACTAAAAGAGAAACACGTTTGTTGCCAACAAGGCTGCCAGATTTGATTTCGATTTTATTTTTTTAGCTCATTTACCGATTCAAATTCGGAAGTAGATTTATAGAAATTTTACCATCTCGTGGTAACCTCGGGAACTTTAACTTAAAAATGTCGATTCCATTAACTTTAGACGTTTGAGAATTTTCGTATGATTTGTTAGGGTTGGAATTTGCATAAATTGTTTTTAAGATAGTTAATATGTTCCTCCTTAATTGATATTTAAATTTCAGGTATTTAGTATTCAAAAGTACGTTTTCAACAGATTTTGAAAGAAAATAGACGAAATCAATTAAGCCTTGGCACACAATTTTCGCGATGCCGCGTACCAAAATTTGTGTTTATAAAGGTTGCAATAGTGATTCGCGGTACAATGATAAAAATTATATGAAGGGCGTTCAATTTTATCCATTTCCAAAGCCAAAGAGGTCTTTTGACCTATGTACGCGGTGATTGAAATGGTTGGGAAGAGATGACTACCCAATCGAACGTGTGAATTGTAATACTTATCTTTGTTCCAAACATTTTGTTGGTGGTAATGGGCCTAGCCCAAATTTTCCTGATCCAGTACATTCCAAAGTAAGTCAGTATTCTCTTCAACATAACCAATACATGGTCTAACTAAAATCTATTCTCAACCAGGATTATGTTTCAATTTTGAAAACTAACCCCAAAGAAGATTCCAGTGCTACGTTTATAACGCATTCCTTGAAAGAAATTCAAGAGGTTGTAGTTGCCTTACCAGAACAAACTTCCCAATCTGAACAGCACAATACAGAACAAAACAGCCAGAACGTAAAGAAGGTGGATACAGGATGTTTTACGTTAAAGCCAGCTCTAGTTCACTTGATTCCAGTAGAAAATAAACCGGAAGAGCAACCTCAAAACACGGAAGCAGAAATTGTAAATGACACTGACCAGATGATGTCTGCAAAACTTATCGCATCAGTGTTCGGAAACTTCTTGGCGACACTTAATTGGTCAATTACCCGCAAAACGGATAAATTCAAAGCTCAGAAACTCAAGGAAACGTGTGGTGTAATTGTGGGTTTAGCAGTTGACAAAGAATTTGCCGTTACGTACGAAGCTTTAGGGAAACCCTTAACCAATTTGACTCTTCTTCAATCCCTCCCCAACGAAATAAAGAACACTACTGACTTAATGATTGCTATAAACTGCTTGGATAAAATGAAAATGTGCAATGGCAATACTGAGGTTGAGTTTGTGAAAATGTTTAATGATCGTAACAGCTCTACTGCATTCTTGAGCCTGATAACAGGTGGAGTTCACAGTGAAAGGTGCTGCCTTATGGAAATTAATGAAAAAAGATCTAGATGTTTTTATTGCGTTAAACAAATAGCATGTCTCAAAACTATTTTAAGACGAAACCAAAATAAGAATCACCGAAATCTAACGCATTTCAAAAACATGGACAAAGATTGCCTTGTGGCTAATTTGAAATCAACTAAGGGACTTGTTCATAAATTAAAAGCAAAAATAGTACGTCTGAAGAGAAGATTAATAATAGTTCTAGTTCAGCTAGCTAATTGGACCAAGTCATCTTGCGACTTATTGCCACTTATCTAACGCCTTTACAATGCATAGAGGGGTGGTGGCTAGCCCCTATGCCACAGCTAACCGACAGCGCCCTATACTAACTATTACCGTTAACCTCTGCAAGTTTTGATGGAAAGGAGAAACTGGGTTAGACCGCGGAGGAAAACTCCTTTAACAAGCGGGGAGAGAACTTGCAAACTCTACGCAGAAGGATTTATTCCCAGATTTTTCACCCGGTGCCACAGTCCGGGATCGAACCCGGGATCCTCTTGCTGCGAGGCGAAAGCGCTAACCGCTACGCCACCCCACCACTATTATTAACTAAAGTAATTTCTGTTCATGGCGATGAAATAGAAGAAGATACGCACAACGTTTTGAAAGATGTTTTAGACAAAAACCTGGCTAGCAAAAATTACATCAATGAAGATTTTGCTAAAATATTCTTGCAAACCCAACAAACGATGCTTAATGGCAAAAATTCCAAAAGCCGACGATGGCATCCTTTAATCCTACAATGGTGTCTGTATATGTATGCAAAATATCCATCTCTTTATCGTATACTCAATGAATCAGGCATCCTCAAATTACCATCCAAGAGCACATTAAATAGAAGAGCACCGAAAATTGGTTTAAATCCTGGGTTTCATAAAGAAGTGATTCAAAAAGTCCAAAAAGATTTAGAGAAACTTGGTCTTCACCCACATCAGGAATTTTTTGGTCTAGTTATTGATGAAATTAAAGTCAAGGAAGATCTCGTATACAGAGTTGAAACTGGGGATGTTGTTGGGTACACTTCCCTAAATGATGTTCATAACAGAATATCTGATGCTAAAGCGGTACTTTATAAAGACCGACCCATCGCTACACATTCCCTCCAATTTATGTTGAGAGGAAATACTTCAGGATACAAGTATCCCATTGCGTATTTTGCTACCAATAGCTTAACTGCGGACAAGCTTGATTCCCTCATCATGGAAGCCATTCACAAGTTTGAATTTTGTGGATTGAAAATATTATGCGTCACTGGTGATGGTGCCTCGACAAATAGGAAGTGCTTTGGATATAACACCACCTCGAATGAACCGCACAAATGCAAGAGCCCAGCTTCCGGAGAAGACGATAGATTTTTGTTCTTCGTATTCGACCCACCGCATCTCATAAAAACCGTTAGAAATGGTGTGGCCAATAGCACAATGTCTTGCAAATACCGTTTACTCAAAATCAATGGAGAGTACATTACGTGGGATACCATCCGAGCCGTGTACAACAGAGTGTGAATAATTTAGTTAATTAGTGCATTTTTTATTATTATCATTTTTATTATTATCAGTTTTTTTTTGTTATGTATTTTTCTTTCCCGCTTTTTTTGTGTATTTTATTTTTTTCCCTTCCAAAGATCAAAACATGTTTGTGCAAAAATTTGTAAAAACCCCCAAAATTGTAGAAAAACAACTTGTTTACTTGAAACTCTCCACCTGCAAAGGGGAAAGAACCAGAAATTCCCTCAACCCTTTAGGTTATACTAAAGGTTTTCGTGTCCACAATAGGACAGAATTCTCTTAGAGACCCAAGCGAACGGGTCAACTAGAACTTTAGCCAAAAAATAAACCAAGTTTTTTTAGTGTAAAAATGACTTTGACTTTTTTCTTAACCTAAACCATCAACATAAAATAGAAACCAAACCAGCAAATAGATATCAGCAAAAATAGAAATTAGCAAATAGTGTAAAGAACTAAAATAGTAAAGATTAACTACAGATTTTTCAGTCGGTCGGTAGTTAACTCAAAATAGCTCTCCCAAAATTAAACTAGCTACGAACTTAGTCGTATGGAAAAAACTACATGGTGCCGAAACCCGGGATTAACGGATTAGTGGATTAACGGATTAATGGATTATCAGGATAATCACCTTTAGATAACGCGGTGAAACAAAAGCGATAAAAAAACCAACGTATCGGTAATTATAGTAAATCTTAGTATTAAAAACCGTAGACAATGGCAGGCGAAGAAACAAATGATTCTGCAAGCTCAAATAAAACAGTATCGAGTAAAAAATTAGACGATATTTCAAAACAAAAATCATTAAGAGTGCCGTTAAGAATGAGCTTAACAAAAGCCGTGAAAGCATTAGAAGCCCTAGTGAACGACGCGAATTCGGATGTAGAAAACATTGAAGACCAGTTAACTTTAGTGATAAAAAGAGAAGACGCGATTAACAATTGTGACCAAGCCATCTTAGCATTAATCCATGACGAAACTAGACTAGAAACGGAAGGCGCGGAAATGCTCGCGTACCTGGAAAAAATCAGCCTAACAACCTTGAAAAGCAAAGCCAGCCGCAGGATACGTAAGGCCGCGGAACTCTCTTCGGGAGCCTCCGCGAACGGTTCTACGAGTAGAGACTCAAACCACGGTAGCGGACCCAACGTAGTTACCACAATCACCAGAGAAGAAGGAACACGTCTGCCAACACTAACCATCCCTAAATTCAGCGGGGACATCACGGAATTCGCCGGCTTCTGGAGCAGGTTCGAGTCAACAATAGAGGAGAAAACCAACATCACCAAGGTAGAAAAGTTCAATTATCTAGCATCCTATTTGGACGGCGACGCAAAAAGCGTCTTAGCCGGGATGAAACCATCCGAAGCCAATTATGATGAAGCCATTTTTTTTGTTAAAATCGCGATTCGGCTGTACCGACCTAGTAATTCATACCCATGGTAAACAATTGATGAATTTAGAACCAGTTAGTGATTCAAGCGATATTAGAGCGTTGCGTAATCTTTATGACAAAATCCAATTAAATATAAGATGCCTAATGGCTTTAGGGGTAGACGCCACCTTAAGTGGTACATTTATATGTCCAGTATTAGTGTCTTGTTTGCCACGTGATATCCGATTAGAATATAGTAAAGGGCATTTAAAAGATGCGGAATGGAACTTGACCGCATTTGTCGAATTCTTAAAAAGTGAAGTAGAAGGCCGTGAAACTTGTGCCTTACTAGGCGAATCAGCAAAACGTGGAAACTTAAATCCCCACGTGAAAACAGCACCCCGCGCGCAAGAAAAAACCGAGCATTATTACGCAAGACCTTCGCGTTATGAAAACCGCTCAAATCGTTACGTCCCAACGGCAACCGCGCTACAAACCAGCGTCGAGCATAGATCAGTTTACTGTATTTTCTGTCAAAATTCCGAGCACGGGTCAAACCATTGTGAAAACTTCACTATTGTGCAAAAGAAGAAACTAATTAGCGATCAAAGAAGGTGTTTTATTTGTTTAAAACTAAATCATGACTCAAGGAGGTGAGATTCGAGATATCGCACGTGCAAAACATGCAACGGTAGGCACAACTCGGTAGTTTGCTACCAAAACCCCTCCCACAAGAAAGCCCAGCAGGGAAACCGAGCAGAAGCTAGCGTAGAAATAGCAACCAACACCATAGTAGACCAGAGCAGGCAAAATGTACTGTTACAAACGGCCCAAATAGCAATCAGAAACCCAGACTACCCAGAAAACGGAGAAATGAACCCAGCTAGATGCGTCCTTGACAACGGCAGTCAGGGAACCTTCGTCCTAGAAGAAGTTTCGAAAAAGCTTAGCCTCCCAGTAATCGGAGAAAAATCGGTTTTGGTTACCGAGTTTGGAAACGAAAACCCTGTAGAGAGAAAGAGGAAAATAGTTAAATTAACCCTTCATAACACGCGCGAGCCCCAGAAGAAAATACAAATAGAAGCCGTTGAGGTTCCGTATATTTGCCGCGCCCAAATCACCAACTGCGAAGAAATCCAAAAATACGTAGAGAGAACCGGAGCCCAACTCGCTGACGACCCTAGCAACGCGAACCCTAGCGACTCCAAAATAAGCATTCTAATAGGCGGAGACTACTATTGGGACGTAGTGAAAGGAAATCATGAACGGCTAAGAAACAAATTAGTAGCTTTAGACACAATCTTTGGATGGACCATTGAAGGCCCCATGAGCACTCCGATCAAAAATGTAGGATGCGTAGAAATCAAAACCAACCTAATAAATGTTATGACATCAAGGCTAGAAGAAAATAGAGTCTCAGACACGCTTAGATCATTTTGGGAATTAGAAGCTATTGGTATTGAATCTAAACCAAATCAAATCACAGAGGACACGGTGTAATGGGGAGCCCGTTACTATAGTTCACCACCAGGTGGAGCCACCTAAACTACAACCAGGGTTCCCCGCTAGACGGCCCAGAAAGCTGAACCTTGGACCTGTCGTCTGCTCGACTCCCGGATTGGCGGAGCTCTGGAGGCCCGAGGGGATATATTTGAAAGGCAGCCCGGGAATCAGGGCAGTTGGAGGGTTACCGGCATCAAGATCAATTTAATACCTTTTGTTATATAAATTAACTTTATTTTTATGTTTATATGTTATTTATCGGATTGTAATAGATATATATTAATTTTACTAACGGATTGTAAATATAAATTAACCGGCTTTCTATACAAATAAATAATAAATTAACTGAAACTACGTAGTCGTGTGTTTTCGGGTCTCAGCGATAGCGCGCGATTACAATTGGTGCCCCGAGTGAGGACATAACTTTTTGAATTTCGCGCCTTTATCTCCCGGAGTTTGTGTTTATTACGGACTTTCGTTTTTATACGGACGTCTTTACACCGAGTGAACTTTTTGGTATACTACCGGACTTGTGGGCTGATGTGCATCTTAGTGTGTTCCTTCTGCACAACGTGGGATTAGAACACCCTACAGTGAGCCCCTGATCCGGCCTGGGGGGATCTTTGAGGGTGTTCCGCAGACGACAGGAACACTCTACCAGCACGACCAACCAGGGACTCTACGAACGATAAGTCAATCTTACGAATTTCTTTACTCGGTTATATACTCTGTATTTTTGGTTCGGTGAGCGTGATCAAAGGGGCTATGTAGGATTCCCCGGTGGGCTACATCTCGCTCTCTGAACCGCGTGATAGGGTGGAGCTTAAGTTTTTGGCTTCTTTTTGTCGGTGTTTGCCAGCACCCAGTTTTTGGAAGCCATTTCACGTTGACTGCCGAACTAGTTATATCACAAGATTATTAAGTTTATCCGACTACGAAGAAAAGTTTTTCTTTTTCTGATTTCCGTTGCTTTACTTAATTAACATCAATTTCTCGGTAAGATTACTAAACTAATTCTTACTTTGGGTCAAAATTAATTATCTAAATGAATAAAAACCGTAAACCATCTATTCTAAGCCTCGGTCGCTAAGCGTTTTTAGGCCGCGTCATTGCGTATAGGTATAGCTTAACTTCAGGGGCCGCCATCTTAGGCCTCGGTCTTATTGCCAGATAGGCCTTCTTAATTTAATTGGTCTTCTTATTTGTTCGAATTTAAAATAGGGCTTTATTTTTTCTTTGATCAAATATTTTTACCGTATATTATTCCATTTGCGGTTACTGTTACCCTGGGTTATGTGGGTCTTTTGATATTACGGGAAATCGGTACTACCGTGGGTTATAATCGACATACCCCGTTACATGGATTTAATATACCCCCACCTCGTCAAGGTATTAATCCCCAGCTGCCAATTGGCAATATTAAACAGACTGGGCCTCCCATACCCCTAACATTAAACCCTGGCGCTGGGTGTCAGGTGCAAGCGCGTCCTGGCTCTTTTGACCTAATGGACCGGTTCCTCAAGGATTGTGATTTAGAATATAAGGGCCTTAATGGCTCAGGACCTCCCCATAGGGCAACTTCCAGTATATTATCCCGGTCTAGTAGTGTCTTACGACCTTCCGAGTTAGATGCTGTCGATATTCAACAACGTAAAGCCTGGCAAAACTGGGCTAGGATTGAAGCCGAAAGAATTCGGACCCGCGTAGGACCTTTTCGTGAAGACCTAGGGACGGGTGAGCTACATCGGGAGCCATTGCGGGGAATTACCCCTTTATTCCCGTTAAGGGCACCCCCTCCAAATATCCCGGTACTGAGAACCTCGTCGCCCTTGCATCAGAGACAGGTATTAGCCTCTGCCCCCCCTCTCCCCTTCGTCCAGCCAGGAGCTGTCAATCAGCCCCCCTTTGCAACCCCAAGGAATAAGGGTGCCGTATCTAATATTCCGGCTAGGTTTAGAAATCGTAATTTTCCGGGGGAAGCTCCTCGTAGGGTAACACCTGGTAATAGCTCGGGTAGGGGCCCTGTTCTTCGACCTCCGCGTGTTCCAGTGGTCAACCCACCTCGAACACCACCTCCAGTTACTCGTAGGACGATGGGGACAAACCCCTCACCCCCTGCTACGCCAGCTCAACATATTCCGGTGGTCAATCCACCTCGAACACCACCTCCGATAACTCGTAGGACGATGGGGACCAATCCCTCACCCCCTGCTACGCCAGCTCAGCATATTCCGGTGGTCATTACACCTCAAACACCACCTCCAGTAACTCGTAGGACGATGGGGACCAACCCCTCACCCCCTGCTACGCCAGCTCAGCATATTCCGGTGGTCATTCCACCTCAAACACCACCTCGAGTAACGTATAGGACCATGGGGGTTAATCCATCACCCCCTGCTGCCCTCGCTCAGCAGGTTCCGGTGGGCTATCCGCTTAAAACACCACCTCGGGTAACGTATAGGACTATGGGGGTTAATCCATCACCCCCTGCTGCCCTCGCTCAGCAGGTTCCGGTGGGCAATCCGCCTAAAACACCACCTCGGGTAACGTATAGGACTATGGGGGTTAATCCATCACCCCCTGCTGCCCTCGCTCAGCAGGTTCCGGTGGGCAATCCGCCTAAAACACCACCTCGGGTAACGTATAGGACTATGGGGGTTAATCCCTCACCCCCTGCTGCCCTCGCTCAGCATGTTTCGGTGGCCAATCAGCCACTCACGCCACCCCGAGTAACTCATAGAGTGTCTGGAACTACTATACCCCCGCCGGTGAACCCCACTACCCCGGTGCAGATAGTGGCCACCCCAGCCAGTGGCACGCGTTATAACCCGGTTCTGGGACCAGCCATTATGTTGCCTAGTTTTTCGGGTCGAGAGGATCCCAAAGAGTATTTATGTCAAATGGAAATATTTATTCAGTATCATAAGTTTACAGTTCAGGACATAGCATTATTTATACCCTTGTCCTTAAAGGAGGATGCCCTTAGCTGGTGGAAAAATCTTAGCCGCCATGCTAGTCGCCCCGGGGATTGGGGATATTTCCTTCAACAATTCACCCAAGAATATTTGTCCTCCCGAAGAGACAGGGAAATTAGGATCACCCTCTATAGTTTAAAACAGGGTATGGGTGAAGACCTACATTCATTTCGTAGACGAGTCATACAGTTGAACGAGACCTTGTTGGAGCCGATTTCAGAACGTGAATTAGTCGAGGTTTTAACTACCAATGTTTTACCGGAAATCACCTTGCTGTTGCCGGTAGGTTTATGTCGTACCATGACTCAAGTGCAGCAAGAGTTTAGCCGTATCCAGAGTGGTTTAGACCGAAGGTATGCCCAGGGTGGAACAGGGGGATATCCTTCAAATCCCAGCCCAAGGGTACGTTTTTCCGGTCCTTCTGGGACCACGGGCAGTAATACCGGACAGACGAGTGGCTCGAATAGACCACCACTATCCCAGGCTTGCTATCGGTGTGGTAGTTTTAGCCATCTTCGTCGGGATTGCCCCAGACCTGCAGGAACACCTCCTCGCCCGACGCATCCGAGAAATTTACCCGCACTTCCACCTGTGGCCCCCCAAGGTCCGGCACCAGGTTCGGGAAATGCTTAGGACGCATCCTGTATGGGTCTCAGGATGTGCGCCGGAATACACAAGACCCGATTCACTTTAATTCCGTCCCGGGGGATCAGGTTAACAACAGTCGACTTAAGGGAATAGCGATTCAGATTGCATGTAAACCCTGTATAGCTTTCCTGGATAGTGGGGCTGATCTCAGTATTGTTGCCTGGGACTTCTTATATATATTGGGCGTTATTTCATTGGTGGTTCCTCAGTCGAAGATGGTCAAGGGTATACAAAAGGGAATAACTACGACTTCAGTAGGTTATATTGACTTGGAAATAGATTTGGGGAGACAAATGGGTACAATACCGGTGCGCTTTCACGTTCTGAAAGATATAGAATTCCCAATTATTCTGGGAATGGACCTCTTGGACGAGCTGCGAGCTAGCATCGACCATGAACGCAACGAATTCCGGTATTGTGGGTATACTCTCCCCCTCATTTATTTGCGAGATCATGCGCCCGGGTTTACTCAAAACCAAGAACTTGATACTGGGACAGTTGATGTGTCCCAATTAAACATGGGTACCTTGACGGAACGGGAAATGGGGGACTTAATCAGTATCTGTCAAGAATTTTCATCTCTGTTTACCGGTCGTCCAGGTAGAACTCACCTATTGCGACACCGTATTAAGTTAAAACCAGGAACTGTCCCTATTCATCGCCAACCATATAACCATAGCCGGGTGGCCAATGAAGAAATAAACACTCAGGTCAAGGACTTGTTGCAACAGGGGTTAATCAGGCCTTTGGATAGTCCGTGGGCGTCCCCTACTATAGTGGTGGGTAAGAAAAATACAACAGAAAAAAGAATGTGTATAGATGTTACCCGGTTAAATAGTGTTACGGTAGACGACCCCTATCCGGTGCCACGCATCGAAGATATCATAGATTCCATGGGAAAGCCCAAATATATTACTAAGCTTGATCTAAAGTCCGGTTACTGGCAGGTAGAGATGCACCCGGATGATATTGAGAAAACGGCATTTGTCACAAGGGAAGGGAAATTTGAATGGCTAGTAATGCCCTTCGGGTTAAAGAACGCCCCTTCCACCTTTTCCCGGTTAATGAATAAGGTTTTGAAGTATGCAAGACGATTTGGAGTTGGAGTATACCTGGATGATATTGTTATCGCTAACGCCAGCTGGGACCTGGAAGCTCTTCGGTATGTGTTTTCGCAGCTGAAACACGCCGGTTTAACACTTAATTTAAGAAAGTCGAGCTTCGGAGTTTCTAAGGTCTCGGTACTCGGCTACGTTGTAAGCGCACAAGGGGTACAAATTGATCCTGAGAAAGTAGAAGCGATTCGGAACTTTCCCAGACCACGAACCATAAAACAGGTGTCCTCCTTCCTGGGAATGTGTGGGTTTCATTCCCGGTTTATTCCCCATTTCGCGGATCTTACGGCCTCTCTTAATCAATTAAAACGAAAACACCAGCGCTGGCGATGGGGAGATAATGAGGAGCAATCTTATCAAGGTTTAAAACAGGCTATAGCGGATGCAGCTATGCTACAGGCCCCAACCCCGGATGGAAAATTCATTGTCACCACGGATGCTAGTGGCATCGGTATCGGGGGTATGTTAACCCAGATCCAAGGGGAAGTAGAAGTCCCCCTAGCATATACCAGTCGTCTCTTAAGACCTTCGGAATTGAAATATAGTACCCCTGAGCAGGAAGCATTAGCGGTTGTAGAAGCCGTCCGTAAATTTCGCCACTATATAGAGGGCCGGGAATTTGCTGTCTTATCGGATCACAGGGCGTTATGCTGGTTACTGCGCTTGAAAGATAGGAAAAGTCGGCTCATGCGGTGGGCCTTGGAGCTACAGGAATTTATGCCATTCGAAATCTTGCATAAATCCGGTAGGGAAAACGTGGTTGCCGATGCCTTTTCTCGATGCCCGGTATCAGATTTGGACACGGTCAGTCCAAAGGTTTTAGAAACGGACGACACAGATCAGTCGCCCGGTCCTGAAGACCAGGAAGTCCGGGTCAATGTGGTATCTTGTAACCCAGTAGCATTAGGTCTCCCGTTAGATGTAGCAACTAAGGCCGACATTAAGTTAGCACAGGCTAGTGATCCATACTGGCAGTCTATTAGACAGGACTTAGAAACTGGTAAGGCGTCAAAATTGTACAGACTAAAGGAGGATATGTTATACCGGATAGCCCAGGGTTTTCAACCGGTAAAGGTAGTTATTCCAACCGCGATAGTACCACGGGTATGTCAAGCCTACCATGACCATCCGCTCTCGGGTCATAGAGGTCGCACCGCAACTTATAAACGGGTGCAAGCTAAATACTACCATCCGAAGTTGTATTCCCTGGTTCAAGATTATGTCCGGGGATGTGAAACTTGTCAGAGATATAAGAGTAGAAATACTAGGAAACCAGGTTTAATGATTCCCTCTCATAAAATCCATCCCGGAGATTTGGTAGGTATTGATATTATGGGTCCCCTACCAGTAACGAAATCCCAGAATAGGTTCTTAGTGGTAATGATAGACTATTTTACCAAGTACATTGAAATATTTCCGGCACGAAGCGTTACCGCCCCTATATTGTGTAAGATTTTACTACAGTATGTTTCCCGTCATGGTACGATGACTGCCTTACTGTCGGATAATGGGCCTCAGTTTATATCAGTATTATGGAAACGTTTATGTAGAATGCTAAAAATTCAATTGAAGTTTACGTCACCTTATCATCCCCAGGCAAATATGACAGAAAGGGCAAATAGGGTCATAGGCGAACTCATGAGTATTTATACCGGGAATTTCCATACGAGGTGGGACGAAAGCTTGCCCCTTATTCAGTTGGCCATTAACAGTGCCATACATACTTCCACTGGTTCATCCACCTTTTATCTACATCATGGTTATGAGCCTACGTTGCCCTGGGATGAACGTACCTTTGCCGGGATACCCGAGGACATCGAAGGAGAGATTAGGGGATACGAGGACGGACCACTCCGGGAGTGGCAGTTATCCATTGACTTTGCCCAGGAAATGAATGAGCAAGCCAGTGCCAAACAAAAACGCTTCTATGACCGAAACTATTCAGATGGGGAAATAGAAGTGGGGCAATTAGTATGGAAAGCAGGACATAGCTTATCAAATGCTGCAGCTAAATTCTGGGCTAAGTTTGCTCCAGCTTGGGAGGGTCCCTATAGAGTGGTCGAAAAGATATCCCCAGTTTCCTATGTTATCATGGATTTGGAGTCAGGCGCTTTGGCCGGTACTTGGCACATCAATCAGTTAAAACTGCTGTTGACCTCGGTGGTTCTAGAAACTCAAGAAGCCACAGAGATAGAAATCCCACCGGTAACACAGGAAATGGAGAACGGCATAGACCCAGATGAGGAACAGGGACCTGAGATGGTTGTCACGCAAGATGAAAGGTCGTTTGACGAGGCCAATTCCCGGGAAGGACTGGAGAATGTCTGGGATACGGTACCCGTTAGAGTATATGACTTCCGGCCCCGTCAAGGCCAGGCTGAAGGGATCGGTGATGGGCCACCAACATCGATAGATGTAGACCCGGATATACCCGATCCGAATAATAGCTTTTTGGTAGTACATGACTTAGTTCCCACCCCGACACCACGGCGGGAATATAACCTCCGACGCCGGGTTCGAGATCAGGAACAGGAAGGGGTAGACCTAGCGTTGGCAGGTCCTTCCGGTGAGGGTAGGCGGAAACGTGGTAGTCAAAAGGACCCGGTGCCGGAGATAGACCAGGAGGATGAGGACAATGTGTTAATGGCTCCCTTTCGATATGGGTGGAAAAGGGAAATAGTTTTGAGGAAGGATACCGGAGGTCGAATTGGGGACGTGTATTATTACACACCTGAACCAATAAAAGAAAAATTGCGATCATACAAACAAATTGCGGCTTTTCTCGGTACCCATCGGGACCAAGCCCGCCTATTAGGCATGCGTAACTTCAGCATGAAGCCCCAGCCGTTCGCGTATCCCCCGTTTGAGATCGTCCGACATGCTCTATGGTAACACCAGCCCAGTCGTATTGCGATCGGTTTTTCGTCTGGATTATATTTTCTGCAGACGAAAGTTTAGCATGAACATCGTGAACGAAAAGCGACTGGTAGAAGCTACAGTTTTTCCTCTACTTTTCAGACTATGGCGGATATCACCCCGACTTTTTGGGAGCTATTTGGATCCATGGACATATCGTCTAGTGGGGACGAGGACGAAGAAAGAATAAACGAACAACCTATAATGGACGTGAACCACTCATTGACGGAGGGACCAAACAGTTCCCCATCATTGCACACACTCCCCGAAGATCCGATGGCGGTTGCTATCATAGCTAATCCTCTGGCAAGTCAGATGACTGGCTTAGATCTCTCTACATCAATTGACGATCATCAAGCATCGCTAAACTAAAACCAATCTTAAATCCAGAAAATTTAATGTGCGTCGGAGGCCGATTAACCGAATCAGAGTTGCCCTTCGAAATCAAACACCCAGTCATTCTAAATAAAGAATCCCATCTAGCAAAATTAGTCATGGATAGAAGTCATAAACAGATAAGCCACGGAGGGATCCAAAGCACCCTCACCCAAGCTCGTGAAAAATTCTGGATCACCTCAGGTAGACAATTGGCAATAAAAACAGTAAATAACTGCTTGACATGCTGAAGAGCTACAGCGGGTTCAGGACCAGGGGAAGCAGAAACAGCCCCCCTGCCTCAAGATAGAATAAACAAAGCCGAGCCATTCGAGATTGTTGGAATCGACTTCGCGGGCCCGCTATACGTAAAAATAGGCGAGTCAGTCGAGAAGTCATACATTTGCCTATTTACCTGAGCCGTCACTAGAGCGCTGCACTTAGAGTTAGTGACCTCCCTCACCAGTCATGAGTTCTTACTAGCACTAAAGAGAATGATTGCGAGAAGAGGTGTGCCTAGAAAAATATACAGTGACAACGCCAAAACTTTCAATCGGGCAAACAAGGACTTGGACAAAATTTGGAATAGTTTAAATAGCAAAGAAGTTATGAACTTTTACGGAAAAAGAGGAATAACATGGCAATTTA
This sequence comes from Phalangium opilio, assembly GCF_054372755.1. Lineage (NCBI taxonomy): Eukaryota > Metazoa > Arthropoda > Arachnida > Opiliones > Phalangiidae > Phalangium > Phalangium opilio. The sequence continues at coordinate 2,576,541 of NW_028324193.1, read as the reverse complement.
TTGTAGAAAGGGCCGCCTGGTATGGCGGCTGGTGGGAAATTATGGTTAAAAGCACCAAACAAGTGTTAAAGAAAGTTTTAGGAAGAGCTTTATTAAGCTATGTAGAAATGGAAACCACGTTAGTTCAAGCGGAAGCTGCAATCAACTCTAGACCCTTAACGTACGTCAGCAGCGATTCAAACGACCTAGAACCCCTCACTCCATCCCACTTTCTAATCGGAAAACGCCTTACTACTTTAACATCGTATTCAGACAAATCAGTAAATGTTCCTAAAACACAAATCGAATTAACAAAAAGGCAAAAATATCGCAACGCAGTTAAAGATAGATTCTGGTTAAGGTGGAAAAACGAATACTTGCTGGCACTAAGGTCTGCACATAATGTAAAATTAGCCAAAACCAATTCAAAAATTAAAATCGGCGACGTCATGATGATTCATGAAGATAAAACCCCCAAGCACCTCTGGAAATTAGGAGTAGTAACCGAAATATTTGAGGGGCGGGATTTAAAAATAAGGTCCTGTATGATAAGAACGCCTAATGGCAACATTTTGAGAAGACCAATCCAGCTATTATATCCCCTTGAAATTGACGCGCTGTCGGTACGAGCTACTAGTAATGTATAACTGTAAAATCAAAATTAAAACAAATGGCTACTAGATAAAGTAGTGAAAAATGAACTTGCAAAAACTGAATCAAATTGACCAATAGTGCAAAATTTTTGTGTGTTTATAATATTGAATTAACATTCCTCATTTTTTGTTTTTAAATTGACTGTTTTAAGACACCTTTTCTTACAAGCCCTCATTAAACTTTTTTGAAATACTTAACGTATTTCGGGGCCCAGTGTGAATAATTTAGTTAATTAGTGCATTTTTTATTATTATCATTTTTATTATTATCAGTTTTTTTTGTTATGTATTTTTCTTTCCCGCTTTTTTTGTGTATTTTATTTTTTTCCCTTCCAAAGATCAAAACATGTTTGTGCAAAAATTTGTAAAAACCCCCAAAATTGTAGAAAAACAACTTGTTTACTTGAAACTCTCCACCTGCAAAGGGGAAAGAACCAGAAATTCCCTCAACCCTTTAGGTTATCCTAAAGGTTTTCGTGTCCACAATAGGACAGAATTCTCTTAGAGACCCAAGCGAACGGGTCAACTAGAACTTTAGCCAAAAAATAAACCAAGTTTTTTAGTATAAAAATCACTTTGGCTTTTTTCTTAACCTAAACCTTCAACAAAAAATAGAAACCAAACCAGCAAATAGATATCAGCAAAAATAAAAATTAGTAAATAGTGTAAAGAACTAAAATAGTAAAGATTAACTACAGATTTTTCAGTCGGTCGGTAGTTAACTCAAAATAGCTCTCCCAAAATTAAACTAGCTACGAACTTAGTCGTATGGAAAAAACTACATGGTGCCGAAACCCGGGATTAACGGATTAGTGGATTAACGGATTAATGGATTATCAGGATAATCACCTTTAGATAACGCGGTGAAACAAAAGCGATAAAAAAACCAACGTATCGGTAATTATAGTAAATCTTAGTATTAAAAACCGTAGACAATGGCAGGCGAAGAAACAAATGATTCTGCAAGCTCAAATAAAACAGTATCGAGTAAAAAATTAGACGATATTTCAAAACAAAAATCATTAAGAGTGCCGTTAAGAATGAGCTTAACAAAAGCCGTGAAAGCATTAGAAGCCCTAGTGAACGACGCGAATTCGGTAAAATGTTTGTTCGAAACGCACCCTCGCGGCCGAAATTATTATAACCGGAAACATTCAATTTACTGATTCACGGGGTCAAGTCGGTTGGTGTTTCGTCTGCTTTTTTTTTTACCCACGTAATCGTAACAGCTTCGTAGCTTTGAAAAATTGAAATGTTTAATGATAATCACAATAAAAGTTAATAAAATGTTTGGCTCTCGAAGTTGGGGACGCAAGCTAGATGTAGTGTTTTCTCTTCCCCTCCCTTGCTATGGCTTCCCGCTCGCGTTCTTAACTTTACACACGCTAGCTTGGGTCCTCATCATTGCGAAGTATCACACCTCCTCGGTGGTGAGAGCTGGTAACCACTACGTTGTGTGGGCTAAGCGGATACGCGCCCTTCCCAAGCCAAGGTGTTGAGGCATCGTGCCGAGGGCTGCATGGTACTGGGGAAGTAAAACTTCGGTATCGCTAACGATCCCCTCGGGGCACCGGGCGACACCCCGTTGTATCTAGCCTTCCACCCGGGTGGGGGACTACCGGGTGGTGACCTTTTACTTGCCCCCTTACTCGTGGGATTCCCATGGATAAACTAAATCAAAACAACTCTAACACTACCAAACCTACGGTGCAGGGGTCTGCTCAAGGCAGAACCCACACTGATACCACTTCACAAGGGCTTGTATCCAGCGAAACTCGTGACGATTTATCGTTGCGTGTGTCTGGCAAGCCCTCGAAAAGTACCTTGCGTCGTCGTCTCAAACGACGGATTGCTTGGCAAAAGGTCAAATCGGGGTCTGAAACGGCCTCCACCGCCGCTGGGGGTGCGATGGCTCGTGACAACCCAATGAAGAGGCCCAGAGCGGAGGATTCGACTCCCTCACCAAGTACCTCGCAGGCGGCGTCGAAAAAGGCTAAGTCCTATAGTGACGCCGCCAGCTCAGAAAAGATGGCCATTGTCAAAAAAGGCTATCCGACGGCGGTCATCACGGAGGAAGACGTGGGCCCAATTCAGAAGGCGATTCTAAGGGCGCTGGATGGGATACCTTCGGGGAGCCCTCTACCGCGCCTTGCGAACTTTAGCCTGACGACCGGGGCCCTAGTATACTCCTGTGAGGATTCGTTCACTGGGCAATGGTTGAAGGACAACTTAGCCTACTCGGTGGTGGGGGATGCGGTGCTCTCAGTAATGAGAGCTAGCGAACTCCCCAAGCCGTTTAAGGTAATGTTCCGCACCAAGGACCAGATCACCAAGGAGCCGGCGGTGCTGTTTCGGCGCCTAAAGGTCCTTAATGCAGGTTTTGCCACTGAACGCTGGAAATGTATCCGGACGTACGTGGACAGGGCCGTACGGTACTGGGTACTGCTAATTGATGGCTCCTCATTGGAAGCCATTAAGAATGCTGGTTTCGTGGGCTATACTGGAGTGGACAAGGGTTCCTTCAAACTCCTTCAGAACACGGAAACCACTAAAACCACTGTAGCCGAGTCTGCGGCGGGGGGTGGGACTAGCGAGATGGGGGATCTCGCGGAGGAGCTCTCTGGTGTCGCTCTAGGCACAGAGGGGGGGGGTGGCTCATTCGGAAGTCCGTTCTTCCATGGATGAGTCCACCCTACTGGAAGAATCGGATGGGACCCTTCGGGGTTCAGCCGATGAGCGTTCTAGTGGTCCTGGTGAGGGGGAGGATCTTGGGACTGGGAGCTCGCCTGTCGGGGGGGGGGGAGGTGCCATTAGCCCTCTCGGGACCGATGAGGTGTAGCTAGGTCCCTTCTGAACCCCTCTCTTAGGGACCATGGGGACGCTACGTGCAATTCAAATCAACTTGCACCATAGTAAGGCGGCCTCTGCGGTACTCTGCAGGAGGTTTGCTATAGAGGGTCTTGATCTGGCCCTCATACAAGAACCGTGGATTTGCCATGGCAAAATCCTCGGTCTTGACGCGGCGGGGTCATTATTCTATGACCAAACTGCTGCTAGACCTAGGGCGTGTATTTTGGTTCGGAGGGATCTTTGTTGTATCTCTCTACCGCTGTACACATCCCAGGACACGGCGGCCGTGAATCTAGTCCTGGCCACTGGGCATGCCAAGTTGACTATCACGGCTGCCTCCGCATACTTTGCCCACGACGCGGACTCTCTCCCGACAATTGAGGTGATCAATTTGGTCAATCAATGTGAAAAGAGAGGGGACAAACTAATCATTGGCTGCGATGCCAATGCTCATCACATCACGTGGGGCAGCTCTGACTGCAACAAGAGGGGTGATGATTTACTAGAATATTTAGTTGGTTGTAAACTCTATATTCTTAATCAAAACAATGAACCTACTTTTGTTACTTCTAATAGAAGGGAGGTCATTGACCTCACGCTAGCCACAGAAAACCTCGTGTCTTCCGTGTCTAACTGGCATGTGTCAAATGAACCGTCTCTGTCGGATCATAGGCACATCTGCTTTACTGTCGCGATTACTTCTGTCCCGGCGGGGACGGAGATACGCAACCCAAAACGGACTAATTGGGCCGGCTATAGGGAAGACCTAATCCTACGCTACGGAGGGGGTCACACTCTTAAACTTACTTCACCTAAGGATCTTGATCGGGCTGCTGGTGATTTACAGTGCTCCATCATGGAGTCGTTCCACCGGAACTGCCCACTTAAGACCGTCAACCGCTCGAGGCTTGTCCCTTGGTGGAACGCGGATCTCAGCCGGCTTCGTAAATACACGCGCAGGCTCTTTAACAAAGCCAAGCGCACGGGTGACTGGGCTGGATACAGGCAGTCCCTTAACGCCTACAACAGGGCCATTAGAGCTGCTAAGAAGGACTCCTGGCGGACCTTCTGTGAGCAAATCTCCAATGTCCCTGCCACGGCTAGGGTCATGAAGATTCTAGCGCACGACAGCACACATCGACTTAATGCTATTAAGCTACGGGAGGGTGTGTACACTAAATCTGGGGCTGAGACTCTCAAGCATATGCTGGAGGTCCATTTTCCTGATTCTACTTTTATTAATCCAACAAACCCTGACTCTCTCTACCCTGTCCTGCACAGGGCTAAGAGGGAAGACTGGCTTGTAGCCAGACAGGTTGTCACGATTCCCAAGCTTCGGTGGGCTGTCAACTGTTTTGAGCCCTACAAGTCTCCGGGACCCGATGGGGTCTTCCCTCTGCTTTTGCAGGAGGGCTTAGACCACATCGCCTCTCCGCTATGCAAGATCTACAGACTTTGCATTGCTCTCGGTCACATACCTCGTGACTGGAAACGCTCTAGGGTCATCTTTATTCCCAAGCCCGGGAAGGCTTCCTATCTCGAGGCGAAAGCATTTAGACCCATATGCCTGACCTCCTTCTTCCTCAAAATTCTGGAGAAGTTGGTGGACAGGTACATCAGAGACGAGGTACTTTCGATAACTCCTCTCTCTTCTTCACAATTTGCCTACCATAAAGGCAAATCCACTGAGACGGCCCTTCACGGCCTTACGAATTGCCTGGATAGGGCATTCGAGTTTCAGGAAATTTCACTGGCTGTCTTCCTCGATATCGAGGGGGCCTTTGACAAAGTCTCTAGCTCGGTTATTACTGAAGCTGTTGAGAGATTTGGCATCAGCGCCACTCTTGGCCGCTGGATCAAGTCCATGCTTACCGACCGCGAGGTGTCGGCGTCCCTCCTTGGGGACTCTCTAGGGGTGACTACCAGCAGGGGCTGCCCTCAGGGTGGAGTGCTCTCCCCCCTGTTGTGGTGCCTGGTGGTGGACGAGCTCCTGGGGAGGCTCGGGGGTGCTGGGGGCTGTTGCTGCTTCGGGTATGCGGACGATGTAGCGATAGTCTTTACGGGGAAGTTCCCGGATACTGTTACCGCGCTTATGAGATCTGCTCTCTCTAGCGTGGAGCAATGGTGTCAGGCGGTTAACCTCACCGTTAATCCTGATAAAACTGTCCTTGTTCCTTTTACGAGGAAGAATACTAAGGATCTGTTCAATGATATCTCTTTCTTTGGCCAGGTCCTGACAAAGTCCTCCGAGGTGAAATACCTGGGGGTGACTTTTGATTGTAGACTCACATGGAAGCCGCATCTTGATCGGTGTATTAAGAAGGCCAAGATGCTCTTCTGGAGGACCAGGAGCTCTGTCGGCCAGACTTGGGGCCTCAACCCCAAGGCTGTACACTGGCTCTATACTGGGATCATCAGACCCATACTATCTTACGGGGCACTTGTCTGGTGGACAAGGGTCCGGCTTAAGACGGTGCAGGCTGCCCTGCGCAAGCTTCAAAGGCTTGCCTGCATTGGTGTTACGGGGGCCATGAGATCGACCCCAACTGCTTCCCTGGAGGTGCTCCTTGACATGCTTCCTCTTCATCTCTTCATTGAGGAGGAGGCTGTCATGGGAGCCTACAGGCTCAACATTAGTGGCTGTTGGGTTCCAAGACTTTGGGATTACAGCCATACGAAGCTCTTTCGGGAGTACGCCGCACTTGAGCCGTCGCTTACGATGTGCTCTGACAAAACCGTTACCAGTTTTGATTTCACTAAGCCATTCAGTATCCACTTCCCCAGTCGGGCAGAGTGGACTAACCTGCTGCCTCTTGGCACTGGGGGTGAAACCATTTGGTTCACCGATGGCTCCAAGACTGATTCCGGCGCTGGCGCCGGCTATTACTGTCAAACCACAAGGGTCGGCTTTTCTGCTTGCCTGGGCACCTTCGCTAGTGTGTTCCAGGCTGAAATTGCCGCGATCTGTTATTGCGCAGATTACTGTATTAACAAAGGGTATACCGGACGGACTGTGAGAATTTATTCTGACAGTCAGGCTGCCCTGAACGCTCTGAACCAGTGTCAGATTTCTTCTCAACTGGTGCGTAGCTGCCTCGACCTGCTAGCGCGACTGGCATCCTGCAACAGGGTTCTGCTGTACTGGGTGCCAGGGCATAGCGGTTATTATGGCAATGAGCAAGCCGATAGATTTGCGAAAAGGGGTGCGGAGGCCAAGCTCTTGGGGCCGGAGCCGGCCGTCCCCATCCCCTACAGGCACGTCAAACGGTGTCTGCATGACAGGTTGACTGTCATACAAAATCAGCTCTGGCACAGCATGGAGGGCCAGAGACAGACAAAGTTGTTTGTCGATGGTCCCTGCAGGTCTCGTGCTAGGGACCTAATTTCGCTCGGCAGATGGGATATTAGGCTGGCCACCGGTCTTTTGACCGGGCATTGCCGGCTTAATAGGCACCTCCATCTGATGGGTTTTGCCGACGACCCTCTCTGTAGGTCGTGTCAGGAGATGGAAGAAACATCCGCCCACGTACTTTGCGAGTGCGACTACTTCGCCTCGCTTAGATTAGAATATTTTGATTCACACACCCTGGAACCCTCGAGGGTCTCCTCTCTCACGGTGGAGCGAATTCTTCGCTACGCTGCAGCTACAGGCCTATTCAAGGCCTGATTACGAGGATGCACAATATGCCTTTGGCATCGGTGCTAGGGCGCGTACCCTCCTCATCAACAATAATAATAATAACTCAAAATAGCTCTCCCAAAATTAAACAAGCTACGAACTTAGTCGTATGGAAAAAACTACACAGAGATAATGAAAATGGGGGAAATTTAAGAATGCTTCATAAACTTACTTCGGACCATATTAATTTGCAAAACCGCATGAAAGTTCGCTTTGCCACACAAGTTATCAGTCAGTCTGTTGCGAACGCCATTAGAATTGAATTTCCTGGTCAATATCCAGAATATCCAGAAACGGTTGGATTCCTAGAAATCTTCAACAAATGGTTTGATCTTATGAATGTTGGACACTTTTATGAGGGCAGAAACAAAGCAAATGAGAATCTCCATCCGTATACTAGAGCTGATGATTGCAGGCTTCGCGTAGGTTGCCTTTTAATTTTGAACAGCGATAGAGTACTATTAATTATTATCCGTTTTAGTGGTTAAAAGAAGTTTTTTGCCGTACCTCGACGAATGGGAAACATACGTTCACAATGAGCCTGTTGACAAACAAACAAAAAAGAAAATGCTCCTTCCCCAAGAGACATATTTAGGACTTCGTCAAACAAGTCAGTTATAAATTTAACTTCATATAACCAAATATATATATTAAATTTTACGTTATTTCACAGCGCTGGCAGTCATGGAAATGATCCCTTTATTGTTGGCCCAAGGGGCACCATTTGTGTTGTCAACGCATTTTAACCAGGACCTTCTGGAACAGCTATTTAGCAGACATAGGCAAGCATTGATGGCTGGGTCTTGTCCTTCAATTTTGGATTATTCAAGAAACGGGACAAAGCTCCAAAGATTGGACGAAGGAAATTTAAAACTAAAACCGAGCAAATTTGGTAATACCGAGTAAACTGGTTTATTTAACCACGTTATTGTCAAAATATCAAACTAAAAATATCACGTAATACACTTTTGACCCGTAATAAATAATAACTTTTAAAAATTCTCATCACAATAAGATATTGTATTTTTTTAACAATTTCTTATAAGTTGTTTTCAATCTTGGTTTTTGATTTTTCTTTGGTTAGCGCCTTGCTCCTTGTCTTAGCTTTTAATTCATTGCGTCGATTTTTATTGTGTCCGTTTCCACAAGTGTTGATTGAGGTGTTAATGATCACGGAAAATATTTTCTTACCACTCTCTACGCTAATTTTAGCCTTTTCTGCAACTGTATTGTATTTGGTTTTTAAAACGAAGTCATCATTTAGGTCACAGAGAACTTTCTTCTTTCGGTTTGTAATGTATGTTTCATTATAATATTTTCCAACGTGTTTCATAATCCGGACAAATATTTCCATTGACTCTAAAGTAGGATACTTGAGATTCTTTCTATTTTGAGCATCTACCCATTCTCTCAATTTCTCTGGCACTTTTGATACATCTTTTTCTCTCATAACATCACCAATAGCCCGGCTGTCTTTAGATGTTTTAGATTTCAAAAGCTTATGGACAATGAAACCAGCTACGTAATGCAAAATACGTGCGTCTTCCTTAATTTCTTTCACAGTTACTGACGTTTGCTTATTTTCATGCATATAAATCTCTCCAATGTTAAATACCTCAGTCAAGAAAAAATGAAGAGCTGAGTATTTTTCTTCATCAGTGACGTTCAAAACAGTCTGTAAAACAATGTTTTTTGTTTAGTAACTTTCATGCCTATTTACAAACACAGATAAGATGTTAGTACACACCTTTGAAATATCACAGATGCTGATGAGAGATTCAATCGCTTCCCTCTTCGAAGGCTCTTAAATTGTCCGTATTGTTTATCCTCTGGGGTTTTTGTGAAAAGATTCTCCCAACCACGTTTCACTGCTTCAAAAACCCGAGACGATTGGTCCAACAAATTTGCATAACAAATTAAAGCTACCCGTCGTGGCAATATTGGCAGATCCTCCATTTGTTTAAACTTTTCCTGAGCTCCCATCCAAGTATTTTTAAACATTTCATCATAATCAGATCCTACAAATGGTTCAGTTTTGGTTAATTATTAATTTTCGGCAATCAGAAAATTTCCCATGATCTGAATGTCTACATACTTGTAACTATTTCCTTGGCGAGACTCTTAATCAGACTTGGTTTCTTTGTCGACTTTTTGACACAAATTTTCTTTTTCCTAGAAAATTGTAAACATAGACAAATTTGTTCGTAAAAAAACAGAGAAAGGAACACGAACTTTGTCTATTGTTTAAGGAAAGTCGAAAATATTCTTACGGAGATCCTGTATTCTCTATTGATTTTATTGGTGAAAACGCTACAGTTGTCTTGTCAAATTCCCCTTCATCATCTTTAGAATTACATTAGTAAAAGTATTAATACATCTAAGCCTTGGCTTCAATATTACAAATTTAAGAATGTATAAAGTTAATAATCTTGTAACACCTGTTAAAATATCGTTTTGAAAATTTTCCATTTGCGAGATGGGGCGCGGAATACCTAACACTTCAGAGGTATTTGCAGAAAACATTTTATTATTATTATTATTATTATTAGTGAGTAGGGGGGCTCGCGCCCTTGCACCGATGCCAAAAGGCATATTGGGCACCCACGTATTCAGGCCTTGAATAGACCCGTGGACACAGCGTAGCGAAGAATTCGGTCCACCGTAATAGAGGAGACCCGCGAGGGTTCCAAAGTGTGTGAATCAAAATATTCTAGTCTAAGCGAGACGAAGCAGTCGCACTCGCAAAGTACGTGAGCGGATGTTTCTTCCTTCTCCTGACACGACCTACAGAGAGGGTCGTCGGCAAAACCCATCAGATGGAGGTGCCTTTTAAGCCGACAGTGCCCGGTCAGAAGACCGGTGGCCAGCCTAATATCCCATCTGCTGAGCGAAATTAGGTCTCTAGCACGAGACTTGCAGGGACCATTGACTAACAGTTTTGTCTGTCTCTGGCCCTCCATGTTATGCCAGAGCTGGTTGACTGTCATGCAGACACCGTTTGACGTGCCTGTAGGGGATGGGGACGGCCGGCTCCGGCCCCAAGAGCTTGGCCTCCGCACCCCTTTTTGCAAATCTATCGGCTTGCTCATTGCCATGATATCCGCTATGCCCTGGCACCCAGTACAACAGAACCCTGTTGCGGGATGCCAGTCGCGCTAGCAGATCAAGGCAGCTGCGCACCAGTTGAGAGGTAATCTGACACTGGTTCAGCGCGTTCAGGGCAGCCTGACTGTCGGAATAAATTCTCACAGTCCGTCCGGTATACCCTTTGTTAATACAGTAATCTGCGCAATAACAGATCGCGGCAATTTCCGCCTGGAACACACTAGCGAAGGTGCCCAGGCAGGCAGAAAAGCCGACCCTTGTGGTTTGGCAGTAATAGCCGGCGCCAGCGCCGGAATCAGTCTTGGAACCATCGGTGAACCAAATAGTTTCACCCCCAGTGCCAAGAGGCAGCAGGTTAGTCCACTCTGCTCGATTGGGGAAGTGGATGCTGAATGGCTTAGTGAAATCAAAACTGGTAACGGTTTTGTCAGAGCACATCGTTAGCGACGGCTCAAGTGCGGCGTACTCCCGAAAGAGCTTCGTATGGCTGTAATCCCAAAGTCTTGGAACCCAGCAGCCACTAATGTTGAGCCTGTAGGCCCCCATGACAGCCTCTTCCTCAATGAAGAAATGAAGAGGAAGCAGTTGGGGTCGATCTCATGGCCCCCGTAACACCAATGCAGGCAAGCCTTTGAAGCTTGCGCAGGGCAGCCTGCACCGTCTTAAGCCGGACCCTTGTCCACCAGACAAGTGCCCCGTAAGATAGTATGGGTCTGATGATCCCAGTATAGAGCCAGTGTACAGCCTTGGGGTTGAGGCCCCAAGTCTGGCCGACAGAGCTCCTGGTCCTCCAGAAGAGCATCTTGGCCTTCTTAATACACCGATCAAGATGCGGCTTCCATGTGAGTCTGCAATCAAAGGTCACCCCCAGGTATTTCACCTCGGAGGACTTTGTCAGGACCTGGCCAAAGAAAGAGATATCATTGAACAGATACATAGTATTCTTCCTCGTAAAAGGAAAAAGGACAGTTTTATCAGGATTAACGGTGAGGTTAACCGCCTGACACCATTGCTCCACGCTAGAGAGAGCAGATCTCATAAGCGCGGTAACAGTATCCGGGAACTTCCCGGTAAAGACTATCGCTACATCGTCCGCATACCCGAAGCAGCAGCAGCCCCCAGCACCCACGAGCCTCCCCAAGAGTTCGTCCACCACCAGGCACCACAACAGGGGGGAGAGCACTCCACCCTGAGGGCAGCCCCTGCTGGTAGTCACCCCTAGAGAGTCCCCAAGGAGGGACGCCGACACCTCGCGGTCGGTAAGCATGGACTTGATCCAGCGGCCAAGAGTGTCGCTGATGCCAAATCTCTTAACAGCTTCAGTAATAACCGAGCTAGAGACCTTGTCAAAGGCCCCCTCAATGCCGAGGAAGACGGCCAGTGAAATTTCCTGAAACTCGAATGCCCTATCCAGGCAATTCGTAAGGCCGTGAAGGGCCGTCTCAGTGGATTTGCCTTTTTGGTAAGCAAATTGTGAAGAAGAGAATGGAGTTACCGAAAGTACCTCGTCTCTGATGTACCTGTCCACCAACTTCTCCAGAATTTTGAGGAAGAAGGAGGTCAGGCATATGGGCCTAAATGCCTTCGCCTCGAGATAGGAAGTCTTCCTTGGCTTGGGAATAAAGATGACCCTAGAGCGTTTCCAGTCACGAGGTATGTGACCGAGAGAAATGCAGAGTCTGTAGATCCTGCATATCGGAGAGGCTATGTGGTCTAAGCCCTCCTGCAAAAGCAGAGGGAAGACCCCATCGGGTCCCGGAGACTTGTAGGGCTCAAAACAGTTGACAGCCCACCGAAGCTTGGGAATCGTGACAACCTGTCTGGCTACAAGCCAGTCTTCCCTCTTAGCCCTGTGCAGGACAGGGTAGAGAGAGTCAGGAAAATGGACCTCCAGCATGTGCTTGAGAGTCTCAGCCCAGACTTAGTGTACACACCGTCCCGCAGCTTAATAGCATTAAGTCGATGAGAGCTGTCGTGCGCTACAATCTTCATGACCCTAGCCGTAGCAGGGACATTGGAGACTTGCTCACAGAAGGTCCGCCAGGAGTCCTTCTTAGCAGCTCTAATGGCCCTGTTGTAGGTGTTAAGGGACTGCCTGTATCCATTCCAGTCACCCGTGCGCTTGGCTTTATTAAAGAGCCTGCGCGTATATTTGCGAAGCCGGCTGAGATCCACGTTCCACCAAGGGACAAGCCTCGAGCGGTTGACGGTCTTAAGTGGGCAGTTCCGGTGGAACGACTCCATGATGGAGCACTGTAAATCACCAGCAGCCCTATCAAGATCCTTAGGTTAAGTAAGTTTAGGAGTGTGACCCTCTCCGTAGCGTAGGATTAGGTCTTCCCTATAGCCGGCCCAATTGGTCCGTTTTGGATTGGGTATCTCCGTCCCCGCCGGGACAGAGGTAGTCGCGACAGTAAAGCAGATGGGCCTATGATCCGACAAAGACGACTCATTAGACACATGCCAGTTAGACACGGAAGACACGAGGTTTTCCGTGGCTAGCGTGAGGTCAATGACCTCCCTTCTATTAGAAGTAACAAAAGTAGGTTCATTGTTTTGATTAAGAATATAGAGTTTACAACCAACTAAATATTCTAGTAAATCATCACCTCTCCTGTTGCAGTCAGAACTGCCCCACGTGATGTGATGAGCATTGGCGTCACAGCCAATGATTAATTTGTCCACTCTCTTTTCACATTGATTGACCAAATTGATCACCTCAATTGTCGGGAGAGTGTCCGCGTCGTGGGCAAAATATGCAGAGGCAGCCGTGATAGTCAACTTGGCATGCCCAGTGGCCAGGACTAGCTTCACGGCCGCCGTGTCCTGGGACGTGTACAGCGGTAGAGAGATACAACAAAGATCCCTCCGAACCAGAATATACGCCCTAGGTCTAGCAGCAGTATGGTCATAAAATAGTGACCCCGCCGCGTCAAGACCGAGGATTTTGCCATGGCAAATCCACGGTTCTTGTATGAGGGCCAGATCAAGACCCTCTATAGCAAACCTCCTGCAGAGTACCGCAGAAGCCGCCTTACTATTGTGCAGATTGATTTGAATTGCACGTAGCGTCCCCATGGTCCTTAAGAGAGGGGTTCAGAAGGGACCTAGCTACACCTCATCGGTCCCGAGAGGGCTAGTGGCACCTCCCCCCCGACAGGCAAGCTCCCAGTCCCAAGATCCTTCCCCTTATCAGGACCACTAGAACGCACATCGGCTGGATCCCGAAGGGTCCCATCCGATTCTTCCAGTAGGGTGGACTCATCCATGGAAGAACAAGCTTCCGAATGAGCCACCCTTCCCCCTCTGTGCCTAGAGCGACACCAGCAAGCTCCACAGCGAGATCCCCCATCTCGCTAGTCCCACCCCCTGCCGTAGACTCGGCTGCAGTGGTTTTGGTGGTTTCCGTGTTCTGAAGGAGTTTGAAGGAACCCTTGTCCACTCCAGTAAAGCCCACGCAACCAGCATTCTTAATGGCTTCCAGTGAGGAGCCATCAATGAGCAGTACCCAGTACCGTACGGCCCTGTCCACGTACGTCCGGATGCATTTCCAACGTTCAGTGGCAAAACCTGCATTAAGGGCATTTAGGCGCCGAAACAGCACCGCCGGCTCTTTGGTAATCTGGTCCTTTGTTGCGAAACATTTCCTTAAACTGCTTAGGGAGTTCGCTAGCTCTCATTACTGAGAGCACCGCATCCCCCACCACCGAGTAGGCTAAGATTTCCTTCAACCATTCCCCAGTGAACGAATCCTCACAGGAGTATACCAGGGCCCCGGCCGTCAGGCTAAAATTCGCAAGGCGCGGTAGACGGCTCCCCGAAGGTATCCCATCCAGCGCCCCTAGAATCGCCTTCTGGATTGGGCCCACGTCTTCCTCCGTGATGACCGCCTTCGGATAGCCTTTTTTAACAATGGCCATCTTTTCTGCGCTGGCGGCGTCACTATAGGACTTAGCCTTTTTTGCCGCCGCCTGCGAGGTGCTGGGCGAGGGAGTCGAGTCCTCCGTTCTAGGCCTCTTCAATTGGGTGACACGTGACACCGCACCCCCAGCGGGGGTGGAGGCCGTTTCAGACCCCGATTTGGCCTTTTCCCGAGCAATCTGTCGTTTACGGCGACGACGGTCGGTACGTTTCGAAGCCTTACCAGTCACACGCACCGATAAATCGGCACGAGTATCGCTGGATACAGGCCCTAGCGAATTGGTATCAGTGTGGGTTCTGCTCTGAGCAGACCCCTGCACCGTAGGTGTTGTAGTTTTAGAGTTGTTTTTTGATGTGTTATCCATGAGAATCCCACGAGTAAGGGGGCAAGTAAACGGTCACCACCCGGTAGTCCCCCACCCGGGTGGAAGGCTAGATACAACGGGGTGTCGCCTGGTGCCCCGAGGGGATCGTTAGCGATACCGTAGTTTTACTTCCCCAGTAGCATGCAGCCCTCGGCACGATGCCTCAACACCTTGGCTTGAGAAGGACGCGTATCCGCTTAGCCCACACAACGTAGTGGTTACCAGCTCTCACCACCGAGGAGGTGTGATACTTCGCAATGATGAGGACCCAAGCTAGCGTGTGTAAAGTTAAGAACGCGAGCGGGAAGCCATAGCAAGGGAGGGGAAGAGAAAACACTACATCTAGCTTGCGTCCCCAACTTCGAGAGCCAAACATTTTATTAACTTTTATTGTGATTATCATTAAACATTTCAATTTTTCAAAGCTACGAAGCTGTTACGATTACGTGGGTAAAAAAAAAAGCAGACGAAACACCAACCGACTTGACCCCGTGAATCAGTAAATTGAATGTTTCCGGTTATAATAATTTCGGCCGCGAGGGTGCGTTTCGAACAAACATTTTACCGCGGTGATTTATCCCTGTTAGTTTTTTTCATCCATGATATTAACGCCACCTAGAAAGAAAATGGCCTGAACATTCAACGACTGAAAACGAAGTACAAGCAATCACCTTAAAGGACTAGGGAATGAAGTTTGCATTATGGGCGGCAATGCTTGGAGTTACGTCATTCGTCTTAACCCTTGAGATAATATCAAAGATAAAAGACTTCTAACGATTGAGCGTCAATAAGATGAAACAATTATAACTAAGCAGATATGTAAGGGTTCATACGTTTAGTTATCTGAAAGCAGGCGCTTGCTCTTTTCTTTGTTTCATTTCACGAAACCTAACCTTCATTTACCACAAAAAACACGAAATATTCTCCTCATACTAAAACAACCTTGTCTACTTATTCACAATCTTGTTAAGCATTCTATTTTATTGAACACAAAGCGTGACTCATATAACTCTCAGTAAATTGTGTAGCTTATTCTCCATGAAATTTTAATATGGTGCACTAATTAATGTAAAATATAATAATTTATTTGGAAAGAAATTGAATATTATAAATAAATAAAAATAATATAGGTGTAGTTATGTAGATAAATTGTATTTGTGCATTAAATATAACGAAGCATTTGTGTTGCATTAAATGTAAACAAATAATATATAGGTGTACGAAATGTGACCAAATATAATAGATGCACTAAATGTAAAGAAATATTATATAGGTGTACTAAATGTAAAGAAATAATATATAGGTGTACTAAATGTAAAGAAATAATATATAGGTGTACTAAATGTAAAGAAATAATATATAGGTGTACTAAATGTAAAGAAATAATATATAGGTGTACTAAATGTGATCAAATATTAGAGATGTGCTAAATGTGATCAAATATTAGAGATGTGCTAAATGTAATCAAATAATATATTGATGTACGAAATGTGATCAAATATTATAGATGCACTAAATGTAAAGAAATAATATAAAGGTGTACTAAATGTGATCAAATATTATAGATGTGCTAAATGTAATCAAATAATATATTGATGTACTAAATGTAACCAAAAAATATAGATTTACTGAATATATTCGTTCCAAGGAAATAAATTTTACGTGATTAACGTGAGAATGGAACTATTTGAAGTAGAAAAAAAGCTCCATTTAACAGATTTAAGCGGAAATGCGACCAATTGGGGGTAAGTCTTGTGCTTTATACACGATATTGCACCACCAAATTTTTCTCTCCATGTAAGCGTACATCTCGGTTTTTTCGTACCATTGCTTCGGATATGTAGGTAATGTCAGACAATTTGTAAATTTGTTGATTTCGCATAGCCTTGGTCAAAACTGTTTATCCAAAGTTTGAAACTAGCGCCATCTCTAGTGCTTCCGAACAGTAGCGGCATCTTCTTGTACAAGTATTATTATAAATGTAAGTCGTCTACATATATGTGTATGCAAATTTCAACTTATGGGCTAATTCATTTTGACAGTCATGTTCCTGAACAGGATTGATCCAAATTGTCTGGACATTTTCTATTTCTTCCACGTTTATCGTAAATCCTACATTTGTTGACAAACCTGACGATTTAGTCTATGACTCTGAAAGCATTATTCAGTGAGCTGAAGCGTTTCAAACCCATAAGGCTTTCATTCGTATTTCATTTTTAAATTTCACACTGCGAGAAAAAAAGTTAATTTGAAATTACAGGAAATCATAAACGCACACGCAACCATAACATTTCTAAGATTTTACATGAACTATATTTAAAAATTACAGTTATATGAACAGCATATTTTACATTAAAATTGCGCGAATTACTGATAAGAGTTTTGTGTATTTTACATTAAATTTCGTATAATAATGTGCGTAACATGAGCCTGGGCAAGCTACACGGTACATTCTAAGTTGCTAGGAAAGAACCTCTCCACATGCGGAGGAAAATAATTCGGTAACGCGGTTCTTTACGCTGTCTTTACCTTAATTTCCCTTTTACTTGGTGAGAAAATTCGAGAAATCCTGTAAAGACGGAGTAGGGTCTCAAATATTTTTTTTTAGATAAAACTATTCACAATGATTTTTGGGAGTAAGGCACGAAGATCCTATCAATCTGGATAGCTTTTGCATGAACTATTTAAGACATCATCGTGTATCTTTTTTAAGAGGTATTTTTCTCGTCTACAGGCTGCGTAGGGCCGCTCAGTCTCAGCAGCTGATAGCTAGCCAAGGCTTAGTGTGGTTTTTGAGTCTAACATTATTCACAGAGCTATTTTTCCGTTGAAATACATAAAAATAGTTGTACTGTTTAGTAAAAACACCTTATTACATGACTCAAACCTTCGAAAAATTAGCTTTAATTCAAAAGAATTGTTTTTAGAAAATTTTGATAAGCTTTCGTCAATTTTGGAGAATGAGCTAGCTACAGTATGCACATTTTATTAAAACCCATAAAGTAATGGTAAAACGTTCAAAATTATTACTTATTCAACAATGTTTATGATAGGATGCAAATGGAGAAGAATTTTTCCAATACACTTGCTGTGATTAAAGGTTTTGAAAAAAAAATAAATACAGCTGGAAGAGCAAAAGGATTGAAAAAGGGTGAGAAGACTAAGGCAGGAAATCTGCTCCATTCTCCATAAAGTAAATCTGTCTATCATGAAAGAAATAGGAAGGTTTTAACCACTTATTAAAATTGCGATGGCTCCATAAGCCCCCTGACCCTACCGGGAAATTCTCAAGGTGGAATAGCCGTCTCCAAGCGTACGATTTCACCATCAAACACGTACCCGGAAAAGACAACATCGTCGCCGACGCTTTATCTCGCATTCCCGAGAATAATGATAATCCTTGTCACATAGGTCAAGTATCGGCCATATCTGCCACGAATTCCCGTAAATTACCAGTTTTACTATACGAAACGGATGAAATTATCACAACTTAATCACAAGATCCAACTTTAGGACCCCTGATTTCCTATTTGAACGACAATAACTTACCAAACGACCCCAAACTCAGGGCTTGGATTGAAAGGAACGCCCCATTATACGAATTCCAGAATGAGATTCTGTATAAGGACACGGGATAAACAGGTTCTAACCCTTATCGAATTTTGGTTCCGGATGCTTTAAAGCCAAGGATCCTCTACTTAAGCCATGATCTGCAATCCGCCGGTCATCTGGGCTCCAAGAAAGCCATCAAGCGAATTCAAAGTCAGTTCGTCTGGGATGGAATGACGAAGGATATCCTACAATACTGTACTTCCTGTACCGTGTGCCAAAAGCACAAAATTCCACGCCAACTTCCGGCAGGCCTAATGCAGAGTAGTAACGTTGTTCACCCTTGGGATGTTATCTCACTCGACTTGAAAGGTCCATATCCTCGTAGCAAAAGGGGATATAAATATATCCTCGTAATTTCTGATTACCTCACCAAGTGGGTGGAAATCTTCCCACTCCGCGCCGCCACCACAAAACCCTTTGTCCCACATCTTATCGACGATGTTTTCTCGCGATTCCGTCTACCGTCTGCGGTGGTCAGCGATAATGGAAATCAATTTACGGGTAAAATATTTGCCAGCGTGTTTCACAAGCTTGGTATCAAGCAAAGATTTACTTCCCTATATCTCGCACAGGAAAACTTAACAGAAAGGTTGAATTAAACCATTGGAACCATGATTGCTTCCTTTGTCACGGACAATCATCAAGACTGGGACGAAGAGCTAAACCAATATGCTATGGCCATTCGTACCGCAGTTCAGGACTCCACGGGTTTTAGTCCCGCAGAGTTAATGTTTGGTAGGGAGATTCGTACCGCGTACAGCGTTTTAACCCCTACAAACCCCGCCAATTATGTCTCTGACGATGCCGCAAATACCTACGGCCTCAAAGTCTTCCCAAAAGTAAAAAAAAGCTTTGGAGCAAGCATATGAGAACGTCAAAAAGGCCCAAATTAGGCAAAAGTCAAATTATGACAAACGTCATCGCGATTTTGAGATGGAGGAGGGCGAGCTAGTGCTCAAAACAACTCGCCATCTGTCCCATGCGGCTGAAAACTTTGCAGCCAAATTAGCCGAAAAATATAGGCCCTTATAAGATAAGCCATAAGCTTAGCGCCCGTACCTATAGGTTAGAAACTGTAGATAGCAAGAAAGTCCTCTATGGTACTTAACAATGACGGTGACCTTGAATCCGAAAATGACTTTGAAATGGACAGCGAAATAACCCATAATACCGATACTTTAATTGAAAACCTAAATGAATTCTTCACGGTAAATAGCTTATATCGCAACAAAGACAGTGTCGTTGATAATGTACTAGCATCCTTAAGTCTACTAATCGAAACAGTATCCGAGCTGCAAAAAGAGGTTAAATCATTGAAAACTCAAAATTCCCATATTACAGATCAAAATATACTCCTAATTGAGCACTATAATCAAATTAGTGCCAAATTAAATTCAGGACCAGGATTAATAAACAGGAATGCAGGGTTCTTAGCCCCAATATCCCAAAGTAATCCTATATTTCCAATAGTTCAACATAAAAAGCCCGCTATAAACCCAAGCAAAAATAGACCTCAGGAACCTAATAAAACGGCATTAAAAATCGGAACCAAAAAATCGACAAGCATAAAAACCATACCTAGAATTATACTAAAAAAACCAAAGGCGGTGTTCGTAACTAGATTAGGCATGGATACTACAGAGGAAGAGCTAAAAAATTACATAGAATCAGACACTGATCTAAAGTCTGTAATATGCACCCGAATGAAACCACGGAAAGATGGTTACTACGCGTCCTTTCATGTCACGTGTGACCCCATTGAATTTGAAACACTCCGCGATCCTTGCAACTTCCCACAAAATTGCCTACTATCTGATTTTAAAGGTCCACTACACGATAGTCAAAAATACGAGTACAAATCCACATCTAGTACTGAAAAAGAAACATCCCAGGAGCAAGTAAATCTCTCAGATGAGGACGAAGTCTAAAAACTTAAAAATATATTACCAGAACACCCGAGGCCTACGTAGCAAGGCGGATACTTTCCTAAATAACGTAGTATTATACAAATACGATATCTATTGCATAACCGAGACATGGCTTAATGAAACCCATAGCAGTTCTTGCTATTTTCCAAAAAACTATTTCGTCCATAGGACAGACCGACCCTTCCCAAAAAGAGGTGGTGGCTCCCTAATCGCAATAAATAATAACATTAACGCCCTAAGGCGTTCAGACCTCGAACAAGGCTATGAATCAGTCTGGTTGGAAATAAGGTTAAATAATCAAGAAAAAATCCTACTGGGAAACTATTATATCCCACCCGATACCAGCCATACAGACTACGAACACCTTAGTACCACCCTTGTATCCCATCTTCAAAAATTCACTGGTGATATAATTATCATGGGAGACTTCAATCTGCCCGGGGTAAATTGGGAAAATTGGAATTTAACGAACTGTGGCTTCTACACTAAGAAAAAATCTGAACACCTCATTGAGGCATTGCATCTCATTAATTTAAACCAGATAAACGATATTAAGAATTACACTGGAAACACGCTCGACCTATGTCTCGTAAATAACAAAAACACCAATTTAAAATTAAACAATGACGAACCACTTGTTCCATTAGACAAGTACCACCCTGCTCTTAAACTACACTACACTCCAAAACACAATACCGAAAAAACATATCTAGACCACGAAGCCTATAACTACAAAAAAGGGGACTATTTAAAATTATATTCTACCATAAGGGATGAGAACTGGGCTCCGCTATTGGAATCCAAGGACCTAGACTTCTGTGTTAACTATGTAACAGTGTGTGTACAGAAAGCCATGAAAAGCTTCATCCCCTTAAAATCTATAAATACCGCAAGGAATAGAAATAGCAAATTCCCGCATTGGTATTCTAGAGACCTTGTAAAAATCCTGAAAAACAAGAAATACTTCCATAAAAAACAAAAGAGGACCAAAAACCACGAAGATCTAACAAAATATAAACAGGCCCGAGCAAAATCGAAATTATTGTTATCTCGCGATCGCAAAGCACACTCAATATCTATTTGCGAACAAGTACGTAGGGACTCCAAAAGCTTTTGGACATACGTAAATGGAAAATCCAAACCCAAAATCTCAAATATAACACTAAAGAAAGGCGATCAAATTTTAACCTCATGTAACGACATAGCGGAAGAATTCTCAAAAACGTTTTCCAATATAGCAAAGGATAATGCCGATTTCTTTTTCTTCTCCCCAAAAGAGAAGATAACTAGCCCATTTATAAAATGCACCATATCTGAAACAGATATACTATCAGCTTTGAAGAAAATGAGAGCAAAAATGTCATCTGGCTACGATGGAATACCGAACTTCATTTTAAAGGGATGTGGCAACCTACTGACACCCTTACTCATGCATATATTTAACCTCTCCTTGGAATTGGGCACTTTTCCCTCAGCTTGGAAGGAAGCGCTTGTTGCCCCAGTATTCAAGAAGGGATGTGCAGGTACTGCGAATAATTATAGACCGATATCTCTCTTAAACACCCTAAGCATGATATTTGATTCTATAATGGGAGAGAAACTTTATGGCTGGTTTAAAATTAATTTTCCCGAAAATCAGCACGGATTTATTAAGAGTCGATCTATAGAGACAAACTTACTTAGCACATTGGAATATATTGCCCCAGAGGTTCACAAAAAGGGCCAGGTAGACATGATATACGTAGATTTGTCGAAAGCCTTCGACCGCGTGTCACATAATCTTTTGGTACAAAAATTGAATTACTATGGCCTTTCCGGTAACATACTAAGCTGGGTAAAAAGCTACCTTAGAGACAGAACAAACCGAATCAAGGTCAACGGGAAGAAAACAAATACAACCTATGACGTCACATGTGGTGTTCCCCAGGGATCGTCACTAGGACCACTTTTCTTTAATATCTACATCGCAGACATCCCAACTAAAATTACCAATTCTAAAATAACGCTATTTGCGGATGACAATAAATTAGGTAAATACATCAACAGCAAGAACGACTGCGTTAGTCTACAGGATGACCTTTACAACCTACAAGATTGGTGTATAGACAACAATATCCCTATAAACGAGGATAAAACTATTGTCGTTTCATACACCCGCAAATTAAACAAGATTCTGTACCAATATGAACTGAACGGAAAAATCCTGAAGCGCGGAAACAGTGTGCGAGATTTAGGTGTAATCTTTGACTCAAAACTTCTATTTCACGAACAAATTGATTCAACAACGGCAAAAAGTTTTAGACAGCTCTGCCTTTCCCTAAAAATAGCCAAAAATATTAACTCGAAATATTGCTTTAGACAACTCTATTTATCCCTTGTACGACCTAAATTACTGTTTGGAGCAGTAATCTACAATAGTAGTAGTGCCTCGAAGAAATTAAAAATTGAAAGGATTCAAAGGAAATTCCTACAATTCTACCACATATATTTCTCCAAAGAACGCTTCTACAGCTATAAATCAGTTCTAAATCAACTAAATTTGCAAACAATGGAAACCATACTTATGAAAATGGACACAATATTCCTTAACAAATTAATAACAAACAAAATTGACTGCAGCGAACTTCTCGGTAAAGTAAACTTTTACGTTCCTAACCAAAGAATTAGGTCTAGAAAACTATTTCAACAAAATATAATTAAAAATACACCGATAAATAGAATGACTGAAAATTTTAATAAACATTTTAGTTGTTTAGATATATTTAAAGAAGGCGTACTAAAGTTGAAAAATTGAAATAATAGATCCAGGAAATTTTTTCCTTTTTTTTATAAAAAAAAAATAATAATCCTTTGTTTTAAATTAAATTAAACTAACGTAACATAGGTAAAAGACGAAACAAATTTTGTGAATACAAACTGTGTAAAATCCCGCCAATACAACACATGTATCATTATTTTACACATTAAACTTTATATTTATTTATTTATTTATTTATTTATCACATTTCGCAATTAAAGCCATTCGTCGAGCGTAAGGATTTAAACCTTCAGGCTAGTGATTTTCATTCGTCCAGTTCTGACCCCACTGCGGTTCAGGATGATGAAGACGAGGTACCTGTTAAATATGGTGCTCGCACATTGCGCCCCAGGGATCCCTTAACTGGCAGAGTCAAATCATAGTATGAATGCTCTCCGTTTTGTTTTTGTATGATTGCGCAAGTTTGTTTTAGTTGGTGCACCTGTATATATTGAAATGGGTTCAGTTGTTGATCCCCTATTATAGATTTTTTTTAATTTCATGTCATGGTCAGGGTCTTGATCACGCCCGTCCATTTAATTTTTTTTTTATGTTAACCCTAATAATTTTTTTATTGAGCTAGCTTATTAGTTATTAGTTAATGGTTGCCTCTTATTCGTTCCTAGTGGCATTCTTGGGGTAAATTGTAACGTTGGTCGCACGAGGACGTTCGACATTAAGTTGGGGAGGATTGTAACGCTAAATTATACAAATTCCAATTCGATTCTTAAATTTCAAAATTCAACTACTTAAATTCAAACTCTCAATTAAATAATATTCTTCCTCGTCTCAAAAACCCATTTCACGCCTATTCAATGCTGACCATTGTTCAGGCGTGTTAGCTGCTGTCAACCCTGGTGGTCCGAGAGATCTAGGAAAGTTACTGGCCAGGGCTTCCCTAACTCCCGTTCTAATCCCTTTTTCAAAAATCACTGAATTGAAGAATAGCCCCTGCTCGTGTTTTTTTTTGTTTTTGTTTTTTCCGATGTAGTTTGATGTGAGAAAAAATATGGTGCCAAAATTTTTGGCGCAAATAAAAGGAAGTTTTAAAAAAATTGATTTTTAGAGTCGGAGTTTCAAAAATACGAACCTAACCAAACCAAACCTAACCTAACATAATCTAACCTAGACAACGAAATAAATAAGGCAAATTTCTGGAAAAGGAGCTAGTTTATGGTTTTCTTGGTTGAAAACCATTTTCACATGTTTTTGTTATTTCCTTTTCCAAAAAAAACCATATGCAATTAAGCCAAAATTTCGGCCATTCAAAACTTGTCCCTATATCAAGGTTTTTTATTTAACCCTCCATTCAATAAAGCCGTGCCTTCGACAAGGCTAAATAAATATTATTAATTATTCGCATTAATTATGGTTTGCGCAACTTATAATGATATGCAATGGATAGAGGAAGACATAAGCTTTCTTTTGGTATATGATTTATTAAGTTTGGAAGAGCAGGGGCTATTCTTCAATTTAGCCGTCCCCCTGTATGGAAAGTTACCATTTCAACTAAAATCAATGTATAGAAAATACAAAAACCCCCGACGTCATCGTTGGCGTCAACGACTTACCCAAAAACCAAAAGGGTAAAAAGAAAAAGAGAGAGGACTCACTCTCTCGCTCCTGACCCATCGGCCGAGATGGTTCGCAAATATAAAACGTTAGAGCCTTAAACGAAAAAGTCAAAGCTTACTTAAGGAACGCGAGTTTAAAAAGACTTAGATTGATGTAAATTTAACGAATGATAATCGCCCTTTTCGTGAACACAACAAAACCCCGCAATGCGAAAAGTGCCGAACGCGCCCGAACTGATTAAGTTCACGAAATTACCTTCCGTGCATTACGTGTGTGCGCGTGCCGCCATGCTTACGGACCCATCATTCGGGATCAACCCATGACGAGGACATCAAAAGACGTCACTTCACGTAAAGTACAATTTAAGTTTTCGCGTGAATTATCTTTTCTTAAACTAAGAAGCGCTTCAAATTTTAGTTTTATTTATTTTGTTTGTTAAGTGTAATATTTTTGTTTTATGATTCTTAATAATTCATTTTTATTAAATGTCAATTGAAATGGTAACTTCCCCATATTGACTATTTATTCGATATCCCATTAATTAATTTAACTGAAACCAAAGACACCCTGGATTCACTGGTCCAGTTTCTTCATAAACACCACCTCCCAATAGTGAACAGGTAGGTCACCCGGACCATATGGTTTCACAGCTAGTGTAACGATAGGGAATGAACAGAAAAGATAATTTCCACGTTACAGCTATAGTACATGCGAATGAACATCCTGTTTACCATTATGATCCCAGTAAACATACGTACCTAACCACAGATGCTTGCAACATTGGTTTGGGCGCTGTGCTTAGTCAAAAAGAGGGAAAGGTAGAATACCCTATAGCTTACGCTTCTACCCTGCTTAATGCAGCGGATAAGAATTATTCGACATATGAGAAAGAATGCTTAGCTATATTTTGGGCTATTAATCGATTCAAGCATTTCTTAGATGGGAAGGACTTCACAGTGATCACTGATCATAAAGCGCTACAATGGCTGTACACACGCACTGAACCTTCATATCGCATTTTACGTTGGATTATGTATCTGCAGACTTATAAATTTAAGGTAGAATATCGTAAGGGTGTAGAAAACGTGGTCGCGGACGCGTTGTCCAGAGATATTCCTCCCGAAGGCTATGTGTTAGGAGCTATACGCTCTGAACCAGTGTCAGATTTCTTCTCAACTGGTGCGTAGCTGCCTCGACCTGCTAGCGCGACTGGCATCCTGCAACAGGGTTCTGCTGTACTGGGTGCCAGGGCATAGCGGTTATTATGGCAATGAGCAAGCCGATAGATTTGCGAAAAGGGGTGCGGAGGCCAAGCTCTTGGGGCCGGAGCCGGCCGTCCCCATCCCCTACAGGCACGTCAAACGGTGTCTGCATGACAGGTTGACTGTCATACAAAATCAGCTCTGGCACAGCATGGAGGGCCAGAGACAGACAAAGTTGTTTGTCGATGGTCCCTGCAGGTCTCGTGCTAGGGACCTAATTTCGCTCGGCAGATGGGATATTAGGCTGGCCACCGGTCTTTTGACCGGGCATTGCCGGCTTAATAGGCACCTCCATCTGATGGGTTTTGCCGACGACCCTCTCTGTAGGTCGTGTCAGGAGATGGAAGAAACATCCGCCCACGTACTTTGCGAGTGCGACTACTTCGCCTCGCTTAGATTAGAATATTTTGATTCACACACCCTGGAACCCTCGAGGGTCTCCTCTCTCACGGTGGAGCGAATTCTTCGCTACGCTGCAGCTACAGGCCTATTCAAGGCCTGATTACGAGGATGCACAATATGCCTTTGGCATCGGTGCTAGGGCGCGTACCCTCCTCATCAACAATAATAATAATAGGAGCTATACTTAGGCCTAGACCTAATCAGAACGCTATTCCTCTTCCATTGCCTCCTGTCATGGATACATTTAATTTAGCGGATAATGCGCGTGAACCGGCATTGGATCTCTCCATTCAAGCTCTAAAGACAGACTTAGAGACTAACGATAGGATTAGTCCCCTATTCGAAGTCGTTGATGGTTTAGTTTATAGGAGACGGTATGGTAACATGCCACCTAAAATATACCTGCCTACTAACTTAAGACCACAAGCGTTGCACTTATTCCATACACATATGACTGCGGGACATAGAGGTCGAGATAGCACTTACGAACGTGTTAGATTCAGATATTATTGGCCTACACTACGTAAGGACATCGCCTTATTTGTTGCCACTTGTTTAATGTGTCAGCAATATAAGGGACGGAACCGCAAAACACCCTGTTTAATGCATTCGACTGTCGTCGAACAACCTTGGGATTTGGTAGGCGTAGAAATCTTGGGTCCCTTACCTCTTAGTCCTACGCATTTCCGTTATATTTTAGTGTATGTGGATTATTACACACGCTATGTGCAACTGATACCTTTAAAGAGCATTACAGCTGAGACAGTCAGTAAGACTCTCAAAAGTCTTATACAGCGTTGGGGAGCCCCTAAGGCTATGCTCTCTGACAATGGGACGCAATTTGAATCCCGGGTTTGGAAAGATACGTGCGCACTCTTCAACATTACTTGCACCTACACTACCCCCTATCACCCTCAAACAAACGCTACAGAAAGAGTCAATAAATCCATAGCCATTATGCTAGGTATTTATGTAGGTAACGAACACCGCCATTGGGATCGAATTCTTGATCTCTTAGAGTTTTCTCTTAACACTACACCTCATGAAACGACAGGGCGCACACCGTTCTATTTAAATCATGGTAGAGAAGCTCGCTTACCCTGGGAAATAGCTTTGGAGCCTTTTCATCCTCCTGATTTAACCCAGGTTGGAGATATTTTAGAGACTAGAGTGACCCAGTTACAGGCAAATGTTCAAGCCGTTAGGAATCATATAGATCGTATGCAAGCTAAGCAACGATACTATTATAATCAGCGTAGGGAAGATTGGGACTTAGATGTAGGCATGTTTGTATGGAAAACCACACCCCCTGTCCCGTGGTGCTTCTTACTCCTCAGCTAAGTTAGCTCCAAAATGGGATGGACCTTATCGCGTCATTGAGCGGTTGGATGAATTACGCTACGTGCTGGAGGAAGTGGCTACTGGTAAACGATCGTTGGAAAATATAGCTCATCTCAAGCTATATAGAACAACCCATCAGTTCTTGCCGTCATCTACACAAGAACCCGACCAGGAAGATCCGCCTTCTTTATTCAACTAGCATTGCAATATATTTTAATGACATTAGTTAAAGTACTTGTCCATAAGTCTACATAGTTCAGCATCAAAGGGTCTTCAGTCCACGTCTTCATCAGAGTCTTCGCTGTCTTTTTGCATATTAATTATAAGAGGTTCAATTGTGGTTTCGATTTTGGGATCATTTTCCCAATAGTCATGCATTATATTTTCGACATGCTCTATTGCCTTTAGCCAATTCTCTGGCGTCACACGTGCAATGGCCCTCAATGTTGCATCTTTGACCGTCGAGAGTTTGAAACCAGAATTCTGCTTCGCAACGTCAGTAGTCCATATTCTGCAAAACCCTTCGAGGAACCCGCGTGAACAACAAACGCCGAAAAACCAACGATATGTGTGAGGTTTATCAATTGGCTTAAGTTCAGATATTGCAATTTTTTTAGTTATTTTTATCCATTTAATACGTAATCATTATTTAATTCAATCGATCTATTCCCTCTAAATTAATTTAAAAAATACATATCTACGCTTTTTCATGAACAATTAATACAATACAAAAAAACTACATCCAAACAAACAACCCTCATTATACATTAAGAGCAGTATGAAGTCTGATCTAAGAGAGCTACGCTCTCCTAGAATACGAGAAAAAATCTACTATTCGTACGGTTTTCCTAAACAACTTAGGTTTACTAGTCGGTTATTCTACTATTCTGTTATTGTAATGAATATATTCAATACTTCTTAAAAATTCTACTTCTTAACCAATACTATAAACATATTAAATACATTTACCCCTCAAAATGTAACATTCAGCATGAACGATCAACCAATGCCATAATTATTAATTTACGTTATTCGAATAGACCGATAGAAATATTCGCCTGTAAGTTGTTTTTCCATTAGTGGTACTGGATTTTGAAATTGAGGTCAGTTCGGTTCGGTTCATATTATTCTCGATTCTACTTGAAATCCTGAACTACGAAGATTTTCTTCACTGCTTTTACTTAGAGTTCTTGTTGTTATCAACAACGCAGTTAAGGGTTAGTACCTTTTATACTGTTATTTTAGTTGTTAATTA
The DNA here is from genome assembly GCF_054372755.1 of Phalangium opilio. NCBI lineage: Eukaryota > Metazoa > Arthropoda > Arachnida > Opiliones > Phalangiidae > Phalangium > Phalangium opilio. The sequence goes on along the minus strand of NW_028324193.1, from coordinate 2,547,817 downwards.
TTTTTTCAAACTAGAGGCTAATTTTCGGACGCGCCGGCCGCCAGCTCTACACTACTAACGCGTATAATATAATGCTACGAGAAGAGTGGTGACTTGTCTGCTTTATCCAGAAAAATACTTAAAACCTTATTTCCCTTCCTGATCGGAAAATGTTGTTTTTGACGGCCAACTAGTCATAGGGCTATTAGTTTAAAACGCTCTATTAAGTTGACCTCATATTCCGACCAATCATGATGGACCACACTTTTGAGCCTCTCGAGACGGTGTGTATTGTAGTAAAAACACCTAGTAGGCGAATATTTTTAACGGTCTATTCAATCAACTGATTTTACCGTCAATCGATCTATTCCCTATAAATTAATTTAAAAAATTACTTATCTACGCTTTTTCAAGAACAACTACATTTTCCGAAAACATTTTATCATGAAATTAATTATTTTGAAGGGATTTCGTGTCGTTGCTCACTAACTTGTAAGCACCTTGACGGACATAGTTTTATTTGTTGCTGGCTTAACAAATTTTCAAGTTTGCACCAAAAAAGTTTAACTCTGTAGTAAGATTCTGAGAAGATTGATGTTAGAGAAAATATGACAACGATCTTTTTTTCTCAAACTAATTTATAAACTAATGTCGTCTTCTTAAGGCAAAGCAACAATGTTTATCCTGTGTGGTTTCGTTTAGTAGGTGGCTCTCTGTAGCACATGAAAAATATTAAGCATGGGCGAATACCAGGTTTTGACTGTCGAGACGAATATCGAATAGTGAAAAATTTTCTTATCGAATACCGAGACGAATAGTTGTTTGGGAACCGAATATCGAATAATTAGGCTTAACTTAAAATTGCCCTTATCGAATAGTTATCGAATAGTCAGAAATAGAAGGATTAATTAAAATCAATTTAAATTATATTTAGAATTTAGATGCGCTATAGAGTAGTAGCACTTCAGGCCTATTTTCCCATAGAAACTTATACATTAAAAAGTGTAACTGCCATTGCTTTTTTAAAACATTTTTAGGGGTAATATTTTTGTTTTCTCGAATAGTTAATCGAATATTTAACGAATAGTTAATCGAATATTTAACGAATAGTTAGTCGAATATTTAACGAATAGTAGGCCCGAATAGTAAAATTCACTATTCGATATTCGTTCGAATACCCGAAATGGGGCTTATCGAATATCGAGACGGTTATTCGTCTCGATATTCGATCGAGTTATTCGTGTTACTCGAGTATTCGCCCATGCTTAAAAAATATGATATCGGTGCCCTAGCATTGGTAATAGAGCCTAGCACTAGTGAACAAATTTGACGATTTTATGCCGCCAAGTGAAGAGTTTGGTTACCTCGATACTTCTAGTCCCTTATCTTACTTCTGATATAACCAAAGGTAAGGGTAAAGATTACATAAAAATAAATACTTCTCAGTACCAATGACTTGTTATATTCATTTCATGCGGAAATAATATGGGAATACACATTATTCATTACCAGTTATGCGAAGAAGGTCACACTTTACCTCGACACCCATTCCTCTATTTTCCCAATTTAAAAAATTTTAAAAGCACCAGTGGTTCAAGTGTATGGGTCATCTGAGCCTTCGCAACACACTCAGCCAATAATACCATATAGTTCGAAACCTTTTCACATTAGTGACTCTCCGGACTTCCCCGCCAACCTTAATAACCTAAAACTATATAACATTCGTGTACATGAATGATTATTGTTGTGGCTTGTCACTCGCTAGCGCCTGAAGGACCGATCACTCAGTGTAATTTGTGTACATTTGTAAGTGAGTAGACCATTTTAGAAATTACATACAGAGAAACTAAAACACAAGGGTGATGCCACCATTGGGGTCTTCTCTCTCTCTTGCCTAGAAGCACTGCTATAGGCAGAGCGAGTTGACTGGCCTCCTGCCTCTAGTGAACTTTGGCACCGTCTGGCGGTGACCCTTAGTGCGAGGGAGAATGACCCAATGGTGGCCTCGCTCCTGTGTGTTTTCCGAAATGGTCTTTAAGCGTGCTAAAATGATTACGCGTAATACGTAACCGGTGTACAAGTAGCGCCAACAATGTGGAAAGGGGTGGTGACGTTTCAAATGAAGACTGAGTTATGACCAAGAAATTCTAAAGCACGGAGAGGGAAATTGCAGTGCAATCTTTTCTTCACAGAGGCGACAATAGAAATGTAGCATTTCGATTAAATATTTACATTTTCCTTTCGAATTATATCAAAGTTCGTTTGCTCTTTTTAGAAAGTCAATAGAATATTTCAAATATTCAATATTGATCCCTGAACACGTACTCCCTTCAAAATAATTAATTTCATGATAAAATGTTTTCGGTAAATGTAATTGTTCTTGAAAAAGCGTAGATATGTAATTTTTTAAATTAATTTAGAGGGAATGGATCGATTAACAGTAAAATCAGTTGATTGAATTTAATATTGATTAAAGATTAAATGGATAAAAATAACTAAAACAATTGCAATATCTGAACTTCAGTCAAATGATAAACCTCACACATATCGTTTGTTTTTTCGGCCTTGGTCCAAACCAAGACGTTTTTTTATAATAAGTAATGACTGCACGCCTTATTTTGTTAACTAATAGTCCTCATTTATTATAATTTTAGCTCAAAGTGCTATAATTGACACGCTTTTAACAAGTTTTATTAATTGTGGTTATATGAATGTAACGCTTGATGGATGAAGCTCCTTTTGATACGATGCCACTTTACGTGAGCCAACCAACAAACAATGGCTGCTAAGATTTTCGTAACAAAAACGTCATTGAAATTTACTACAAATATTTTAATCTCTAAAATCACCAGAATATTTTTTACTAAGCAATTTTGCTAAGCCTCGGTCAAAATAGCGTTATGTTGAATTGTTGATGTTATAGGCAACATCAACTTCGGTTATTTGGGATAAAAGCCAGACAATACGAATACAGTCGGTAGGTTCAAATAAATTACAAACAAATTAATTATTAATCTTACTGGTAGATCAATCAATTACTACATTGTTATCTAAGACAGCTGGGACATATTAATAAGATGTAGAGGTAAATTTTACACCTTAACTATGAAACCTCCGCTGAGTCGTTGACTAAACACTTTAAACAAGGGAAATTATGACTAGCAGAACTGTATAGATTCTTTCATTTAATAACATTTTACATTTGCATTATTTAAATTCAAATTCTGCATTAAATGTTAAACCATTGCTGTTCATTGGATCTCTAAATTATTTTCATAATTTCAACAAAACCAACGTACCTGTTGTAATTTGAGGATGAGTTTTTTAAAGTCGTTTATAACACGATGTTTAATTAAATGATATTAATTTTGGATTTATGTTAAATATGTAACACACTGTTCAGCGGTTCTGTTACTAAGCCTTCTCAAAGATGTCAAGTTTCTGAAATTATTGGGAATAGACGATTCTTAGACGCAAGTGTTCGTTACCAAAAATTGTTTCAAACTTACACTTATGGGTCGTGTTATGGTTATTAAGAGGATCCCATTCTCAGGTTTTTTATTTTATATTCTTTATTGTTAAATTAATTAAAATCAATCAATTCTGGTTAAATATGTAACACTTACCTCGTATACTTTCAAAAAAACCAAACCACAATAAAATCCGAGAGGTGCGTGGTATTCTTGGAAATAGCCCTATTTTTTATTACGTTTCTGAAATTATCAGAGCTAAATATCAAAGACACATATTTAATTGCTCTCATTTCGACACAGCAGCAACCATATAGATTCATTCATTTAAAAACATTTCTCATTTCTAATTATTTAAATTCAAAGGGCTGTATTAACTTCTAAAGGCGAAAACAGCTGACTTGTCATCCTAGTAAACAAATATCGGGCGGCCAGGCTGTCTCTTACACAACAAAGTTGGCCATTCTCTCTTATGAGAAATGCATCCTTGTCATATGCATCTATGTTTGCCATTGTCTGGCCTTCTAAGGACTCAGGAGCCCTAGGATTCGGAGTCGGACTCCCAAGTTCCAACTGAAGCGAAGATTTCTTTTGCCCGGAGCATAGCCTACTCGATCACGAGCAACACGTCGCAAGCTGCTTGCGCTATAGCGCGAATCAGGGTGGGAAATAATTGAAGGAAATGAGGTTTACTTGAGAGGTGATGGAAGGGGTGTAGGGCCACGTCACCTCCGGCGGACACGGGGCAATCTGCACATATAGGGTAAGATCGCCGACATGTGTCTTATTCCCTCTAACTTTGCCGCCCAGAAGCATGGCTTACAGGAGTGCGCCACACTCCCGGAATTTCGCTGTACTCATCTTTCTATTACGAAATGTGTAGATCCTTCTACACCCAATACGTATTAGTCATGGGCCGTGGCGTTATGCGCGCTTTTTTGTCACTGTATTACCTATCAAGTAACGTAAAAAATTTAAGTATTTAAGTAAGTAAGGTGTTTTTGGGATGGTAATGGCGCGTGTTAGATTCGTTTGTGCTAATGTAGTAAAGTATTTATGTTTTCTAACTCGCTAAGGTAATATTCGATATGACCCAACGGTTGGGGTACATTAAGTTCTTACCACTTATAGCGAAAAAAAGGTGTTTTTATCTATCCAGCCTCCACAGACAATCAACCAACAAACAACAAAATCCCCAATGTGTGTGTATATATATATATATATATACATTGAAGGGTCAAGAAATGTTTTCAACGATAACAATGTTGTTTCTTTCCCAATACTTTGAAGAGCCGGAAGAGGATCTTTTCTTAAGAAGGGTTCAATCCAAACGTCCGTCCGAAGACGGAAAATTGCTGTTACCGCATACCATAGAACTAATGTACTTTTTTTTGCAATTCGTTCATATAATGAGTTCCAACGTGATAGCGTGTAACGGGGAGCCCGTTACAAGAGTTAACCACTAGGGGAAGCGACATAATCGATACCAGGGATCCCCGCTAGACGGCCCAGGAAAGCTAAACGTTAGACCTGTCGTCTGCTCGAGAGCCGGGATTGGCCGATCAACGGGGGCCCGAGGGGATATAATCAAACGTAGCCCGGGAATCTGGGCAGTTGGAGCGGTACCGGGATCAAGATCAGTTAATACCTTTTGTTATATAAATTAGCTTTATTTACTTGTTTAAATGTTATTTAACGGATTGTTCAAATATTAATTTTACTAACGGATTGTATATATAAATTAACCGGTTTTCTATATTAATAAATATATTGAAATAAGTGAAACTACGTAGTCGTGTGTTTTCGGGAATCAGCGATAGCGCGCGATTACAATTGGTGCCCCGAGTGAGGACTAACTTTTGAAGTTCGCGCCTTTATCTTCTGGATCTTGTGTTTACTACGGACTTGCGTTTTATACGGACGTCGTTTCACCGAGTGAACTTTTTGGTATACTACTGGACTTGTGGGCTGATGTGCATCTTAGTGTGTTCCTTCTGCACAACGTGGGATTAGAACACCCTACAGTGAGCCCCTGATCCGGCCTGTGGGGATGTTTCTTTGTGTCGGAATTTGCTAGTACCCCGTTTATCTGTCGGAAGCCATTCCACGTTGACCGTCGTACGATTTGTATCGTATCATAAGATTTTTTGCGCCCGACTACGAAGACCAGTTTTTCGCTATTATTTACCTGATTGCCTTGTTAACTGATCAACAATTTTCCGGTAAGGCGGTGGATTTAATTCTTACTTAGGGACGATAGTTTGTTTGTATAAACGGACCGTGATTCCGTTAACTATTTACCCTAAGCCTCGGTCACTATTGTGACGAGCTGAGTCATTGCGCATAGGTTTAGCCTATCTTCAGGGGCCGCCAACTTGGGCCTTGGACTTTTTGTCCGTTAAGCTTTATTAAATTTATCTAATTGGCCTTTATCTTTCGGTATCCAACATGGGGCTTTATTTTATTTGGGATCAAATCATTCTGCCCTATTTTATCCCATTTGCGGTCACGGTGACTTTAGGATATGCGGGCTATTTAATATGCCGGGAAATTGGTGTGACCGTGGGATATGATCGACATACCCCGTTACATGGATTTAATATACCCCCACCTCGTCAAGGTATTAATCCCCAGCTGCCAATTGGCAATATTAAACAGACTGGGCCTCCCATACCCTTAACATTAAACCCTGGCGCTGGGTGTCCGGTGCAAGCGCGTTCCGGCTCTTCTGACCTAATGGCCCTGTTCCTCAAGGATTGTGATTTACAATATAAGGACCTTAAATGCTCAGGACCTCCCCATAGGGCAACTTCCAGTATATTATCCAGGTCGGGTAGTGTCTTACGACCTTCCGAGTTAGATGCCGTCGATATACAACAGCGTAAAGACTGGCAAAACTGGGCTAGGATTGAAGCCGAAAGAATTCGGGCCCGCGTGGGTCATTTTCGTGAAGACCTAGGGACGGGTGAGCCACATCGGGAGCCACCGCGGGGAGCTGCCCCTTTATCCCCTTTAAGGGCACCCCCTCCGCCAAATATCCCGGTACTGAGAACCTCGTCGCCCTTGCATCAGGGACAGGTTTTAGCCTCTGCCCCCCTCTCCCCTTCGTCCAGCCAGGAGCTGTCAACCCGCCCCCCTTTGCAACCCCAAGGAATCAGGGTGCCATATCTAATATTCCGGCTAGGTCAAGAAATCGTAATTTTCCGGGGGAAGCCCCTCGTATGGTAGCATCCGGTAATAGCTCGGGTAGGGGCCCTGTTCTTCGACCTCCGCGTGTTCCGGTGGTCAATCCACCTCAGACACCACCTCCAGTGACTCATAGGACGATGGGGACCAATCTCTCACCCCCTGCTGCCCTAATTCAGCATATTTCGGTGGTCAATCCACCTCGAACACCACCTCCAGTAACTCATAGGACGATGGGGACAAATCCCTTACCCCCTGCTGCCCTACTTCAGCATATTCCGGTGGTCAATCCACCTCAAACACCACCTCCAGTAACTCATAGGACGATGGGGACCAATCCTTCACCCCCTGCTACGCCAGCTCAGCATGTTCCAGTGGTTAATCTTCCTCATATACCACCCCGCGTGACTCATAGGACTAGCGGGACCAGTATGACACCCCCTGCTGCCCCAGCTCAGCATGTTCCGGTGGTTAATCCGCCGCAAACACCCCCTCGGGTAACTTATAGGACTATGGGGGTCAATCCTTCACCCCCGGCTACCCCAGCTCAGTATATTCCGGTGGGTAATCCGCCTCAAACACCACCTCGGGTAACGTATAGGACTATGGGGGTTAATCCCTCACCCCCTGCTGCCCTCGCTCAGCATGTTCCGGTGGCCAATCAGCCACTCACGCCACCCCGAGTAACTCATAGAGTGTCTGGAACTACTATACCCCCGCCGGTGAACCCCACTACCCCGGTGCAGATAGTGGCCACCCCAGCCAGTGGCACGCGTTATAACCCGGTTCTGGGACCAGCCATTATGTTGCCTAGTTTTTCGGGTCGAGAGGATCCCAAAGAGTATTTATGTCAAATGGAAATATTTATTCAGTATCATAAGTTTACAGTTCAGGACATAGCATTATTTATACCCTTGTCCTTAAAGGAGGATGCCCTTAGCTGGTGGAAAAATCTTAGCCGCCATGCTAGTCGCCCCGGGGATTGGGGATATTTCCTTCAACAATTCACCCAAGAATATTTGTCCTCCCGAAGAGACAGGGAAATCAGGGTCGCCCTCTATAGTTTAAAACAGGGTATGGGTGAAGATCTACATTCATTTCGTAGACGAGTCATACAGTTGAACGAGACCCTGTTGGATCCTATTGCAGAACATGAATTAGTCGAGATTTTAATTACCAATGTTTTACCGGAAATTACCTTGCTGTTGCCGGTAGGTTTATGTCGTACCCTGACTCAAGTGCAGCAAGAATTTAGCCGTATCCAGAGTGGTTTAGACCGAAAGTATGCCCAGGGTGGAACAGGGGGATATCCTTCAAGTCCTGGCCCAAGGGTGCGTTTTTCCGGTCCTACTGGGGCCACGGGCAGTAAAACCGGACAGACGAGTGGCCCGAATAGACCACCACTATCTCAGGCTTGCTATCGGTGTGGTAGTTTTAACCATCTTCGTCGGGATTGCCCCAGACCCGCAGGTACACCTCCTCGCCCGACGCACACGAGAAATTTACCTGCACTTCCACCTGTGGCCCCCCAAGGACAGGCACCAGGTGCGGGAAACGCTTAGGACGCATCCTGGCAGGGTCTCGGGATGTGCGCCGGAACCCACAAGACCCCATTCTCATTCATTCAGTCAAAGAAGATAAGATTAACGATAGTCGACTTAAGGGTATAATCATTCAGATTGCATGTCAACCATGTGTGGCTTTTCTGGATAGTGGGGCAGACCATAGTATTGTCGCGTGGGATTTTTTACATAAATTAGGAGTCCTTGCGTTAGTGGTTCCTCAGTCGAAAATGGTCAGGGGTGTACAAAAAGGTATAACTACGACTTCTGTAGGGTATATTGAGTTAGAAATAGATTTGGGGACGCAGATGGGAACGATACCGGTACGCTTTCACGTTCTAAAAGATATAGAATTCCCACTTATCCTGGGAATGGACCTATTGGACGAGCTTCGAGCCAGCATCGACCATGAACGTAACGAATTCCGGTATTGTGGCTATACTCTACCCCTCATTTATTTGAGAGATCATGCGCCTGGGTTCACCCAAAACCACGAACTCGACACAGGGACAGTCGATGTGTCCCAGTTAAATATGGGTACTTTGACGGAACAAGAGGTGGGGGACTTAATCAGAATTTGTCAAGAGTTTTCATCCCTTTTCTCCGGTCGTTCGGGTAGAACTCACCTGTTACGCCATCGTATTAAGTTAAAACCAGGGACTGTCCCTATCCACCGACAGCCTTATAACCATAGCCGGGTGGCTAATGAAGAAATAGATAATCAGGTCAGAGAATTATTGCAGCAGGGGTTAATCCGGCCTTCCGATAGTCCATGGGCGTCGCCTACTATAGTGGTGGGAAAGAAGAATACCACAGAGAAACGAATGTGTATAGATGTTACCCGATTGAATAGTGTTACGGTAGATGACCCCTACCCGGTACCACGTATAGAAGACATCATAGATTCTATGGGAAAGCCCAGATACATTACTAAGCTTGACCTAAAGTCCGGTTACTGGCAGGTAGAGATGCACCCGGATGATATCGAGAAAACGGCATTTGTCACACGGGAAGGGAAATTTGAATGGCTAGTAATGCCATTCGGGTTAAAGAACGCCCCTTCCACTTTTTCTCGGTTGATGAATAAGGTTCTGAAGTATGCTAGACGATTTGGGGTTGGTGTATACCTGGATGATATTGTCATAGCTAACGCTAGTTGGGAGGAACACCTGGAAGCTCTTCGGTATGTGTTTTCACAGCTAAAACACGCCGGTTTAACGCTTAATTTAAGAAAATCGAGTTTTGGAGTCTCCAAGGTAGCAGTACTCGGCTATGTAGTAAGCGCACAGGGTGTACAGATTGACCCAGAGAAAGTGAAAGCTATTAGGAATTTTCCCAGACCACGAACCATGAAACAGGTTTCATCCTTCTTGGGAATGTGTGGGTTTCACTCCCGGTTTATCCCGCATTTCGCGGATCTGACGGCCCCTTTTAATCGCCTCAAACGTAAACACCAGCGATGGCGGTGGGGAGACGATGAGGAGAAGTCTTACCAGGCTTTAAAACAGGCGATAGCTGAAGCAGCGATGCTACAGGCCCCAACCCCGGAGGGGAAATTTATAGTCACCACGAATGCTAGTGGCATCGGTATTGGGGGTATGTTAACCCAGATCCAAGGGGAAGTAGAAGTCCCCCTAGCATATACCAGTCGTCTTTTAAGACCTTCGGAATTGAAATATAGTACTCCTGAACAGGAAGCCTTAGCGGTTGTAGAAGCCGTACGTAAATTTCGCCACTATGTAGAGGGCCGGAAATTTTCTGTCTTATCGGATCACAGGGCGTTATGCTGGTTACTACGCTTAAAGGATAAGAAAAGTCGGCTAATGCGGTGGGCCCTGGAACTACAGGAATTTATGCCGTTCGAAATCCTGCATAAATCCGGAAGGGAAAATGTGGTTGCCGATGCCTTATCTCGATGCCCGGTATCCGATTTGGATACAGTCAGTCCAAAGGTTTTAGAAACGGACGACCTAGATCAGTCGCCCGGTTCGAGGGACCAGGAAGTCCGGGTCAATATGGTATCGTGTAACCCGGTAGCGTTAGGTCTCCCGTTAGACGTAGCAACTAAGGCTGATATTAAGCTAGCACAGGCTAGTGATCCGTACTGGCAGGCTGTTAGACAGGACTTAGAACATGGAAAGGCGTCAAAATTGTATATACTTAAAGATGATATGTTATACCGGATAGCCCAGGGTTTTCAACCAGAAAAGGTAGTCATTCCAACCGCGATAGTACCACGGATATGTCAAGCCTATCATGACCATCCACTATCGGGTCATAGAGGTCGCACCGCTACGTATAAACGGGTGCAAGCTAAATACTACCATCCAAAGCTGTATTCCCTGGTTCAAGATTATGTCCGGGGATGTGACGTCTGCCAGAGATATAAGAGTCGCAATACTAAGAAACCCGGTTTAATGATTCCTTCTCATAAAATCCATCCCAGGGACTTGGTTGGGATTGATATTATGGGTCCCTTACCAGTAACGAAATCCCAGAATAGGTTCTTAGTGGTAATGGTAGATTATTTTACCAAGTATGTAGAGTTATTCCCGGCACGAAGTGTTACCGCCCTTTGTAAAATCTTACTGCAGTATGTTTCACGTCACGGTACGATGACAGCCTTATTATCGGATAACGGGCCTCAGTTCATATCGGTCTTATGGAAACGTTTATGCCGACTGTTAAAAATACAATTGAAATTCACATCTCCATATCATCCCCAGGCAAATATGACCGAACGAGCAAACAGGGTTATAGGTGAAATAATGAGTATTTATACCGGGAATGTCCATACGAAGTGGGACGAAAGCTTGCCCCTTATTCAGTTGGCCATTAACAGTGCCGTACATACTTCCACTGGTTCATCCCCGTTTTATTTACATCATGGTTATGAGTCTACGTTACCCTGGGATGAGCGTACATTTGCCGGAGTCCCTGAGGACATAGAAGGAGAAATAAGGGGTTATGAGGATGGGCCGCTCCGGGAATGGCAGTTGGCCATTGATTTTGCTCAGGAGATGAATGAGCAAGCGAGCGCTAATCAAAAGTGCTTTTATGACCGGAACTATTCCGATGGGGAACTAGAAGTGGGGCAGTTAGTATGGAAAGTAGGACATAGCTTGTCGAACGCTGCAGCTAAGTTCTCGGCTAAGTTAGCTCCAGCTTGGGAGGGTCCCTATCGGGTAGTGGAGAAGATATCCCCAGTTTCCTATGTTATCATGGATTTAGAGTCAGGGGCTTTAGCCGGTACCTGGCATATAAACCAGTTGAAACTACTGCTGAATTCTGTGGTCCTAGAAACTCAGGAAACCACGGAACTTGAAATCCCGCCGGTAATACAAGAAAGGGAGAACGTTGATGACCCAGACACTGGGCAAGAGCATGAGATGGATATAACGCTGGACGAAAGGTCGTTTAGGGAGGCAGATTTCCGGGATGATCAGGGGAATGTCTGGGATACGGTGCCCGTTAGAATATATGACTTCCGGCCTCGTCAAAGCTAGGCGGAAGTGACTGTGGATATGCCGTCGACCTTGATAATTGTAGAACCAGATGTATCCTATCCGAATAGTAACATTCCAGTAGAAAATGACGCAGTTCCCACCACGATTCCACGGCGGGAATATAATCTACGGCGTCGGGGTCGAGATCAGGAACAGGAACAGCAAGGGGTAGACCTAGCGGTGGCAGGTCCTTCCGGTGAGGGAAGGCTGAAACGAGGTATTCAGAAGGACCCGGTGTCGGAGATAGACCAGGAGGATGAGGACGATGTGTTGATGGCTCCCTTTCGGTATGGGTGGAAAAGGGAAATAGTTTTGAGAAAGGATACCGGAGGTCGAATTGGGGACGTATATTATTATACCCCGGAACCAGTTAGGGAGAAATTGCGGTCATACAAACAAATTGCGGCTTTTCTCGGTACCCATCGCGACCAAGCCCGCCTATTAGGCATGCGTAATTTCAGCATGAAGCCCCAGCCGTTTGCGTATCCCCCGTTTGAAACAGTTCGCCACGCGTTGTGGTGATTTATCTTTAAAAGAGGATCCGGATCTCTTTTATTTATTTATTCATTTATAGGGAATCATGGCCAAAGCGAGAGGCGGCATTATCTGGGGGAATGCCAACTACAAGAAATATCTAGAGGCAAATCAACATGAAGAAGATCCTGACGTTTCTGTCAGAATGAAGGTGAAAACGAACACCGCCCGGACCCTGCCGAAAACCACCACCGCCCTTAGACGAGTTGTTCCACGTCCGCCCATTCCACCCGCTTTAGCGGATGCAGAACAAGCCACAGTAACAGACACTGCCACCCCGGGTCCCGTGGCACAATTTAATACTCCCCAAACAGAAACGGATCAGGCCCCGCCAGCACACACTCCCCCACCGGGTCATGTATCACGACCTAGTACTCCCTCCGTAGAAACACTAGCAACACCTAATGTCGCCCTACACCAGGAACCTTCGGTATTCCCCTTCGTGGACGCTTACTGCTCCCTCGCATGTTATCTGGCGAGAACGTGTTTAGGACTGATGCCTATCATCAACATGCCACTTCATCTCCGACGATATTTCCAACCGGATACAAAGGATGTTATTACCCATTTAGGCGCTACCCCAGAAGAACTTAGCGAGTTGTACGTAAAGAAAATCCTGAATCTTAAGGGCGTCCTGGGAACTGTAGGGTTCCACCTCTGTTCTCCAAAGCATACGTAGAGGGCGACAGACTCGAGCAAGACCTCAAACACGCTTTAGCTTTTTCAAAGATAAGGGCAATAGGAGCTATCGGTCTGGACTATTCCAGGCCTATTGATATTTGCCCTCACGCTATTCAACGGGTAGCTTTCCGTGACCAACTACAGATAGCCCATCACTATGGATACCCGGTACTGATACAGTGTCGGGATGGACGCCCATCTCAGGAGCTTTCAAGGAATGCCTGGAAGAATTACAACGAAAACTGAGGAGTGATCACGTCATTGTGATGTTGAATTTTTCCGGGGGACCTGTGATGGCCACTAAGTTCATGGGAATCTTCCCGAAACTCTACGTGGCCATTTCTCCTATGATGCTCCACACGGGCCTTCCCCATCTGATCAGGGATATTCCCCTACATCGTCTCATTGCCCAGTCTGGGGCCCCCATGTTTAACAAGGACCGGAACCCACCTGCGGACACGCCTGTCCCGTCACCAGGATTAACACTAGACGTCATCAAGGCCATAGCGGCCGTCAAACAGGAACCGGTAGCGGAAGTGGCAGCCACCATCTTGAATTCATACCAAAGGATCTTCCGCTTCCCCGACTAGACCGACCGAGCTTATGGACAGGACACATAAAAAAAAATTATCTAGTTTTTTTGTTATTATTGATAATACTGTCTTCTGTTCTCATTAATTTTCGGTTTTCAGGATAAGAATAATCCCGGGTTTCTTTAGGGACTAAGTTTTTGATTTCATTCTCTATATGAACTTTTGTATTTTGGGGTATGATTGTCTTTCCCGCTAAAAGCGTGGCCCTTTGTTTTCCTGCTCTTAACACACCATTATTAAAAATACGTTCTACCTCACGTTCTTGTGGTCTTCCCGTGTCTCTGTATGGGGAACCGGAGTTTAGGGTTTCCCTTCCCATTAATTCTCTTGCAGACACTCCCAGCGGCGTTTCACAGCCGTTTCCCTTTCACCCGAGGCCGCTGCTTCTTTCTTGCAGAGGGGGAGGATGTAACGGGGAGCCCGTTACAAGAGTTCACCACTAGGGGGAGCGACATAATCGATACCAGGGATCCCCGCTAGACGGCCCAGGAAGCTAAACGTTAGACCTGTCGTCTGCTCGAGAGCCGGGATTGGCCGAGGGGATATAATCAAACGTAGCCCGGGAATCTGGGCAGTTGGAGCGGTACCGGGATCAAGATCAGTTAATACCTTTTGTTATATAAATTAGCTTTATTTACTTGTTTAAATGTTATTTAACGAATTGTTCAAATATTAATTTTACTAACGGATTGTATATATAAATTAACCGGTTTTCTATATTAATAAATATATTGAAATAAGTGAAACTACGTAGTCGTGTGTTTTCGGGAATCAGCGATAGCGCGCGATTACAAGCGGATCTTGTCTTAATCGGTTTTTTAGCCAAACTTGTTCATGGCGTACCCCGGGCACAAACATATATACACATACAAACATATCATCAGCGCAAGACCATAACCACACCTCACTTAAAAGTTGGGAAACAAAAATAAACCTCTCCGAGTCGAGACGTTTTTCTTAAATAATTAAATAAATATAATATATATTAAATATTTTGATCGTCATTAATTTACCTTTATTCTAGTTAAATTGTTTTAAGAAACTTTATTCCTAAATTCATTTTAAACATAGCTATTGTTGACGTTTGAATACAAGCCTACGCCTCTTTAACAATTTTTGGAAAATTAGGGTATATAAGGCGATTGATTTACAATAAATGGTAAGAAAACCCGCAATTGCGTGAACCTTTGGTGGAAGCCCTGCCATTGAAGGGCCAAACTTTTCTCGTAACCCTAGCAGATCGCCGCGTACATCTTAACCTTAACGATAACATTACTTTCTGCAAACACGTTTGCTCCGATTTGCCAACTGCGAACGCGGTGACAGCCCCCCCTACACACAGACACCCCCTACACACAGACACGCCCATTCTAAAACTTCTCCGTGACGTCATTGTCACTCGAAGAGGTAAAAAGTAGGGTCTTGTTTTGATTTGTGTTTTCAGCTATTTGTTTTGTTACCGGCCGCAATAAGCGTCTTAAAATTTGCTAAACAAATACACCACGGTGATTTTCAAGTCGTTGATAATTTGGCTGTCGTCCTTCAATTTGTAACTTAACTAAGGCAATTTAAAAACTCTAAAACGTTTTGATGAAATAATATAAACTCGCGTGCTGCAGATCTTAGCATCATTCCTCATAATGTACGGCAGAGGGGGTGGCACCAAATTCGCTTGACCCTGAATATCGTCCCATGAAATATCCAGGATTGATTACGAGAGGCTCAGTTTAGATTGATGTTAGCATAATATTGAAAAGAAGGGAGAATTTTGACATATTTCCATATTTTTTAAGACGGTGAAAGTACACAGTACATGTTTAAACTGTATTATTTACATATATTATATATTCTGTATTTAATTCACAATATTATTTAATTTCCAACGATTGTTGCGTTCTTTGGATTTTGGTTGTTTTTGTAATATTTTATCGGTGATCATTTCCAGGCATAATGCTAAACAAGACATTTCAATTCCCCAAGTATACATGATAAATATTATCGATAATTATTGGATGTTCTTTACAGTAATTTCATTGACGGTTGTCGTTTCATCCGACGCCAAGAAAAGATGAAACTCATAGTCGATAGCAATAGTACATCGTCGAGTCTGAGCAGTTTCAACGAATCGAGTAGTCCTATATAAGAAACACAGACAATTCAAGAGTGTGAGTTGTTAATGAGAATATGCTTGGACTGTGTTCAATAAAACTCTAAGAACATGGTTTCCTAATAACGTTTGGCTAGAAGCTGATGTAGTACAAACACTGCTTCTTAGTGAAATTTCTAAAGATAATGAATTATAGCTGAATTTTTTCCAATAGCAGTGACAAAAGATGTATGTATATTGTATAACTTGGAGAAGGTTCTAGTATAGGGCTCATAATAAATTTTTAGTGCAACGGGCTAGACATGAAAACCGTGACGTCATGATTTCGCTGCTCAACATCGTCGCCGTCCCGCCACCATCTGTGAATAATTTTCAATGTGGCCGTCACAGAATCAAATGGCATCAAGTTAAGACTTGTAAATATACAAATTTCAAAGTATTAAGTTTAGTCGAAACTGCTGCAAAGGCTGTTTCTTATTCTCGCATTACCTTACGTTTGCTAAATTTAGCAAAACATACTGCGTTAGTGATTCCCCTATGTTTTGTGTGAAACGTCCTGCAAAGAAATCCTGAATATGATTCTCTGACCACTGTTGCGTTGTCTGTTAGAAAGAAATGCGTAACGTTTGCAGCTTTTTAATGTTTTTAAATACGGAAACTCACAGCAATTTTAAAATCATATTTCTCTGTCGAAGTCATCTTAATGAAGCTATTTTCACACGTCACAAAGCTGGTGCGAGGAAATATTTACTATGGGAGAAAACCAAGACTTAAGTTTACTTCTCAGTAGACGGACGGTTTTAATGACGTTATTGCTATTTTTAAAGCAAGACACGTAAAGCCAGACAATATTTAACCATTTGAAACTGCCTAGTTCAAAGATTTTCTTCGTAATTGTTGTATATAAAAACAAGATGATAATAATAACCTTCTGAAAGTTAAAACGGTTAGCTTTTTATATTGACGACAGTGACCTTCGGTTTAGTTATAAGTGTTTTGTATTATTGTTTAATAAATTGCTCCATATTGGGAGGAGTTAGACATGGAGATTTGTAAGCAATTTTTAGAGTTTCTAATTTCCGCCTACCAAAAGTTATTAAAGTTACCGACCGCCTTCAATGGTGAATAAAGTTACCGACCGCCTTCAATGGTGAATTAAGTAACTGACCGCCTTCAATGGTGAATTAAGTTACCGACCGCCTTTCAATGGTGAATAAAGTTAACGACCGCCTTTCAATGGTGAATAAAGTTACCGACCGCCTTTCAATGGTGAAAAAAGTTACCGACCGCCTTTCAATGGTGAATAAAGTTACCGACCGCCTTTCAATGGTGAATAAAGTTATCGACCGCCTTTCAATGGTGAATAAAGTTATCGACCGCCTTTCAATGGTGAATAAAGTTACCGACCGCCTTTCAATGTTGAAAAAAGTTACCGACTGCCTTCAATGATGAATAAAGTTACCGACCGCCTTCAATGGTGAATAAAGTTACAGACCGCCTTCAATGGTACGATAGGAGTAACGTTTATCAATTTACTCAAGTTTCAGATAAAGAATTTTTTTAATGATTTTTAAAAATTTACTCTTTTATCACTATTTAATTCAATCAACAGATTTTACTGTGGATCGATTTATTCCCTCTAAATTAATTGAAAATACTACATGTCTACGTTTTTTCAAAAACAATTCCATTTTCCGAAATAATTCTATCATGAAATTAATTATTTTGAAGGGAGTTCGTGTTGAGGAACCAATATTGAATACTTGAAATATTCTACTGACTGTTTAAAAAGATCAAGGGATCTTTGACATAATTCGAAAGAAAAATGTGAATATTTTATAATGGTTGCAATTAAACTGGACGCGATTTTATACATTTAACTTCTATTACCGAAATGCTACATTTCCGTTGTCGCAACTATGAAGGAAGGGTTGTACTGCAATTTCCTTTTTCCATACTTTGGAGTCTCTTGGTCATAACTCATTCTACATTTGAAACGTCACCACCCCTTACTACTTTGTTGGCACCAATTGTACACCGGTTACGTATTACACGTAATCATTTTAGCACGCGTATAGACCATTTTGGGAAACACTCATTCGGAAACACATAGCCAGACGGTGCCTAAGTTCAGTACCGGTGGGAGGCCAGCCAGCTCACACTGCCTAAAGCGGCGTTACTAGTCTATAGGGAGTAGACCCCAATGGCGTCATCGCCCCTGTGGTTTAGTTTCTCTGTGAGTAATTTTCAAAATGTTCTATTCACTTTCAAATTAACCGTCGTCTACACCAATTACGCTGAGTCACAGGTTCTTCGGATGTCAAGCCATAATCATCCTCATTCATGTACACAAATTTGTTTTAAAGTGCTATGTTATTAAGGTTAACCATTTACCAATGTTAAAAAATTTGAATATATATGGAAAAATTGGCCAAGTGTGTTACGACGGCTCAGATGACCCATACACTGTAACCAAATGTGATTGAAAAATTCTTTATATTAGGAACATTGAGGGAGAGGGAGTCGGAGTTTAGGGTGACCTTATTAGCATAATTCGTAATGGATGAAGTGTCTAAACATATCAATTCCTCAACAAGACATTGGTTCCGAGAAGTATTTCTTTTCAGGTAATCTTTACCCTAACTTTGGTTATATTTATACCTTTATCATATTTTTCAAGAGCATAGAAGGAGAGCTACTTAGTAAAAGACACCATGCTGGACCAAGGTTGTTGCCTTTTCTTTAGTATATCACACTTTTTTATTAAATAGTCTGAGCAAAATAAATTATCATATTTTCTTGAACATCAGTCTCCTCAGTAACATATAACGCATGGAAATTTCTTTTGCAGCAAATTTGAAGATTTGTCCAGCCAGCAACAATTAAAACTGTGTCCTTCAAGGTGCTAACAATTTAGTAAATATCGACACGTTATCCCTTCAAAATAATTAAATGTTTTCATAAAATGGAATTGTTCTTGAAAAAGCGTAGATATGTACTTTTTTTAAATTAATTTAGAGGGAATACATCGATTAACTGTAAAATCAGTTAATTGAATTAAAAAGTGATTAAGGAGTAAATGAATAAAAATAATTAAAAAATTGCAATATCGGACCCTTCAGTAAAGTGATAATCTTCACTTATATCGTTTGTTTTTTCGGACTTAGTTTAAATCAAGACTTTCTTTCCATAATTATATGTCACTTTAGTCTCAATATAATCAAAGGTTAAGTAATTTTATATTTGTTTGACACATTCGACGTTTGGTAGCTTAATTCACCATTGTAAGGCGCTTGTTAACTTAATTAACCATTGGTAGCCGCTTGGTAAACTTATTCCCCATTGGTTGCCTATTGGTAACTTAATTCATTTATTGGTAGGCGTTTAGTAACTTAATTCACCATACGAAGGCGGTCGGTAACTTTATTCACTATTGGAAGGTGGTCTCAACGTCATGTTTTTGTAGAAGCTTAAGTCCTTCCAATTGCGAGAATTACGAAAAAAACCTCAAAATTTCAATAAGAAAAATTATTTTTAAAAAGCATGACTCGAGCCCTAGTAAAACTGTGAAACTGCAATACAAAATAACTCACGTGGAAATAATGATTTGGAATTTAAAAACCAAAACTTAAATGTTGTTAATGAAACTATGAAAAGGCACTATCCTGAAGTTTTACCTTTTTTAAAGATGATTCTCAAACTTAACGAACTGATAGTTTTCTTTATTCACGATCCCAATTGACAGTCACTTTCAAAAAATTCACATGTTATATCTATAGAAAAATATAGCACTTCTCACCAAATGTCGGATTTTTATTATGGAACTTTGTTTTCTACGAAATCGATTATTTGAAATTTTTCCCACATTAAGGGCCTGGATTTTAGTTAAGTGCAATTTTTTTAAATAAGCAAACGTAATACAAAAAAGTAACAACCAATCGAAAAAACTTCAAACTACATTACCGATCTTTTAGAGTTTCGGCTTTTCCATTGTCAATATCACAATATATTATGACATTGTCTTTGGAAATATTAGCATTTATATTAAAACATCTAGTAATGACGGTATTTGTTCAAGTTTTCGTTGCTATGCCAGTTGTGTATAGAAACGAAGTAAAAATTAGTCAATTTTGACACGCAATTGCAAGGCCAATCGAGTTTTCGTTTTCTTACTTACTGAGGTTATTCCGTAAGTAAGTTTGTTTTATAATTCTGGCCGCCATTTGTCTAGATGGTCGCAGAATTGAAAAACCTTTCTGCAACTTCATGGACCATACTCAATTAAAGTATAAAATTTTCAACGTTCTTTTATACGCGTCTGTTTCTTGGTTCTTATAAATAAAGTGAAATTTTTAAATAAATGTAAAACTATTCCAAAATTTCACCTCGTTATAGATGGTTAGATAAATAAAAAAGAAACTTGTCCACACAAAACATGTTATATTTCTATGACGTAGATTGGAAAAAGTGAACTATTGACCGGGAAGCTATATAATACTAAGACCAAGGCTTAAATAGGCTCATTGTTTTTGCTACGCCTAGAGTGAAAATTTCAAAATCACGCTCTTCTGAACCTCTTACTAAATTGTGACATAGAAAAGGAAAGAAAAGAATTCCCGCACATTTAGAATATCAGCACGATTGTTGAGGGAACCGGGTTTTTAAAATGATGAAAGAAATTTGTCTTTGTGAAAATTTAACCGAATTTAATGAAACTTTTAAGTGAAAAATACCCAATACCTTATTAAATGGTATAGTAAAACTTGTCCTTTAGAAACATCTTACCTGCAAAATTTCAGCTTCCTAGGTAACGCGGTTTGGACTGAGCATTGATTATCAATCAGTCACGACGATTGCTTATAAATATATATAGCGTTCTACAGGTTGCTTCTTCACTCGCTGTGCATCAGAATTCACAACTTAATCGCGTCTTAGGATTCAGAGTTTGATCCGCTACTGAATTGAAGTCTTTGGTGACATTAATAATTCATATATGAACTCATATGAGATAATATTATTCTAGGCGACGATTAACATTCTTATTTATATAAATATAAGGGAATATTGCCTTAAGAAAAACAAGTTAGGAAACCAAAACGAACCTCTCCGAGTCGAGACGCAATTAAGAGGATTTTGTTAAATAATTAAATAAATAGAATTGATATCAATTATTTTAATCGTCATTAATTTACCTTAACTCTAGTTCAATCATTTTAATAAACTTTATTCCCAGAATTATTTTAAACATGGCTATTGTTGACGTTTGAATTCAAGCGTACGCCTCTTTAACAATTTTTGGAAATTTAGTGTATATAAGGCGATTATAAATGATAGGAAAAACCGCAATTGCATAAACCTTTGGTGGAAGCCCTGACATTGGGGGCTAGACGTTTCTCGTAACCCTAGCCGATCGCCGAATACTTCTTAATCATATCGATAGGAGTAATGTCAAAAATGGTTTTCTGCGAACACCATTGCTCCTATTTGACAACTGAGAACGCGGTAACAGACACACATACAACACAACCCGACACGTCCAGTGTAATACCTCTCCTTGACGTCATCGTCGCTCGGAGAGTTAAAAATCACTATGCAAAATATGATATGTCCTTCGGTTGAACCATGGATAAACTATCTCATAAAGGATTTGTAATTTCCCGCCATTAGTATGCACGGGTTCCCCAAACTTTGCGGTTAACCGTTCGAGCACCGGCGCCAATACCCTAATTAACATTTAAAATAAGCCAAAACAACCCGGGCTGAAAAAAGGTTTTTTTGTTCTTCAATGCGTGTCTAGTTGAAAGTATTTGCCGGCTTATTCGCTGATAGTTAACAAGGCGAAACCGTCCTAGTTCGACATTTTTTTTTCATAAGACTATAAAAAATTCAAAAACAGTCAAATTTGAATTTATTTAAGCCAATGTGATAAGACAATGGACATCCGACAGATATATAAATCTAATTGTAATGTGAAACTCTTCTTTTTTTAAATAAATCGAAACCATAACTTACAGAAATCTAAAAAACTGAGGAAGAAGGACTCAAGTTACAGTTTGTAATATTCAATAATTTTGTAGAATAATTGAAACTATTTAGATAATTTCCTCTACTTGATATTACTATCATTCAATACTCGACTGGTACTCGACAAGCATTTAGGAGCTAAGTTTAATTAAAAGAATACCCCCCTACCAAAAAAAACTAAATCGAGTACACGCCCGATACCCGAGAAGCAAGCTTTTGATGAACCCAAGCAATTCAATATCCGAAACTCACAACCCGTACACCTTCCATAGATTAGAACTAGAATCAGTTTACAAAGGAAGTGATATTCAAGGCCCTACGCCTAATAGGTCAGAAGTGAAAAAGTCTCAATATTTAAGAATGGTTATCCCCCTACAGAGAGAATCTATCTACTTGCGAGAAATATTTTTAACGTCATAATTCTTTTGGTCAATCATGTTTTTATTAATAAATAAATCTGCAAATGCCAAATATATGGCGTTGTCAATGTTTCTTTCAAGATGCTAAACGCCTGAGTGCAATCATCGCTCTATTTAAAGTCAGTTCTCGGTTTTAGAAGGACATAGAGAGGTGCCGCAATAAATACAAAATTTCGGACAAACTTCCTGTAATATTACGGGTGGCCGTGGAACGACTGCAGCTCTCTTGTTGAGCTCGGCAATGGTCATTCAACTACTGTATCGATGTTTTGGGTATTCAACCTAATTCTCTAACGCGCCACTAACTGTCCTAAATATCCTACTTCCTCGTGGCAAAAATTACACTAGCATGGCTTACGTTTGATGTTGTTATCTTCAAGATATTTAAAATCTTTTTCTAGTCGTTGAAGGTGTTCCGTAAATTAATTAGAGATAATTATAACGTAGTCTAATATCAAACATATTTTGCACTTCAAACCTCGAAGTACACACTCCATTAACCGTTGGAATGATTTTGGAGCGCCTTATTTTTTTCTTTGGTAATGAATGCAGTTTTACTCCATATTAATAGAATCCAAGGCTATCTGCCAGTATCCCACCGCTGTCACCAATATAAAACTTTAGTTGGAGAGTAAAGATCGCAAGGCTCCAGTTACAATTAATTTATTTGCTTTTATCTCTCCGAATGACGTATGTAACGGAGAGGTTCTAATTTCTACGTGCGTGTCTGTCTGTTGTTACACCCCAGAGGACCGCGTTCACAGTTTGCAAATTGGAGCAAACTCGGTCTAAAATTCCGGACCGCAGTTTAAGTTCCAGGAAATTTGGAAAATTGTATTCCACTTACAACGGCTATTACTCCATTACGTGTCTAACACCACCATCCTTTGGTCATTTGTCCTTCCCACATGGACACCAGTCAATCATCTGCGCTTTGTCAATCCCACATGGACAACAATCTGCACACACTGGCTTCTACACACCACCATCTTCTGGTCTTTGTCCATTTCACATGGACACCAGTCTGCACACACTGGCATCTACACAACACCATCTTCTGGTCATTATCCATCCCACATGGACACCAGTCTCTACATACTGGCTTCTACTCCATCTTCATTAAGGTTAAAACGTACGCAGAGATCGACTAGGGTTACGAGAAAATTCTAGCCTTGCAATGGCGGGGTCTTCCTCCAAAGGTTCACGCAATTGCGGTGTTTTTATATACAGCTGAGATTCGAATCCTTTATATACTACCTATTTGTGTAAAGGTGGGTTTCCAAACGCGCTTGAACAGCTAAAGGCTCGTTTTCAATCAAGCTTTTTTGAACAAAAAAAGCGAGCTTGAGCTTGAAAAATCAAAGCAAAACGCAAAAGCAAAAACTAATGCCGTTTTCAATCCCGCTTGAGCTCAAGCTTTAAGCTTGCATACGCGCGCTTCTGCTTGAATCTTCGTTCAAGCAGATATCTATCCCGGGTAGATATTTGCGTGAGCTTTGCGCTAGAAGCGATGATGCCGTCTGACGTCATTTCAAGGCGTCCAATAGAAATTTACCACTAGTGGTGTTTCTCTCCCTGCTGAGCTGCTCCTAGGACCGGCCATTGTTGTTGTTATTTTACATTTCCGCAGAATCACGGCGGAAAGTATTTTATTTTATGATAGTACTAATTAAAATGCCATCGAAAAAAGAACTACAGGAAATGTTAAGGTCTGAAAGGGAAGCAACGAAAAAAGCGGCAGCGGATGAAAAGGATAAAATAATTTCATTAGTCAGAAATCATGAAAATTTATGGAACCGAGGCTTAGCTTCGTACAGAGATAGAGATCTGAATGAAAAATCTTGGACAGAAATAGCCAAAGAAATGAATTTAAAAAGTGAGTATCCACTATACAGTCATTTTAAGTTTCTACATATAATAATTTATAACATTTATATTAGAGGATGTGTGCAAGAAAAGGTGGAAAACTTTATTTGACCAGTTTCGAACACACTACCACACAGTCACCGTTTCCAAAAGTGGCCAAGAAACTGACGAATCTGTATTCGATAGTGTAAATTGGCCATTTTTTAAGTCATTGTTATTTTTGAAAGACATACTGAAAAGAAGAGAGTAAGTGGTTTAAATTTCTGGGCCACATTCCTATTTTCTAGTGACCCTAGCCTATACGTTAAGGGTCTCCGAAATAGGAATGCCTTTATCAGAACTTAATGGCAAATTTCACTTGTATTTATTGAACTAAGTGATTGAGTTCAATGAATTCTTTATTATAAAATTTTTGGCATAATATCTGAGAATATCTATCTATATTATGAAATAGAACCACATCAAATTTCTCAGATGTGGCAACAGCTGATTTCCAGGACAAATCGGAAGCGGATCCTAAAATAAATGGATCTTTTACTTGCAATTTCATGGGGAAAGAGTATACCGTTAATGAGGAAATATCCGACCATGAAGAAGAAGCAATAAGCGAGGAACGAAATGATTTAATAACTGACTTCGATAACCCATCCCCTGGTCCATCAAAAACAAGCGAAGAAATAACATCGTCAGACTCGAAGAGCTCGAGGGAGAAAGTTTCTATCGCCAAAAGGAAAATTAACCACGAAAAAATGTACAAGAAGAACAAGAGGGAATCTAACCCTTCTATTCCACCCTCTTCTGTGCTTGAAGCTCTGGCACATTGTAACAAGTATTTAAAGCATAATTTCATCCTCCATTTCAACCAAAAATTTATTGATTTAATAACATATTTGCAGAGAAATTTCTAAACCTGATGATTCAGCCACTGCTTTTGCAGACTATGCTGCTAGTCTTCTGAGAGATGTTGATACCAAAAAACGGCGTCGCTGTGAAAGAGAGGTCATTGACACCATTATGAAATTTATTGAAGACTGTGATTGAGTTCCATGAATTTTTATTTAGAATATGTATAAATAAATGTAACTTGTTTTGTACAAATAAATTTGATCTCAGTTCGATTAATTGTCTGGTCTCTTCACACCTTTCAAGTCCCATTGCCATTCAACATTGCCTTCTTTTACGAAATATTTGGCATAGTTATCCCTAATTATCGCCACTTCTCTGCTATAATTTCTAGCCGATGTAGGTTTCAGTTTTTCAAATCCCTTAGCAGGATCATTTCTCAATTTATCATGCCATTTTCCTTTTATAATATTTCCAGTGTTTTTATCAACATAATCGGCAAAGTCATTTGGGCAATAACGTTTTTGCTTCGTCTTCTCTTCCTCTTTCATCAAAAAATTATGTAGCACTACACAAGCTTTAATAACTTTGTCGACATTAGATGGCTTCAAAATAAGAGGTCGTCGAAACACCCTCCAACGTGTGGCCAAAATGCCAAACGCATTTTCGCTACATCTCCTAAAATATTTTAGTTCAAAAAGCAAAAAGGTTACAATTATTTGAACCAAGGCAATAAAATTTTGCAAATTAAAGGTCTACCTGGCTCTGCTTAACCGATAATTAAAAATGATTTGAGAATTTGTAAGTCGACCATCTCTAGAATACGGCTTCATAAAATTGGGCAATAGCTGGAAGGCGTCATCTCCAACAAGGACATGAGGAGAAGCAATGTTGGTGTTTGGCAATAAAACAGCCGGTGGAAATCTGGCTTGGTTATTTTCGACTGCTTGACCAAATGAAGAGGACTTGAAAATTCCTCCATCAGAATGCGAGCCATATCCCCCCACGTCTACTACTAAAAACCGGTATTTTGCATCAACAACTGCCATCAAAACAATGGAGTTGAAACCCTGTCAAAAACAGAAGTATTAAATTGTGCAAATTTAGTATATTTATAGTCAAAATAATTAGTTACTTTGTAATTATAATCCAACGTTCCACTGTTTGATGGTTGCTGTATCATTACATGTTTGCCATCAACGGCCCCGCAACATGTAGGAAAATTCCATCGGTTTCGATATTCTGCTTCAGCCATACTCCAATTATTTTCAGTAGGTTGCTAAAGATAAAATTTTGACTTAGAAATATAATAGGCCAATATGCTATGAAGAATGACTTTACCGGTAAATACAAAGGCTGAAGTACATCCCAAAGCGCCTGACAGGTCTCTTTAACAATGTTATGTGTTGTGGTTTTACCGAGGCGAAAGGCGTATGCCATGGAATCAAATGAATCTCCAGTTGCCAAAAACCTTTAATTTAATATATTTTAATCAAGAACATTTATAAACAATATTTAATATTAAATAATAATAGCTTACCGTAATGTTAGAGCCAGTCTTTCTCCGGGAGATATTGGTTTTCGTCCTGGAGGATTCTTAACAATGTATGGCCTTACTAATTCCAAAAGTTTATCAAATAAAGTCGGTTCCATTCTAGTAAAATTAGAAAATTTCCGGTTGTCGGTTCGCCTCATTGTTTTCATCTAAAAATAAAAAGAAATTATTTAAACTGATTTCACCAAGTGTGATTAAAATTATACAAGAATATAACTACCAGAGTCCTATAGTGTCCTTCACTACTACGTTTTCTCCAAATAGGATGAACCCACCATCTCTTCTGTTTATATTTTTTCTTTGCATTTAACGTCAATTGATAATACAATTGAATTAAAAGTAATTGCCTTTGAATTAAAATACGCCGTCTTCTCGTAGTGATCGCCATTTTTGTTCTGAACTTTTCACCCGCGAGATAGAGAATTCCACGCCTATCACTATCACGTGATGTCGTTACAGGGCGATTGAAAATCTTTTCCCGGCGGGCTTGAAAACGACCTAGCCTGTCCGCTTTTGCTTTTCTCTCTCGCTGGAGCGCGGAGATGCAAAACGCGATTTTTTTTACTTTCAATCGTAAGCAAAAAGCGTATATTTTTGCTTGATTGAAAACGAGCCTTAAAAGATTGAGCTCAAGCTTGAAAATTTCAAGTTTACGCTTAAGCTCCAGGTCGGTACCATTTCCAAACTCGCTTTTTAAGTAGCTTGCGCTTGAAAATCGCGTCAAGCTTATATCTGTCGTGAGTAGATATTTGCTTGAGCTTAAACAGTTCAAGCTTGACGTCATAGACGTTTTGGCCAATGAGGATCAAATTTCATATGGCCAAGGCCCAAGTTTTTATAAATTCGGACTCGGAGTCTCGGATTGAGAAAGTCAAATCAAATGACTTACACAACGCGAATTGAAAGAATTAATTAAAAAGTAAGCAGGGAAATAAAGAAAAGGCGGTGGTGAAAGAAATATTTATCTAGTTATAAATAAGCCAGCAATTTGGCATAGACGAAGAAAATATAGTTACTGTGGAATGCCACTGCAAATTTATTGCAACTGAAATGAAATTCTCAAGTAGGTTCAATATAGCCTTTGAAAGTTTGAGGACACGTGTAAATCTATGTGTTTATTTTTGTTTGGCTTGAACTTTGAAATTAGTTGATAATACAACTGAATTAGCAACAAATTCCGTTTTATAAGCAAACGTCGTTTCCGCTGGTTGATAATCGCCATTTCTATTTCAGAATTTTTTGAACTGCTACGCGAGCTAAGCAGCTATTTTTAGATTCTTTGGAAACAGGTAACGCTTGTGCTCATACTTATGCTACGGCACAAGATGGCGCTAGTTATAGGAGCGCTTGAGAAGCGCGGATTTTGAAACGCTCAAGCTCAATCTTTTTGACTTTCAAGCGCGTTTGGAAACCCGCCTTAAGGCCAAGCAACAGGCGTATGCTTCATTTCAAACGTTAATATTAGTCAATTCTCTCAAGACGTTTTAATTGTTCTTTTTTAAAACGATGTAACGCTCAATAAGGCGAACAACTAACGTAGAAAATATTAAATATTAATTATATTTTTCAGGGATAGATTTAATTTTAGGAATGGAGAACGGTTAGTATTTACTTGGTCCGACTCATAGCCCAGTATAGAGCCCCTCCCTCCAACACGTAAAGAAAAATTTAAGTTATCTTATTGGCTCACTTAGACTACGTTTTGATGACGTTGCTGACGGGGACGTAGAAAAATACGTAATTCCTTTTTACCTCTGTCACTATGACCCGCCTCTTCTATCATACCCCTCCGTCCCGTGGAAGGGGTCCGGGACTTTGACGCGCGCCCAGACTACTCTGTTCTCCATTCTTACTTCTAAAATTAAATCTATCCCTGATTTCTTATAATATTTAAGTGTTAAAAAGCAGTCTATGTTTATACCTCTCCGTGTGACGTATGTCACGGAGAGGTTCTAATTTCGACATGTCAGTCTGTGTGTGTCTGTCTCTTGTTACACCCCAGGGGACCGCGTTCGCAGTTGGCAAATCGGGGCAAATGTGTTCTCAATTTCCGAACCGGAAATTTGGAAAATTGTATTCCTTTTGTAATGGCTATTACTACATTGTCTGTCTAACACCACCATCCTGTGGTCTTTTGTCCATCCCACGTGGACACCAGTCTGAACTTACTGGCTTCTAAACACCACCATCTTCTGGTCTTTTCTCCATCCCACTTGGACACCAGTCTGTTCTTACTGGCTTCTATCTCCATCATCATCGTTAAGGTTAAGATATTCCATTTTTCCATAATATAAAGTGAATATGTGGAAATATTTCTCATAATTACGATGTCTTTAGTATTTTTGTTGCATTAAAGCTCTGTCTCATTTTGATCACTGCCTTCTCTAATACTAGGCCTTGAAATGTACAACAGAAGCATTTTTTATGTGACATTTTGAATTTGCGCTTAGTAACCGTTAGATGGCTCATTTCTGAGGCGAATTTTCGCGATGACGAAAGTAAATTCGCACTGCGCAGTCTCGCATGACGTCACGTCTTTCGCTTATGGCGGACCAGGAAGGGAAATAAGGATTTTTTAAACTGGACTAAATAACCTTGTCCATGACCATTGACCAGGGCACATCGTCTGCTAAACTAGAGATGTGGATAATTAAAATATTGGAGATAATGTCTGTGTCCGAATTCAGCTGCCAAAGAAATCTCCTCCTATCTCTCCTAAGCTCGCTCATTGGGTAATCCAAATCAAACTTAAGGTATTTCATTGGCAGTGGCAGTTTTTGGGAAAAACTTAAGGGCTGTGATGGGTTGAAATTTCCATGCAGACGCCATTGACACGTGGCAAAACAAACACCAAATTTAAACTAGTATTTTTCGAACTCGGAAACCGTTCAGCATCATGAATCGGTTTATTGACCGGTTTTTGCTTTCTTTTTCGATACGAACTTAGCAGATTACACTTCGTCGTAGCTAACAATTTCCCATAGTTTTAAATTTGCCGCCGGTTTGAAACGTCCTTAAAGCGACATCTAGTGCCATTAGTGAAATCCTAACTTCCACCCCCCTTTTATTCCCATCGCAAGGCCTAGTATTAGAGAAGGCAGTGGAAATATAGTAGGTGGTAGGGACGAGTGCATTTTTACTTCTCCTGAGAGACAGGCTATAGAGAATAGGTATGTTGGTGATCCTCAAATATTGTTTCACTTCCCATTTTTACCTTGACCCTTTTATATTACACTAACCCCTCTTTGTTCGAGTCTCGGACGTTTATGTTTAGATAATATGGATGGGTTTCGCAACAAGAATCGAAGGCATCCATTTTCAAATTATAAAGATAGCATTATCTATTATTCCCTTTTGATGCTACACATTAATATCGCCATTTTTACTATACGGTAAGAAAAAGTAATTTTCAAGCCCGGTAATCAAAGACGTTAAGTTCTTACACACTTAATTCAGTTTCCCACTAAAACCGGTGTAATTTTGCTACTAGTTTAAGGTGGTATCGCGAGATCCCTATGGCGAAAATATCACAATAATACTTTTTTTGTTGTTCGGAGGAAAAAATTTTGCTATATAGTCCACTAACGTAATAACTATGGCTTTTTGGAATTGTCTTTTATCGAAAAGATTGTAACAATAAGTGATTTTGGCGATCTGATCATAAATAACTGATACGGAGAAAAGCGTATACATGTTAAATTCTAATAAAACACAATAGTGACAAAATTTAAGATGAATGTCTACTACAAAAAAAATGATTTGAATATTTTTTATGAAGCTTAAATTATAAAATATTATGGTAAAATTTTGCCGATTGATTAGATTTGCCGGTTAAGTTTTTACTAAGATTATTCAATCTCATAAAATGTCAGCTAAAATTGTTGTTTTGTTTAAATGAATAAACGTCTGAATAATTTTCAATTATTTGTAGTTAACCGTATTTTTCGATAAAAGCGATCAAAAACCCCGAGCCCTACTAAGGGCTGGATTATCTACAACACTGAGTCTTACCAACAAGGTGTCTGGCTGTCTAGGAAGTAGGAAATGCGGGCACGGCTGCAATGAGCTTGAGACCGCTTTCCACATTTGTCAAACTTGCCCGCTTTTTCAAGGAGCGCGGATGAAGAGACACAATATAATTGTGCGTATATTGTGCAGAAAGTCACTAAATACATAGGTGACAAGATCTTTAACTCCTGAGTGGAGCTGGAAAAATTGAGGTTAGATGGAAATGGAACGCGGCTCAGGCCAGATGGAGTTATCCTCTGCCCGGATAAGAACTATATTGTTGAGGTTGCCGTCCCTTGGGACTGCAATGAAGCTGCCCTCAACAAGGTGTACCAACAAAAGGTGGACACCTATGAGAGTCTTCGAAGAAAAATGACTTTTGAGAAAACTACTCAATTAATTCCCGAAATAATTGGAGCTAGAGGCTTGCTATTTTCCAGGACGGTCAGACACCTTAAGGAATTTGGAATCACGGACTTTCAACAGCGCTTCCTATCAAAAGATGCACTGGTCGGAGGTCTCTGTGTCCTCACCAAATTTAAGGCAATTTAACATTTAGTCTGTGTTTAAATAATAACTTACCTTTTTCTCTGATTACCAATTGGCTTTATATTATAATAACATAAAAAGAAAATTAAATTAAAACTAAAAACAAAACACACGTTTAACTTACCTATATATTTTAACCAGGTTAATGTTATAAAATAAATAATTAAATACTCACTAGTTTAGATGTCGTCGCGGCTATTTAATTATGAGTCGGACCTAGTGACGCAGGTCCAAATCTGAAAATAAGCAAATGCCTCGTCATCTAATTAGTGACTCGAATGAATGGATTAACGAGATTCCCACAGTCCCTATCTATCTACTGAGCGTTGAGTCAAGTTATTATTGGAAAGAAGCGCCATAATGGTACATCCGGTGTGCGAGCTCTACAAATCTACAAAACATTCATGTCCCTATCTGTCTGGCATGCGAACTTTCCGCGATACAGGGGTATATAAATCGCAAAACCTGTTCCTATCTACTATCGGTGCAGGGGGATATAAATAGAAACTAAACTTGTCCCTATCTACTATCTAGCGAAACCAGAGCCAATGGAACGGGCTTTGCTGAAACAGCGGGGAAAGAAGACCCTGTTGACTCTAGTCTCACTCTGTGAAGAGACATGAGAGGTGTAGCATAAGTGGGAGGTCGCTCGCGGCCGCCGGTGAAATACCACTACTTTCATCGTTTCTTTACTTACTCGGTGAAGCGGAGAGCGAACCGAAAGGTTCACCTTTCTAGCACTAAGCGCCGGGCTCTCGTGGCTCGGCGCTATCCGCTCCGAGGACAGTGTCAGGCGGAGAGTTTACTTGCTCTTATTGCCAGGTTTTCCAGGTTTATTCAACAGAATAATCTTTGCAGTTTTCCAGATCTTAGGGAAGCATCCGTATTGCAGACATGCATTGAAGAGGGCGAGGAAGAGATCAGCGCGGATGTCGTAAGTATGTTGGATAACTTCAATGGTGATACCGTCATGACCTGGGGAATTGCCCGTCGGCAAAGCGTAGATTGCTTCGGAAAGTTCACTACCAATTAAGGGAACGTCGTCTTCTGTTACTGTGGGAGCACGGCTCAAGTCTCGCATGCGTATGTGCCAGTCAGAATCCGTTTCTGGGTCATCTGATGGAAAAAGGACCTGATAAGTTTCGTGGACGGTTTGAGTGATTGTTCCAGACGGAGTCTCCAAGCCGAAAAGAGTGGGAACTGTTCTGCATTTTCTCGCTGCAAGCTTGTATGGGAGCGTGACTGGGTTACTAACTTCACAAGAGGAACAGTACGCCGCCCAAGAAGTTTGTTTCGCCTGGGTGATAG
This sequence comes from Phalangium opilio, assembly GCF_054372755.1. Classification (NCBI taxonomy): domain Eukaryota; kingdom Metazoa; phylum Arthropoda; class Arachnida; order Opiliones; family Phalangiidae; genus Phalangium; species Phalangium opilio. The sequence goes on along the minus strand of NW_028324193.1, from coordinate 2,515,627 downwards.
CCAATTTGTAACTGGCTAGTTCAGCTCAATAAAGCCGACTAAGTCGATCGCGCTCAGTGTGAAAAGAGAAGTTTTGATACCTTCTGCGTAGTGCTCTTCTTCCAGTGAATATTCAGTGTTGGCGACCACCAGGGAACTACAGAATGAGGTTTAAAACCTCTCCTCTTAAGGCACGCTTCACAGATAGCGCTTGTTTGAATACCTATGATATCGGCAAAATTTTCCACGTCCTGTGGTTGAGTAAATTCAGGGATTTCTAGAATATCCAGAGATTTTTTCGCGTTGGAGGCAAATAAATTCGGGAAGCCTTCACATGAGCAGTTCCCTTATAAGCGGATTTCATAATAGCGGTCCTCATAACAACAGTTCTCTAAATAGCGGTTCCCGAAATGGTAGTTTACCCATTACAGCAATTACCGATACAGCGGTTCTCGCAAACGCGGCGTACCGTTACAGCAGTTGTCTAAACAGCGGAAAAACAGATATGCGAAAAACCATAGTTGTTTATAATGGTGTAAGCTGACCCAGCTGGGTTATATGAACTCAAAAAGAACTAGGCCAGATATGGATAATGTCGTTAGGTTAAAGTTGATTATTTCAACTGAATAGTTTAGGTTAGATTAGGTTTTGTTTCGTTTGGTTAGACTTAGGTTAGTAATATTTTGGAAATGGTGCAACAATGTTACGCCTTTTCCAAAAAACTAATGTTTACAATTATCTACTTCCGAAATAAAATAACCATTCTCGAATTATAATATGCCTTTTCCAAAAAATAACTGTTTACATTATCTACTTCCAAAATAAAATAACATTTCTCGAATTATAATATGTCTTTTCCAAATTATTGTAAACTGATAACAGCCAGAAGAACAGTACAATATTTAAATGTACTTTTTTAAAAAAAATCATAAACACGATCCGTTAGTAGGTCACATTACTGACTAAATGATCACAGAAAAAGGTAGTTTTTGAAACCAACGAATACAACTGTATTGTTAAGAAATGCTCAAAACTCAACACAAACACTGCTAGTTCCCAAAACAGCAGCCGCTATTTCTAAAACCTTAGTTTTGAAAAACTACGCTGTTTTTTTGGAATCGCGGTTGCTATTTCGAGAACTGCTCTACAGGGAACTGCTCATATGAGGTACATCCAATAAATTACAGTGAGTACTGGACGTATTGTATATGTGAGTGGACTGTGTGTTGTTTGTATGATTTTAGTTGAGTTGGAATGTGACATATCTATGATCGCTGAGACTGTCCGTGTCATCCAGCACCGTTCAGTCTGAGATATGCGGTAGTAACTGGCCCGTGATAAGAGTAAGATGGATCGAACTACGTCCGTTACACGACGAGAAAGTTGGAGGGAAATCGGGATTGTTAACAACGTAAAGGTCCAGTAGATTAATGAAGTCGCTAGTAAAAAGCGTTCCGCCCGGGCACCCAATCCGTCCTCAGTTGGTACGTCGCCGGCCGCCTCTGCTGCGTCCGCAGTGACACTTTCTGCTCCGTCCTCAGTTCCACCTGCAAAAAAGGAAAGAAAGTTAGTTCCCCGTGAACCGACAACACACTTTGGATTTACCCCCTAGAGGGTTCCAACGCCTCCTCGGATGATCTTAAAAACCCAAATTCTTCATCACGTCGACCCAGCTAAGATGAAATTGGGATCACCAATGTTCGTTCTTGCCAAAATAACGGAGTAGTAGTAGTCTGCAACGATAAGACCGATGCCCAGGCTCTATCAAACTTCGATTCTAAGTCTGCAACTCAAAGACTCATTACATGCTGTTACCCCATCTAAATCTAACCCTAATATGATCATCCTGGACGTTGATAAACGATAAACGAGAAAGAGGATCATCTACAGAAGATTTTCTCCCAAAACACTTTTGACTTTCCTCAATTAAACATAACTGGTTAATTTGCGCTCAATGGCAAGTCTAACACTGTCAACTGGGTAATTGAATGCACCCCACGGCATTCATTGCACTGAAGAAACAGTGTAAAATTTACGTTTGTTCGACTCGTAACGTTGTTAAAGAGTTTCTAAATATTCCACGTTGTTTTAAGTGTTGTCTCTTGGGACATACTAAACAAACGTGTTCCAATTCCATTCAATTCTGTACGCTATGTGTCGAAGAACATAGTTTCCAAACATGCACAGCGACTACCTTATCTTGTTGCCGTTGCTGCACTGCTAACAATTTATACAAAACCAATTATGACACGGCTGATGCTTGCGTGAACTAACAATGTCCAACTTATCAACGTGAACTTTCCCTTAGAAGGTCCCACACTAACTACACTCCAAATCCAGATACTCATTCTTCTACTACTGTCATCTCCCACGATGAATAACAACCAAATTATCAAGCTTGCTCAAATAAATATTGGCCATGACAACTTTGCCACTACTCTTCTACGACAGTTCAGTTTAGACAATAAACTTCACATCATTCTTATATCCGACCCATATCTTGTTGCTGGGAAAATCGCTGGCTTAACCGTCACCTCCTGTGTTTTTGCTCATCCTGAACACCCTAAATGTGGTATTGTTATTTTTGACCGCACCATTGATGCTCTGCTTCTTCAAAGTAGCTCTGATATGGTTACCATTAAACTAAGATTTCTTGGCTCGATTCTTCGTGTCACTAGTGTCTATGCTACCCCGACCTGTAATTTTGAATTATTTCTGCACAATCTTGGTGCAACTATCACAGATTTTGGCCCCGACAACATGCTGATCGGCGGCGATTTCAACGCCAAGCATGGCCTCTGGGGATCTCCTTTTTCAGATCCCAGGGGTCTTGCTGCAGTTGACAACGTTAACGGCTCCAACTTCTATGTTCTTAACGATCCCTCCTGTGACCCGACTTTTGACGGCCAAGGTCAGTTATATAGGCCTCACGCTCACAAGTTTAGACACCGCTGCACATTTTTCTGACTGGAGCATCCCTAATGATGTTTCCATGTCCGACCATCGATTGATTTGTTATTCTTACTAAACCACTCCAGCTACCCATCAGTATAATACTGGTTATAACCTTCGCAATGTCGATTGGCTGCAGTTTCAGCGGCCCTGGAAGGACCTGACAAAGTTCTTTTGTCGACCACTGATGAAGTTGACATGTACGTTCCTTCCCTCACCAACTGCCTCTCTCAGCTATGTGCTCAAAATCTAAAAAAAATCATCAAATCCTGCTCACAAAACAGTACCTTGGTGGTCTACCTCATTGAATATTCAACGAAAGCTAGTTAATGCGCTTCGCCGCCGGTATCAACGATGTGCAAATCCCTTTGTCCGTCCCTAATACCAAAGTACTTATAATAAAAACTTGACAAATCTACAGATCTTTTCGAATTTAATAACTACATCACAGCCAAACTGCCTAGGTTATTTTTCGCCTCCCAATATTTCCGATTTTAAAATGTAAAAATTTAAAAGCTCGATTATTAAGATTACCGAGCATTTGAACCACATAGAAACAAATGTTAGTGGAAAATTACCCTATTATCCCTTAAAAAATTCTTGTTGATACTCTTTTTTCTCGATCTTATATTGAGAGCAAATACTTGCGTAAATAATGTAGAAAAATATTTTTGGGCAAATGAAATTTTGGTTAAAAAAACTAAGATAAGAATTTTTTCAAATAATTGATGTTTTATAATCATGTTTTGAAAAGAGAAAATTTGAATATCTGTTACTTCAGACAATTCATGTTCTACACTTATCTTTTACTTTTTTGCGTCTTTGTTTACAATGACAGTGAACAGTAACCAGAGTCCACACATTAAAATTCTAATATTTTAATTATTCACTTCTTTAGCTTAGCAGACGACGTTCTCTGGTCAATGGTCACGGAGTAGTTTATTTATTCCAAGTCAGGAGGGTCGCTGGCCTAATGTCCAGTTTAAAAAAATCCTTATTTCCCACCCCGACTCGCGCTACAGCGCAAGCAGCCTGCGACGTGTTGCGCGTGATCGAGTAGGCTATGCTCCGGGCAAAAGAATCTTCAGTTCAGCGTTGTAAATAAGGCGGTGGCACAGGGAAAATGACCAGTTTAAAAATTAAATCGGAGGGGGAGCAGTGGTCCACGGGACCACTCATGAAATTCTAGGGTAACCAGGTTCCAGACATTATCTCAACTATTTTAATTACCCACTTCTTTAGTTTAGCAGACGCCGCGCCCTGGTCAATGGTCATGGACCAGTTCATTTATTCCAGGGCAGGGGAGGTCGCTGGCCCAATGTCTAGTTTTAAAAAAATCCCTATTTCCCACCCTGCTTCAGTTGGGAGTCCTGGAGCTCCTAAAGACCAGAGATGCATATGTTGTGAGATGATGATGTTGTGTTAGATACAGCCTGGCAGCCCGGTATTGGTTTACTTCTAAGTCAGCTGGGTTTTCACCTTTAAAAGTTAATACAGCCCTTTGAATTTAAATAATTAGAAATGAGAAATGTTATTAAATGAATGAATCTATACGGTTGCAGCTGTGTCGAAATGAGGGCAATTAAATGTGTGTCTTTTATATTTAGCTCTGATAATTTCAGAAACTTAATAAAAAATTGTGTTACGTATTTAACTGGAATTTATTTTAATTAATTTATCATTTAACCAGAATTGATTTTAATTAATTTAAGAATAAAGTGCTATAAAATAAAAAGCCCGAGAATGGTATCCTCTTAAAAGCAGAACTTCGGCCCATAAACGTAAGTTTGAAACAATTTTTTGTAACGTACACTTGCGTCTAAAAAACATCTATTCCCAATAATTTCTGAAACTTTGACTTCTTTGAGAAGGATTAATAGCAGAACCGCCTAACAGTGTGTTACATATTTAACTAAAACTGAAAATAATATCATTTAATTAAACATTGTGTTATAAAGGACTTTCAAAAAACACAGCCACAAATTAGAAGAGCTACCTCGGTATGTCGAAATTGAGAAAACGTGTTAGAGATCCAATGGACAGCAATGGTTTTTACCTTTAATATAGAATTTGAATTTAAATAATGCAAATGTAAAATGTTATTAAATGAAAGAATCTATACAGTTCTGTTTATTATAATTTCCCTTGAAAAATTATAGTCATCGGAGGTTTCAATATTAAGGTGTAAAATATACCTCTAAATCTTATTAATGTGTCCTAGCTGTCACAAATAACACTGTAGTAATTGATAGATCTACCAGTAAGAGTAATAATTAATTTGTTTATAATTTATTTGGACCTACCGACAGTATTCGTAATGTCTGGCTTTTATCCCAAATAACCGAAGATGATGTTGCATATAACATCAACAATTCAACATAACGCTATTTTGACCGAGGCTTAGCGAAATTGCTTATGCTTAATAACTTGTGATTTTTACGTTTTGTAAGTAATTCTATTATTCTAGTAAATTTTAAAGACATTTTTCTTACGAAAATAATACAAAATCATACCTAATTGGCCTCCAGATTAAGTCCAATTCCAAAATTTTGGTTTTAAGTGGCCGCTCTCTAACGCGATGTTTTTCTTGCTTAATCTCCCACTAACGGCGTGAATCATGACAAAAACGCCGTAAGTCCAATATAAAAAGTTAGGGCTAAAATGCGTGTCTTTGAAAGTGGTAAAACGCCGTAACTTCAATACCCAAAACATCGTAACTAGTAGTATGAGTTTATAATGATAAAAATAAATACTTAAACTTAATTGATCTTAATGAAACTAAGAGAAGGCACATCTATGGACTGTTATCTTTCATTTAAGATGGTTCCCAAACGTAACGAATAAATAGTTTTCTTTATGTACCTGCTGACATAACCCTCATTTTTATAAAATTCCCATGTTATGTCTATGGAAGAATATTGTATCTTTCACCAAATGTCGGATTCATTTTATGAATTCTAAAACCACCCTTAGCAACTTCATTCTTTAAAGAATTAACTATTAAATGGATCTTTTTAAAATTTTAACTACAAAATAGGGGCCCGAATTTTAGTTCACTGGTAAAATTTCAAAGCAGCAAACACAATTCGAAAAACGATACGGCCAATCAAAAAACCCTCCTTATGCATTAGAGGCAGTATGAAGTATAATCTAAGAGAGCGACCGCTCTCCTAGAATTAATGTCCAATTCAAATCATAGCCGTATTGGTTTATAACGGTGTAACGTATCTTATTTCATACACTTGTTGAGCAAAATGGTTAATTTTAATCATATCAATTTAAATATTCAAGAAAAGGTGGTCAATAAAACACCCCAAAAATATTTATTTACATCCTTATCAGTACCATAACGAAAATTTGGCGGGAAATTAAAAAAAGCACGCTTGTTTACATTCAAGTTCACTGACAGATAAACATAATTACAACAACTCCCAATGTCGCAAACTTTAATGAATGATAAGAGATGTTGATACATGCCTCGGGTTGTACACATTGGCAATGGATTTACACAGTGTACTTTCCACATGTCGTAAACTTTAAGTTAAACTTCAAGTAAACCCTTTATCGTAACTAGAGATATTTCAAAATATTAGCTTTATCAATGTGAAATACAGTTATCTTTCACTCGTGTATAAAAGGTCCGACACCCCCAAAGATAAAATCATTTTACAGCTAACCACGCTCTCTCCAAGTGAAATACTCTATACAGCAGGACGACAAACTATAATGTAAGTACTTTTATTATTGTTATTTATAACTTTAATATTTACTTATTTAGATGTAAAAGTCTGAAATTATTCCAAGTTTTTATATTAAGGACTTTAAATTATATGTTGTAGTTCCTAAATTTATTATGAACTAATAGTTATGTTTTAGGAAAATAAGAGTTTAAATCTGATGAATTTAACTGAGTAATCTCCATATTTCTATTTAGGGGCTCTACAAATTTCTTCGAAATATCTTCAACCAAGTCCATCTCCGTTACACCTGACTGCAAGGTTAGACTGGGTTTGACTGACGACTCAACTGGAATCACGTTGACTGAGGAAGAATATTACGAACTCTATGGAATGCGGGAGAAGATCACCAACTATTTCCAGAATGATGACGCGGAGGAAAAAGGTGACGTCCTAAGGCATCGTTCTCTATATCCTCCAAACGTACTCGTGCCACAAAGCAATCTGAGAAGAGAAACCTTGCCACCTGCTCGTCCTGCTTGCTAACTGTTGACGACACTCACAAGTCCTTTCAGTGTGAGGCCTGTTTCTCATGGTGCCATATTGCATGTGTTAATGTGTCTAAGTGTTATTTGACCTACATAGTAGCCACCCATGTGACAAGATTGTGTTCTTCTGTAATGTTTGCATTGCAACCCTCTCTTCTATCTCTGACACACTCGTCTCCACTAAACAAGAACTAACCACTTTATCAGCGGACTTCACTACCTTAACCTTACTCATGATTTTCACCAAATCAAAACGATAGACTTACCGCCACTGCAAGCTTAGAATGAATTCATCACTCAAAAACTTGCCTTCATAGATGAACTTTCTGCCAAACTCGTCTCCACCAACCAAGAACTTGCCACTTTATCTATGCACTATACAACTCTGGCTACAAAACTTGTCAACCTTACTTTCGACTCCAACCAAAACTCAATGGATGAACATTCCCCCTCCTCGTTACCCGGCATAACATCACACCACCTACAGGAGGCCCTACAAACCCTCAAGGACTCAGTTCCTTGTCGTTCTGAATTTCAAGAGCTTGAAGGTCAACTTAACTGTCTCCGAGCTGTAGCTAATAACTTCACCATCTCTTAGTTCAATCATGGAAGAAATGGACTCCCTTAAATCTTTCTCCATCATTCTTACAGAACAAGTTGAGGCCCAGAGTGATGAGATTTCCTCTCTAAAAGTAAGCCATCATCAGCCTCAGGAGCAAAATAATTCTCCTTCTATGGTACGGAGCTCCCATGATGTGGCCCTCTCCTCCAGCTTTTCTAGTCAACCTCAAGCTAATGAGAGGCATACAGATGTTTCAAAGCCCATATTGCCTGATGTCACTAATCACATAATGCGTTGCTCTTTGGGGTACCGGACACTGATAACTACATAGAAGACTGCTGGTTCTCTTATAGAATTCTCCAAGACTTGGCATTTTCTCATTCTCAATGCGAACGCATTCTGGTCACGCGTCTTGGTCGCTATCGCCAGGGCTACAACCGTCCATTGCGTCTCAAGTTCCAATCTGTCTCCCATCGCCAGTATTTTGTGAGAGGAGTTAATAATTGAAGACACCATAATGATTTTGCTGATACCGTAACCCCTGATCGTACTGCTGAACAACGTGACGCTCATCGACGCTTGGTTGCTGAACTCCGTGAGCGCCGTTCTCACGGGAAAGTTGGTTTCTTTATCCGTCAGGGCCAAATAGTGAAACCTGACTTTGACTCCATGCATCTGCAGCCCACACCACCTCTCGTCACTGTTTTACAAGCACCTTTTTCGTTCCCAAACAGCTCATGCATCACCTACCCGAAACAATTTCTACCAGCGTTCTCTTCACCTCCAAAAAACTAGTTCCAGCATCCCCTCACTTCCCCTAAACTCTTCCGGAACCTCTCAGCCTCGAATCTAAAAATTACGGTATTTAACGCCCAAAGTCTTTATGGAAAACGAAGTGAACTTTTGGCCCTCTCAAAAGTATGGGATGCTGACTGCATCTGCATCACCGAAACTTGGGCTTAAGCGCACCTTGATGATGCAGTTTATAACCTACCTGGATATGCTACTCTTCGTCAAGATCGAACTGACGGTAACGGGGGTGGAATTATTATCTATCTACGTACCTCCCTCAATTACCACAAACTTAGTATTCCAACATCTTACGATGAATATTTATGGGTTGAACTACGTGATTACGACTACTGCCAGGGTGACTACGTCCTGCTTAACACCCTTCTTTCCAACATTGATGCATGGACGTTCTTCAAATCAACCCTTTTTAATTCTAAATCTAAATCAATGCTGCTTTATGATCCGGCTACTAAACGCCCATCGCGGTTGTGGATTCCCGTTGCGACGAAACATGCAGTCCGTAAAAAAGAACGTCTCTGGAGAAAGCTTAAACTTGCCAACCGTACTAGTTATCAGTCGCTCTATGATCACTACCAGCCCCTCTACAAGGCCCAGATGAAACTCGTGAAGACGCTCCTATCCAATGCCAATGCTAAGGCCCATGCTCGTAAGCTACGCTCCGTTAAAACAAATCCTCGAGCATTCTATCGTTTTGTAAGAAAGCAGATACGTAGTCCACCTACTCGACTAAATATCAAGTTACCGGATGGAACGAAAACTGACTCTACTCTACTTATGGCGAAGAATTTAAATACAACCCTTGTTAAAAACTTTAATTACTCCCCTGCTGACCTAACAAGTTTACCTCAACCTCAAGTGCCCGATGATGGATTTCTGTCCTACTATTCGTGACATTCACTTAATTCTAAATAACTTAGATATTAAAAGCGCCTCTGGTCCTGATGACATTCCCAACAGACTCCTAAGAAATTGCGCTTCAACCCTTTCCCGCCCACTGCACATTCTATTTACAACCTCTCTTTCTGAAGGTGCTCTTCCCTCTGATTGGCGTATGGCTCACGTTACTCCCATCTTCAAGGGTAAGGGTAATAAAAGTGATGCCTCAAATTATCGACCCATTAGTCTGACCTAGGCGATATGTAAGGTCTTAGAGAAATGTATCCATTCCGCCCTTTTACTACACGTGAATCCCTACCTTAGTCCAGTTCAACATGGCTTCTTAAACAATAGATCGGTAGAAACCAATCTTTTGTCCGCCTTTTCCACCTGGCTTGAAGCCTTTGATCGCGTTTGTCGGGTGGATGTTATTTATCTTGATATAGCCAAGGCATTCGACTATGTTCCCCACCATCGCCTCTTGGCCAAGTTGCGCGCTTTTGGAATAGACAATAACATCTACCATTGGATCGAGTCCTACCTTCTCCACCGTACCCAAGCACTTAGGGTGGAGGATTCATTAAGTGATTTCCTTCCTGTTGTCAGTGGGGTTCCTCAAGAGAGTGTCCTGGGTCCGTTGTTATTTCTACTTTACATTAATGATCTACCTGATGTACTCTCCTCTCAGCTGGGTTTGTTTGCTGATGATCTTAAGATCTTTCGTCTGATTCGATCCTATGATGATATTCTTTGCCTTCAATCAGATCTAAAAAAGCTGGCGACTTGGTCAGAAATCAATGGTTTATCATTTAATGAACGAAGATCTATGGTTTTAACAATACAGAAAAGCAAATCTGACCCCAAACCCTGTTAAAGGAGTGTGAAACTTGATTATAAAAACAGGTATCCCAACAGTAAGTGATTTTTGTATCCCATTCATTTTATAATTTTTTGAGGCCCATAGAGTAAATTCTTTGTATCTCCTAATGAAAAGGAGAGAGCTGATCTGCTGGCATCATAAGCGAAAATATTTTTATTTATACTTCACATTGATTAAAAATGCCCCATCCCCCTCTGAAACTGTTATCGGTTTTGAAAATTTCGTTCCATTCTCGGGATTTGGAGCCTAGTAAACGAGGTGTGGGTCTTCGAAAGAAATTTTTGTGAAACGAATAGGAATCATAAACACTAAATAGAAGGACTAGAATTACACTGATGACGCTATGCGTAATTTAATAAGGCTCCAAACTCGAAGTCTAACGAGATATTTGACGTTCCTTGTGTGTTGCTAGAAACTTGTGAGAACAGTCTAATTCACAGATAAAGATACTTTTGAAATAGGGTCTAATTTGCATTCACGAGTGATTAGTAACTCAGCAACGACCAAGTGAGGTGAAAACTATCGGTATTCCGGTACGCGAGTACCAGAAAGAAATAACACGATGGGTAGTAATTGCACCGCGTAATAATTGACCGTAGTGTAATTTTAATTGTGGGAGAGCTAGGCGCGTTACGTTGATATCAGTATTCCGGACTGAAACAAAATACTGAGTCGAATTGAAACGTACGTCCTTAATTGAATTTTAATTGTTTGAATTGAATCGCGATAATTTGAAATAATTGATGCGCTTTTTTTTAAACTTTATAAAAAACTAACTTTATTTTGTAAAAAAAAGACTGAATTTAACCATATTGCTAAAGACTTTAACAATAATTGAGTCTTACCTCGTCCGAAAATTGGGAATTGGGGACTCATAAAAATTGTATCAATTGAACGGGAATTGTAAAAATTGTGTTTTTTAAATTGGAAACGAGAACCTTTTATAAGTTTCTGAGAGAGGGGGACGCTCGATTTTGAAAGCTTCGACCAATCATCTACGGGCTTTTTGGGGTATTGCGACCATGGCTGATAGTGAACTACCAATTAGTTACGAGCTTTCTTGGGTATTTGCGAGCGTGCCTCTCGCTGTTGTTGACAAAATTCTAGAAGCGTGCTTCTTTACAATAACATGTTTTTCTTCACAGTTTAAATTTTCTATTCTTTACAATTGAAAATTTCGGTAAAAAATATTTTTGTTTTTCTTAATATTAGACTTATTTTTTACTAGCATGTTCTTTTTTTAAGGCCTTTTTTTAACTAAATTGAGTTTTTTAATTTTAATTATTGAATGTTAGACGTAATTTTAATTTTAGGCTTAATTTTAATTTTTAGATTTCAGAATTTTAGAGACGCTTTGTGTATTATTCAACATGAGAAAGATGGTATGAATTTTCCCTTGCCCATCGACTAGTGATAACTATCTATAGAACACGAGCCATTCTAATTTTGATTTAAACATAACATGATTATCTCTCATCCCCACCGGGTATGACTTCTGTTCCATTCCTTATGCCTATTGTCCATGATAGGACCGGTTAGAAAGAAAACATTCTTTTCTCATTCGTGGGGGTGAATAATATGAAGTAATCCTTTAGTATCGTCCATTTCTCGTCCATTGTCGGCTACCATTAAGATTTCAATGGCGGACCTCTCGGAAAAACTATTCACTCACTCACGTGACCCAATAAATTCTAAGAGGAAACTCAAGAAACTTCTATTCGCTTCTTCGGATTATTTCGAAAAAGCCAACAAAAAATAAAATTTTGCCCAGTTTTTTGTGCAGTAAGTAGCCTGTAGAGTGGAGACTTGGGCGCGGCGTGTCAGACGACAGAAGTGTTGCATTCACGAAATTGTAGCGTTGGCAACTGGAAAGGAAAATTAAGTTTGCCTATGTGAATATTCCCTTATTTCCTGAATGGTTCCAGGTTAGAACGCATTAGTGACCATCGGGACCTAGGCGTCATTGTTTCTTCTGACCTATCCGCCACCAAACAGTGCGCCAAGCTTGCGTCCCGCGCCAGTAGCGTTGTCGGGGCTCTTAGCCGAAATTTCTCGTACCTCGACCAGTCCTCCCTTACCCTCCTCTACAACCAACTTGTGCGACCCATATTTGACTACTGCTCCCCGATTTGGCGACCACATCTCGTTAAGGATTATTCATCCCTAGTCTCCATCCAAGCACGTGCCTCCAAGATCCTCCCTGCCCTGCGTGGGGTTCCTCGAGACCTTCGACTTGAAGAGTTGGGCTGGCCTTTCATCCACTCTCGCTGGGATACCATTGACCTCATCCTCCTATTTAATATCCTCTCCGATCCCACCCAACCTTACTTTGAAGCTAATCATTCCTCCACGCGCGGTCACTCTCGAAAACTTTACATTAAACGTCCACGACTCAACGTCGTTAAACAGTCATTTTTTACCGGGTTTGTTCCCTTATGGAATTCCCTTCCCAATGATATTATTAATTCGACCTCTGTCAAATCATTTAAACTTAAGCTAAAAACCCACCTCTCAAATATGTAACTGTTCTTAACTCTGATGTATACTTTAATTTTTCAATCTGGCCCATACCTACCAAATATGTCCCTGTTTCCTTGGTACTATTATAGTCAAATTTTAAATATGCCTCAAGGAGCTGCTATGGCCTGCGCCCTAGCTCCACAAAAAACCAGAAAAAGAAAAAAGAAAAAGAAAATTCAGTGTGTTTTGTTAGACACCACCGAAAGCGCGGTCAAGTTTTGAACTGTAAATGCCGGACTCTTTCATCAGAGGTCGCGGTATTGCAAAACTAAAAGTGTAAAGTTTTTCTTGTTGACTCATGTTTCAGTCTTTTTTCTCTCTTTCGTTCGTTGGTAATAAAACTACTTCTGTTTTTGTATTGAACCACGCCAGTCGTATTATTTCTAGGCTTAGCTCGTTTCATTTTCTAACAGGTTATGGGCTCGCGACGATTTCATTAGCTCACAATTAGTTGAAGTTTAAGTTAACGTTAAGTTAATTAATAAATTGCTGCAAAAGACGGAAAACAAACGAGTGAGTTATAACGAAGGGTTTAGAAAGTTAGGGCACGTTCATAAAGAAACAAAGAACAATGACGACTCCAAATGACGAATTCAGAATAACAAGATTGTCGGCGGATAAAGCAAATTATCATACTTGGTCGATACGGACTAAAGCGGCGTTGATAAGTAAAGCTGTCTGGGAGGCCATAGATCCAGGATATGGACCAGCAATGACTGTTGCCGAAAGGAAAGTAAACGAAAAGGCACTTTCTTTCTTATACCTCGTAGTAGAAGACAATTATTTAGACGATATTGGGAGTCATGTTAGGGCTAAAGATGCATGGCAAACGCTTGAAGATATGCATACTAAATACGGTTTACTACATGTATTGCAATTGTTGCGAGATTTTTTAAATATCAATAAGAAAAAGGATGAAAAAATTCAACTGTATCTGGGAAGAATCATGGACCTACACAGACGACTAACATCATGTGGATATGGTTTTCAAGACAAAGAAGTAGCTTTAGTCATGCTGATGGGATTACCAACGTCCTATGAATCCCTTATTCTGACCTTGGAACATGACGTAAACAACATCACAACACAAATCGTAAAGGCACGTCTTGCAGTTGAAGAAAAAAGACAAGACAGAAGAGAAGAAGAAAGCAATAATAGCGCTGAGGAAGCAAACTTGAGTAAAGCGTTTATATTGCGCAACAGAGAAGAGTTCGCAGGTAACAAGAAGAAACAACACAAACAAACCAGTGTGAAGAAAGCTGGAGGTCAAGGCACTGTCAGACACGTTACATGCTACTGTTGTGGTAAGTTTGGCCACATAGCAAAGGAATGTCCTGATGTCGAAGAAAAGGGACAGAAAAATGTAGCAAAGAAAGCCACTAAGTTGGAATCTCACAAAGCATTGTGTTCGGGCAACCGGAAAGTAGACGACACTAACAATAACACATGGTTTCTTGACAGTGGGGCGACTGACCACATGTCATCACAAAAGCCGAAGATGACGAATTTCTGCGACTTCAAATCGAGCGTAGCAGTTGCTAATAATGAGTCAATATCAGTGGAAGGAAAGGGTACTATGGAATTCAAACCGAAAGCCGAAACAGACGCATATATCATCAGGCTAGAAGACGTTTTATATGTTCCTGACTTAGACGGTAATTTGATGTCTGTCGGACGAATCGAAGAGATGGGTTACTCCATAGAATTTAAAGATGGCAAGGCTTCTATCAAAGAGAAAGACGAAATAATTCTAACTGCGGAGAAGGTGGGCCGCCTCTACAAAATAGAAGAAGAAATCGTATCCCCCCTTATATAGCTGGCGAAAGCTTCTGATAAAGCAATATGGCATAGAAGATTGGGTCATCTTCATGACGACGCCTTGAAACACTTGTTGAAAGAAGAGGTTCAAGGAACATACGAAGAAGACGAACGTTGCGAAACTTGCATGTTGGGAAAATTTAGACGAAAGCCGTTCCCAGCAGGACAAGCAAATAGAGCAAAACGACCCTTAGAACTGATTCATTCTGATGTGGTTGGCAAGATACAACCTCAATCAAAGGGAGGTGCAAACTACGTCGCCACCTTTATTGATGATTTTACACGTCATACATCAATATTTTTCATGAAAAAGAAGACCGAAGTTCTTGAAAACCTCCAAGAATATAAGGAACGCTCAGAGAACGCCCTGGGATTGAAAATTGGAACGCTAAGAACCGACAACGGCGAATATATTAGCAAGCAGTTCGACGACTACTTGGCAAAGTATGGTATCGTGCGTCAGTTAACGTTCCTTGGCACTCCTCAGCAAAACGGTGTAGCTGAAAGAATGAATCAAACCCTCATGCACATGACGCGATGTCTATTGATTGAATGGAAATTACCGAAGTATTTCTGGGCCGACGCGATGAACACTGCATGCTACCTTCGCAATCGATGCCCATCAAAGGCAATAGACAACAAGATTCCAGAAGAACTATGGTTCGGAAAGCCCATAGAACTGAACCACTTAAAAACATTTGGTTGCAGAGTCTTGGCTGCACGAAGTAAACTGGACAAAAGGGTTAAACTTGATCCAAAAGGAGAAGAAACAGTTTTACACGGGTATCCACAAGATGTAAAAGGCTATAAACTCTGGAACCCGGAAACTGACAAAGTTTTTGTGAGTAGAGACGTCGTATTCGATGAATTAATATTTCCTCTAAAGAAAAAAGAAGCACTGCGTTCACAAAATGAAGAGCAAGACGTCGACGAAGTCATAATATTCGGAGAAGAAAAATCGGAGGACAAAAGTACTCAAAACGAAGACGACGCAAATGATATGGACATGGAAAACGTACCATCGCAAGATGAATCTCAGCAAGAGAAGGTATCAACACCACTGGAAGACATCTTGATACATCCCGTAACGACGCAAGATCCGAAGACAGACGCGGGAGCAAGCAAGAAGAAAAACAAACGAAAGAAGACCAACCCCAACATCGACCCTCCGAGAAGATCAGAGAGGATAGCTGCTCAGAACAAAAAGTGTTACACAGCTAAGCGCAAAACCGGATCCTCTTACCGCAGGACAGGCAATGAGAGAAGAAGATGCCAAAGACTGGAAAGATGCCATGGAAACGGAACTTGGTCATCTTCAGGATAACCAAACGTGGCAATTAGTACCACGACCTACAAATAGGACGGTAATTGGATCAAAATGGGTATTTAAAAAGAAATATGCAGCTGACGGCACCTTGGAGCGCTACAAAGCTAGGTTAGTAGCTAAAGGATTTTCCCAAATCCCTGGCAAAGACTATATGGACACCTACGCACCCGTTTTGAAAATGAAGTCACTGAGAATACTCGTGTCCCTCGCAACAAAATGGAATTGGCAAATACGACAGTTAGACGTCACAACAGCGTATCTCAATGGAACACTCCAAGAAGAAATTTACATGGAGCAACCAGAAATGTTCCATGAAACCGGGAAGGAAGACTGCGTTTGTTTGTTAAAGAAAACCATATATGGTTTAAAACAAGCAGGACGAGAATGGAATGATTGTTTCGACCGATTCCTCAAAGAAACAAGTTTAACTCGATCGAAAGCGGACCCGTGTATTTATTACAATCTAGAAGACGGAATACTCATCGGTGTTTATGTCGACGATACCCTAATGATCGTAAAAGACGAAGAAACAGCAGACCGTTTTAGCAAGAAAATGCAAGAAGAGTTTGAGGTACACAATCTAGGGGAAGCAAATCAAATACTGTCAGTAAGAATCCACAAAGAAGAAGATGGCTCGATGGCCATGGATCAAACAGCGTATGCTGAAGAAATATTGGAAACCTTTGGGATGAGCGATTCTCGCCCGCTATCAACTCCATTAGACCCAGGAACCAAACTGAAGAAAGTTTCTGACGAGGATTGGGCTGAAGAGGAACCCAAAAGTAAACAAATACCTTATCTTCCAGCCGTGGGTAGTATCCTGTATCTCGCAGGAGTTTCAAGACCAGATCTAGCGTACGCGGCTACGTACTTGAGCCAATTCAACGAGAGACCTACGGAAGAACATTGGAAGAGCGTTAAACACGTTCTACGTTACATCAAGAAGACGAAAAACTATAAATTAACATTCCAACAAGGCAATGTCGGACTATTGGCTTATTCAGATGCAGATTGGGCAAGAGACAACGTTGACAGAAAGTCGTTAAGCGGCTACGTATTCCTACTAGGCAAAACAGTAGTGTCATGGTGTAGTCGAAAGCAGAAAACGACGGCTCTCTCTACTGTCGAAGCCGAATACCTGGCTATGTGCGAAGCAGCCAAGGAAGGGGTGTGGCTGCGGACCTTGCTCACTGAACTCGGAGAGAAGGTGTTAGTCACAGAGCCACTGCAAATCAACGTGGACAATCAAGGTGCGATATGTTTGGCGAAAAATCAGATTACTTCCGACAGAAGCAAACATATTGACTTAAGATATTTTTTTCTGAGAGAAATGGTCAATGAAGGAAAAATTGCCTTTCAGTACGTGCCCACTGAGCACAATTTAGCCGACATGTTAACGAAGCCAGTTGGTGCCCATCATGTGAAGGAGCACAGTGAACTTTTGGGATTACGCGAACCCTTACCACGAGACCGTCAAGGGGAAATGTTAGACACCACCGAAAGCGCGGTCAAGTTTTGAACTGTAAATGCCGGACTCGTGCAACAGAGGTCGCGGTATTGCAAAACTAAAAGTGTAAAGTTTTTCTTGTTGACTCATGTTTCAGTCTTTTTTCTCTCTTTCGTTCGTTGGTAATAAAACTACTTCTGTTTTTGTATTAAACCACGCCAGTCGTATTATTTCTAGGCTTAGCTCGTTTCATTTTCTAACAGTTTCCCTTTTAATAGTATAGTCAGAGTTAATTCTTCAGATTCACATTGTTTATTGATATCTCTTATTTCACTTTAAATTACGTTGTTCAAAGTAAGAAGAAATGGCGCTATTATGAACCGCCTTCTCTTCTTAACCGTTTTCGCGCCAAAATGTAGGGTGGGGCACGAAACAGTCCTCCTAGTCTCTCTCTTTATGTGAACGTATCATATACAGGGTGTTTCTGGCAAGTCTAGCACAAATTATGGGGGCAATTTAGAATTAATATTTGAGTATTTTACGGATGACTCCTTAAAGGAAAAGTTCAGGGTACCAAACATTAGACCTTAAACTAACGGCCTCGTTTAGAAGATATCGAAATGATTGAAAAAAATTATAATTTCCCTAATTAAGATTAAAATCCAATTAATTGACCCAAAAATTGAAGAGAGCAGCAGCACCATTTTTAAAAGTCACGTGAAAAACTCGCACACACACCTTTATTGGCCAAATGGCTAGCGAATAGGAAAGTTAGATTTCTCTACTGCAGACTACTTTCAGCATAGCCCACTCGATCACGCGCATCACGACGTAAGCTGCTCGCGCTAATTCTCACCAGAAGCTTGGCTTACAGGAGTTCGCCAAACTCCCGGCTTTGTTTTAGCATTTGTCTACTTTTCTTATTTTGACGATAGACTTTATATTTTAATCGATTAATCTTTTAAATGCCCCGCCCAACAAGTAAGGATAACATTTAAAAATCGCCAAGGGTTTTCGCGACATCTGCCCCTCTGCATGTTTACAAATCATAGAAATTTGGTTCAAGAGGTCTAAGTTTTATAATCTATTACTCCCCAAAAGGCAAGTTTTGGACAAGTAGAATGGGGCTGGTTTTTTTATCGTGGAAAAAGGTTGTAAGTACTTAATTTACAATTGTGACATCGGATATTAATCGTTTTAAATATAATCGATTGTAACATAGCTCTTATTAAATTTTCGGGACATTTGGGCCATTAGATCGAAAGATATTGTGCATTAAGTACTTAGTTTAAAATTATGACATTGGAAATAAATTTTTATTAAAATAATTATTCACTCTAAAAGCTTGAATCCTTTTTAATATAATATAATAGATTGTAACACACCTCTCATTAAAATTTCAGGACATTTGGACCAGTAGATCTGAAGATATATTCAGTATTATCACTGAACCCATCATTTTGGCTATGAAAATAATTTTTTTAAAAAAAACCTATCCACTCTAGAAGCTTGAATCGCTTTTAGAATATAAACACACGTCAAAAGACACGTCTAATTAAAATTTCAGCTCATTTCGATCAATAGGACAGAGGATCTGGCCAAGAAACCTACCTCCTCCTATAGAACTTAATGTTAGTTTTCGCTGACTTCGAATTTCCCGCCAAGAATCCAAAAGTGGCACGTTTTGGCCGATTTAACAGGCTTTTATAGCGCTAGCAGCTTACGTCGTGATGCGCGTGATCGAGTGGGCTATGCTGAAAGTCAACCCTTCAATATATCAATAAATATCGTCGTCTGCAGTATAGAAATCTAACTTTCCTATTCGCTAGCCATTTGGCCAATAACGGCGTGTGTGCGTGTTTTTCACGTGACTTTAAAGAATGGCGCGGCTGCTCTCTTCAATAAATTGGATTTTAATCGTAATTAGAGAAATTATAATTTTTTTTATCAATCATTTCTATATCTACTAAACGAGGCCGTTAATTTAAGGTCTAATGTTAGGTACCCTTAAGTTTTCCATATTTTATTTATTTATTTATTTATTTATTTTTTTATTTATTTATTTATTTACCAGTTAGGTACAGGTAAGCCACTAGAGCTTGGTTAGTACAGCCAAGAGAGAGTAACGATTTAGTGAGACATTAGAAAAGAAAAAAGATAAATACAAAATAAAAACGATATGACTTCAGGTCAATTTGGGGTATTATTGAAGTGGGCCGATAACGCGAAATTTAGATTTATCTGAGAAGGAAATAATAGATTCAGGGAGTGCGTTCCAATCTGAGATGACAGTGTGGGTGAAATGATGTTGGCGGATAGACGTCAAGCGCGTGGTTTTGAGAGTTTGAGGGAGTGTCCACGGGTGGGGGGATAGGGTGCAGGATGGAAATGAGTTTCGACGTTAAGTGCCAATTTGTTGTTAAAGAAGTCATGAAGTAAATATAGATTGTTTATTTTGTGGCGGATAATGACGGGATCAATTTTAAGGTTTTCTAATAGAGAAGGGGCTGGGAGTTTGTCTAATTTTTGGGTTAGTTTCGTAAATTTGTTATGGGCTTTCTGCAGGGCAGTAATACTAAGGGAGAAAGATGGTGTCCAAATAGGGGAGGCATAGTCTAAAATAGGCAGGGCCAATGCGTTGTTGAGGATTTAATGAGGGCTGGGGAACGGTTGTTAAAATTACGTCTAATTAAACCTGATAGGGAATAAATCCTTTTAGAGACTTTATTGGTGTGGGAGGTAAATTTAACGGTTGGGTCCATCGTAACGCCTAGGTCAGATTCAGACAGGGTAGCACGAATGGGTTGACCGTAGAGACGATAAGTATGCCACGGGTTAGAGGATTCTAGGTGAAGTACCGCGCATTTATTAATATTGAAGCTGAGGCCATGGTCAGAGGCCCAAGCTTCTATGGAATCCGGGTTAGTTTGAAGGTTTATAGAGTTAGACGGTGATTTTATACGGGATGATAGCTTCGTGTCATCCGCAAAGAGCAAAACTTGCGAAAATTTAACAACACTAGGGAGGGAGTTGATAAATACATTAAAAAATAATGGACCTAAAACTGAACCCTGGGGGACACCTTTCTCAATGGGGGCCCAGGGAGAGTGCTGACCCTGTGTGACAACTCTTTGGCGGCGGTCAGCCAAATAGTGGGATAACCATTTCAGAGCCTGGTCAGTAACTTCGGCTAGAAAAAGGGCATGTAGTAATTTATCGTGGGGGAAACTATCGAAGGCTTTAGCGAGGTCGAGGTAGACGACATCAACGCCAAAGCCTTCATCTAACCAAGCAGTCCATTGATTGGTGGCTACGAGTAAGTTGGTTAAACATGAATGTTTGCACAGGAATCCATGCTGAGCTGGAGAGAAGATATTTACACTATTGAGGTATTATTATAATTGGGTATGCACCAAGATCTCTACATTTTTGGCTTCTTGGTTGAGGGAGCTAATGGGGCGATAATTAGAGGCTTCTGTTTTAAGACCCTTTTTGTAGATAGGTGTAATATTCGCCTCCTTCCAAGGTCCAGGTAGGGTTCCAGTAGAGAAGGAGACAGATATTATACGTTCAAGTGGGGGGACAGAGTTGTAAAGCGAAGGTGCGAAGAATTTAAGGGTGAAGACCATCGGTGCCAGGAGATTTGTTGGTTTTGAGAGAGAGAAGAATTCTACATAGAGCGGGCAATAAAGTTGGAGAATCTTGAGGGGGTGGAAATGGTGGCACCTCTGGAGCAGAAACAGTAGAAGCAAAATAATCATTGAGAAGGGTGGCGTTGTCAATGGCAGAGTGGGTAAAGGTACCAGAGGACTTACGTAGTTGGAGGGGAGGAAATCGACATTTTCGGAACTTATTAATGTGGGCGTAAAAGGATTTAGGGTTAGAGGCTATTTGGGAGACAAGGGTAGCTTCCTACTTCCGGTTTGTGTTACGTATGTGGTTGGTTAATACACAATGGGCCCTACGATATTCAGTGAGACTGGCAGCTACGATAAGGGGAGAGGCACATTGAGATTTGTATTTTCGAAGGCGACGCCAGGCGGTAACCTTAAGGTGGCGCGAACGCTTAGTACGAGGGCATGGTTTTGAAGACTTAAGAAAGGTACGGAAGGGCACAAAGGCCTCAATACATGAGTGTACAACAGAATGGAAGGCACTCCAAAGGGAATCTAGGTTGTCTAAAGTAAGTAGTAAGTCCCAATAAACGGTCTCCAGGAATGCTAGGAACGAGGGTTTATCACACTTTCCAGGTTATGAGTATTAGACAGATTAGTAATAAACGCAATTATGTTGTGGGCGCTAGATCCTAAGGGCGGGTTGGCAGTGGGATTGGATATAAAGTTAGGGTCTGTACAGAGAATGAGGTCTAATGAACTATCGTCGGAGAAAGTAATTAAGAAACTGAATGACAATGCTAATTAAATGTAAGGAGTCAACCCTAAAACTTTCAAATCATAACTTGAAAACAGTGGCCCGGACGGCAAAATGTTCCACAGAAAATCACCCAGAGAATATCCCCCTTAAGTTGTCCCCGACTTGCCAGAAACACCCTGTATATATCTTTTATATTTAATTTTTGTAAACCAATTACGTAACATGGAGATAACGAAGGTGGATTTGATTAATTCTTACTTACTGTTACATGGGTAGTCTTGAAAATGTTACAAAAAAAATATTTTATTACATGAGCCTCATTATAGTGTAAGAACCTTGAGGGTATTTTCGTTAACTTTCCAACAACTAAATTACGTGGACCCAATTCCGGTTTTATTTGGGCTATTCGGAAGGTGTTAAAATGTTTTACCATTATGTCCCTATTAAGGAGTCCCTTTCCGCACTATTATTAAATAATGCTGTCCAAAAAATTATTCAGTTCCAAAGCCGACTTATAGAACTGGTGAAAATCAAGTTCTTAGAGATATAAGTGATGGAAACATCTTCAAAAAATCTTGTTTAGAAAATGGTGAAAAATCCATTCAGCTTCTTATTTTTCAAGACGCTTTTGAAACTGTTAATCCACTTGGATCAGCAAAATGCCAACACAAAATTGTGGGTGTATAATACACCCTTGTTAACATTCCCCCAGAATTTCGTTCGTCGGTTGATCACATTCAGCTTATTTCGCTCAATAACGACAAAAACATAAATACTTTTGGGATTAGAAAATGATACCAAAAACTGGTGAGCGATTTGAAAAAATTAGAAGACGAGGGACTCCATCTTAAGCGAGGACAAAAGTTGAAATTAAATCTTGTTAGCCTTCTTGGAGACAATCTTGGTAATAACGAGATTGGTGGTTTTCAAAAGAGTTTTGCAAATGGAAATATTTGTCGCTTTTGCTTAGTATCGGCTGAAAACCTAAACGAATTCATGTCATAAGATAAAAGAACCAAACGTTTATACGATGAAGATCTTGAAGTACTCAATCGTAATTCGTCTTTGAATGTGAGCCGCGGTATTAAATTTAATTCCTCTTTCAATGACTTTAAGAATTTTCATGTATGCGAACCAGGACTAGCGCCGTGTTTAGCGCATGATCTTTTTGAAGGCGTGGTTTCCTATGTTCTTTACTTAATTATATCATATTCGGTTAAAGAAAAATGGTTTTCTTGGTGTTATTTTAACTGGCTTCTGCGCAGGTTTCCTTATCAAGGAAAAGATGCTGGCAATAAGCCAACCCGTACAAAAAATTTAAGCTGTAATTCAGCTGCATACACGCTTTTTTATTGCCAAACACGATCTCGTTTGAACGCCATACACGATCTCGTTTGAACGCCATACACGATCTCGTTTGAACGCCAAACACGATCTCGTTTGAACGCCAAACACGATCTCGTTTGAACGCCAAACACGATCTCGTTTGAACGCCAAACACGATCTCGTTTGAACGCCAAACACGATCTCGTTTGAACGCCAAACACGATCTCGTTTGAACGCCAAACACGATCTCGTTTGAACGCCAAACACGATCTCGTTTGAACGCCAAACACGATCTCGTTTGAACGCCAAACACGACCTCGTTTGAACGCCAAACACGATCTCGTTTGAACGCCAAACACGATCTCGTTTGAACGCCAAACACGACCTCGTTTGAACGCCAAACACGATCTCGTTTGAACGCCAAACACGATCTCGTTTGAACGCCAAACACGACCTCGTTTGAACGCCAAACACGACCTCGTTTGAACGCCAAACACGACCTCGTTTGAACGCCAAACACGACCTCGTTTGAACGCCAAACACGATCTCGTTTGAACGCCAAACACGATCTCGTTTGAACGCCAAAACGCTCTCGTTAAAATGCTAGTGCAATCATATTTGAATGCCAAATTGACCTAATCTGAATGCTTCGTTAGCGTGAATTTTAGCGTTCAAATATGAACATTTCGTTAACGTGTACAATTGAATACCACTTTATGCGTAAATATTTGATTGCTAAGGAGAACCACCACAGTGGCAAGGTATTGAACGCTGAAACATTCAATTTCGAATGTTCTTTTTTTACTGTGAGGAGGAACACCATATAGGTTATTCAATATTAGAAGAAATACCAGACTTGAAAATGATATCAGGATTTCCGTTAGACTATATGCATTTGGTTTGCCTTCGGGTTATGCGTAAGTTGCTAACCTTATGGATTTAAGGAAAAAGTAGCATCTTTAAAGGGTTACTCTCGTTACAAATTACAAGCCTTATTTTCCGTTTCAAAGTGGTTTATTTTATGTATTAAGGCACGTAGAGTTCGAATATGCACTTTATTTTACATAAAAAGATGTATTAACCTTAAAATAATTGTATAAAAACTACGATTAACTCGCTTTTGGCTCCACCCCTTTTCGAATTTCCCTCTATAAAAATATCCGGCATACCCTGAGTACGTCATCAAAACTAGCGCACTAGCAGACGCCATCTACAATTCCGAAAATTTATTTGACTAGTCACAGACGTAAAAGCCTAGGCTTAGGGTTCGGTTATCGGTAGCGTTCCGTGAGTTCTTTTAAATTATTTAATTTCAACTAAGCTAAGTTTGAAAACAACATGACTAAAGTATATAAGTGTGTTGTTCCTAATTGTGGAAACAATTACAAGTCAAAGTATCCCGGATTATTATTCCATAATTTTCCAAATAATGAAGAACGCCGAAGACTTTGGTTTAAAAGCATTGGGATCAGTGAAAGTACTATTAAGACGAATGGTCGAGTATGTTCAGAACATTTTACCACTGATTCTTACGAACACAAACCTGGAATCCTGGTTGACCCTAGTCTTCAATATGGTTCAAAACGTTTAACCCAAAATGCGATCCCTACGCTTATCGCTACGAAGTTAGTAGAAGCGGGTACTAGTTCGCTTGACTTAGATATTTTTCCATCAATGGAAGCTTGTGCGTCGGCTTCAATAAGTTCATTAGACACTACAGTTACAACTGAAGATGTTCTTGAACATGATGAGATTAAGTCCAATATGGAAACTGAAAACTTGGAGGCTGAATTACCACCAAGAAAAAAGGCTAGATCCTTGGTGAGAAATATACAGGACAATTATCTCAAGAATAAATAAGTAAAACATGAAATTTTAGGATTCCTCATCAGCTGGACCTCAGTCTGTTACTCTTACAAAATCAAAGAGTAAAGGGACTCAGTTAACAGTTTCCCCTTTTGCGAAAACCTTCGGGACACAAACTGTAAAATCTCAAAGTGACAAAAGTAGGTTTTTATGTAAAATTTAAAATAAATGAATAAACTTAAATGTTTTCTGTTCATAGGATGTCAGGTATATTTGAGACCCGCAAATATGACTGACAAATCTACGCAGACTAACGTTTTCAATGATGATGTATTAAAGAAATTTGTTGAAACACATCATTCTCACGATAGTTATGATTTTGAAGAAGAGGAGGAAATGGATGCGGGAGCGAATTTAGATCCTTTAGATTCTAGTTTCCAGCCCTCATCCATAGCAGAAGAAGACGTGGAAGAGTAATTTTAATAAATTAGAAGGATCTTTGAACTAACCAGCTAAAAAATTTTTCCCTGCTAGGGCTAGGGTTTTAGATGGAATAGATCCAGCTCCAGAGCGAAAGTTTATTGTTTTTGAAACGGCTCTTCTTCAGTTGTTTTTAGTGTGCTGCCAGTGTTTATCAAAATGTACTGTGAAGTCAATAATCAGAGGATCTATGATCACTATTGAGACTCATTGCGAAAGAAATCACCGACACTCGTGGCATAGCCAGCCCCTAATAGGGCGGTTGCCAGCTGGCAATGTGATAACAGCAGCTGCAATATTATTTTCCGGCCACAATCCAGCAAAAGCACTTAGAATGTTTGAATTTGCTGGTATCACCATGTTTAATTTGAAAACATTCTACAGATTACAAAAAGCGTATCTCTTTCACGCAATTAAGAGTGTAGGTTAAGAATTCGTCTGCTCAAAGTATATCCACTTTGCGATTACTAATGCATATATTCACAGGTGTGGCTGAATGAACAAAAAACTCTTTTAGACTCTCTGCGTGGAAGAAACCTAGAATTAGGAGGTGATGGTAGGTGCGACAGTCCTGGTTACTGCGCAAAATACGGGAGCTACTGCTTTTTGGAAAGCCAAATTAAAAAAGTCATTCATCTTGTACTACTTCAAGTAACCTTCTTCTTCCTTTGTGTTAGATAGTATCTTGTATGAGGTAGTATTTCATTTTTTAGAGCAATCAAGTAAAGAATAGTGTCGCGATGGAACTGGAAGGCTGCAAAAAAGGGCTTCAGTTTCTCTGCGACCAAGGATTGAAAATTGGTTACTTAGTAATAGACAGGCACAAGCAAATCCGATGTTTCCTAAGGAAAAACTACCCAAAAATTATCCATCTTTTTGATGTCTGGCATCTGGTAAAATGTAAGTTTTTTGGTTGATCAATAATATATGGTGTATATGTAAATAAAAAAAGTATTTCAGCTGTGAAGTCAAAAATTTCTAAAGCCTGTGGAAAGAAAAAGAGCATGGAGGTCCTCCTGAAATGGAGTAAAAGCATACAAAACCACTTGTACTGGATCGCTAGTTCTAGTGATGGTGACGGGAAGGTAATGCAGGCTAAATGGATGTCCATATTACGGCACACAACAAACAAACACTCGGGTCATGGAGAGCCATTTCCAAAATGCGCCCATGGTCCCCTCGGAAAGGCCAAAGATAGACCAAGAAAATGGTTGAAAATTAGCGACATTGCCTACGCCACCCTAAAGCAAATTGTTGACAGTTTCGTCAAAGACATTGGACAGCTAGCTTGGGTGCGCCAGACTTCTTCTGTTGAAGCTTTTCACGCGGTTATTGTGCAGTTTGCTCCAAAGCATACTCACTACTCTTTTCACGGAATGGAAGCTCGCCTATATTTGGCAGCTCTTCACTATAACGAAAATTCGCAAAAACTACAAGCCATCACAAAAAATGGGCAACGGAGGTGGAACATTTTCTTCCCTAAGTATAAAGCTGGTGAATATTCTGTGAGACCAATAATGGCAGCGTCAACATATGGTAAATACGATCTAAATTGATTGAATCTACATAACTACAAGGTTATTCTTCGCTAACCTAGAATATGTGGAAAATCTTATGGAAATGACATGCATTTTGGTATCAACGGAAACTTATAAGAAAGGAAACGAATCATCATTAATTGCATTAGGGGAAGCGCCTCAGTCTTTGGCTTCAGAGTACGCACATCCTTTAAAAGCTGATGCTGTATCCTCTTACGAGAAAACAAAACGATTTGAAAAAAAATGATCTTATTAAAAAAATAAATATATTTTAAACATGTCACACATTTTGAATTTTATTCTCACACATTTAAATATATTTTAATTTAATAACGTCTTCCTCTCCTATTTCTAACACTGATATGCTTAAAACCACAATACTCATCTGACGGGTAAGCTTCTCGAATTTTGCTAATAACGCAACTTGGTATAGGAAGGCGAGTATTGGGCAAAAACCAGTAAATCCATCGCATAAACCTCCGATAAGCAACATATCTATAAGTCCTATTAATAAGTAAAATTAATACTCAGTGCTCTTCTGTTTACCTAGATCGGAATGTTTCGGTAACTGCAGGGTTGCCACGGGTCAGGGAAAACCTGGGAAAGTAAAAGAATTTCAAAATGGATCGAAAAGGTCAGGGAAAAGTCAAGGAAATTTAAGAATTTTAACGAAGTCAGGGAATTTGTTTCAACTATACAGCTGGGTGTGCGTTTTAGGGAGGTCATGTTTGAAAAAACCCCAAAATCACGGAGTCAGGGAATTTGAGTCCGAAAATTTCGTGGCAACCCTGAACTGGGATCAAACCATTAACACACAAAAAAATAAAATAAAATTCCTAAACATTGTAAGAAACATTTTGATACAAAAGACAACTTCGTCTTAATCGTACTTGTGTATGAAGCCTTCGGGAGGCTCTAAATATCTATTACCGCCGTTAGGGTTAACAAACTCAAGATACGCTAATCTGAGTTGGTTACGCCTTATACAAGTTTCATCAAACTCCTCGTGCTGGGTTACACATGGCCCATTAATTAAAAAATCCTTTAACGCTTCTTGCTCTTGGCAACAAACGCTTTCTTCAGCAGTGCCCATTACAGTGCAAAATCCACAGGTGCACCTTTATATGCATAAATGTTTAACTAATTCAGTAGTAATTAAAATCGACTAAATCAGAGAAAATAAAGGCTACCAATCAGTGTTCCCTAATCTTGGATTTTGGGTGGGGGGTTCTCCTGAGTCGCCACTGACATCTTCATCCGAGGATGATGCCAATGGTTCAAATTGATACGGTAATACCCCATGCACCACACTCTCTGACGCGCCAAGGCTTACATTATTACCGTCGCTATCTTCCGAGTTTTCAGACTCATAAAAGCTCGACTCGCGAGACGCTTCGCGATGACTATCGCTAGATAAATCCGAATAAAAAATATCCTCCGAGGAGTCTGAGGTTCCCATAATAATTTAATATTTTCATAAAAAGATAAAACGGATAGATACTTGTAAACTACTAGTTTGCGTTTCGTCCAACATAACATATACCACGTGATGAAAAACAGCCAATAAGTAAACGCCAGAGTACGGGCCAATAATAATAAGCTGTATTGCTATGTCTGACTACGTCACGTTTAAATCACGCCTTCCCACAAAATTCAAAATCCGCCGCCGTTGAATGTTCAGTTTTAATTTCAGAATTTGCTTAATTATCGGATCAGTTTATTAAAAAATACTATTGTATCGAATTTATAGGTCCCCAAGGCATTTCTTTATTAAGATAAAACCACCTTCGAATTTTTTGTGTCTGTATACCTTTAAATTGAGGCCTGCTCAGATATCGGAGGTATCTTTACGGCTTCTGTCACTTTCTGGAATAACTTGTTCAGACTTCGTTAGAAAGCCTAGGTCTTTAACGGAGATTAATTATTGGAAAGCCACCGAATTCAGACAGTTCTTGCTGTACTCAGGACCTTTAGTTCTAGCAGATATACTTCCGAAAAAATACTATGAGCACTATATTTGTCTCCATGTTGCAATTCGTATTTTAGCATCTGCAACGTTTTCAGTTGATATGATAAACTTCGCTAGAAAACTGTTGGATTACTTTGTCAAAAGCTTTAGAGTCATCTATGGGAGACATTTAGTTTCCTACAACGTTCATTGCCTTACTCACATAACAAATGATGTTGAAACTTACGGCTCACTAGACACGTTTAGCACCTTCGTATTTGAGAACTATTTACAAACGATCAAAAAGAAAATGAGCAATTCAGGTCGACCTTTAAAACAAATAATTAACCGAATACACGAATAAAGAAACATAGAGAAGCACAACGTCCCTAAAGATGCAAGTCCAGCTTTTAAAATGGCACACAGTAATGGTCCCCTTCTCCCTGGGTGTGGTGGTCCACAATTTAAAAAAGTCGAATTGAATGGCTTTGTCATAGGCGTGCGTGAATGTGATAACTGTTGCGTTGTGGAAGATAAGTCATATGTTGTAGTAGAGAACATTGCTAAGAATGAAGATGGTGTCAGTGTTATTATTGGCCGAACATTTGAAAAAAAATTGAGGACTTTTATTCAAAACCTTGCGCCTCATCTCTTGTTGGTGTTGTGAAGGCTAGTGGTCTTTCATCAAGTTTAAAGCCGTGGAAAGTTTCCAACGTATTGCGAAAAGTCCAGAAGTACCAAATTATCGGTGCTGCTGAGGAGTGGCCCCTCATCGATCTTTTGCATCAGAATGGTAGGGATATAGCTATGGGTTTGAAGCATGCATTTATTCCTGCAAACCATTATAGCTTTTCCCACCTAAATTAATTTGCTTTTATTATTCTATATTTATGCTTCTGTTTCCACTATTTAAAGTCATTTTTCGCAATTCTTTCCAGGAAAATGACTAATACAGGTGACAAATTTCTTGTTGTGGATTTCTTGGGAACGGCTAGTGTTGCAGTTGTACCAAAGGCTTGGGTTGATGAAGAAGGCGAAGTTTGTTCGTTTCCAAAAAGTAACGGATCAAAATTGGCAAAGCGAAACGCATCGCCAAATGAAAATTGGCCAACATATAATATTAGGATACTTTATCGCTGTGGTTAGTCCTCATCTTTTCCAAACATTTATAACTATATTTTAAATGTTCTTTTCATTCTGGTTAAATACAGATACATACGAGGTTGCTGTAAAGAAAATTAAATGCGTTGAGAATAATGAATCAAACAGCGGTGTAGATAAGGGTAGAGGCTTAAGAAACAAGAAGCCATCAAAACGTTTTTCTCAAGCCTATTCAAGTTCTGAGGAATCCGAAAGCGATGACCAAACGCATTGTTCACCCATTCCTGAAGTGCCTGTATTTTCTTCTCACACTAAGAACCTAAATCTTTGTGAGTTTTCATTGTTTTACCCTGCAAATCATTTTCATAATGAGTTTTATTTTAATTTATAAGTCAGTTCACCAACGCATTCAAGTCAAAAAGGAGGAAGTGTATCAGAAAATGAACTTAATGTCGATCTGCGTAACTCTTCAAATAAAAATTCTGACAATGTACCTGCAGGTACTCTACTTAATACCACCATATCTGAAATGTCCAGAACTTCAGCCTGTGATGATCGATTAGCCCTTAGCAAAGACTCCAACTTGTCTCCATAAAGTACGGCAAATTGAAGGTTTAAGTAATGTTGAATTTAAACAATTAACTAATGCACTTTCGTTTATAGGAGTGACGTGCGTCAATAATCAACAGTTTGGCTCAGGAAGTAAAAATAGTGAGTGAAAATCATGCAAAAACGAGTTTCCTTACTCATTTATTTTTTGTTTACCTTTGTTGATTGAGAATATATTTAATTTTATACAGGTCACCTGCGACGAAACCCTGGAATGAAAAGACCCACTGAAGATAGCAACGAAAAGGAAAAATCCTGTTCTCGAGATTTGACACCTGGCATGGTTTTGGTTAAAGAAGGTAAACATAAGAAGTTTTAACTAAGTCTCCACAAGGCTAAAAATATTTAATTTTTTATTATTCGATCAAGATTGGTATCGAAATGTGAACCGAAATTTTGAAATTTTAAAAGTAAACTCTAACGAAATGTTGTCCATGTTGGAAAGTTTAATGAGGCACATTCAAAATGATAAAAATGTCTTGACGTCTGAAGCACCTGCGGTGGAATTTGACTTCTCATTTCCCTTAACATCAAATGATGACCTTCAGGAACTTGAAGAAAAACTGAAAAGTGACGAGTTGAGGGCGCAATTTGTAAGTAAATTTATAACGCAACCTAACGAGCTTTTTACATTGCATTAACCTAATTTGAGTTGTAAAATTTTAAGCTCACTTATGAGTTATCCATACTCGGTCTAGCCAATTCCATACTCTACCCTCGGCTATGGCACCCTAATTTTTCCAATTTTTGCACCGCCTAAAATTTAAAGGGATAGTGCAGTCTCAGTTTATACATAGTTTACAGACTAGGACGATTCATACCATTTACACGGGAGGCCAGGCTTAAGGTGTTACGCAAGGAGGCCTGACTCACTGAATGAGTCTAAAAACCTTTCGGAGGTAGCTAAATTAAAAGCATCACTTACTAGGGTTAAAGTAGAGCCATTTATGTCCCAAAGTAGGTCTACTGGAGTGATGGCACGAACTGAGAGAGTTAACGCGTGAAGACTAGTCATAACGGACTATATCACTGGATTGCCTCGTAGAAGGTTAATCTACCCTACATCTAAACAGGTCTTAGCTTAGAAGGTGAATACGGCCTAGGGCCTACCGCACTAGCTAACTAACTCTCAACTAACACCAACAACTATCCATGATAAACTGCCACTCTATCAGGATACTATCATGATGACTAATGAAACAGACTGCTTAACAGACTGCACCAAGATGAAACTGTACACTGACTCCAATACACAGCTGACCCGACTTTAAATAGCCCTAGCAATAGGCCTGACTCAATATAGGGGGCGCTCACCAAAGGTGCACTATGAGACGCCACCTATCCCACTCATGTTCAACTAATCTATGATGAGGTTAAAAAAGTCTTAATATAAAAACTTAAGATTAGAGAGCAAGGGGAGCCGGACATAAGCTTAGCTAAGTGTGATTGTGAAGGCTCAGTAGCGCATCCGCTTCAAGTTAACCTTCTTGTTTAGATTTTAAAAAAGTTATTTTTAAACCACGGGCTAGCAGCCTAGCATCACGCGCCAGCACGTGCGACTTTAAAGTTTCAACATGGATAAAGATTGCGCGTGAGGAAATTTGTTTTCACGCTATAGGATCGGCAACTACCTATCTCGAACGACAGCTTATTCTGTATATACTCTGTTACAATATCGGTTGTCAGCACGCGCAAACCTAGGTCTCTAAGTAACGTAGCTTTGTACGTGCTGTCAAGAGACAAAAAACTTCAGGATCTTCAGGATTTAAAATATCCGCGAGTTTTTTAGCTCGAGTGCACGGACCTCTAGGCCTTAGTTTCAAATACGTGTGAAATTACCTAAAGCCCATACTGCTATTTTATTCTTTAGGAACCTTGCCTACAGCCTACTACTACTGCTAGGGCTATGACCCTAACAGGATCATGCCAATTGTTTCCTGTTTATATTCTGAGTTTACATTGGGTTGAAGGACACAAAAATGTGGTATAGGCATATGTTCCAGGTCAGAGGAATTATATTCACGAGAAAAGGTCATCGAGGTCATACAAGGACACCCTCAATAAAATACCAATAATCAACAATACTGACATTTCTGACTGAAGGTCAAATGGGGTCAATGACTCAATGGCAAAAAAGAATGGTCATGACCACATCCACATGTCGTACAAGCAGAGCAGTGGTAATTAATATGTGCTGAAAAATCAGGATAATGGTTCTACTCTAGTCTTTAACACCCAAAATGACCTATGGTCAATAAAGTCAGCATGGGGGTGGTTAATACTAACAAAACTTTAGGTGGTAGGAGACCTAAATTTGGCCTATTACTATGACACATTTAAAGTTCAAGGTCATGGTCACAAAGCTCCATGATGCAGTGGATTCAACTTATTAGGAACTATTTTCAAAGCAATATAGAATGGCCAACTGTGTTCCCTACCGACCTAACATTTTTTGGGCACTTTTGGGGTCATTTCTAAATCAACAATTAAAGACACTTTAAAACCTGTTTTCAAGGAAAACTATGATGGATCCTAAGAGGTTGTGAAGGGCTAAAACCGAAAAAATTACCAAAGAGTACATGAAGCCAATTTTTTGGGCCTATTGCATACAACTTTGGCCTATTTTTGCTTAAATGGCTCATTTATGGTTCAAAAATTATATAGAAGTTTAAATTTAACTTTTTGAATGTTCAATAGACTGCCAAACATTTTGAAATCAAATCTAGGTCACAAATTATTGTGCCTGACCTACTTATTATTTAGGGAACCCTAATGGATATTTTACACTACATTTACACATTTGCTATTTATGGGGGTGTTTATTTGACCTATTTTACATCTACACCTGGAACATTTTATACAGGCGATTCGGGTCGTTTTAACCTTCTGTTACTCCCTGTTAATAGCTTAGTTTTATTGTTGATATAACAAGATGTGCCCGGCTGGGCACAGAATACTTTTGCACGGCAACTGTCGAATTACTATTATTACTATCAAAAAATTTTCCAGGGATGGACATAATATTAGCCACAGCGTACCGAACTTAAAAGGCGTATAGAAAATTTACGTGAAGAGCCGTAACTATGCTAAAACGATTACCCGTAATTCTAACGTTAATTTATTTACTTCTATTATTATTCTAATAGTGCAACACAATAATAGAAGTGAGTGAGTATCCCCTCGTTGCGAATTCTTTAACAGCGCGATCATTCAATAAATTTACTTAAGTTATAATTTTCAAACTTTTTCCTTATTATCTTAAGATGAATTTCGTCCCGAAACATCTTTAATTAAAATAAAACGTGAATCGAACTTGCGACCCATGGTTCTGCCGAGCAAAACTCAATATCTCTAACCGATATACCACGCGCCCATCGGTCAAGCCTCGCCAACATTATTAATACACGCCTGAGCGCGCTCCCCCGAGAATTTTTTCGGTACCTTTTAATTCGCCGAATGCCTAAGTTTCTTTATCTCATTTTAAAAACAGGAATGTTAAAACAGAACATTAATTTTTATTACGTAAGTTAAACAAAACTGATTCAGATTATTTTAAAACATTTTAAAACTAGTAATAATATAGTGCCACATTAAAACAATAATATTCCTATTTTTAAAATGTGAACAATTTTATTCCTATTTTTAAAATATGACTCTATTTTATTCCTATTTTTAAAATATGACTCTATTTTATTCCTATTTTTAAAATATGACTATTTTATTCCTATTTTTAAAATACGACTCTATTTTATTCCTATTTTTAAAATACGACTCTATTTTATTCCTATTTTTAAAATACGACTCTATTTTATTCCTATTTTTAAAATACGACTCTATTTTATTCCCATTTTTAAAATACGACTCTATTTTATTCCTATTTTTAAAATACGACTCTATTTTATTCCTATTTTTAAAATATGACTCCATTTTATTCCTATTTTTAAAATACGACTCTATTTTATTCCTATTTTTAAAATACGACTCTATTTTATTCCCATTTTTAAAATACGACTCTATTTTATTCCTATTTTTAAAATACGACTCTATTTTATTCCTATTTTTAAAATATGACTCCATTTTATTCCTATTTTTAAAATGTGGCAATATTTTATTCCTATTTTTAAAATGTGGCAATATTTTATTTATATTTTTAAAATTCCTCAATCTCAAAGTTTTGCTGGTTTTAAAAATTCGCGGGGATTTTTGGGATTTGAGGTTTTGAAAAGCGACATCTATGCGTGGTGCCCAAATACACCTTGACTGCCTTCCCTGAGATAGCGCGCTTAGGCCTGTATTAATAATAAATTTACTTTTGTTAAAACTTTAAAACTTTTTCCTCGTTATTTTAAGATGAATTTCGTCTCAAAATATCCTTAATTAAAATAAAACTTAAAAAAAAAAATATTTCCTCGTGTGGAATCGAACTGCCACCCATGGTTCTGCCGCGCAAAAGGCAACGGCTCTAACCACCATACCACGAGCGTAGTTACTCAAGTATATATTCTAGGGGTATTTTTTTATAAAGCTCGCGCATGCGTATCAGATTCTTGGTCACAGCATGACGTCAGCAAACCACCGCCGGTATTCCACTGGGGAATTTTTCATCGTTTCCCTCTCGTGGGCCCGTATATTTCAATTGACACCCGAGCGTGCTCGACGGGCTTTAAGCCTTCCGTTTATAAAAATATAACTTTTGAACGCCATCTGGCGTGCAAAAGTAAAAACGCGGTACCGATGATGGATATTGTTCATTCATTGTTTAGTAGATATGTTTAGTTTATTTTAAAACCAAATATATTCGAGACTTTTGAATTATTTTTAAAAAGAACTTCACACTCTATTACCCTATGGTTATTTTTTTTCGGGATTAAAGTATAATGCAGTTTAAGTTAATTTATATAGTTTTTCGAGTATGGTAGGCTTAACCTTGGCCTTAGTAACATTTCCTATTGAAAAATTGCCGTCATAATATAGGGTAGTAAGAGCTTAATGATTCGTTTCTCAACTTTTCCATGCAAATGTTGCCTGTTTTTTTGAGTACATTATGTAGAGAAAGTTTTTGAGGTCAGTATATTCTCCGAAACGGAAGGAAGTCGCTAGAAACGGGGCGCCCGGCAGTGCCGGCGAGCGACGAACGGACGCAACAGCTTGATGGCGAACAAAACTTAATTGCAGGCACTCCTTCCCCCTTCCCCTTTTTTATATTTAATGGGCTTCGAAAACGCGACAACAAGAAATTTTCTCGAGAAAGTCGCGTGCCGTCCATATATACACTATAATGCTCCTATAAGTTTATAAGTGATGTTAAATAAGTATGACACTACCTATATACTTCGTAATGCTCCTGAGAGACATACAACTGAGAGCTAGTTAGAGAACGACGTAAGCGAGAATTGAAGTCCTACACCCGGTGGTTGATTATCCAGGACAGGACTTACATCTAGGTCCTATATAGTCTGTACTAAGCCTTTGACAGCGCCTCAATAGGCGTATATTCGCTTTATGAGAATCTACAACCTGCGTTGTCACTTCATGACAAGCTCCAGTTACAAACTTATGGTGAACATATCTTATTCACTTATGAGTTATCCATGCTCGGTCTAGCCAATTCCATTCTCTACCCTCGGCTATGGCACCCTAATTTTTCCAGTTTTTGCACCGCCTAAAATTTAAAGGGATAGTGCAGTCTCAGTTTAAACATAGTTTACAGACTAGGACAGCCCCTGTAGAAGTCAACCCCCCCGTGCCCGCGTTGCAGTTGTTCAGCGGGGGGTTCCCATTCAACCGAATCTCATTGGACAGAATCGCAATCGACAGAAAATGTTTGGCTAGAATTTCAAAATCTAGCCCAACGGCGGGTTTTAATTGAGGTGGAATATTTTATAACATTTTTAAAGTCAGTTTATGTTAGGTTTGGATGTAATTGGTTTATTGGTAGGTTATAGGTTTGGTTTGCCTTAGCCGTTAATAGGTGGTAGTTTCCGTTCGTCTGCGGATTTTGACTACAGCTTGATGCTGAGCAGCTGAGTCTCGGTTTACATCATAGATTCTAACCATAACGTCTCTAACCCATCCTTTTCCCATTAATTTATAAGCGTCTAATCCTTTTTACGCTTTAAAGTCGTCCAATGTATAGGCACTTTTTGTGAAAATCAAATAATGAATCAAATCTGGATATTCAATTGCTGGGAACATTTGGAGATTTTCTAAGCCTTGCAACCAGGCTGATTTTGGAAGCGCATATGGATCATCACAGTTTATCACGGCTATTTTGTTTAAGTACCTTTCTTTAGCAGTTTTTTCAAGTGATAGGGTGTAATTCTATAATTTTCCGTCATATTCCATAGTTGAAATTGATCAGAAATAATAAAAATCCGAGAAACAGCCGCGATTCTGCGTTAAAATTATTTACATTGCCATTCAAGATGGCCGCCGTCATTTTACCGGAAACTAACAAGTTTGGTTTCCATGGTAAACCAGCTTCGCGTGCCCCTTGGTGCCGATTCCCTATACTCTAAAACTGCATCCAAAACCATGTAACGTGATAAATATGACTTAAAATAATAAAAAAAATCTACAATTCCCTTTAAAAAGTAAATTTTCGGGAATCTGAAAGTATTTGGTTCTTCTAAACTAAAATACGTGCTTAATATTTTACAGAATGTTCGCGTATGGTGCTCAATTTCTTTGACCATTATTTTATTATAAGTCAAATAAATTGTTTGCTTTTCAAAAATGCAAGCTATGCGCTCCCGGATATTCGGGTGTTTGTGGACCGAACCTGTTCAGCAGCCAGCCCCAGGGGCAGCTGCCCCAGGGGCTTAATTTGAGCATTTTGATTATCCAAGTAAGCTTACGTGATTTTTTAAAATCTTTAGGTTCTATTTTTTGTCTATCTAAGCTATTATCGTCCTAATTATTATTTTCAGCTATTGTACCAAAACACAAGTTGGGAAAACCAAAATAAACCTCTCCGAGTCGAGACGAATTTACTTTCCAAACACAGGTCCACCAGCCAATGAGAAAAACCGGAAATACATAGTTCAAATTGGCGAGATATTGCCAAGGTCATTTGTAAAGGTTAAAGCGTTTAACAATTTCGTGCGTATCATCAATAATTCTAATGAGGACCTAATATCTATTACTTAAACGTGTATTTAACTTTCGGCTCACTCTGAGCCGTTAAGACCTTCCATAAGAGGACACCCGAAATTGCGCAGCCTGTCCGAAGGGGGGCCGAGTGGTTAATGGATTACCCCTAGTGCTGGGCGGATCCGATTACTAGTATAATCGAGTAATCGGTTACTTCTTAAAGTAGTCGCCAGGATTCGGTATTCGGATCTCTATGAGTCCCTGACGATTACTTTTAACGATTACTTTTTTTCGGATCTAACTCCAACTCCTAGTTAGGATCCGAAGTTCCGAACTCGGATCTTTATCGAACACATTTCGGAAATGTTTCAAATCTTTTTAAGTAATCGTAGTCGGACTCGGATCCCGCATTCTGGGAGGTGGGGAAGACGGGATATCATTCAGACTAGAGGGCCGACAAACTATATTTGAACTACACCTTAAAAACATTTTCTACTTCGTTAATTCGTTTTGTCAAAACTTGAATTTAAAAATGATCTTGAAAGTTGGAAGTTAAGAAATATTTGTTTTGAAATTGTTTTGAGCAGAATCAGCACCTGAAATTGTGTTTTGTATACATTTAACATGCATTTAAATAATGTCTCTAGCATTATACGGGTGACGTTAATTTCAAATATAGGTGTCGCTTTAAACTTGAGAGTAATCGGTAATCGATTACTTTACTTAGTAATCATAATCGGTAATCGGATATTTCCAGGTAATCGGATCCGCCCGGCACTAATTACCCCAACGTTTAGCCGAACGCCCGAGAAAACGTCCTCAAGAACACTAGGACCTCAACGAGTTGGCAACCGTAGAGGCCGTAATAATTAATACAAGTTGGGAAAACCAAAATATTACCTCTCCGAGTCAAGAGGTCTACTACTACAAAGTTATTTACCTAGATATGGAATTATTTCTCTTTTTTGAAGTAAAAATTTACGAAGTATTGAAGCAGTATTCCAAGCATAGCGAATATACAGTAAAGCAGACGACATTTTACATCCAATAAGGATAAATCTTGGACACATGGAAATCAGTCAATGGCAAAAAGAACAGGAAATGAAGTCCACGCTTCAGCTGTTTACCCTATATTCTGATAGCTACATTCACAACTGGTTTGCAGTGTAAACACTATCGTCTCGTCTTACCTCACCTAAAAAATATACTTAGTTTGCCAACATGAGTGTTAACGTTAAATAATACCAAAGCTAAATTGTAGCTAGACGCACTGATAGTCAATGCGCACCATAAATAGAATAAAAACTCTGTAGCTTAGCCCTACTAATCTAATTGCCACCATGATCTTTTCTTCTATTATAAAATCTTAATCTGATTATTTTAGAGTGTATTTAACTTTCTGCTCACTCTGAACCGTTGATGTCTCTTCATTTCAGACACGAATATCAAAACCCAAAGTTTACTTCACCTCAGGCCTCATTTATCTACTCTTTGTTTCACTAAACCAATTGCGGACAATACTTAATATAGCCGCCGGAGTCTAAGTCTTAGCTTTCTTCATGAAATCACTAAATCAAGGATTATTCTATATACATATGTAGTATAGCTAAGGTAATATAAAAACAGCCATTTCAAATAACAATATTAAAAAAAAGCTTTGGAATATCAAAATAAAACGAAGCTTTATACCTACAAAAGTACTAAATGCATCATAATTACGAAAAATATTTCCACATATTCATTTTATATTATGAAAAAACGGAATATTAGGGTTCTGTAGGATTTCTTTACACCTCAAATCAAAACGAACTTCTAACGCAGCGCACTAGTGTAACAACGGACGGACAAACACAGACAAACACATGGAATGCTGTTTACCCTTTCCGTATTAATTTTGTGTTGAGAGACATGATTATCTTAAATACTAAAATAAATATAATTATTATAATAAATTTTCTAGTTATTCACCTTATTCAGCGTTACATCCGTTTTAGAAAGAACAATTAAACATTCTTGAGAGACTTGACTAATATTGACGTTAGAATTGAAGGATACGGCTGTTGTTACGCCTTACTAAAATAGGTAGTATATAATGGTTTCGAATCGCAGCTATGGATAAGAACAGCGCAATTGCGTGAACCTTTGGTTGAAGCCCCGCCATTGGGAGGCCAGACGTTTCTCGTAACCCTGGCCGATCGCCGCGTATGTCTTAACCTTAAGGATGATGATGGAGTAGAAGCCAGCTGTACAGACTGGTGTCCATGTGGGATGGACAAAAACAAAGACCAGAAGATGGTGGTTTAGAAGCCAGGTGTACAGACTTGCGTCCAAGTGGGATGGACAAAGACCAGAAGATGGTGGTAATTAGAAGCCAGTATGTACAGACTGGTGTCCAAGTGCGATGGACAAAGACCAGAAGATGGTTGTGATTAGAAGCCAGTATGTACAGACTAGTGTACAAGTGGAAGGGACGAAGACCAGAAGATGGTGGTGATTAGAAGCCAGTAAGTTCAGACTGGTGTCTGTGTGGGATGGATCAAGACCAGAAGATGGTGGTGTGAGAACTCAAGTGGATGAGCCATTTCCGTGACTGTGAATGCAGTTCGGAAATGGCGAACACGTTTGCTCCGATTTGGAAACTGCGAACGCGGTCACGTGGGTGTAACAACAGACACACAGACAGACAGACAGACACACACGATCGTTACAGAACGAGAGTAATTCAATGGCCTAGCCTCTTTTTATTATTTAGATGTCCTTATAATCCAGGTTTTACCCCCCTTCTTTCCCCGCTTTCAGGGGGGGGGGGTAAACCCGGGTTATAAGGACATCCCGGGGGTTGTGGGGGGAATAGGGGGGATTGATGACGTCACGTGATGGTGTTGGCGGGGGGAGGAGATGGGGGGAATTGATGACGTCCATTAATTTGAAAATAGTCCTTAAGTAAAAGAAAGGTTAATACCAAAATAATAAATGTCTTTATTTCAAAATCTAGTCAACGATATGGAGCAGCACTTTTCAATTTCGAACAACTGCACCATAACTATGAACGTTTTCTATGAAGAAGGTGCAAGAGGGAGAGGACGTGGAGCACAAGCGGCAAGAAGGCGTCGGCCACCAGGCCGCGGCGCTGAATTAATTCAGCGCCCAGCCACTTTAGAAGTCAACCCCCCCCCGTGCCCGCGCTGCATGTGCTCAGCAGCAAGCCCCTATTGAAGTAAACCCCCCCCCCGTGCCCGCGCTACATTTGTTCAACAGCAAGCCCCTGTAGAAGTCAACCCCTCCCCCGTGCCCGCGTTGCATTTGTTCAGCAGCCAGCCCCATCAGATAACATTTGATTAGGAGCTGCACCTAGCTGGGGGGCCTTATCAGCGCCCCCCCCCAAAACGTCTATCATCATTGTACCAAAATGGAACCTGCGAAACCACCGTCAAGGCACGCGGGCTACAGCCAGCGGGCGCGACAAACGCCCCTTAAAGGGTCTCTAAAGAAGTCGGCGGACCGTTGGAATTTTTTTTGAAAACGTCGTTATTGACGTCACAATCCCCGGGGGTGAGCAAAATGAAAGTCTTTCCTTCTAGCAAACGCAGCGGGGGTCTCGCACTCTCAAGGGTCAGAACTGGGGAAACGCCGAAGCAGAGCGGCACTCAACCAATCACAAGAGAGGGGAGGATGGGTCGGGTGAGTTTTTTTTAAAAAAAACAGTCCCTTTAAGCAGGTGACGGGAGAGCCACACCGTCAGCTGCGAGCCCAGCCAGGAGGAGGTCGGTGACAGGGCAGGACTAAGGCAGCAGAAGGCTCGAGGGGACGAGGGAGTTACCTCCGAGCACAGCAGTGCCATACGGTTCAAGAATGTATCCGCGGCCCCCAGAGGGTTCAGGGGCAGCTGACCCCCCCCAGACGAACCCGAAATTGCGCAGCCTGCTGTCCGAAGGGCCGTCAGCAGGCCCAGAGGCAGAGACCGTGTGGCAATTGGATTACCCCAACGTTTAGCTGAACGTCCTAGAGAACGTAGGATAATAGGTGAACC
Source organism: Phalangium opilio (assembly GCF_054372755.1). NCBI lineage: Eukaryota > Metazoa > Arthropoda > Arachnida > Opiliones > Phalangiidae > Phalangium > Phalangium opilio. The sequence continues at coordinate 2,473,924 of NW_028324193.1, read as the reverse complement.
TCAACAACGAGGACCTCAAGAACGAGAACCTCATCCAGTTGGGAACCCTAGAAGGCGTAGAGGATGTCGGAGGTGTAACAATTAATATAAGTAACGAGAGTGAGCGTGCTACGTCAAAACTATCGTGCATCAAAAATAATTCAATGGCCTAGCCTCTTTTTATTATTTAACGATAATAATTAACAATGAATAGCTAATTTATTTCCCAGGAAAAAAATTTAAAAAAAATTTATCAAGGTTATTAATGAATTATTTTTGTAGTCATATTTAAAATTAATTAATTTCTCGCAAAATATTGAAAAATATCATAATTCTCTAGGAAGTATAATAAAAAATTTAACTAAAATATTATATTAAAAAAAAACTTCAAAGGAAGTCATTAAAGAATTTGAGGCCTTTTGCGTAAAAAGATTAATAAAAGAATTAAGATATTACTAAATTGAAATAAGAAAAGGGATTTTCGGGCCCATATTTGCCCCAAAAGTATTTGCAGCTTTGATGAATATGTTAATGGGGGAAAAACGCTGCGGTTTTTTTTCCTCGGTCTTGTATAGCAGATGTTATATAATTTATGTATGTACTCATTTAAGAATTCTATAAAATTAAAACAGGAAAAAAAGTCTAGAAGACAGATATGTTTTTAAACCCTACTATGATTTAGCTTTGATCATAGAAAAGAAGAGGCATGGACGCAACTGAAATCTAACCTAAAATTGGAAAGCAACGTTCGAGGTCACCTGTTGTACGACGATTTAACTAAAAAAAATTTTATTACTTTCAAGGACACGTTGTACAATAATTACCAGGAGTGACTTACTCATTGCCAATTCCTTTTACTCTATAGTATTTTATTCTTAAATATAGAGTAGATATATTAACGTATTTTTAGGCCAAATGATCCAAATCCGACGTTATCGCCATTTTAGGTCTATTGGAAGGGTTACCTTTGATGATAGTGGTACCAAAATTGCAGCTCAAAGAACAGTGTTTTTTTTGGGTTCTCTTATCTAATACTTTTATTGTACCAAGCCGCTCAAATAAAATACTATCAAATATACTAAACTTGAAGTTTATGAAAGAAAGTCACGTAATATTACTAATTATTTCACGTAATTTCGCAATTTTTCGTGGAACATGCGAAACACTCGCAAAATTATTGGGAAAATACCTTTATTACGTTTTCTCTTTTACATTTCACCCAATAGCGGTGCGTTTTTATTCTTATTAAGGGTACTAATGCTAATTAATGGAATATAATTACGCCAATTTGACACTGAAAACTAAATATGCAAATTTCATGGTCAGACGGGAGGGGCAGGAGATTCGCTTTGGTTAAAATGTCCCATAAATAATGACAAGGTTAAATAGCATTTTTTGGATTCTCAATAGAAGTCTAAAGGTTCATATCATTCCCCAATAACGCTGAAGGGATGGAATATTAAATCGTTTAACGCGTTCAAACTCTAGCGAACCCCATCTGATTCTTTTCATTGAATTTGGAGTAAAACTAATTGCGACCAATCTTGATTCAAAAGAATGATACGGAGACGCCTATAGTTTACAGGGTTCATACAAACCTGGAAAAATCAGGGAAATAAATTGTTGACAAAAACCTCAGGGAAAACTCAGGGAAATTTCGAATTTTTAGTAAAATTCGGGAAATTTGCGTCAAACAGGGGCCGAGGAATTGAGCAAAATGTGCGTGAACATTCCCTCCATAGGATTAACATTACACTATACTTTAAGGGCTCATAACTCTAGTTATATTAGAGATACGGGGATGTCCTTTGATTATGTTATAGTCCTATTTGTCTCCCCCCTAATTTGTTAACATTTGCTCCATGGAATACTCCATATACGGGAAAAACCTGGAAAACTCAGGGAAGTATATGGGGAAAAACCTGAAAATCTCAGGGAAATTTGTTTTCCAAGGGTTGTATGAACCCTGGTTTATGCTTAAGGGGGTTTTGTCGTTCCCCCAAGTGTTGCCAGGCCGTTGTTGAGGCAAGAGATTGTGGAGAGAAGGAGGACCGAGGTGATATCCAGTCTCTATTCTGGGTGGTCAAACACTATATCATATATATATATACATTCGGAACTCGGGTGACAACCCCCTCGATGAACATTGTGTACCTGCTAGTACAGTTCAAGATAGAGTTTGGGTTTTTATCAGATGTGTGTATTTCTTAGACTGAGGGAGTCTACACATCAAAGCGTCATGATGAATCTACAATATCTACAATATTGGCCGAATTCGGATGTCCAATACTATAATATGAAGTGTCGATCCCCTCGAGTCATCTAGAATATTCTTTCTGTTTCTTGAAAGTTCTTTTTGGGTCTTCCATATTACACCCAATTAAAACCAGGTGCAATTGGATTTCTGTACGTTGATGGGGAAAATTTGAAACCTCGGAAAATCCACGTAAAAAGACACTGCTTAGGCTGACAATATTTTTACCTAATGGGAATCATGGGAAAGGGTGAAACAATACATACGTAAGCCTGAAAAAAAAATTGTATATAAGGGAAGGGAAATGAGTGTTATGGTCACATTCGATTTCAAGATGTACTCCTGCTCTACTTGTGCCGATGTTTTCACCAACAAGTGGAACCTCAGCCGTCATATACGGACCCAACATGGTAATATTTCTTTTACGTGTCCAGTTTGCGATAGATCATTTGTGCGTAAAGATAGTTTATCTCGCCATCAACGGCAAATACATCGCGGTCACCCCGCGGAAAATAATGTTGTGGAAAACCACGTCGTGGAAAATAATACGCGTCCATTATCCCCGCAACCAGGACCATCTCACCGCGTCACCCCTCCCAATTCTCCCGTAAAGAAAAAAGCGGCACCGATTCCGACAAACGGAGGAAAGAAAAGAAAAGTTGAAAATGGTAAATACTCTTCAACGCAGGGTTGCCAAACCTGTTCAATCGGGTTCGGCTGTTAACTCGAAATTGAAAGCCGTTTCCAGACCTTCGGGACCCAGGAACTCTTTTCGCAAGGCCATATTCGTTAGTCGTTTGGAGGAGTCTCTACTTTCCAACGACTTGAGAGATATAATGGTTGACGAAGTGGGCATCACTTCGCCAATCTGCATTAGACTGAAAACTAAGAATCCTAATGCTGATCACTCCTCGTTTTACGTGTCCTGCGATGATACCTTGTCTGATCCCTCCAACTGGCCTGTCAATTGCATTATTACCAGTGTTGGCAAGTTAAAACCGTCCTGGGAAAAACCTATTTTCCCCAGTTTATTTTTTAGTTTTTAAAAAAAAGCAAGAATAATAAAGAGTATACAAGATGCACTTTCTAATATTTTTATCCAAATTACCAATCGGGATTCATGCGTCCCTTTAACATTCTATAACAAAAAAACCAACTTGGCAGCTTTTTCAACACCTACACTGTAAAAAAAAGGGGTTCTTCGAGGGTTTTCAATAGAACTCTTACGTTCTTGTTGGAACGCTAAAGGTTCCCAGAGGTGGATGAAGGTTCACAGTACAACAGGAAGGTTGTTAGCAGATCGTATCTAATTAAAAGGGTTCTTGTAATAACGTGTGGGGTTTTAATAGATCCTAGAAGGTTCTTGAAAGAACATTCGGGTTCTTGAAAGATCCCTGAAGGTTCTTGAAAGATCCCTGAAGGTTCTTGAAAAAACATTCGGGTTCTTGAAAAAACATTCGGGTTCTTGAAAAAACATTCGGGTTCTTGAAAGATCCTTGAAGGTTCTTGAAAGAACATTCGGGTTCTTGAAAGATCCTTAAACGTTCTTGAAAGAACAATTGGGTTCTTGCGAGAGCCTTCGCGGTTCGTTAAAGAACATTCAAGTTCTTGATAGATCCTTGAGGGTTCGTGAAAGAAAATTTCGGTTCTCGATAGATACTTGAGGGTTCATGAAAAAAATACGGGTTCTTGAAAGATCTTTAAAGGTTCGTGAAAGAACACTGTTAGAAAAAAAGGTGTTTCGTGGGTGTTTGGAAATACCTTGATGTGTTTATATACTCTTTTTAGAGTGTTTTGTAACTGAGATGGTGTTTTCTCCGTAAAAAGGTGCTAGTTGACTCTTTTTAGGTATTTTTTTAAAGGAAATGGCGATTCACTGGTACGTAGAAACACCTTTAGGTTTTTACCTCTCCGAGTGACGATGACGTCACGGAGAGGTTTTACACTGGACGTGTCTGTCACCGCGTTCGCAGTTGGCAAATCGGAGCAAACGTGTTCGCAATTTCCGGACCGCGTTCGCGCTACACAAAAATTCGGAAAATTTTACTTCATTGCTCTATCCATCTTATTTGACCCTAATCATTAACTAGCCGTTACACCTTCATCTGCTGTCTAACCGCCAATTAATGGCTTCTAACAACAACACCATGCACTAGTCTTTCGTGTACACCACATACACACTAATCTGTTCTTAATGGCTTCTAACACCACCATCTACTGGTCTTTCGTCTATACCACATAGTCACCAATCTGCAACATTGGCTTCTAACACCACCATCTACTGGTCTTTCGTCTATACCACATAGACAACAATCTGTAACATTGGCTTCTACTCCATCATCGTCGTTAGTCTTAAGATGTACGCGGCGAGCGGCTAGTATTACGAGAAACGTCTGGCCTCCCAATGGCTGGGCTTCCACCAATTGCGCATTTTCTTATCCCTTTGTGTGAATCAATCGCCTTATATACTCTAAATTTTCAAAAGTTCTGATATAGGTGTTCCCTAGAAGTATAACGTTAAAGATAGCTATGTTTAAAATTATTTTAGGAATTAAGTTTCTTAAACCAACTTAACTATAATTAACGTAAAATACTGACGATTAAAATAATTAATATCAGTTATATTTATTTAATTATTTAAGATAAACTTCTTTCTGTGTAATGACACAAGAGAGAGTTTATATAGAACGAGTAATGAAGATTGCATCTGAATCGAAACACTACACGCATATCAAAGTTAATATAAAGCGAGTAGGATGAAAAGATCACTTACAAAACGATATTATTTTCTTTTTGCAGAATATTAAATGGGAATATTTTAAATATTTTTCGGCATTACGATTCTTTTAGTAGTTGTGTAGCTATTAAGCTCTGTTTCATCTCTATATTCGAAGAACATCTTTTGATATTAATATTTCAAATTTGGTGTTTATTTTTTAATTCAGCTTTACTACATTTATATATAGTGTAAACGTAACTTTTATCTTTATACTATATTATAGATGTTAATACTTCGTCTCTCCACAAGTGTTGAAACGATTGGGTCATTTAAATAAGATACCCTAGATTTAAACCAGAATTGACCTTGTTTCGTGTCTTCTTATAGGTCTTAACGGTTCAGAGTGAGACGAAAGTTAAACACACATTTAAGTGATAGATATTAGGTCCTCATTAGATTTATTGAGGATACACAGGGAATTATTAAGCGCTTTAACCCTTACAAATGGCATTGGCAATATCTCGCCAATTTGAACTATGTATTTCCGGTTTTTAATTGGCTGGTGGAACTGTGTTTAAAAAGTAAAATCGTCTCGGCTCGGAGAGGTTTATTTTGGTTTCCCAACTAGTATTAACTCTTCCAGGTGTGCTTTAATCTGAAGGGTGTTTTTGTTTCAGTTGGAAGGTGTTCTATCAATGGGTGCTTAGGAAAACGGCAGGGTGTTAATTGACCCTTATTCAAATGTTTTTAAACGGAAATACAAGCCGCATTTGCACGAGCTTGCACAAACCGTTGCCAACGCATTGGAAACGATTTGAAACCACGTGTAAACACAACCGTTTATAATCGAACCAATTCCGAATCGCATTGTTGTTTAATATAAAACTGTTTGAATGGTGCGGATAAACACCTTTGGGCTTTACTTAACACTTTTTTACCTCATATGGTGTATTTTTAAATTAAAGGTTTTTTGATATGAGCTTAGAGCGTAAGGGGTGAAGAGAGAAATCATCTACTAATTCTCCCTGCATAGTGAAACATTCTTAAAAATCCCAAGCTTTTAAAAATCCAAAAAAAAATTATAATCCTTAGGGGATTCATACTTATTTTGATTTTTCAATGACTGGGAAATAATAATCGGAGAGTTCAATATGCTGGAATGTCTTGGAATTAGAGAAATTCATAAAAATCACTTGAATTTTCCCTTAACACCGGTTTTTACCTCTCCGAGTGACGATGACGTCACGAAGAGGTATAACACTGGACGTTTCTGTGTGTGTGTCTGTTTGTCACCGCGTTCGCAGTTGGCAAATCGGAGCAACCGTGTTCACAATTCCCGGACCGCGTTCGCAGTTAACAGAAATTAGGAAAATTCTACTTCATTACGCTATCTCCACACTTGTCTATCATATGGTATATACCACATACACGCCAATCTGCAACATTGGCTTCTACTCCTTTATCATCGTTAGGGTTAAGATGCACGCGCGATCGGCTACGGTTACGAGAAACGTTTTGCTTCCCAATGACAGGGCATCCACCAAATGCTCACGCAATTGCGCTTATTCTTACCATTTGTGAATGAATCGCCTTATATACCCTAAATTTTCAAAAATTGAGAAAACGGTGTACGCTAGAAGTCAAACGTCAAAAATAGCTATGTATAAATTCATTTTAAGAATAACGTTTCTTAAAACGGCTTAACTAGAATTAAGGAAAAATACTGACGATTAAAAAATTTTATATCAGTTATATTTATTTAATTATTTAAGATAATCTTCTTTTCTACGGAACGACACAAGTGCAAGTTTATATAGAACGAGTAATGAATATTGCATATGAATAGAAACACAAGGTTAATATAAAGCGAGTAGGATGAAATGATCTCTTACAAAATCATAACATTTTTTTATTGCTGAATATTAAATGAAAATATGTTAAATATGTTTTGGCATTACGATTCCTTTAGTAGTTTTGTAGCTATAAAGTTCTGTTTCATTTCAATATTCCAATAAATTATTTTTATATTAATATTTCAAATTTGGTGTTTACTCTTTAATTCAGCTTTACTACATTTATATATAGTGTAAACTTATATTTCACGGTGAAGAGTTTTAAAAAAGTCACCAAGAGAGAAAAATTGAAAATCATTGTTATGATTGCAACCTAACACTGTTGAAATAAGAACCTCTATAAGGTGGTCATATGATATGATATCCATCGGAGTTGAAACAAACGAGGGCTCTGAGTCAAAATAAATCAGTTTCTGATTTGAACTAAACCGGGTTCAGAGTCGAGCTACACTGGTTCTGGGTTGATTGCAACGCGGTTCTTAGGCGATCTCAACACGGTTCAGAGTCAAACTACATGGAGTTCTGGGTCTAACTCAATACGGTTCTTAGCCGTACGAAACAGGGTTCTTAGGCTAACTCGACAGGGTTCTGAGCCAAACTCGACATGATTCAGAGTCAAACTACACAGCGTTCGGATTATAACTAAACAGGGTTCTGGGTCGAACTAAAAAGGGTTCTGGGTCGAACTAAAAAGGGTTCTGAGTCGAATAAACCGGGTTCAGGGTTTAACGCAATACGGTTCTTAACCGTACGAAGTGGGCTTCAGAGTCGAACTAAACCAGGTTCAGAGTCGAACTCAACACGGTTCTCAGTCAAACTACACATGGTTCCGATTACAACTGAACAAGGTTTTGAAGCACACGCCACATGATTCAGGTAGGAACCTAATACGGTTCCAAAAGAAACTAACTTGGTTCAAAGAAAAACCCCAGCTCGGATCGTAGATGAACTCCTTAGGGCTTTATAGAGAACTCATATCAAAGGGTTCTATGTAGATCAAAAAAGGGTTTAAAATAGGGGACAAGCGTTAAAAACCCTTTTCTCGGTAAAGTAGAACCTTTTTTTTCTTAGAGTGAATTAACAACGACAGAACCAATCACGTACCGGCCTTACAGATTATCATACGCAGAAAGGGGAAAAGTCAGAACCAAGATATCTGAATTGCTGAATGCCGGAATAATTGAAGAATCAAATTCCCCTTACTCAAGCCCAATACTTATAGTAAAGAAAAAAACTGGAGACGAAAGACTCTGCGTTGACTACCGCGCTTTAAACCGGATTACAAAGAAGGATGCATTTCCTCTCCCACTTATCGACGACCAATTGGAAAGATTAAGTGGAAATAAATTCTTCACCAGTCTAGATCTTATGTCTGGATACTATCAGATTCCGGTTGATAAAGAATCACAGAAGAAAACAGCATTTATTACACCAGACGGTCACTATCACTTCCTTCTTATGCCGTTTGGCTTGGTCAATGGTCCAGCAATTTTCCAGAAGATGATGAATACCGTCCTTGGTCCTCTGCGTTTCGCAATTGCATTGACTTACATGGACGATGTGTTAATCCCATTAAAAGATGAACGACTGGGACTCGAAAATTTGAAGACTGTCCTTGACGTATTTCGGGGAGCGAATCTCACCCTAAATTTAAAGAAATGTTATTTCTTGCAAACGAATATAGATTACCTGGGTTTCGAGATCAATGAAGATGGAATACGCCCCGGAGGGAGGAAAATAATGAGCGTCGAGAATTTCCCTAGACCCCGGAACACACATGAAATTCGACGATTCCTGGGACTTACAAGCTACTTTAGGAGATTTGTTCAAGGATTTGCCACAGTAACAGCCCCGCTGTCGAAACTATTGCGAAAGGACGAAGAATTGAAATGGACGGAAGAGCAGGAAAAAGCATTCGACACCTGTAAACGACTACTAACAAGTAGACCCGTCTTGGGACTTTACAATCCACACGCAATAACTGAAGTACATACGGACACGAGCCAAGTAGGCATTGGAGCTATAATCATGCAACGGGACAGCGAACAGAAACTAAACCCAATCCATTACGCGAGTAGGAAACATACGAACGAGGAATCGCGTTATCACTCTAGTGAACTGGAAACTCTAGCAGTGGTATGGGGACTTTCGAAATTTCGAGGCTTCCTCATAGGAATTCCGTTTATAGTCGTCACTGACTGTAGCTCCGTGAGATCAACATTGGGGAAGAAACACCTTGTCCCACGAATAGGACGTTGGTGGCTCTCTTTGCAAGAGTTCGAAGTGCAGCACAGACCAGGTGATCGAATGGCACACGTAGACGCCCTAAGTAGAGCCCCGACTGGCACAGCTGAAGAAATGGACATCGTCGCCGATATTACCGTTTTACACACAGAAGTAAATACAAAAGATTGGCTCGTTGCGGCTCAACTCACGGATACACAAATTAAGATGGTCTAAGAAGCACTAAAGAAGAAAAGTAATCTAACCAAAGACGAAAAGCGAATTCATGAAGAATACTCATTAGAGAGAGGTAGAGTTCTCTGACGCGTCCAAAGCAACGATAAGGAGATTAAACTATGGGTCGTACCAGATGCAGCAAGATGGCGCATAGTAAAGATGAACCATGATGACATAGGCCACGTAGGCGTGGATAAAACCTGTGCAAAAATTCAAGAAACGTACTGGTTCCCCAGATTGCGCAGATATGTTCGACGATACATCTCCGCATGCCTAGAATGTTTGTATCATAAGCGTCCAGCTGGAAAGAAACCCGGAATGCTTCATTCAATTGAGAAGATTGGTTCACCATTCCATACCATCCACATGGACCACTTAGGACCATTTATACGAAGCACCAAAGGAAACACGTTTGTCATAGCAGCCATTGATGCATTTACCAAATTCACTGTAATTCGAGCTGTAAAGGACACGGGCATGAAGCCAACAGTTCAATTCCTAGAGGAAATAATCGGAATTTTTGGACCACCAGATCGAATCATCTCAGATCAAGGAACATCTTACACAGGAAAGGCGTTTGAAAATCTATGTAAAGCCTCGAATATCAAACACATTATAAACGCTACCGCTACCCCAAGAGGAAACGGACAAATAGAGAGGCTAAATCGGCAACTCACACCTGCCATCGCTAGTATGTGTACGAGGGAAGACGAAAGAGACTGGGATGCACGCTTGATGCAGATACAATGGGGCATCAACAACACTTATCATTCAGCCACGAAGCAATCGCCTTTCGCGCTGTTGTTCAACTATAAGTCCAAGAACCCGAGTAATTCATTCATTGAGACTGAAATCAATGGAACATTCGCAGAAGAAGTGACGCGACGAAGAGAGTTGGCGATTGAATCGATTCGAATAGACCAGGAAAAACAACGCGAGCGATATAATGCTAGAAGGGCATGCGCCCCTGACTATAAACCAGGAGATCTGGTTATAGTAGAAAGGCAACCACAAGCGACGAGTTTGCCCTTAAAGACCACGGCCGAGTACCGAGGCCCATACGTCATCACCGACAAACTGAAGTACGACAGATAGCTAATCGAAGATCTCCCTGAAAACCAACGAACCGGTAGATTCTATCGAAATACGGCTCCTGCAGATAAATTAAAGCGATTCCCGATCATAGACAACACATCCGACGGTGAAGAAAGTATTCATTCTGATGACGAAAATGAAGCAAGAACTGTTCTACCTTGGAGGGACTCACCGGAAGAACCAGAGTGCCGAGATAGTGACGTTACTTTAGATAGACGGAACGTGACACCAGTAGATAACTCCCCTGAAACAACGACTAGACGAAGTTCTCGAAAAACAAAGACACCAAATTACCTACAAGACTTTATAATGTAGAAATTAATGACTAGTTTGAGTTTATTTTATTGTAAGAAATCATTAATTTTGTTAATGTAAAAAGAAAAAAAATGTTTCGCTAATGAGTCAATTTAAGTGAATATAATGTCGCGATAATCAGGTGATTATACTTTTAGGATGGCCGAATGTAAGCAAACACAAAAAAAACTTAAAAAAATATCATAGGGGGCGTATCATCGGTTTAAGTGATAAGAGAACCTTAGGAGGTCGCGCGTTTTGACACGTAGAGGTTAGTTCGGCGAGAGCCTCCGTGATGAATAGCTGTATTATTTCTTAGTTGCGTACGACTTTAAATAAACTATTCTTTTAAACTTTTAAAATGTTGCCCTGACTTTATAAATTTATCCTGACACACAAACGGAAAACGATAGCTAACAATACGTTCTACCTCACGTTTTTGTGGTCTTCCCGTGTTTCTGTATGGGGAACCGGGGTTTGGGGTACTTCCGTTTCTCTTTTTCCAGATACTCCCAATGACGTTTCACTGCCATTTCCTCTTCACCCGGGACCTCTGCTTGTTCCTTGCAGAGGGGGAGGATGTAACGGGGAGCCCGTTACAGGGGTTCACTACCAGGTGGAGCAACCTAAAACTGACAACAGGGATCCCCGCTAGACGGCCCAGAAATCTGTACCTTGGACCTGTCGTCTGCTCGAACTCCGTTTAAAGATACTGTCTAAATTCATAATACTAACTAAATTGTGTTCCCTCTATTGAAAATGGAGAACATTCATCTGAAGGAATATTCGAAACCAGAAATTCGATTAGCCTGAAACTTGCGCAGATACTTTTAATTAGCGTTTAAATTAATGTGAAAAAGTTTCACATTAATTGCTCAAAGGTTAGTATATTTTAAAAATTATTTTGCTAAGTTCAAGTTTTTTTTTCCGAAAAAAGAAATTAGTTTTAGCTCTGGAAATTTGATCTCTCTTTCCGTTGACATCAATTTCTTGTCTGACTGGCTTCAAACTTAACATTTAATAACTTATGAAGCTTTTAATTAGTGAACGGTAATTAATAAAGGATAGAACAAATTGAAAATTAACTTTGTTCCTTAAAAATTATTTGTATTTTATCAATAAATGGGGTTAAATCGAGTTCAGATAATGTTAATTAAGCGCTAGCTAGAGCGCAAATAATTAGCCTCCGAATTAATACGGGAAGAAGTTAGATATATACGAAAAGACATTAAATGTCTATTATTGTTTTACAAAATTATGGTTCTACAGTCTTTGAGTGGTTTTCTTACCGATTTCATCGGTTATCATTCTGGTGCGCAACATCATCTAGGCGGTTTTCGAAACTAAATTTGCCGCTACCACTTGTTTCGCGCTACTTCTTAAACTAATTTGCGAGATTTTGACTCAACCAACAATTAATGTAACTTGTACTTTGTCTAAGCTCTTTAGTACGTAACACGAAAGTAGCATCGGCCCATCTGAAGTTTGTTGAGCGGGAGATCAAACAAAAAGGGTGAGCCTGGGAAGAATAACGTTACGTAACTGATGTATTAAGATGATACAGAGTGGCATCCTTCTATTATCCCCTTCTGATAATAACAAAACATGTAAAAACTATGCGGAGAGTTGTAAAAAAGTTTTATTACGGATATTTTTTAAGTGTTAAACTGTATTTAGAACGTAAATTTTTAAGTTTTAATTATTTCTAAATTTAGGCATTTTGAGCAAGTTTTTAGTATCAATTGAGATTTATGCTTTTATTTTCGCCGCTTTTTTACTTTTTTCTTGAGAAAGATTTCCCTCAGACCAGTTACTGGTACTGGCCGCTTCCATATCTACTCCCTTTCTTTGTTCCCGTTCTTTTTGATTTAGGGAAGGACTTGCTTCCGGCTCGGCTCCTCCTCCGCTACTTAACGGATGTTCTTCCCCTAGAGTAAAATAATACGAACGTACGTAAGTTCATGATCCAGGTCTCGTGTTGGATAGTGACTCCTAGTCGAAGCTACCCAGACAAATTGATCAAATGGCCTATACTTACTATCCGAAGCGTTGTCGGATAACCCACTTTCAACTTGCTTTCCCGTTGGTGCCGGACTCTCGTCTTCACCTGCAATCGCGTAACATAATTAACGCCTAATTTAAGGTAAATGATTAATATAAAATATTCTTACTGTCCGAAGTTCTGCCCGGAGTAGTCGGTACCGAGCCGTGTTCACTTGAAGGCGATTGAATTTCTTCTTGAAAGTCTAAACGAAAAAAACAGTTACTTTTTTATTACGGAATAATATTTATAATACCAACCATTAGGTGGGGATTTCGACAAGCTCGGCGTCTCGGGTTCTTCATAAAATAAAATATTCAAGTTATTATTGCCAGAAAATATAAGAGAAGCTTAAGCGCTTCCCCGGCACTGTAAATTAGCGCGCGGTTGTCGGGAATGCTTAAACACTATAGAATTGGTAAATATGTCTAACCAGAATCATCGGGGCTTAGAAGCCCTTTGTTTGATGCTAACAGTCTAAGCGTTGTCAATAAATCTCCTCCTCTCTTTTGGGTAATGTTTTCAACGATTGAAAGGCATTGTTAACCTCTGCTGGTGTCGAGTTGTTGGTGGCCAATCTGCGACGCAACTGCTCCGCCTCTTTTTTTCAACCATTAGATTTTTCAAATTTTTAATTTTTTCCTGGTGTTCTTCTATCATTTTTTCGGTGCCGCGGAGGGCCACTTCAAATTTCGCTCGATTTCTTTCCTAAATGGTTAAGCCCTTTTCATATAGATTTATCAACGTTGGTAGTGTTGAATGCTCTTTCCGAGCTTTCCGACGGAATAATTGGAACCTCTTCTATTTCTAAGAGGCGTCAAAATTGTACAAATAATTTTATTTTATAACATCATCATGATATACTTTATAATGCAAGAATTACCGGAAACCTAGCGTGAGGAACGTCAGCGTGGGGCTCTTGGAAACAGCCGCTTTCCATTTGCAAGGGTTTAAGCCAATTCTGATATTTTCCGCATACCTTATGGTACACAACCACAACCTCTTCCGGGAAAAATTTCCTTAGAACCGTTTCAGGGCCTAGTTTCGCCTCTACAATGAATGAGCAATATCAAATTTTAAAATGTCATATTTGTCAACCATAACAATGTAAGACTTACGGACTAGTTTCACAACGAAACAAAGATTAAATACACGAAATAGTGCTTTTCAATTTTTCCCTCCTTTATTAGGAAAAGTTGGGAAAACTTCTGAATATTGTCAGAAATTGCTTTATAAACTGTTCGCGACGGCCTGTAAACGTAAACGGATGAAGTTTGTGTCTCGCTTATTGGTTGTAAACACTCACTGTTCCAATTCTCCTCTTGTGAACAACTGCTTAAAAATTTCCTTCAAAGTAAAGGAATGACTTGTTTTTCGAAATAAGTCCAATTGTTCCCGGCTAGTCGGGAACAGTTTTACTGAGCCGGCATTGTTGAAAGTTTTTTGAAAAATTAAGACCATGGCGTCCACCAACTGCCTCGTCGTGAATAGTTTGCTTGTAGACCCAGGCATGGGCCTTCTGTGGCATTTTGCAAGTTCTTCTTTGACGAACCCGATCGTAATGAAGTTCATTTTGAAGACTAAACGATAAACGGATATTCAATGAATAAACGGAAGTAGCCACCTGCATTTAACATAAGCCAATCAGCGGTATAAGTTAACGGCAATAAGTTTGCCGGTGTAACGCGACAACAGTATTAAAAGTCTTTGAATAGATCGGGGCTTCTAAAAGGTTAGGTATGGCTAAAACAATATTACCTACGCAATACTTTTTCACCCAAATAACATTCTCGGCCAAAGGGGTTTCGGCTAATCAAGAATGTTATTTGAGTCAAGCTTGACCCTGGTAATGTATGGCTAATAGTGTTACCTTTATATTACCTTTTCACCCATACGACTCTTTCCCCATTAAAATTAAAACGGCAACCATCTACGTAGCTATACTAGCGTTGCCCATTCCATACAGCTAAGAGGAATCATTCTGTAGCCTCCCCGACTCCCTTTTATAAGTCGCCAAAGACTGAGTGAGTAGCCCCTCGACTACCATTAAAAACAGGCAATGATTAAGCGAGTAGCCCCTCGACTCCCTATTAAAATCTCCAAAGATAAAGTGAGTAGCCCCTCGACACCCACTAAAACAGGCAATGATTAAGTTAGTAGCCCCTCAACTCCCTTTATAAATCGGCTATGAATAAGTAGGTTGCCTCTCGATACCCACTAAAACAGGCAATGATTAAGTAAGAAGCCCCTTGACACCCACTAAAACAGGCAATGATTAACTTAGTAGCCCCTCGACTCCCTATTAAAATCTCCAAAGATAAAGTGAGTAGCCCCTCGACACCCACTAAAACAGGCAATGATTAAATTAGTAGCCCCTCAACTCCCTTTATAAATCGGCTATGAATAAGTAGGTTGCCTCTCGACACTTTTGAAATCGAAAATGATTGAGTTAGTAGTCCCTCGAATCGCCAATCATTACTTTTTCGATGCCCTTTAAATATTACCAATTATTAAGTATCAAAAAATATAACAAGCCTAAACAGAATCGTTCCTAAACCAAAACTTTCCCACGCTCGGAGCCTCGGATGGGGAAAGAAATTCAAATAAACCCGGTACGAGAGAGAGGAAAGACGCGAGATTTTCCAAAATTCGGACCCCCAAACCCAGCGCTTCTGCAAGCCACGGTTTCTGTTATATTTCTCAGTCCCTAATGTAAGGTCTTTGTACCACGTGACTCAATTGGCCAATGGGGGCTGATGTACATATTTCAAATAAAACGTACACGCCCCCTGAACATCTCGCCATCTAGCGTTAAAAATCGGTACTTTACGGAGTAGAGTATTCCTTTAAAACAATCTCAACAGGATATGCGTGGTTAAACTTATCATTATATGTGATAATGTAAGATAATCTGACGAAGCGGCTCAGTGAAAGTTGGGGAATGTCCTCAGAGTTTTGCTTGCAATGGTCAAGCTAAAATCCTCTTATTAAATAAACAACACTTGACGCAATTTTCTAAGGAGCTATTAGTAAAATAATATATTACGAACAAAAATGGTCTCACTTAGACCACAAAAATTATACTTAGCTTGAAAAATTAATATTTAAATCAAAGTAGAAAATTCAGTTAAGCAAAGGCTTAGAGCATTGACGTCGGCAATTCGAATCGCCGTGAAAGCGAGCGTTGCCTACGAGATTCCCGCGTACATAACACTCCCGGTCTCCCGCTGTCAAAGCCGAAAGGCGAAAGCTCGCGGCTCGCGCAGCTAAAATTCCAAACAACACTTGACGCAATCTTCTATGGAGCTATTAGTAAAATAATATATTACGAACAAAAATGGTCTCACTTAGATCACAAAAATTATACTTAGCTTGAAAAATTTATATTTAAATCAAAGTAGAAAATTCAGTTAAGCAAAGGCTTAGAGCTTGACGACAGCAATGAAGATAGGACTCCCCGCGTACATAATATAAGACTACCGGGTACCGTTAAAGCTGAGCCTGAGCTGCCTGACGCGCCGCGGCAATATCTAATTAGTTTATTCTCAGTATCATCTTAAGCTTAAAATACGAGGTTACCTACGTACATAATATCGAGTCAATCCATAATCAATTCAATAATGCGAAGAATTATTTTACGAACCTTGAATTCAATCGGCTTTCGGCTCTAAGCCTTTGTGAAAATACGATGTTGGCTACGTAGTACGTACATAATATAAATTCAAATTGGAAACAAGCCCAAAAAACCGTCCAAACAAGTCAAAAATTTGGAATTCCTGCCAATATTTTAGAGAAGCAGCCCAATTGGCGGCTTTCCCGTCCAATATGGCATCCCTGCAGGCTGCAGAAGGACCCCCCCCGCAGCCGCACTGCAGAACTTCGCGGACTGCAGAACGACGCGCTTGAGCGGCTCGCACTGCAGAACGACGCTCTCGAGGGATGGAGAAAATAGCGTCGTCCGAGGGATCAGCCACTGGCGTATTCTCCCGGTATTACCTTTTTGGAGGTTTTAATGCCGTAAATTCGGGCGATATGCCTACAATCCGTTCTAATATTGAATTAAAAACTGTAGAAAGTAATCCCGAGTGTATTTCCGCGTTATACGGCGTAATACGCTTCACATCTTACACCCTCAGAAAGACTTTATTGCCGAGTGGTTTCTCCCTCGTCAATTGTCCCGTATAGAGACTAACATTTTTGCTCCGCCAGATGGCGTGTTCAAAAATAAAATTACTCTAAACCACGTCAGGATGACTGAGCGGTCTAAGGCGACAGACTCAAGGGTTCTTAGCTTCCTTCGTTCACGATGTGAATCTGTGTTACTCTGGGCCTCGTATGAGGGCGTGGGTTCGAATCCCACTTCTGACACGATATGTTTTATGAAAATAACTGGAAGAGATGTAATTTTAAAACGTCCAAATTACACAAAACCATGTCAGGATTGCCGAGCTGTCTAAGGCTACAGATTCAAGGGTTCTTAGTTTCATTGGGTCACGATGTGAATCTGTGTATTCTGGTCCTCGTTTGAGAGAGTGGGTTCGAATTCCACTTCTGACACGATATGTTTTATGAAAATAACTGGAAGAGATGTAATTTTAAAACGTCCAAATTACACAACATCACGTCAGGATGGCCGAGCGGTCTAAGGCGCCTGACTCAAGGGGCTTAGCTTCCTTCGTTCACGATGTGAATCTGTGAATTCTGGTCCTCGTATGAGGGCGTGGGTTCGAATCCCACTTCTGACACGATATGTTTTATGAAAATAACTGGAAGAGATGTAATTTTAAAACGTCCAAATTGCACTAAACCACGTCAGGATGACCGAGCGGTCTAAGGCGACAGACTCAAGGGTTCTTAGTTTCATTGGCTCAAGATGTCAATCTGTGTGTTCTGGGCCTCGTCTGAGGGCGTGGGTTCGAATCCCACTTCTGACACGATATGTTTTATGAAAATAACTGGAAGAGATGTAATTTTAAAACGTCCAAATTACACAAAATCACGTCAGGATGGCCGAGCGGTCTAAGGCGCCAGACTCAAGGGGCTTATCTTCCTTCGTTCACGATGTGAATCTGTGTTATTCTGGGCCTCGTATGAGGGCGTGGGTTCGAATCCCACTTCTGACACGATATGTTTTATGAAAATAGCTGGAAGAGATGTAATTTTAAAACGTCCAAATTACACAACATCACGTCAGGATGGCCGAGCGGTCTAAGGCGCCAGACTCAAGGGGCTTAGCTTCCTTCGTTCACGATGTGAATCTGTGAATTCTGGTCCTCGTATGAGGGCGTGGGTTCGAATCCCACTTCTGACACGATATGTTTTATGAAAATAACTAGAAGAGATGTAATTTTAAAACGTCCAAATTACACTAAACCACATCAGGATGACCGAGCGGTCTAAAGCGACAGACTCAAGGGTTCTTAGTCTCATTGGTTCACGATGTCAATCTGAGTGTTCTGGGCCTCGTATGAGAGCGTGGGTTCGAATCCCACTTCTGACACGATATGTTTTATGAAAATAACTGGAAGAGATGTAATTTTAAAACGTCCAAATTACACAAAATCACGTCAGGATGGCCGAGCGGTCTAAGGCGCAAGACTCAAGGGGCTTAGCTTCCTTCGTTCACGATGTGAATCTGTGTTATTCTGGGCCTCGTATGAGGGCGTGGGTTCGAATTCCACTTCTGACACGATATGTTTTATGAAAATAACTGGAAGAGATGTAATTTTAAAACGTCCAAATTACACAACATCACGTCAGGATGACCGAGCGGTCTAAGGCGACAGACTCAAGGGTTCTTAGTTTCATTGGTTCACGATGTGAATCTGTGTATTCTGGTCCTCGTTTGAGAGAGTGGGTTCGAATTCCACTTCTGACACGATATGTTTTATGAAAATAACTGGAAGAGATGTAATTTTAAAACGTCCAAATTACACAACATCACGTCAGGATGGCCGAGCGGTCTAAGGCGCCAGACTCAAGGGGCTTAGCTTCCTTCGTTCACGATGTGAGTCTGTGAATTCTGGCCCTCGTATGAGGGCGTGGGTTCGAATCCCACTTCTGACACGATATGTTTTATGAAAATAACTGGAAGAGATGTAATTTTAAAACGTCCAAATTACACAGCATCACGTCAAGATGGCCGAGCGGTCTAAGGCGCCAGACTCAAGGGGCTTAGCTTCCTTCGTTCACGATGTGAATCTGTGAATTCTGGTCCTCGTATGAGGGCGTGGGTTCGAATCCCACTTCTGACACGATATGTTTTATGAAAATAACTGGAAGAGATGTAATTTTAAAACGTCCAAATTACACTAAACCACGTCAGGATGACCGAGCGGTCTAAAGCGACAGACTCAAGAGTTCTTAGTCTCATTGGTTCACGATGTCAA
The DNA here is from genome assembly GCF_054372755.1 of Phalangium opilio. Lineage (NCBI taxonomy): Eukaryota > Metazoa > Arthropoda > Arachnida > Opiliones > Phalangiidae > Phalangium > Phalangium opilio. Next base: position 2,454,840 of record NW_028324193.1, on the reverse strand, counting down.
TCTGTGTGTTCTGGGCCTCGTATGAGAGCGTGGGTTCGAATCCCACTTCTGACACGATATGTTTTATGAAAATAACTGGAAGAGATGTAATTTTAAAACGTCCAAATTACACTAAACCACGTTAGGATGCCCGAGCGGTCTAAGGCGCCAGACTCAAGGGTTCTTAGTTTCATTGGTTCACGATGTGAATCTGTGTATTCTGGTCCTCGTTTGAGAGAGTGGGTTCGAATTCCACTTCTGACACGATATGTTATATGAAAATAACTGGAAGAGATGTAATTTTAAAACGTCCAAATTACACAAAACCATGTCAGGATTGCCGAGCGGTCTAAGGCTACAGATTCAAGGGTTCTTAGTTTCATTGGTTCACGATGTCAATCTGTGTATTCTGGGCCTCGTATGAGGGCGTAGGTTCGAATCCCACTTCTGACACGATATGTTTTATGAAAATAACTGGAAGAGATGTAATTTTAAAACGTCGAAATTACACTAAACCACGTCAGGATGACCGAGCGGTCTAAGGCGACAGACTCAAGGGGCTTAGCTTCCTTCGTTCACGATGTGAATCTGTGAATTCTGGTCCTCGTATGAGGGCGTGGGTTCGAATCCTACTTCTGACACGATATGTTTTATGAAAATAACTGGAAGAGATTTAATTTTAAAACTCCAAATTACACAATTCACGTCAGGATGGTCGAGCGGTCTAAGGCGCAAGACTCAAGGGGCTTAGCTTCCTTCGTTCACGATGTGAATCTGTGTTACTCTGGGCCTCGTATGAGGGCGTGGGTTCGAATCCCACTTCTGACACGATATGTTTTATGAAAATAACTGGAAGAGATGTAATTTTAAAACGTCCAAATTACACAAAACCATGTCAGGATTGCCGAGCTGTCTAAGGCTACAGATTCAAGGGTTCTTAGTTTCATTGGGTCACGATGTGAATCTGTGTATTCTGGTCCTCGTTTGAGAGAGTGGGTTCGAATTCCACTTCTGACACGATATGTTTTATGAAAATAACTGGAAGAGATGTAATTTTAAAACGTCCAAAATACACAACATCACGTCAGGATGGCCGAGCGGTCTAAGGCGCCAGACTCAAGGGGCTTAGCTTCCTTCGTTCACGATGTGAATCTGTGAATTCTGGTCCTCGTATGAGGGCGTGGGTTCGAATCCCACTTCTGACACGATATGTTTTATGAAAATAACTGGAAGAGATGTATTTTAAATCGTCCAAATTACACTAAACCACGTCAGGATGACCGAGCGGTCTAAGGCGACAGACTCAAGGGTTCTTAGTTTCATTGGCTCACGATGTCAATCTGTGTGTTCTGGGCCTCGTATGAGGGCGTGGGTTCGAATCCCACTTCTGACACGATATGTTTTATGAAAATAACTGGAAGAGATGTAATTTTAAAACGTCCAAATTACACAAAACCATGTCAGGATTGCCGAGCGGTCTAAGGCTACAGATTCAAGGGTTCTTAGTTTCATTGGTTCACGATGTCAATCTGTGTATTCTGGGCCTCGTATGAGGGCGTGGGTTCGAATCCCACTTCTGACACGATATGTTTTATGAAAATAACTGGATGAGATGTAATTTTAAAACGTCCAAATTACACTAAACCGCGTCAGGATGACCGAGCGGTCTAAGGCGACAGACTCAAGGGTTCTTAGTTTCATTGGTTCACGATGTGAATCTGTGTATTCTGGTCCTCGTTTGAGAGAGTGGGTTCGAATTCCACTTCTGACACGATATGTTATATGAAAATAACTGGAAGAGATGTAATTTTAAAACGTCCAAATTACACAACATCACGTCAGGATGGCCGAGCGGTCTAAGGCGCCAGACTCAAGGGGCTTAGCTTCCTTCGTTCACGATGTGAATCTGTGTTATTCTGAGCCTCGTATGAGGGCGTGGGTTCGAATCCCACTTCTGACACGATATGTTTTATGAAAATAACTGGAAGAGATGTAATTTTAAAACGTCCAAATTACACAAAACCATGTCAGGATTGCCGAGCTGTCTAAGGCTACAGATTCAAGGGTTCTTAGTTTCATTGGGTCACGATGTGAATCTGTGTATTCTGGTCCTCGTTTGAGAGAGTGGGTTCGAATGACACTTCTGGCACGATATGTTTTATGAAAATAACTGGAAGAGATGTAGTTTTAAAACGTCAAAATTACACTAAACCACGTCAGGATGACCGAGCGGTCTAAGGCGACAGACTCAAGGGTTCTTAGTTTCATTGGTTCACGATGTCAATCTGTGTGTTCTGGGCCTCGTATGAGGGCGTGGGTTCGAATCCAACTTCTGACACGATATGTTTTATGAAAATAACTGGAAGAGATGTAATTTTAAAACGTCCAAATTACACAAAATCACGTCAGGATGGCCGAGCGGTCTAAGGCGACAGACTCAAGGGGCTTAGCTTCCTTCGTTCACGATGTGAATCTGTGAATTCTGGTCCTCGTATGAGGGCGTGGGTTCGAATCCCACTTCTGACACGATATGTTTTATGAAAATAACTGGAAGAGATGTAATTTTAAAACGTCCAAATTACACTAAACCACGTCAGGATGACCGAGCGGTCTAAGGCGACAGACTCAAGGGTTCTTAGTTTCATTGGTTCACGATGTCAATCTGTGTGTTCTGAGCCTCGTATGAGGGCGTAGGTTCGAATCCCACTTCTGACACGATATGTTTTATGAAAATAACTGGAAGAGATGTAATTTTAAAACGTCCAAATTACACAAAACCATGTCAGGATTGCCGAGCGGTCTAAGGCTACAGATTCAAGGATTCTTAGTTTCATTGGTTCACGATGTCAATCTGTGTATTCTGGGCCTCGTATGAGGGCGTGGGTTCGAATCCCACTTCTGACACGATATGTTTTATGAAAATAACTGGATGAGATGTAATTTTAAAACGTCCAAATTACTCTAAACCACGTCAGGATGACTGAGCGGTCTAAGGCGACAGACTCAAGGGTTCTTAGCTTCATTGGTTCACGATGTCAATCTGTGTATTCTGGGTCTCGTATGAGGGCGTGGGTTCGAATCCCTCTTCTGACAAGATATGTTTTATGAAAATATCTGGAAGAGATGTAATTTTAAAACGTCCAAATTACACAAAACCATGTCAGGATTGCCGAGCTGTCTAAGGGTACAGATTCAAGGGTTCTTAGTTTCATTGGATCACGATGTGAATCTCTGTATTCTGGTCCTCGTTTGAGCGAGTGGGCTCGAATTCCACTTCGAACACGATATGTTTTATTAAAATAACTGGAAGAGATGTAATTTTAAACGTCTGCATGACTTAAAACCACGTCAGGATGGCCGAGCGGTCTAAGGCGACAGACTCAAGGGTTCTTAGTTTCATTGGTTCACGATGTGAATCTGTGTATTCTGGTCCTCGTTTGAGAGAGTGGGTTCGAATTCCACTTCTGACACGATATGTTATATGAAAATAACTGGATGAGATGTAATTTTAAAACGTCCAAATTACACTAAACCGCGTCAGGATGACCGAGCGGTCTAAGGCGACAGACTCAAGGGTTCTTAGTTTCATTGAATCACGATGTCAATCTGTGTATTTGCCACTATTTCCGATTTGTCAGCGACAAATTGCAAATCCATGTTGTCTTTGGAAGCCAAAAGTAGCGCGGGATAATCATTGATTTAAACTTCGTGCTGTTTTCTCGGCAAGTCGTACAGTCGTTTCTGCACCTTTTTCGTTTGACGGTGACGAGTAACTGATATAATGGCTACGTTTGTTACGCTTCGAGGGAAACCGTAACGACACACTTTCAATCCTTTTATTTAAATTTTTAACCTTCTTATAACAACTGGAGGTGCATTTGTGAGTTTGAAAATTTTTTACCAGCCAGTGCAGTTTCGGACTTACCAATGCTCTTGACACGTAACGTGTTGTTGCACGTAATCCAAAATATTCTCGGCCGAAGAAGTTCCGATCTTTGGAGCGTCCTTGTTCCACAATAGCATGTGGTAGTTAGGCAAACCTCGAGATTGGTATTGAACCCGCCAAAATGATGTTCTACCATGTCAAGAACTAGATTTTGCTTGCACAAGACAAAGTTGTTTAACATCGATCGCACTTGGTTTTGAAAAAGCAAATTGACGCTAAGTGGGTCGAAATTCAACAATTCAGCAACCGTCATCGACTCTACTCCTGGAACGTCTGAATTAATTTTTCTCAAGTGATCGTGCAGTTCCATATCATCGTATTCGGCCGGATTTAAAGTCAAGAGCCAAGAATTCTACGGGAGTTATTAAACGTTACCAAGATAATAATGATCATTAGGTCAGTGTACCATAATTTTACTAATAATATCCTACAATTTTCATTTTATTAATTGAAAGGACCATAATAAAGATGAAAAACATTGCTGTTCATGATTCATCCCAATTAGAGCTAAAATTATTTAATAGAATGTTTGAACATGAATGATTAAAAGGCCAAGGTATCCTATACTATCATTATTAATAATTATTACTCTAATTAAAATTAAACTGTTTTTTAGTAGTGGCCTTTTAAGGTAATCTCCGTTAGATGAAATATCTTATTGAGCTATAAAAAGTCAGTTCAGCTGTGTAGTAAAGTCAGTGTACAGTCTCATCTTGTTGCAGTCTGTTTCATTTAGTCATCATGGTAGTATCTTGATAAAGTGGCACTTATCATGGATAGTTGTTGGTGCAGTAGGGAAGGCCATTAGACCATATTCACCCTCTAAGCTAAGATCTGTTAAGTTGTAGGGTAGATTGACCTTATACGAAGCAATCCAGTCATTCAGTCGGTAATGACTTGTTTTCGCGTGTTAACATTCCGACTTTGTGTCGTCACTACAGTTGTCCTACACAAATGGCTCTACTTCAACCCTAGTAAGTGTTGCTTATATTAGTTACCCCCGAAAGGCAAACCGCTAGTCTGGATCTCCCACTTGCCATCCTATACAAAACAGTTTTTGGTCTTGAGCTCATTGTTTCAACCTGTACCTAGGTTTTACAGCAATCAGTTAATGCTCTACTCAATGTACTGATATTTCATTAAACATAGTCTGTCTAAGATGCTTTAACCCACTTAGAAATATTTTATGACCATTCTCTACCAACATAATTAATAAGTATTAATTTATAATTAAGGCGCTTTGACGTTATCGAATAATTTTTCCTAGGTAACAATTAAATTTTAGATGTTTTATTTATTTAGTGCTTACTCTAACGTTCCCTTAGGAAAAATGAAACAATGGTTAGTTTACTAAGTAGATTTTTTTGGTGCCACCAGCTTTTTTAAATAAAAATTAAATTTCTAATTATTTATATAATGCTCATTTTAGTGCATATTCTAACGTTACCTGAGACAACCATAAACAATGGTCAGTTTTTCCAAGAGTATCAGTACGTATTAATGAAAATATAAGTAAAACAATGTTACTGGTTAAATTATTAATATATTGAATGATAGGGTCGCTAAATTCTGTCAGGTTATCATCAAACAAACCAATATTTTATGTCCAACCTCTATCAATCATTATAATGGAGTCCGGACACGGCGTCTAGTTCTAGGAGTTTAGTAATAAACTAACAAATAACATTATTATGTTAGTTATGATCAAAGCAATAAATTTTTAATATTTTTAACATCTACACTTTAATTTTGTCTTTATTTACCCGAATCCTGGGACCAGTAGAAAAATAAATAGGGAAAGGGTCACTGGTCCCAGGACCAGTTTAATATTCAAAACACCAGGATTGACTGGTCCAGAGAACTAGTTTTACAAGCCTCATTTTTTGAGGGTGATCAGGGCCAGAAATAAAAAAATATATTATAGAACATGTGTCCAGTGACCCCACCCTTTGACTGGACATGGTCCACTGGAGTGCCCGAAAATAGCCTCGAAACTTCATACTCAAGGTCCCGAAATTTCATTGGTCAGGTCTCCAGTGTCCCTTAGTTTTTAAAACATTATGGGACATATTAAAATTTTATTGGACAATGTCTAGTGTCAAATGCTTATTTCCGGCCCTTGAGGGCGATTGTTATGTGGCGTCTGCTACAATTAGTCTAGGTATGCAGTATGCTGCTAGTGGGGCTTATTCCTGATCAGCTCCAACTACTCATAGCGGCGACAATGAGAACTACTGTAATCGGCAAGCCAACCAGATGCCATTAAAATCTGGTGACGTCACTGACTGGCACTCTTGGGGTCTGACCCAAAATTAGCCCGAGGCTTCAAAGCGTCATTATTTGAATTAAGTTCTGAAATAAGACTAAATCGGGCTCCAACATTTGCCTAAAGGCAAAAATTTATTTTATGACGTTTTTGGAGCTTCTAAAGTAGCTATTCGCTAAGCCTTGGCATGCTGCTTTAGATATAATAAAGGGGGCTGGTTTTTGGTCAGACCCCGAGAGATTGTCATGGAATGGAATCCCTCATATCTATAGCGTTGCCTATGCACACCCACCTACGGCACCGTAGTCCTCCCAGCATCCTCAGCGGTTACGTAGGGTCGTATAGTACGAAATTGTAAAGGACGCTCCCTCTATCTTAAAAACAGAAGCTAGTTCTCTTACAAATAAAATGGCGCTACGCGGCAGCACTAAGAAATCGCCTATCGAAGGGTAGGGGCGTGCGCAAGGTACACTGGGAGAGATATGGTGCATGACGCTGGTCGTCCATCATCATTTCCCATCCATCTCACCTCCCTTATCCCTGCCAAGAGTGCCTGTCAGTGACGTAACGAGATTTTTAGCGACATCTGGTTGGCTTGCCGATTACAGTAGTTCTCAAAGTTGCCGCTACGGGTAGGTGGCGTTGCTCAGGAATAAGGCTATTTTAAGTACATTCAGTACTTTGTACGGTTAATATTTGTAACGTATATTAATTTTTAAATTTTAATCATTGAAATTATTATAAACCCAACTCTAACGTTTGAACAAGCAGACAGTGCAATCCTTTGACTCTTATCTTGAGAATATGGATTTTTCACCCTTGATGATTTTTTCTTAACAATAAACCTATGACGTAGTAGTGACGTCGGCACAAACAGTAAAACAAGCTGAAGGGTGCTGGCGTGGTTTGTGAAATCACCTCAGTTTTTAGTGCTGTGCGAGTACTCGATAAGACTCGAGGACTTGATCGAGTTGTTATTTTCCCAACTGTGTTGATAAACGTTCATGTAGTTTGAAGTAATACGTTCAACTTAGTCTAAAATAGTTCGTTTGTTGACTGATAACACCATTAAAAATAGACTCGAATTCATAAACTTAAAGACGCAATTTATTTAAACTTGTTAAAATCATATTTAATTCGTATGCGCAATCCGACTAAGATTAGGTCTCTATAGTCCGAAAGCTAACATTCAACTGATAATTTGTTATCAATAATTCTTCTGACGTTATTTTATATTTTAGAAGGCCAAAAAACTAGTAGTCCAGAAATTGCGATAAACAGGATAAAAAACATACTGTCTAAATGTTACCTTTTATAAATTGGCCTATTCTTTAAAGAGTTAAAAAAACTAATTCTGTTCAAATTACAACACACTCCCGCCTAATGCGAGTTTCTACGAACATTATACAATTCTAGGTAATTTGAATTAATCTAATTCTAAACGATACAAAAGTTGTACTGGTCTTTTAAATTCTGATTTTTGTGTCTTGACTAAGCATGATCTAATACGTCCATCTCGCCCTTCGTAAACTTCCTTGATTCTTCCTAGCGTCCAGAGATGACGTGGTTGTTTTGGTTCGCTGATTAAGACGACTTCTCCTTGCTTCAAGTCAGATTGTTCCTTGTCTTTAGATGGGTCTCTGATGCGCTGAGCGTAGCTCCAATAAGTACTCCGTACGCCTTCTTTGCCAAAAACGATTCAGAAGTGTTTCTCTGTACATCCATCTTCTGTTTAAGTCGCTTCGCTTATTAGAGATATTTTCTCCCGCCAATGACTTTGCTGGTAATGAATTGAGCCGCCTTCCTATGAGGAAATGTGACGGTGTCAACGGTGATGGCTCATCGGAATCACTTGTTGTATATGTGATGGGGCGTGAATTGACTACTGCCTCAATTTCGATCAGCACCGTCTCTAATTCTTCGTACGATAATTCTGCTTTACCTAATGATTTCTTGAGACAAGTCTTGACGGTTCCTACTTGTCGTTCAAAAAATCCTCCTCTCCAAGGAGCGCGTTCTATATTGTTCTTCCATGTGATTTGGTTTGAGCTGAAATAATCCATTAATTCAAGTGTCCAGATTTTCTTCCATAAACCTTCTAATTCTTTATTAGTTTTCTTGAAAGTTTTTGCGTTATCGGAAAATACGATGGTACATAGACCTCTTCTGGATATAAATCTTTTAGGCTCAGGATAAACTTTGTAGCACTTAAGTCTGTCACCAATTCCAGGTGTATCGCGCGTGTCACGGCACAAGTGAAAAGAGCCACGTACACCTTAATATTCGAATTCGATAGTTCTGGTTTAATAAGCAGTGGACCCATGAAATCAACTCCTGTTGTTTGGAAACTTGAAGCTTCTTGTATTCTCTCTCTTGGCAATGTATTACTTGGGAGGCTGGCATCAATTTCAGTTTGCGGCAAATTAGACACTTCGCTATCAATTGCTTTACTAGTTGTCGTCCCTTTACGATCCAGTATTTTTCTCTAATATACGTTAGGGTTGAGGCAACTCCGAGATGAAACACCTTTTCATGGCAATGCATAACTTGCAGTTTTGTAAAGCGTTGGGACTCTGGTAAAATGATGGGGTGTTGCTTTGCGTAACTGAACTGTGATTCTTGTAATCTCCCGCCAACTCTAAGCAAATTGTCTTCATCAAGAAAGGGGTTGCGATTCTTAATCTTGGAGTTTTCTTCTATCGGTAGATTATTTTTTAAGTTGTAGATCTCTTGATGGTATTCGTTGTTCTGAGAAACCCTGACCCAATAAGCTTCCGCGCTTGTGATTTCTTCCGTGGTTATTGCTTCAAGATCGTTCTTGTCTTTGTTTCTTATATTGTTAGTGAATCGTAAGATCCAAGCGGTAATTCTTAACGGTCGCATTAGCGAACTGTATTTGTCCAAGTCAAATAAAGGTTTCCTTTGGATTTGTATTTGCGAATTTGCTTGTAGCGCGTACTTGGGTCTGAGTTCCATATCAACTTCTTCCTTGATTTCCTTTCTGGATTCTGACTTTGAGTTTTTAGGCCATTCGACTTCAGGTCTCTGGAGAAACTCCGGTCCTTTCCACCAATTAACGCCTTGAAAAAGGGTTGACATTTTGATACCTCTGGTTATTAGATCGGCTGGGTTGTTTCTTCCACGGATATAAGACCAGTTCTCTGGTTCAGTCAGTGTGTGGATTTCGGTTATTCGATTCGATATGAAAGGTTTCCAATTCTTGGCTGACCCTTTGATCCAATGATATGTCGCCATTGAATCAGTCCAGTAGAATAAAGACGGGTTCTCTTCTGCTAAGTACTGTGCGAGTTTTTTGGTTAAACGTGCTCCTACTAGAGCTCCTAGTAATTCCAATCTTGGTATGGTGATTGGTTGTAGAGGTGCTACCTTTGTCTTAGAGGCTACTAAGGTTACGTCAATTGATTCGTTTGATTCGGTTCGAATATAGACCACAGCTCCGAAGGCTTGTTCGCTAGCGTCACAGAAACAGTGAAGTTGCGTTGATACTTCTCCTACTTTAGCTCCAGATATGTAACATCTTGGTATGGTTAGATGTTGTAGTTCGTGCAATTCTGAGCACCATTCATTCCATTTGAGGACTATGTCATCTTTCAGTTCTTCATCCCACTTTAATCCCTTTCGCCATAAGCTTTGATATAGGCATTTCACCCTTACAGTGAAAGGAGACAGGAATCCCATCGGATCAAAGATGCGCGAGGAAGCTTGTAATATATATATCGCTTGGTGTTTTGCCTGGTTAGAAGGAATTCGAGCAATGAGTCTACATCGAATTTGAATACGTCTGTTTCTGGTATCCATGTGATTCATAGAACTTTCATAGGGCCTGGTGTTCTTTGAAGACTCAATTCGACCTTGTCTTTGGTTTCGTTGGGAAATACGTCATTCCAATGTTGACGCAATTCTTCCGAGTTCGTTTGCCATTTGCACAGTGGCCTTTCGGCTTCCTTCAAGACCCTTTCACAATCTGTTGATAACGAGTAAGCTTCATGGACATCGTTAGCTCCACCTAGCAAATCGTCAACGTAGAGTGCTTCGTTCAATAGCTTGCAAGCTTCAGGATAGTTATTTTCATAGGCTTTAAGATGTTTCTTGATTGTTGCGGCGAGTAAGAACGGGCTGGATGTCACTCCAAATAATACTCGAGTGATCCTATAGTTTTATATCTTTAGTTTGAAGATTTCCTTCGAACCATAGGAATCTTGTGACATCCCGATCCTCCGGTGCTAACTTGATTTGAAGAAATGCTTTTTCAATGTCAGCCATAAACGCAATAAGGTACTTCCGGAAGTTAACCAGTATTCCCAATAATCCAGGATTCAGATTTTTTCCTGCGTGTAAACAGTCATTTAAGGAAGGTGCATTCTTCTCGTGCGCAGATCCGTCAAAAACTATTCTTAGCTTTGTTGATATTCTGTCCAGTCGTTCTATTCCTCGGTGGGGAAGGTAAAGCGTTTCACCTGGAGTTCCAAAGTTATTTTCTGCGACCTTCTCGATGATTTCCTGTTTCAGGTAGTCATCAAAGACCGCTTTATATCTTTCAAGTAAACTCGAGTTAACTTCCACCTGCTTCATCAAAGAATAAAGTCGTAAGTAATTGTGGTCTTGTTTCCAGGGTAGTCGTACTTCGTACCTGCCATCTTTTCGTGTGATTGTGGAGTCGAAGAATTCCATCGCTTCTATTTCGGCTGGTGTCTCTTGTTTAGGATCGTCTACGATACCCATGGATTCTAACTCCCAGAAAGTTTTCAAGGTTTGGGAAATCATTTGATCTTCCGATATTTGACTAACGGTAACGCTTATTACTTGTACCGTTGACACAGCTACATTGAAGTTGGTTGCTGGAAACGGCCCGTTTATGGTCCATCCAAATATAGTGTCCAGGGCACAGAGTGTGTCAGTCAGCCGTACTACTGCTCCTTTGACTATCTTCCAGTAGCAGCTACTACCCAATAGGATTGATAATTCATTAGAGACATTGGGGAACTTCGAAGGAGTGTCTGCCATTTTCAATCCTCTAGCTTCCATTTTTTGTAGAACTTCTTCGTTTGGAACTTTAATAAAGCGCTGCTTATTTTGGGCGTTTCTAGTGCTTCGCAGGTGAATTCTCTGGATCCGTCTGTACTTCTTAAAGTCAGTAGAACGACATTTCTCGTTTCTATTTTCGGTTGCTTTCCTTCAAAGCTATCTGTGAATTTATTTTTTTATATTAGTAAGGCTTTGACATAAGTTAAAAAATACAGTTTTGGTGTGGTGGCGCAACAATCGCAAAACCGACCTATTTTGTACATGTACTGCATTGTAATATTTTCACTTCTTCGTTCACTCCTCCCGCCGCCGCCGGCTCATAGTAACGCGATCGGTTCGATGTAATTTTTGAGTCACTTAAATTAATTAAACTAACTCTTTGAACTTAATCTTAAGTCTTTTTATTATTTACACTGCACAACCACGCAACAAAATGGTAGCAGAGCGTGGTTAGGTAAAGTGGTGGCGTTCAACGTGATAAAGAGACTTTGAACTGAGTGACCGAGGCTTAACCGGGCGGGCCTAGGATGGCGGATTCCGACGAAGAAGCAAACACGCCACTACACGTCTTTCCGAAGTTGACATCAACGAACTATCGTACATGGAAGTACAATATGGAATTACTGCTGATGAATAAAGGACTTTGGGAGATAGTTACGAAAGTGGAGGTTGCACCAACAGAAGAGGCAACAACGAGTAGAGCGAGGAACTTGTTCCAACAAAGAGAATCAAAGGCCTTCTCGACGATTGCTCTCGGAATTAGTCAAAGCGTAAGAGACAACGTAGCGGGAATCAGGATCTCTCACGAATTATGGGATAAACTAAGCAAGATATACGAACCCAAGTCACGCGCACGCATTGGAGGTTTGTTAACTGAATTTTACGCCTTGACCTACCAAGGAGAGCCAGTACCGGATTTTCTGGGACGAATTAACCAATTACAAGCATCATTACGAGAGGCTGGAAACACACTGGCAGATAAAGACGTGGCTTATAAAATGATTGGCACATTACCGTCTTCCTATGATGCCCTGGTACAACAAATTTATCAACGAAGTGATGAAGACTTTCTCCCTGGACCGATAGCGGAGATCCTTATTGCGGAATATGGCAGACGGCAACAAAAGGAACAGCAACTTGATACAGCCAATGCTGCGTACGCAATACAACATGGAACTAGAACGAAGGAAGCTCAACCGAAAGACAGACCAATAAAAACGTCATTTATGGGGAAATGCTTCAGTTGTCAACGAAGAGGACATAAAGCAGCGGATTGTCGACAAAAGCAAAACACGCGACAGAAGTCAAAGCTAGAAGAGCCAAGAAGGACAGCTTATTTTGCTTCCGCATTCAATACAACGACTGCGTCAAAAGATTGGATAGTTGACTCTGGAGCAACTAAACATTTCTGCAATCAACGTGAGTGGTTTTACACTTTTACGCCACTTAAATCGACAGCAAACGTTGGAGAAGGGACAGCCAAAGTCGAAGGGAGAGGAGACATCTGGCTGCAGATGAATGATGAACGAAGGAATATATTCCACTTGAAGGATGTCATTTATACCCCTGGAATGAATCGAAACTTACTTTCGGAGCGCATAATGGACCAGGCGGGCGATAAAGGGGTTCGTCATAATTCTAAATACACCGTGTATTTTCCGGATGGCCAAATAGCATTTATAGCGAAGCTGACGCAAGACAACCTTTATCAAGTTGATGCTACCGTTATACTTGATGATGCCATTATTAACGAAACAGGAAGCACAATACCAGAAGCTTGTACAGTAGAAAGCAGGAAATCAAGGGCACTCGATTTATGGCATGAACGCCTAGGACATATAAACGAAAACGACTTAAAGTACATGACTCAACATTCTATGCTTAAAGGATTGGGACCAATGAAAGGAACATTAGGTATTTGTACCACCTGTCAAGTAGCCAAAAGTACAAGGCAAACTCACCATAGAATTGAAGGAATCCGAAGCAACGACATACTGGAACTGGTTCATTCCGACGTCTGGGGGCCGGCTCCGGTGACCTCGGTAGGGGGAGCGAGATATTATATCAGTTTCATTGATGATAAAAGCCGATATATTACTGTATATCCCATGGCAAGAAAGAGTGAAGCGCTAAAGTACTTTAAGCAATACAAGATGTTCGTCGAGAAGCAAACTGGAAAATCTATTAAGGCACTTCGTACAGACAACGGACTTGAATACTGCTCCAATCAATTTCACGAATATTGTATCGCCGAAGGTATAAAACAGGAAAAAACTAACACTTACTCTCCAGAGATGAACGGAACAGCTGAAAGAATCAATCGTACATTATTGAACATGGTACGGGCCTTTTTCGAAGACGCTAAACTCCCACAAAACCTATGGGCTGAACTGGTGGTAACAGCGGCTTACATCAAAAATCACACAAGACATGCCAAGCTCGGAGATGCAGTACCCATAGAAATATGGATGGGGCGTAAACCAAGCGCCAATCATTTAAGAAGAATAGGGAGCATGGCGTATGTTCATGTACCACAACAAAGAAGACGAAATAAATTCAGTCACAGAGCGAAAAGGGGCGTGTTGGTTGGTTACGCAGCAAGCACAAGAGGTCTACGAATATGGATCCCTGATGAGAGAATAGTAAAGGAAACCCGACATGTACGAATAGATGAGAGTAAACACGGCATGACCCAACTAAATCAGGATCGGGGGAAACACAAAATGGAGTACGTCAGATGGAAAGTAGACGATGTTGATGATGATGACCAGACGCAGGAAGAAACTGAACCCGAGGGTAATCGTCCAAACAATGGACAGAGCACCGATGGAGAGGACCATACAGAGGACGAATTCTCAGATGCGTCAGAAGAACTAGTCGAATCATCCTCGGACGACAATACTACCATCGTTAAGGAGAGTACGGAAACCAAGGGACCCAAGTTGCCCGACGGTTGGGTGAGAGATGTTGTCATACGGACATCTGGGGCCAAAAAGGGATTGGCAGATGTATTTTACTACGCACCTAATGGCAAGGAAATACGTACACGACCGGAAATGAGACAATATTTGGATGACATGAATTTACCCCATGACCCTACTTTATATGATTTTTCGAAGACATCGTTATTGGCTACATATCAAACTAATGATGCACACAAAAAGGAGGAGTGGGCAGCTTATAATTGCGATATTGAAATACCAGCAAATTACGACCAAGCCATGACGTCACCCCAAGCACAACAATGGCAAGAAGCGATGAACAACGAGGTAGAAACACTTATTGAGAGACAAGTCACAGAAGTAGTTGAAAAACCAACAAAAGGGAAAATTCTCGGCTGCCGCTGGGTTTATGCGGTGAAGAAGGATCTGCAGGGGCGTATCATTCGATATAGGGCACGACTCGTCGCTCAAGGGTTTAACCAAGTTGAGGGGGTAGACTATGACACAGCGTTTGCTCCGGTCATCAATTTCAGCTTAATACGGTTCTTCATCGCCTTATTCGTTATAAGTCTTGGATGGACGCATTGCCATATGGACGTCAAAAACGCGTACCTTTATGGTAATATTGACAATGACATCTATATGAAGCAAATACCAGGATTCGAGACCGCGAACTCCTCAAGATATTGTCTAAAGTTACTAAAATCTCTATACGGTCTACCACAAAGCGGAAGATTGTGGTTTATGGAACTGGACGCACGATTTCAAGAGATGGGCTTTAAGAAGATGAAAGGGACGAACTGTATATATTTTCTCCCGATGGAAATGATCATACTGGTATACGTTGACGACCTACTGGTGTTAGCAAAGAATGCGACGGTACTGGAGGAAGTTTACAAGACAATTACAAAGACGTTCGATGTCACACGACTGGGACCAATCGCCAAACTTCTGGGGATTGAAGTTCACTTTAACAACGATGGGTCTTTACTTATGAACCAAGTCACATACGCCAAATCACTTGGAAAACGATACGGATTAAACGTCGATGACCCAGTTAGTCTACCTATGCCATCTGGTATTACTCTGACGAAACAGGATTCACCAACAGAAGAATCGGAGAAAAAGAAAATGTCTATATATCCGTACCGGTCGCTAATTGGATCATTGTTATTTCTGGCACAGCGAACAAGACCCGATATCCTGTTTCATGTCATCGTACTATCGCAATACAATTCGAACCCTGGGTATAATCATTGGATGAAACTTTGCCAGTTAGCCAGATATGTCATATCCACCGCACATTACGGGCTAAACTATGATAGTCGACAATTGCCCACTCTATCAATATATAGTGACAGTGACTGGGGGTCGGACAAAGACACAAGGAAGTCTACAAGCGGATACGTCGTATGCCTTGGATCATCACCAGTATCATGGCGATCTATTAAACAAAAGTCGGTATCGCTTTCATCAATGGAGGCGGAGTACGTAGCGCTGTCGGAAGCAACCAAGGAGCTGTTATGGCTTCGACCCATCTGTCTAGAACTGGAACAATTTGGAATACGTTTCGACAAGCCAACGATATATTGCGATAGTCAGTCGGCAATATTTTTCTCCAGAAATCGTGTCGAAAACCAACGCTCAAAACATATCGACATACGATATCACTTTGTTAGAGAAACGCTAGAACAGGGACATTTTAATCTACAATATGTGAAATCTAATAATAATATAGCTGATATCCTGACAAAAGTGTTAAATAAGACTAACTTCGAGAATTGTGTAAAAATGCTTAAATTATGTTAACGATATTGTTTACCTGTTCTAATTTATTAATATTTAATTGATAATTTATTATTGCATATTTGTACATGATGTCAAAGAGGGGGAGTGTGAATTTATTTTTTTATATTAGTAAGGCTTTGACATAAGTTAAAAAATACAGTTTTGGTGTGGTGGCGCAACAATCGCAAAACCGACCTATTTTGTACATGTACTGCATTGTAATATTTTCACTTCTTCGTTCACTCCTCCCGCCGCCGCCGGCTCATAGTAACGCGATCGGTTCGATGTAATTTTTGAGTCACTTAAATTAATTAAACTAACTCTTTGAACTTAATCTTAAGTCTTTTTATTATTTACACTGCACAACCACGCAACACTATCTATTCCCACCACTGTGTTTCCTAATAGTGGCAAGTTCAGGGTTCTTGATAGTTGTTTTGAGACAAAAGTTCGTTGGGCTCCGTTGTCTAAAAGACAACGTGCGATGGCTACGGATTGACCTGATGTAACTTCAACGCAGGCGGTTTGAAGATAAACGTTACTATCCATGCTCACCATTGTAGACATTGTTACAGCTGAGCCGGTTTCCGTTGGTCTTTCTTTATTATCAGTAGCGTTTTCTTCTATATTCTGATTGTTGCTGGCTTCTGGGTATTTCACAGGACAAACTACTTTAATCTAAGCTTGGTCTAGGAAGGGATATCCACACTAAGTCAACTCGCGACTTATTTACAGGTGGGTCCCTTTACAATGCATAGAGGGGTGGTGGCTAGCCCCTATGCCACAGCTAACCTACAGCGCCCTATACTTACTATTACCGTTAACCTCTGCAAGTTTTGATGGAAAGGAGAAACCGGGTTAGACCGCGGAGGAAAACTCCTTTTAACTTTGTCGTGATGCTTTCCACAAACTGGGCATTTTAAGCGATTACGGTGACCGCAAGTCTTAGCCAGGTGTCCTATCCGCGTACAGATAAAATATCGTCCATATTTCTTTAACGCTTCCTTTCTTTCGACGTAGCTTAAGTCGTTGCATTCAAAGATTTTGTGATCTCGTTTATCACAAAATATACAAGTCCTTTCTTCGATCTGGGGGTTGACGTTAGCGTGCAGTGTTAGAGTAGTAGGTTGCGCTCTGTGGTTTCTATCTTGGGTCCAACGCGTTGGTTTGTTCTTGAGGGGTTCAACTGCTTTCTTTGTCTCGTTCCCTCTGATTTGGGATATTTCGTAAGCCTTTTCACGACTTTACACTTCTTTTCTTAGAAATTTCAGAATATCTTCTGCCTTCAAATCGAATTAGTCATCAACTGTCCGAGTGAAGTGAAGGGTAATTTCTTCTGGAAGGTTTTGCAGCATTTTCTCGCAAAATACTATTTCGTATGTGTCTGGACCGACCCCTAATGTTTCTAGGCTTCTGATTTGAATTTCGCAGTTATCATAAAGTTTTCTAATCGCAACGACGTCGTTAGCCTTCTTAATATGCGGGATATTTAGCAATTTATTCAAATGCGCGCTCTTAACCTTTTCTTTCTTCCCGAAACGTTCTTTTATGAGTTTAATAGCCTTTTGATAGTTAGCCTCTGATGCTGATAACCCTCGGATAGAGTTCATAGGCAGTCCTACCAAATACTGCTTCAAGTAAGTAAATTTCACGGAACCATCCAAGTCCTCGTCATCGTGTACCGAGATTGAAAACTGTGACCAAAAGTCTTGCCATTTGCTAGGGTCTCCATCAAACTTTTCAATGGTTATTCCAGGTAGCTTGACGTGTTTAGTTCTATTCGCGCTTGTAATTGAGCTTGCCACTGCCGCGTTAGCTGGGTTAGCGTTTAGCAGACTTTCAATTCTAAGTTCTACAATCTTCTTAAAATGAATTACTCGTTCGTCCCATTCTTCTACAAAATCTATTTCCCTTTCGCATTGTTCTGGATCAGTTAAGTGGGTTTCGATTTCTTCATTAAGGTGATCTATTTTATTTTTCTTATCTTCGAGTTTCGGTAAGCAGGCTTGTAACTCGGATAAATCGCAGGACGCGTCATCATTAGCTAATTCTTCATTTATTGTATTCATAAGTTTCTTAGTTAAATCAACTAATCTTTTCCTCTTTTGAATAAGATTCTCTAAGGCGTTCATTTTTAATGTATGCTTAATTCTTCTTACTTCGTTGTATGATTTCAGAATAGAATAAGACCGGCTGGGTTTCTGATATAGTTCTAGCAGAGAGTGTCGCGTATTGAAAAATAGTTTTCACTCACCAAAGAGCTGATATGCAGATTTCGATATCCGGTGATTTGTTCTGATCGATTTCAACGGTGTTCTACCAGTCCCGGGTTTCGGCACCATGTTATTTTCCCAACTGTGTTGATAAACGTTCGTGTAGTTTGAAGTAATACGTTCAACTTAGTCTAAAATAGTTCGTTTGTTGACTGGTAACACCATTAAAAATAGACTCGAATTCATAAACTTAAAGACGCAATTTATTTAAACTTGTTAAAATCATATTTAATTCGTATACACAATCCGACTAAGATTAGGTCTCTATAGTCCGAAAGCTAACATTCAACTGATAATTTGTTATCAATAATTCTTCTGACGTTATTTTATATTTTAGAAGGCCAAAAAACTAGTAGTCCAGAAATTGCGATAAACAGGATAAAAAACATACTGTCTAAATGTTACCTTTTATAAATTAGCCTGTTCCTTAAAGAGTTAAAAAAATAATTCTGTTCAAATTACAACACGAGTAGTTATCTTCCCATTGCGCAGAATTCCATTAGACCGAATACCGCTAATATTTTTAATGAATTAAGCCCATCGGTGGGTTTGGTATTTGCAATTCAAACGACTCTATTTGTCGAAAACAGCGACCCCAAAAATGCTATGTAATTTAATTTTTATTAATGTCGTTTTTTAATGAAAGCGTTTTAAAAACATTTTCACTGACTTGGAAATGCCACTATTTGGTTAGGTAAGTAATATTTTATAAATCACTTAACAATGTTACACCTTTTCCAAAATAATGATGTTTATCTTCATTGACTTCTCAAATAATATGCCTTTTCCAAAAAATTTCTGTTAGGGTAGGTTTGGTTAGGAGGACGTCTCTTCCTCTTTGGAGCGGTTATACACTTCAATTATATTAAAACCAAGAGCCTATAGTTTAAAAAGAGTCTGCCTCTCTGCAGTTATCGCTCGCCATGAAAACTAACAACATCTCACTCAGTGCCTTGAGCTGAGGGCCATAGCACATTGAAAAGTGCGTTATTCGGATGCAAAAAGTAGTTCTGCTAGTATACTTAGATTTTTGGTCTTTGAAAGTTATAGTGTTTGAAAAGTCAATTTCATTCTGCTAAAGTAAACCTAGGCGCCGGCTAAGGCTTCGAACTCTTGTATTTCTTGTTTTGAGGCCTTTTTTAAGTTTTAACTGAGATGTTATAATATAATAAAAACGGAAAGAAGAGAAATGAATGTGGAAACTCAACTGAAAGACTATGAAAATGATGATTTCTTCACAACTGATGATACTGGAATGAGAAAAAAGGTAATAATTTGCATGAAGAATAACGGATGCCTTAAAGAGGTTTTGGAAGATATGATTTGCCAGTATGATATATTAAAATCCAAGCATGAATATGATCGGGAGGGGGGCTACACATCTTTCGTCTTTGCGTGGACTAGATGGATTGGCCAGTTAATTTTTGGTGAAAATGGCAGGCCAGCCCCTGTTATCGTGTGTGATGATGATTACCACTCTCAACTATCTAACGTTATCCAATGGCTTGGGTATCGTTTAATAGACGAAATGGAAAGGGTTTCGCGTACTGCGGTTCTGCATCAAAGTGTGAATCAGGCATCTGAAAATTTTACTTTGAATAAGAGGCCATACAATTTGAATATTGACAGTCCGCAGGCCAAGAAATTTAAATCAAGACACCTCAAGACAAACCGCTTGTACACTATGAATAGAATTGTAGGCGGTGTTATGGCACAGATTTGGTCCATAAACAAGAGAGGGATGAATGTCATTGGCAAATTAGAAAAGGGCACGAAGCCATTAACGGAAAAACAAAGCGCCCATGCCCACGTTCTATGCAAAATAGCTCTATCCTTAAGAAATGTTGAGAATCTCGAAGATATTCATCCCGCAGCTATAAAAATGATAAATAGGGGAGGTCTTTTCATTGCTAATCCAACACTTTTGAATCTTGTTTCCAAGATTTGTAAAATATTTGTTGACCATTACAGAATTTGGTCAGTTGGAGTTAATCCTAAAAAAACAACAAGTAATTATATAAAAAAAGGTTAATCATATCTATTGTTGTCACGGTATTTAAGATCTAAAAGAATTAAAAACTTTTGTTTACGGAGATATCCAACGTGATTTTATTAAAAACATTTAAATTTCTTTGAGACGTTTTGGGCCGCGGCTCATCATTCAGTCTGTTGAACTCATGTGGGTTCATGTTAATATAATACTCTAGGTTATTTTTTAGCAATTTTGTGGAAGTATTATATTTGGACGCTAGAGGGAATACCTTAAGGGTGCCGCGCGTGTTTTTTTTTAAATATATAATTATATTATTTATCTATTATTTTTTATAAGTTTGTCCACATTCCAATTATTTTTAAGTACATAACCTGCCTCTAAGTTAAAGTTATTTTTAAATTTTTTAATGTAGATACTCTCGGTAATCTTACGTTTATAGTAGTCTTTTTCTTGATGTATCATCCCAATTAATTTGGTGTGTTACATTGAATTTTAAGTGCATGTACACAGCGTTAGTTTCTTTTTTAATTTTAGCATTTCTTTTGTGTTCTTTAATTCTATCTATATTGGTGAAACAGAACGTAAATTAATAGATAGAATTAAAGAACACTACAGAGATGTTAAAAATAAAAAAGAAACTAACGCTGTGTACATGCACTTCAAATTCAATGTAACACACCAAATTAATTGGGATAATACATCAATCTTAGCTAAAGAAAAAGACTACTATAAACGTAAGATTACCGAGAGTATCTACATTAAAAAATTTAAAAATAACTTTAACTTAGAGGCAGGTTATGTACTTAAAAATAATTGGA
Organism: Phalangium opilio; assembly: GCF_054372755.1. Classification (NCBI taxonomy): domain Eukaryota; kingdom Metazoa; phylum Arthropoda; class Arachnida; order Opiliones; family Phalangiidae; genus Phalangium; species Phalangium opilio. Next base: position 2,433,789 of record NW_028324193.1, on the reverse strand, counting down.
ATGTGGACAAACTTATAAAAAATAATAGATAAATAATATAATTATATATTTTAAAAAACACGCGCGGCACCCTTAAGGTATTCCCTCCAGCGACCAAATGTTATACTTCCCCAATATTGCTATAAAATAACCTAAAGTAGTATATTAACATGAACCCACAATGTCCCACATGAGTTCAACAGACTGAATGACGAGCCGCAGTCCGAAACGTCTTAATAAAATCACGTTGGATATCTCCGTAAACAAAAGTTTTTAATTCTTTTAGAAGTAATTATATATTTTTCTAAAGCACAATGGACTGGGTGGAAAACTTTGAAATGGATTATGAAGTGCGTGGGTATGGGAAGGAAGGTAATTATGACCTGGATTCTTACTCTGCAAACCGATTTTTGCTCCTCCCACCTCATGCCGCGTGCAATTACTACAGTGACCAATATTTTACTTTTCTTTACAATTATTTTCCTTTACCCATGCATAAATCTATGGCATAAAATGACATTTCTTGGGGAAATCAAACGCTATATAACGGATATCCTTTTATGCGTCCCATAATTGGTATATGTTGATAGGAAAACCGACCACCAAGCAACAAATACGTCGGGGACGAGATGGTCCTGAGAGGAAAGACTCAAGAGAAGTCTTCGTAAATCAGCCCATTATTGTGCTAAAATCAAAAACTACTTTCCGTGTCTTGACAAAATTGAGCAGTTAATTCGAGAAAATGAAACGCTTAAAATTGAACTGAAACATCAATTTAGTGGCAATAGCATAGTGGTCCAAGAAGGTTTGGAACCTATTCAACCTAATAATCTTTTACGCCAGCTTTGTGAATACTGTATCAAGAACACCAAAGCCAAGTCCCCCAGGCATGATGATGTTATCAAAAATTTCTCAAAATTGTTGCTGATATGGGCAGGAAAACACTGCTATGAATTTATTTCGAAAAACGTCGGTCGGGCTATTCCAAGTGTGAGGCAAGTTGAACGGTTAATTACTTCTACTACTAAAGCTAACGAGGGGGAAATAAGAATTGAAGCCTTACAAAATCATCTAAGAAACTATGGAGATGAAAAGCGTCTGGTAGTGTTGAGCGAGGATGCAACTCGCTGTACAGCTAAAATATCTTATGATTCCGAAACAAATCAATGCGTTGGTTTTGTTCCTCCCCTTGACAGCAATGGTTTGCCCATTCCAGGATCTTCCCCATTTAGCGATTTGGAAAAAGCTCATAACTACATGCATTCTTCACAGAAAGCTGAGCTAGTGCACGTTGTAATGGTTCAAAGTTTGAAAAAAGGAGTTCCACCATTTGCGTTGATGATTTTCGGAAAGGATAATAAATATGGAAAGCAAGTCACGCTGGAAATACGTAGACAACCAGCTTAAAGAAAATGGAATCACGGTTCTTGCAGTGTCTTCCGACGAAGATCCAAAATATTTACAAGTCATGTGTGAAAGCCATCGCAACAATAAAGTGGTGTCAATAGCAGATATGATTTTAAATGCCCGGGATGCGTCGATCGCGTCTTTTCCATTGCTTTTCTTTCAAGATGCGGTCCACCTAGCAGCGAAAATGCGCACTAGACTTGTTCAGCCCAGCAACGTACTGGCTATGGGAAGTAATATTTGTAGTAAAGGATACCTCGACATTCTTTTTGAAGAAAAATCAAAACTTGATCACGGGTTGAAGGGAAGTGACTTGGACGTCAAAGACCGTCAAAATTTTGCAGCTGCGGAAAGACTTTATTCAGAAAAAACAATTGAACTGTTAAAAGAGATACCAGGTGCTGAAGGAACGCAACATACCTCTGTTCTGCCGTTTTTAAAGAATGATCTTTCTGTGATTGAGAGAATTAAAATGTTTTTCTGTGCTCTATATTTTTATAGAGGGTGGAAAGCATGGCTATCGCATCATGCGTAGTTTACTGTTAAGAACTATTTTATTACTCGAAACGCACACCTGTGCGTAGAAGTAAATGCCTACTCGCTCTTATTGTTTCATCACCGATTGCGAAAATCAAATTGCAAGGAAGCTTTCCTTCCAATGCTCCTTGGAAGCCAGCAATGTGAAGGATTTTTCAGAGCATCACGAAGCATGACTTCGGTATTCTCAACCGTAGTCAACTTTTCAGTTCACGAATTACTGTACCGATTGAGAAGATTAGATGTTTAAATGGAATTATCCACCGAGGACAACCATATGTTTATTCCAAGAGATAAGAAAAAGATTTTGATTGGTGTAAATTAAACTTCCGAGGAATTGGCAGATCTGGTTGATATATCCATGACAATTGCAGAAAGTAAAATTCAAGCACAAGATATATTAAAAAGTGTCGGAATACACAGCACACTTGAAGACCCCGCACATTGAGAGTTGCATAGTCTACATTTTGCAAAGCAAATTGAGGAAGTAGTTTTTGATCATGAGGAAACTGAGCTGCATTATGATGACCCAAATGATCGCTCAAAACTAGTGGCACCAAATGTTGATGATAACCAACCAGAAGAAGACGATCTTATTGTTTTAAACAAATTTTCAAAGAATGAATCTTTAGAGTCAAATACAGATATAGCGCTTCTACCCAACAGCCCGTACGTAAAATACACTACGAAAAGTTCAAATGCATCACCTATTATACGAAAAACTACTGCACTGTGGCTGCTTCAAGACCCTAACCGACTTTCGACCGATCGAACTTTACGTGTCAGAGGTTCCGATAAAAAACAGCACAGTTTTGTCCAAGGCAATGAAGAAGGACTAAAACCACGATCTACTATAAAAGTAGGTGATTTCTGCGCCTTCAACGTAGAAAATAATCTTATTTTGGGAAGAGTTCTCCAGTTTCGTTACCTCGAAGGTAAACGGAAATCGGATGTTGCATACAGCAGCATGTATGCAAATACAAAACCACCACCCAAGAATTCAGTAAGAGCATTGTGCAACTGGTTTGAACTCTATTCTGTTACTGATCACTATAAATTTAAACTGAACGCCATTCCTTACAATTACGCGGACATTAAATTTTACCTCTGTACAATACCAACAGAACTGCTTTGGTTTGAAAACGAAATTCTTAAAGTCGAAAAAGACCTTTATGACTTTATAAATCAATTTTTGAACAAATGATAAAAATATGAATTTTGTTACGTTATTTTACGCAACAGATGCGTTGGTGACCTACCACAAAGCCATGTTTATGTTAGCTAGGCAACATTTCATGAAGATTAACCTATTTGATATTAATCGAGTTATATTTAGTCTTTGAAATTCATACGCCTTCGTACTTCCAACGATGATGCATTTTAAAGTCAAATTTCGAGCTTTAAAGTCATTGAACGCGTTAATTCCAACTTTTAGATACTTATCAGAATTTTCAGCTTGATTATCGACTAAATCTTTTTAGGATTATATTATATTGCTTAAAGAAGAAATATTTTGTCTCTAAGCACGAACAGCACTAAAAATGAACCTGTAAAATTTTTACTAAATCGTGTTGGCATCCCTTTAAAATGTATCTAGGCACACGTACTAAGAATGTACAAATTAAAATGGTTTAAAATAACTAAGCCTATACCGAAAAAAGGTCTTAAAGCTAATATTGTCATATTGCTCTCAAATTCTTATCCCTAACAAATCTTCAAACCACAAACAATGATCAAATCCTAAAAAAATCTTAAATACCCGCCGAATTCCAAAAACCTCAAATTCGCAAAATATCTTCAAACCTCTAAGAAATCTTCAAATCTAAACAAATTATCGAATCCCTAGACAATTCTTTAAATCTATATCTATATAAATAGATAGTCCTGACTGACTCACTGACAGACTGATAATCAACGCTTGCCCTAGAAGGCTGAAAATTTGCAGGAACGTTAAGCTTTGTCCACATTGAGCTCGCGTTCGCGTGTTCGCGCCTTCGTCTATAGCGACGGCCACACCAGAAATACGCGTTCGCTCTCTTCGCTTTGCCATGGTTGCAAGGTTCGCAAGCTTGAAACGCATTCAAGCCACATATATCAAAACTTCTCGTTTTCAAAAATCGCGCCAGCCGCGGCTCCGAGGTAGCGAATATGGGCGAACGGACTCTCCGATATCTGCCAGCCAATCAGAGGGAACGCTGCAATACGTCATTGGGCTAGCTAGCATAAGCGTGCCACCAAGGGTTAATTTTACTTAGAGAGTGGAGTCAGTGGACTGTTAATTGTATAACATTATGATGGCAGATATTGAAATAATCGATGAGGAATTAATAAACGTTTTAAGAACGTTTCCTGAGCTTTGGAATAAAGCCTGTACTGCCTATAGAAGCAACAGGAAGAAAGATGGAACGTGGATTCGAATCTCCGAGAGGCTACATAAACCAAGTAGGAATAATATTTATTTAATAACTGATTAGTATTCAATATATCAAGTTTATTATTGTCAATGGTAGTTGATGATCTGAAATCACGTTGGAAATCAATAATAGCATTTTCCTTTGGGTCCTCGCGGAGCGCTCCCATGGAGGAATAAAACTAGGAGATCCTATTCTCCAAAAACAGTCTTCAACGAAGCTCGAAACTACTACTACCATTTTTATTGCTCCTTGGGAGCGCTCCGCGAGGACCCAAAGGAAAACGCTATAAGAGACAAATATGTCCGAGAGAAAAAGATTATGGATGCTTCGCAAAAAAGTGGAAGCGCTGCTTCCCACAGAGAGGCCTGGGAGCTTTTTGAGAGCTTACATTTTTTAAAGGACTCCATAAGTCATCGAAAGTATGTAAAAATGAATAAATTAGATCTTATAGACGCTTGTCATTAATTGAAAATCTATGTAGAACGAGCAACAACATGTTAAATGCTGAAAAACCACCGCATCAGGACGAACTTGTAATTGAGACTGATGATGGGGTGTTCAGTATCGTCGAAGACCAATTGAGGATGTCAGATGAAGAAACCAATAACTCAAGGCCAAGTACATGTCCTTCTAGTTCAAGTATTAATACTCAAAAATCGTCGTCATCCGAAAAACTAGAGCAGAATGAATGCAAGTCTTTAGGCAAATATAAAAGACCAAAACAAAAACCTGACCCATACGAACAATCTCTTCTAAAAATCTGGAAGGAAAACAATGATAAAATGAGAGGTTGTGATGGTGCTTCGGAAGATCCAGATAGGCTATTTTTACTCAGCTTAGAAAAGGATTTTAAAAGCTTAAATGAGAAAAACAAAAGAAAGGCAAAACATGCTCTAATGAAAGTCCTAGAGAACCTGATTGATATCCAAGAAAGAGACAATTCATTATCGGAAAACGACCATTGAGAATTTTTTTTATTAAAAATAAAACATTGATACTTTCAAATAAATCATCAGTCATCATTAATCGTGTGCTCTTGCTTGGTTTCCTACTTTACCATTAGTTGCAAAATAATCTTTGTACAAATCTCTAACTTGAATAGCTCCTCTTTTACACGCTCTACCACCTTGCCTAGGAAGTACTGTCATATTTTGTTTGCTATTATTTCTCCATTCTCCCTCAACCAAATGTCCATGTTAATCTAGATAATCAGCATACTTGACTGGGCAATAGAGACGCCTATCAGTGTGCTCTTCCTTTGTCATCAAGAAATTTTGTAAACATACAGTGGCTTTAACAACAGCTTCAGCATTCACAGGGTCAAGAGGCATCGCACTTTGTAGACATCTAAATCTAGAACTTAAAATACCAAACGAATTCTCGATAGTCATTCTAGCACGCGATAATCTGTAATTAAAACCATCTTTATCATCTGGCAGATTTCTACCTGGATAGGGACGCATTAGATTGGTTTTTAGCGGAAAAGCGGCATCAGCAACAAAACACAATGGAAGTTCGGGGCCATTTTCTTCTATTTTTCGTGGTTGTGGGAAGAACGTTTCGCTTTTCCCAACTCTGAAGCACCAAAAAGTATGAAAAGAAGTAAATTTTAATACTACAGCATTCGCTTTCAAAAAGTATTAGTTCTGGTAAAGTATATTTAATTTAACGCTATAGTGAAAATGTTTTTAGTACGATGAAAAAACACGAGATGACACTGATTTTCGCAAAACGGGTCTCAGTTTTGTGGGGGTCAAAATATCTTTAGCATATATTTTTCCCATGATGATGGGCTTGAAAAAACTCCCCTGGTGGCTATGTAAAATCTTTGCGCTTTCGCTGATAACCTTCAAAAAACAAAAACCTCTAAACTGTACACCTTCACTTAGCATAGGGCCTCCCGAGGGAAGGCGGGTATTTTTCTAGCTGAGAAACGCTGTATGATCTACCGTCTACTAGAGACTGAAAATAGACTCTATCCCCAGTAGCATTTCCTATTCTTTTTGTAGTCGGGTTATTCTTGGTACAGGTGGGTAGTTATCCCAATGCTTTAATTGTCAATAAACGTCTTCAAACCACCGTAAGTCGGATTCTCGACTCAAAACAGGACCAATAATCCACACCAGCAAAAAATAGTCGGGTCGACACCAAATCTGATCAATCGGCCCGATATTATTGGACTGTCGGTCCACAATACTTCATGTCTAGTCTATTGAGTAGTCGATGAGCACTCGGATAAGAATCAAGCGGGCTTAAAAAAAACTCAAAAGTAACTAATCAGGCAGTCATCAGAAAAAGAGATGTGCGTCACTAAACCAACTAAATGTATTTTCTGCATGGCCATGGCACGTCACTACACCGCCTTCAAACATTTTCGATATAGACAACCCTCTGTAGTGGAACTTACTAGGGGTTGATACACTGCCGTCACTGTGCATTCTCTTCGTTACATAGTTTTAGAGAAAAAAAATTGATAATTTTTGGGACACTTTTCCAAAATTGAGGTTTGAAGTGCAGCGTATGCCACTTGTTGCGCCTCACAGAAATAGATAGCACAAATTAATTTCGAATCACAGCTTAGAGTATGAAGTGTAGCTATGGTGGAAACCCGCCATATGGAGACTAGATGTTCTCATAACCATACCAAGCAGCAGAAACCAATCGAGCTGGGCCGACAACAAATCCGTTCGATGGGCCCAGTGGAATTATCTGACTGTCGTTCCACAATATTTCATGTCCAAGCCATTGAGCAGTCAAGAAGAATCCAGCGATCTTCAAGCCGACTGAAAACTATATTGTCAAGTTACAGTCGGAATATTGTATTAACGTCAATCTACCAACACAAAACTGACTAGTCGAGCTGCAGTTAGAAAAGGCGATGAGCGTCACTAAACCTACTAAATTGTTGTGAAAAGTGCCCGTCGTTGCGTAGCAGCTAGGATCGAATTGCAGTAGTGAGAGATTAATTTTCATACGGAAAGGGCACTACGTGTTAAGGCTGGCTAAGTTGCTGTTATTTATTTATAGTTGTTGAAAATTTCCCCTTTAAACTTCAATATTTAAATCTAGTTGTTTTTTAGTCACGAGTGTGAAAGACATACAGACTTTTACGATAATGATCTGTGAGTGTGTATATTTTTGGTTTATGTGTGGAGTCTGGGTAGACGAAAACACCTAATAAGCTAGGTCTGGTAGGCCTAAGACCTTAATATAGGTAAACGTTGGACCATCTCGATTATAACCTTAGCGAATTAGAAAACATAAATACTGCAGTGCATTAATAATAATAATAAAAAGCTTTTTATTCAGAAAATCCTTTTAAGATCATATCTTTTTTACAAAAGGGTGTTAGTTAAATAAAAATTTAAAACACTAAAGTTCTCAATGGATTTTTTCGTTCAAAAGAATTTCAATTCAGTTTTGAATTGTCCGATAGTGTTCAATTTTTAATAGCCGCTGGCAAGCAAATCATTCCAATGTATAATTCCGGTGTATTTGACACTCTTGTTTGTAAAATATACGAAATTAACAAGCCTTCTCATTGCTAATACGTAAATCTTCCTACGTGCATATATTTCTTTCAGGGAAATAATATCTTTACACAGAGCTTCCAACAATTTTCTGGTCTAGTTATCAATTCCTTTCGCTTTAGCTGTGTTGATAAGTTTTGTATGGATTTATTTTGCTTATTTTACGGTGGTCAAGCCAGTAGCCACAGGGGAAACCATGAAGTAATAATGCCCCCTCAAAAATATATTTAAGTTGGCCCCTAAGTGACCCCTCAAAATTTTCCAATGCCCCCTTATCATTTTCACTTTGCCACTGTAATGAATATTTTTATTAAAATAAAACATTTTAAAACTGTTTAGTATAGTTTAAAAAATATTTTAGAATTTACGGTCTTTACCCATGATGTATATCTGTGATATAAAAGGGTTTTTTTAACTTTGTCTTTATTCTCAAGATTTACACCTGATTCACTTGGGTGTTTTTACTTCACTCTTGAAATATATCCCTGATACATTAGATATTTTAGATGTATGTCTTTATCCTTGAGATATATACCGGGGACCCTATTCTCTAAAAATCTAAATCATTTAGACGAGGGTCCAAGGCGCTTAAATCCGTATTCTCTAACCCAAATCCTAATCGACATTTGGATCTCCCGCCAAACCTTTATCCAAACCAAATGTACGTCACTTCCTCTTTCATTACGTATTTTTACTCAGTGTTTATTGCTCAATTCTTTTGCAACGTTTAATATAAAAGTAAAATGTTTTTAAGCCTTGGATTTTTGCATGTTAGATTGTAATAATTTTGAAAAAATTAAGAGACGTCTTTATTTGATAGTTTAAGCTTATTAGGCCTAATTAATATAATATTAAGAATTTAAATTTGAAAGAAAAATTAGTGGATATCTTTTCTTAACTGCGTAATGATGCACATATTTTACATTTAAATTTTGGAAGTAAACATTTATTTTGTGTATATAAAATTCAGCATTAATTTCACTAAGACAATAAATTAATTACCTACAACAAATTAACTAGTACATATGTTTGTTATTAGAATTTAACTGGTTTCAAAACTAATAAGGTTTTGAACCGGTTTTTTGTAATTTAGTTAATAAAATTTGTGATTGTCGAATGGTCCATATTGTAAATTAACCAATGGTGGAACCAATTTTTTTAAAACTCATCGAAACTGAAATATCAATGAATCATCTACTGAAAGAGGTATCAACCTATTATTTTTTTTCAAAAGAAGGTAAATAAGGATTAGATGGCTTGCTGCTTCAAACAAGATTTTTAACCATGAATAGAATATTTTGTTAATTTTAGTCAAATTTAGATATTCGGTAATCGAGTTGATATGAATAAAGCTGTTTTTGCTCATGTCTACTTTAAAATTTAATCACAGATTTCGCTTACCATTTCACAAGCATAATAAACACTACTGAAGGACGCAAATCTATCTGTGAGCGGTGACAGTGACCAATATAGCAATTTGCCCAATTAATCAGTTTGAACTTCATTTGCACATTTCTATTCGTTAATTTGAAATGTTGCGAGAAAAATTTTAATGGAATATAAGTAGATATCTCTTTCAGTACATAAAAAAAATTGGTATTGGTATTTCAATTAAGCTTTGATATCAACATCGGTTAATTTACGATGGGTCTCGTACATAATCCCCCTGGACATAATCCCCCCGGACAAAATCCCCCTATTTTGGATTTGTCAAGACTTTTTCCCCCCGATTTTAGACGTGTTTGTACAAAATCCCCCCAGAGAAAACGTCCAGGACAAAATCCCCCAAAAGGAAAACTGTTCAACAAAATCCTACCGAAAGGATCATTTTATTGAAAATCCCCCAGATAATAGGCATTTAGAAGTAAAGGTAAACGGAAGCCCAAATCCAAAGATTATCTTTAATAATAATGCAAAAGTATAATTCACAAGAGTGAAAGGTATTGCAAACAATGTTCCTAAACCAAAAGAAGTAAACTACTGATTTTAATTTAACTTATTTCCAAAATTCCAATATTTTGGAAAAGGCGGCATTTTATGGTTAGTCAGCAATATTTTGGAAAAGGCGGAAATTTATGGTTAGTCAGCGATATTTTGGAAAAGGCGGAAATTTGTGGTTAGTCAGCAATATTTTGGAAAAGGGGGAATTAATGGTTAGTCAGCGATATTTTGGAAAAGGCGGAAATTTGTGGTTAGTCAAAAATATTTTGGAAAAGGCGGCAATTTATGGTTAGTCAGCGATATTCTGAAAAAGGCGGCAATTTATGGTTAGTCAGCAATACTTTGGAAAAGGGGGAAATTTATGGTTAGTCAGCGATATTTTGGAAAAGGCGGAAATTTGTGGTTAGTCAAAAATATTTTGGAAAAGGCGGCAATTTATGGTTAGTCGGCAATATTTTGGAAAAGGCGGAAATTTATGGTTAGTCGGCAATATTTTGGAAAAGGCGGAAATTTATGGTTATCAGCAGTATTTTGGAAAAGGCGGAAATTTAGGGTTAGTCAGCGATATTTTGGAAAAGGCGGAAATTTATGGTTAGTCAGCGATATTTTGGAAAAGGCGAAAATTTATGGTTATCAGCAGTATTTTGGAAAAGGGGGAAATTTATGGTTAGTCAGCGATATTTTGGAAAAGCCTGAAATTTAGGGTTAGTCAGCGATATTTTGGAAAAGGCTGAAATTTAGGGTTAGTCAGCGATATTTTGGAAAAGGCGGAAATTTATGGTTAGTCAGCGATATTTTGGAAAAGGCGGAAAATTATAGTTAGTCTGCGATATTTTGGAAAAGGCGGAAATTTATAATTAGACAGTGATATTTTGGAAAAGACGGAAATTTATGGTTAGTCAGCGATATTTTGGAAAAGGCGGAAATTTATAGTTAGTCAGCGATATTTTGGAAAAGGCGGAAATTTATGGTTAGTCAGCGATATTTTGGAAAAGGCGGAAATTTATGGTTAGTCAGCAATATTTTGGAAAAGGCGAAAATTTATGGTTAGTCGGCCATTCATACTATTTTCTCCATCATTGGTTCCGCTTTTCCTCGTAGGGGGAATACTACTATTTTTACTACTATCCTACTAAAAAAATTTCCACTTTGGAAAACGACCTCTAAAATAGGAATGACCCCTGAAGGGTTCGTCTCCAAGGTGGGGATATCGTTCCGTAAGCGGGGGATTTTGTCTCCAATTTGGGAGGGATTTTGTCTCCAGTTTGGGGGGATTTTGTCTGCAAATGGGGGGATTTTGTCTTATGCCCATTTGGACGGGGGGAAATTTTTGGGGGGATTATGTCCAGGGGGATTATGGGAGTCACCCAATTTACGATATGGGCATATGATGGTAGTCTGTTTATAAGATTAAATCGTTACTTTAAGTATCACTAGACAGTATCTGCCTCCAAAATTGAGAGTTAGTAACTTTACAACCATCTCCTCATCACAGGATATACAAGGGTCAATTTCTTATATCATTGACATGTCATAATCTGACGAAGGCTCGCTATAGCTCAGTCAACATGTGGCAAGGCCTAATACCGTTTTGCTTGACTGTCGCCGTCAAATTCCTTTGAAAGCATAGATCCACCCTTGATTATTATTCCTAAAAACACGTTGGATTCGTAAACCTCGACGCGCACCACGATTGGAAGCATTAAAATGCAAGAAGAACGCAATGACCGCATACATTTTTAGTAAATAACATTTCTCACTACTGCTGTTTTAGGGGCTCAAGCGACCGAAAGACGGCGATAAAGAAAAATTCTCCGGAACGTTAAAGGGGTAGTTTCGAGGGAAAGAAATTCAAATGCAAGGCGCGTCCCTTCAACGAAAAACATAGAATTCGTAAATACGGACGTTTTACGCAATTATAATATTGAAATTTTATAGAATTAATTAATATTTAAGAAAACAAAGCACTCATTTTAAAAGTACGACGGTACGAGATGGCAACAAATTATTTTTTATTAAATGCCAAAAATCAACGGTAAGCCAATTTTTAAGGTAATTTCACCGCCTTAAGAAAAAGTGCAAAGTTTAGAAATAGATTGTGGGACAATAAAAAGGTGGAAAATTATGAAATTAGGCTTATATTAAAGCTTGGAACCTACTTAATATTATATTTAAAATCCAGCCATGTGCAAATCCTCAAAAAATATGAAAATGACATCGAAAAAGGACCCACTCTCAAATTTTTTCACCTTAAAGAAAAAGGGTGGCGACAAACGGGGTGAAAAACGGGAAAAGAGCTATCAAATGTTTGGATAGGGTTTGAACCAAATGAAATGGGATTTGGAGTTACAGAATACCGATTAGTGTCATTTGGAGATGAATTGACCCCAAATCATTTGGAGATGAATTGACCCCAAATCATTTGGATTATGAACGATCCAAATGTAGTTAGAGAATAGGGTCCCAGGCCACAAAATCAGAGAGGCATGCATTAGATCGTTGCTATGTGTTGTCTAATTGGCCAACTGAACACTAACTCGCGCTATAATCTAGCATAGGGTTCATTACATGACATTGGCTAAGTGATGTCTAATTGACCAACTATATACTTTGACTCGCGCTTCAATCTAGTACGTTAAAATGATATCTTCACCAACTCTGTTGTAATATCAATTCCATGCTACATAACATGATATAGACATGCGTTAGACTCTCGCTAATTGATAGCTATTTGATATATAGAATTTCGTTAGTTAAATTGCAGAGTACGTAACATGACATAGGCATGTATTATAATAACGTGTATGCTCGACTGTTGTTAATTAAATTGCGTGTTACATAGTATGGCGTAGACACGCATTAGATCGTAGCTAAGTGATGTCTAATTGCCGAACTTTACATTAACTCTCGCTACAGGTGCATAACATGTCATTGGCTAAGTGATATCTTATTGCCCAACTATATATTCATTAACTCGCGCTAAATAATAATAATATTAATTGTTCGCCACCTACGAAGAATGGCGCACAACATTCTTATTGTTATAAATAAAAGGTGCTAACGGTAATAATATTTTATCATTTAGTTTTAAAACTACAAATAATATGGAGCTTGACAGTGATAGTGAAGGATCAGATCTGGTGCTGCAATTAAGGGATTATGAAAAACTAGTGGAGTGCATGGTTTTGCAACAATATGTTAAAAGCAAAATCAAGTCCACCCCATTTTTAAAAAAATTAAATTTTCAACCATTCTGAAAGCCCTCGTGCAATATGCTGCGAAATTTCCAGCATCAAACTGGAGTCAGCTTCTATCAAAGGGAATGACAGTCCCGATAAAGTATGGAGGTTCGTCGCTGGATTAGCGATGAGATAATATGGATGGTAGGTTTATGTCATCTAAGTGTTTTAACTATTTTTTTAGTAAGTTTAAAACCGTAGATGATATATGAAGATGATATAAAGTATTTAAAAATAAATTTTGTTCTAGTGAGAATAAAGATTTTCCTCGTAATTATGCTGCAAGCTTGCGAAAGTATTTTTTGATGGAGAGAGCGCCTGGCTCCATTTCTTACGGAGATGGAATTTCATAATTTATGGTGAAACATTTCGGTAAGGCACACACTGCGCCACTTTTGTCGTTGGTACCGCCGGGTGATATCGGAAGAAGTATTGCTTTTCAAATTTCTCTGTAATTTAAAATCATAAAAGATATGTCTCCAAAATTTAAAAAAAACCCTTCTTCTACCTCTTAAATACACTAACTTATTCAAAGGAGCAAAGTCCAGAGGATGTATTGATGGAGAAACAATTGAAGAGCGTAAAATAAAAAAAGAAATACGCCCAAACAACAAAGATGATGACGAAAATTCTAACGAATCCCGTACTGTTGAAGAAAAGTCTAACGATTCCCGTAAAGTTGATGAAAATTCTAACGAATCGCGTAATTGTAACGAGAATTCAAACGATTCAGAATTCGTTAATGAAATTTGGCCGCCAGATGAAGACGATAGCTTAGCTGAAAACGAAATGGAAAATTCCCTTCAAAGTGAATCTGAACCGGACGAGAAAGAAAACCCTCTTCAACCTGAAAACATGAAAGATGAAGATGAGTTTCAAAGAAAGAAAAATAGTCAAGAGTTAGAAAAAAACAGAATTTCAAATAATGAAAAATAGAGAAGAGTACCAAAAGCAAAGAAACAGAGATGATTTTGAAATGTCGGAAAAAAGAAAAGAGCTTAAAAACCAGAAAAATGAAGATCAAGATGGAAAAAACAAACATTTAAATTGAAAAAATCAACCAATCGAGGAATAGAATGAAGTCGAAATGGATAGTAGTAAAGATGCATTTCTATCAAACGAAAATTCAATGCATTCAGGATTCAACAAAATATTCGGTAAGTTATGAAACAAGGATAATTTTGTGTTTTATTATTTCTATTGTCTTTTTACCAGGTATAATGGAAAATCTCAGAGAAAAACCCGCAGCTAGTACAGATGTAGAAATGACAGCACACGACCTCGAGTTGAAATCCGCCGTAGCCTCTACTTCCAATGCCTTTATCCATGAAAGGTTCTGAAAAAGTGGAACATCAAGACAAAGGTTAAATATTCTAAAGCATAAGTATTTACTATAAGGTAATGTAAATTTAATTTTTGTAAAAAGAAGAAGCTCGGTGAAACGTTTGAAAAAAGAGCTGCGGAAGCTGGAAAGTAAATTGACCAAACTAAAATGATAAACCTTTCATCTCTCATTTTGTTTCTTGTAAACATTAAATATGCCTTCCTTTTTCAAATTTCGTTGTTTCCTTTTTCGAGTTTATTTTATAAAAAGAATGATAATAATCCCTATAATATACATACATACATATATAATAAACATGCCTTTCTATTAGTATATAGGCGTCTTTCCAAACTTTTGCTTTGTTCTCTTTGGTTTTATAAAGATGATTTATGAATAAAAACATTTCGCTAAAGACGTTTTACATCATTCATTGCTTTACTTTTCTTGTAGTCATAACTCCTTGCAACGGTTTCGCCCTCCGACCCCGTTGCAGACGACGGAGAGTTGCACTTTGACTTTATATTTTTGCAGGGAATATGTTCAGCCCGTATGCTTCAGCCCTCTCCGTCGTCTACGTCACTTCCCTCTTCGTTTTCGTCTCGAGCCGAGATTTTTTCTTAGACGCGACGGTTCGAGATAGGAGAATTCTTTTTGACTGCCGAGGAGCACAGTCGCTCCCCGCAGATTACTCCGAAATTATGGACAGCGTTGTATAATTTTGTCGCGATATCCCAGAGTGGAACGCGTTAAGTATTTTAAACTTTGTCTTCTTTTGATCTCAAATAAAATCAGTAACATGAGCAGAAGGTATGAGTAATTTCTCTGATTAAGATTCCCAGTTGGATTAGGCTTATTTTAATCTCCGTTTTTCAGACTTAACGTTGTCACGAGGTTCCCCTTAGTTAAAATCAGGGCTGACTAACGTCCTGTAACGGAATTCTCTTTAGCGACCGGCCAAATTAAATTCATACAGGGGCATTCTGTTGCAAATGGTGCCGTGCCCGTTCTTTTGAACCTCGGTTATTGTTTCTTGCGTCCCGTCGCTTTTCTTTTCCGGAGGGTCTAGTTATACGTGAGTTCCAGTTTGAGCGAGATCGCCGCCATCTTGAACACCCTCCCTTCTAGAACATTCGAAGGCGCACTTCCCAATTTTAAGTTTAAATCGCTTTGAATCATAGATTTTATTTATCCTACAATTGATTTAGATTAGAATTATTTATTTTTAGAATTAAATCTCGTAATAAACCAAATTATTTTTTGGATAGATTGAGTTTTTGAATTTAATTATTTTTGAAAATTATAATGAGTAATCCCGAATCGTGCCCAAAGTTAAATTTATATCGCGATAGTCAGGATTCGGACATTTCGTAGGTTTCCTCCCGTGATTCGGAAACTTCGCAATCCACGTTGCTGGTAGCTAGGCCTAACCTCGTGGTCGGGAACATCCTACGTCCCTTTTGGCTAAGCGAAGCAAATATGGCGAGTGCCTCTAACCCTAATGATGAACCCTTATGGAATGATAATTTAGATTTAAGTCCAATTTTAAATACTGAGGAAGAAAGTATAGCAAATCCCCCTTATACAATTCCCAAAACAGCTGAGGACGAGTCGAATAAACGTTCTAGAAACTTAGCATTATTCAATCGCCCCACCCGAATATACAACCCCCATGGGGCAATTAAAATTCAAACTAGACATCAGGGAGTATCCCTGATTTATCGAACTTAATGGAACCCCCACAAACTAGTCAACCCAAAACTAGAGTCGAAATAGTTCAAGATAGTTCTTACACAAAGGCCAAAAGATTTATGAATAATTGGGCCCCAACTAGTCAAGAAAATCCCCCGGTAATGTCCACTATACCATATACAGTACCTACTACCTCTCCGTGTGGAACAATTCCACGTAGTAGCTCAGTTATATACACAAATGCCCCTCTTAGACAGAACATAGCAAATCCCGTACCTGTAGAACAGACAAAGAGACCAACTAGACAGGCTCCTAATATCCAACAAGAAATTCCTGCTCAAGGCTATAGTCAGCCCCCACGAATGTCAGACCCTCAGCCACAACTAAGCAATCCAAATTGTGGAGGTGCCAACAGGCTGCATTTTTAACCTCGATTATGCAATCATTCTCGAATATGGAAATCGTTAGCCAAGGCGGCGTAAAAGGTTTAGATCCCCGGAGAGACTAGCTTTTTACGGCAGGCAAAACGAGAGTGTACCGGAGTTCCTTAGGCAGTTTGAGGGGTACGCAACTTTTCATAAAATCAGTGAAGACGAGAGAATGCATGTTATTCCCCTTTTTTTAAGAGAAAATGCCCTATACTGGTTTCGATCCCTACCTCAAGGAATGGGATGGCCCGAATTTAAAGGGAGACTGAAACGTCATTATAAAATTGAGGATGAGGAAGCTAAGGTTAGAATAGACTTAAACAATAGGCAACAAAAACCCCATGAGTCAGTAGATGAATTTTTCAGATATTTCGCAAGGGTAAATCAGAATCTACATCTTCCTATACCGGATGATGAATTACTTATAATGATGAAAATAAATTTAAGAACTGAATTTAAAGAGCTCCCGATGTTTATCCCCCTGTACACTACTGCGGATTTACATGACGCTTGTTTAAAAATCGAACAAACGTTAGGCCTAAATAAACCCAAATCGAGTCAAAACCCAATCAAGACAAATCCTGATGAGGAAAAAGCTCAACAAACCCCTGAGACTCAAGTTAGGGCTCAAAAATATCAGGAACCCATAATAAGCAGAGAATAACCAGTATATCAGATACAACACCAAGTAGTCTCACAGTCACAAATGAAACCCCAACCCCAAGAATGCCTCCACAGCCAGTTATACAGCAGGTAGCTCCCCAAACAACGGTTTATACCCCAGTAACAACTCCACAAGGGTACATCCCGCACATGGGAACATATTACACAAACACGGACACAAACTTCGAGCGGTTCATCCCTCTTGGGAACACAACCCTCCCTCTTCCGGAAAAATCCCAAAATCCTTTCCCTGTCCAATATGTTCCTCAAAGCTACCCAGCTCCAAATTATAGAGCTCCTTTCCCGAGACCCAATCCCCAAACAACGCAATTCCACCTTGAGTCAAGAAATCAACCAAGACGACAAAATCTACAACGAGACGAATATCCTCCCCGGACTCGAGTCTTCGAATCAAGAAACCCAGCAAATGAAACCAGGGAACGAAAACCCCGACAGCTAGCCCTTCCACCAGTTCCAAGACGTCAACAGAACCAGACCCAGGAAGGACAAATCCCTCCGGTAGTCAACCAGGACGCCCGACCAAAAACCTGTTTCAACTGCGGTGGCTTGGGTCACTACGCAAACGAGTGCCCGTCCGCCAGAATGGATAGAAATCGAGGTCAGTTTCCGGGAAACGCCAACTCGGGGGGAATACCAGAGGACGTTTCCCTCCCGCAACTCAATAGTCCTTGAAGAAGAAGACCGAATTGTGACCACACCACTTCACCTGGCCACAATTCAAAGAAGAGGACTCCCAAAGAGGAACCCTCATTTAATAAAAATAAAATTCGAACACACAATCCTTCATACAAGAATCGATAATGGTGCTGAAGTATCCATGATAAGCCTAGACCAATGGAGGGCCATACAAAGATTTAGAGGAGAAAATAGACTAGATCCTAAATCAGAAAGATCAGAATGCATAGTCATGGGGAACGGACAGTACTCTTTTACTAAAGGATCAACAGTACTAAACTTTGAAATAAAATTTGAACAAGACATCAGTAGAAGATTTAGTCAAGAGTTCTATATTGTCCCTTCATTCCTTTGTGACGCTATATTAGGCCAAAATTTCCTAGAAGATTGGAATACCATTATCGATTTTGGAACTTTAACATGCTCAATAAATGGACTAACACTGAAACTATTGGAGGTGGTGGAGGACAAATTACCCCCGTCTTCTCAAATGGTCGCTAACGTAACCGAAGCAGTTGAATCAAGCAGAAGAGAGAGTTGAAGGAACTTCTTAGATTTCCTGAACTATTTAGTGACAAGTTAGGACGAACCAGTCTGGTCGTCCATGAAATACACACAGGAAGCGCTAAGCCTACACTTAAAAGGCCTTATCGAGTTAGCGACGAAAAGAAGAAAATCATAGAACAGAATATCTACGAGATGCTAAAGGATAACATCATCAAACCATCTACCTCGCAATCCTCGAACAGGACGACCGATCTGGAACAGGAAAGAAGAAATATCGCTTCTGCATCCACGTTCGAGAATTAAACGCTATCACCGCCAAGGATCCCTATCCCATTAATCGAATCGACGAAACATTAAGTAAGTTGTAGAAACCTAAGTACATAACAGCCTTGGATCTGAAGTCAGGCTACTGGCAAGTCGAAATAGAACAAGGAAGCGCCCCCAAGACCGCCTTCATCACTCACGCCGGTAAATACGAATTCAACGTTCTCCCTTTTGGACTTTGCACCGCGCCAAGTACCTTCTAGCGCCTGATGGATGAAGTTTTCCGAGATAGAGAAAATTTCTCTATCGTCGTATACCTAAATGAGTATCCTGCACTTTCTGATATGAGACAAGTAAGTAAAAATGTTTAAGATGATTAATTTGTAAGACGTTGATTTAGAATAAAAAATATTTTGGTATTTTACGTATAAAACACGTGATAACTGGTTAAATATAGTACATGTATTTTATTTAATCACATGTTTTTTTCCGTGAAAAAACCATAACTTTTTTTAGTAACAAAGTGAGGATTTTTTGTATACCGGTTGTTTGACGCATAAGTGTCGGTTCTTTAAATTGGTCAGTTTTATTATACAAAAATTTTCCGATAAATATTCTTCAAATTTGAAAGAATTACCAAAATTAACATTGATGTAAAATTGGAATCAGCGTTAGAGAAATACTCGGAAAAAATTTGGACATTTTCCAAAGTGGCACCAATGAAATCTGAAATACTTGCAGAAGTGAAAAAAGGAGGTCCAGAAACTATGCAAAGTAATTGAAAGAATACTTGTTAAACCTTAACTTAACACTTTTATAAGTACCAGTTTTGAAATTTCTCTAGGTGTTAAAAATTGGCTTTCCATATTATTAATACCTAATCTGCTTAAAGAAAATCATGAAAGGATTTTTATCACAAGAATGATTTTTTACGAATACCAAAGATTCCTCTCATTGTACATTCTGGGCCAAAAAGTTTGTCCGGCTCGGATTACAAAATTTTTGTTGATGGAACAGAAGTGACACAGGTTTCAAACTTCACAAACGCCATGATGACTCTAATTGCAACTTATTGGATTTTTGATGTGCAGTATTACTCTGGATCTTTCAAAACCCTAAATTTTATAGAAGCTAGCTTTTTGGAACTAAATCATACTAAATGCAATTTCCAAGTTAAAAAAAAAAGAAAACCAGATGCATGAAAGAGTCAATATGAGATTGATGTTAAAAATAACGATGATCTATTAAATAATTTGTGTTTATGGGTAAATTTTTTACTCCAGGTCTATTTCTTTATTAAAGTACGAAAAGGTGCGGCATTTATCCGGAAATGGTTTACACTCAATCCCCGAGTAAACCCCAAATAGATGAATAAGGCACCGGAAAGCTGCAGGATTTAAACCAGAAATAGTTTAAACGCAACCCCTGATTAAACCCCAAAGAGTGCAATGAAGCACCTAAAAAGAGCCGTGTTTAAACCTGAAATGGTTTAAATGCAACCCCTGAATAAACACAAAAGAGTGCAATAAAGCACCGGAAAGGCGCCGTGATTAAACCTAAAATGGTTTAAATGCAACCCCCGATTAAACCCCAAAAAGTGTAATGAAGCACCAGAAAGGTGCCGTGTTTAAACCGGAAAAGGTTTATTTGCAACCCGATTTTAAACCTCAAAGAGTTCAATAAAGAACCGGAAATGGTTTAATCGCAACTCCTGATTAAACCCTTAAGAGTAACATAAACAACCGGAAAGAAGTCGCATTTAAACCCTAAAGGGCTATTACCACGGTTTCAATGAACACCCTTTGTTTTATCACACTCCCTTAAGGGTGAAAATCAAAACCAAACTGACATATACCTTAATGGTTGAAATTCAAACCGTTATTTTTTACACATTAAGGCTAGTTTAACTTAGGCTCCCAGGTCTTTGTCTATACCCTTCCAATAGACGTAACTGCGGGCCATCGATTTCTTATTCAAAATACCCGTGTGGTTTCAGTGTAATTCATCTAAAATTTGTGGTCGACATTTGGCCGGAACGATGATGCGCATTCCATGTAACAAGCAAATGCGGGTTACTGTAAGATCATCTCGCTTGGGGAAATAAAACTACATTTCGACGTCCTCCTTCGTTAATTCAGGTCAACCGTTCAAATTATAGTCCGAAACGCGGGATAAAACCGGATCCGTGCGGGTTGAATTGGCTATGTCATGACTAGTAATGGGTAAGCAGCCGATCTGGTTAATGTTGAAGTGAGCGGCTCCATCTAGCTTGTCCTATGGAGTGGATATAATTTCATGCTTATATTCCGGATACATTTGCCATATTATTTGATTAGATCCAGAAATGAACGCAACTGAGATACTTTGACTGATACAGGCCCGTTTTGTATGGCAATTATGATCTTAGGATTTGAGTTTAAGCCTTGAGCATAGATAATATGTCCCAAGTATTCGAGCTTTTCGACAAAAATTTGCATTTGTCATTAGGGGCTCGTAATCCAAAATCTTATAATTGTTGAAGGACCTTCTCTTGATTATCCAAATTTTCTTTTTCCGTTGCACCGCTAACGACTTTATTATCCTGAAAATTGCTAGCGGAGTTCACGTTTGACAAAACTTGTTCGAGTCATTTTTCGAAAATAGCTGGAGAAGAGGCTATACCACATGCTAGTCTGTTGACTCTGTATAAACCCATGGTTTGGTGTAACGTTTTCCTTTTGACAGTTATTCGAACACCTCTTCAATCCTGGGCATAGGGTGTTGGTCAACCTGTAATGAGGGATTGACAGTGATTTTGTGGTCCTCAAAAATTTGGATTGAGCCCTTAGGCTTAACAATGAGTACAACTGGTGTAGCTTAATCACAAAAGGGCAATGGCGTTATTATTCATTCCCTCTCCAGACGCTACAGGGGGGTGCACGGGTACATTGTACCCCGTAAAAGTTTACTAGGGGGCCGAAATATGTCAGAAAGGGTGCCAAATTTATAATCAAAAGGGCGTCAAAATGATACTGAAGTAAGTAAAAGATGAATAGACCATTGCGTTACTACGCGCAGCGCCGTTTCCCATCGTAGTGGCGGAGCCAAGAGCCCATCTTGGCAGAGAAAAGAGAGAGGCGAGAGGGAGTAATAATGTGAATAATTGAGTTGGCTCGCTTCGGGGTATGACTCCCCTCTCTTTGGCGCTCGGTTAGGCATTCTTTACGGACGCCGCTTTATTTAAAAACCGGCTTTGAACTGAAAGTGGTAGTGTGGTAACCGACGCCAATCTCGCTAGCGCGTTAGCTAGAATCGAGCGAAAGAGATAAAAACTCCTACCGTCCATTTTTCCTTTCTAATTCACTAGACTACTACTAGGGTCGCGTCACGTGGAAAACCTCTCACCTCTCAGCGCGACTCATGCCTCATGCAGCAAGTTTTTCGTCGCGTATTATTGGCAATTGGAAAGGCTATGATATATCGACGACACTCTTTTCAACATAACGGGGTCCTTCCATAACTCATGGTGTATCTGTTCTAGCTTCTCTACTTTTCATTTATTTACGGCGCAAAATATGGAGTTATCTAAAAACAAGAAGTTGTCCGGAAGTCAAAATCGTAAAAGAAAACAAGCCAGAAATTTAGAAAAATTTAAACTTAAGGAGAAACTTTCCAAATTTTTGAAATTAAATCCTTGTGATTAGGTCAGAGTGTTTGCAACCGTTTATTGTCATCCCGTTTATCATTTAGCCCAATATTTATACTTATGGACCCAATTACTCAGGTCCATTACTGAGATCCATTATAGGTTGGAATTTAATTTTACATTTTACTTTAGGTGATAAAACTTTGGAAACAGTACAGTTTTCCAAAGAGTCTGAAAAATGAGAGGTTATTAATGGAAATGTAAAAAGTAGTAAAGCCAAAACGACAAGTTCTTCCACAAAAGAAGATGAAGGCAATGAAACTTCTACACCTGAAAATAACATCGTGGTTGATTCAATTGTGAACAATGATAACTATCAGGTTAAATCAACTTTAACCGAGCCGAAAGTTTCGCCAAAATCTGTGAATCATATTGAGAAACTTGATATTTTGCTTGAGAAAGTTGAGACCTATTCTCCTCTTGGTGCCAATTCTGGCTCTTCATCACTTGAGACCGATGATCCTGATTCAGGCCCTTTACCCGCTAGTTCGTTTGAGTCCCACGGCATTGGCCTTTCTTCCTCTTCCATTAGATCGCCCAATGAAGATAACAAATCTTTCAAGAAAATGTTGTCTGGCAATCAAATTTCATCCAGTCTGAGCCTTATGACAGTCTCAGAGCCAAAATTTGAAAATACCCAAAACCAACAGAACAAAGACAAGGTTGTAAAGCGAAGTCATCAGCGAATTTAGCGTCAATTTCGAAAAACCAACCTCTAACAGTCCGTGATGTTCAGGTGGGCCGTCGAATTTTCAAGTTTAAAAGAGAATGGTACCGGTAATTTCTTTGGATACATTACGATGTCAAAGTTAATGGCGTTCTTTGTTGGGAGTGCCTTACGGCCATAAAATAGGAACTAGTAAATCTTAGGCCCAATGCCAGCACAATTTTCACCCGTGATGGGTTTAACAAGTGGAATAAAGGATCGGAGACATTAAATAAACAAGAAAAAAGTCAATTTCACAAGGAAGCTGTTGCAAAGGTAGCAGCATCACGATCCATATCTATTTGTTCACTTATCGATGACGTTCTATTGAAGCAATAGAAGGAAGCTAGGGTGGCGCTTGAGGCGCTTTTCGAGTGTGTTCTGTACCTTGGAGGTCAAGGACTGCCATTTCGTGGTCATTATAATGAGTCTGGAAACTATTTTCAGCTTAGTAGAGTATTGTCTAAACACTTACCAGAGGTTGAGCTCTTTCTGCAAGGAAAGAAGAATTTACTTGCCCTGAAGTCCCAAATGAAATGCTTCAATTGATAGCAAACACTGTTATAAGATCTATTCTTGAAGAGATCAAAAAATCAAAATATTTAACCTTTATCGTAGATGAGACTTCGGATGTAAGTGGAAAAGAAAAAGTTTCCATTAATATAAGAATTTTTCATGAAAACTTTGAAACAGAGGAGTTATTCTTGGGGCTCTATGAGACTTCCTCGACAACGGGTCTCTCGCTTGTTTCCCTGATTTTAGATGCTTTAATTCGATTCGATTTACCATTGTCGAAGCTTAGGGGCCAGTGCTACGATGGAGGTAGCAATATGAAAGTAATAAAGAAAGGGGTTAGGACTAGAATAGCAGAATAGCAGTTTACGTGCACTGCAGCAACAATAGTCTAAACTTAGCCATCCAAGAAAGTGTCCGAGCCATTCCTTTAATGGGTCAATGACATAGGCGAGATTATCAGAGGTTCTCCTTAAAGGAGAGCTAATTTTCAAAACAACATTGCAGAGTCTGATAGTAACAGAAACCAAAATCACGTTACTACCCCCAGGCCGCTTTGCCCAACTAGGTTGAGTCTCCGTACTTCCTACATTAATTGCATTCTTAAGAATTACGAGTCTATATTTGACTTTCTCGATGAAATTTCCAAGAGCAAAGACTAAAGATTCGAAACTGCTAGTAAGTCAAGAGGACTGGTCGATCAAATTTATACGGCTGAAACTTATTTGGGATATCTTATTTGCCATAAGATATTATTCCTTGTGAGAACCTTAGCGTTGTCTTACAAAAGTCGACCTACTTACAAAACTTGATAACGGAGGACCACTACAATTTCTAATGGGGTGAAATGTCCAGTTCTTGTGAAAAATATGATTTAGAGAAATCATGAAGGTCCCAAAAATATTACAACACAAGAAAAATGCGTCTGCAAACCACCACTTTGACACACTGAAGGAAAAACATAGAGCCATCAATTTTGAAATGGTTGACAAAATAATTTCTGAACTGAACAGTAGGTTTGATCAATCCGGTTTCAAAAAATACAAGGAACTGGAAGAAGCACTTCTTTTGAGCTCAGAAAAATGGTCTTATTCAATTAATGAAACTCTTGCCGATTATGAATTTAACGTTCAGCGTTTTAAAGTGCAGCTTGATATCCTATCAACAGTAATACCAGAGAGATCAACCTTGAAGAATGTAGTTCTTGAGTTAAGCAAGTTGCACGACGAAACCCAAAGTCTTTTCCAGGACGTTTGCAGCTTAATTCGTCTGCTTCTCGTTGTGCAGAAAGAAGTTTCTCCATGTTGAAGTTTTTTAAAACCAACTTACGGGCAACAATGACTCAAAAAAGACTAAATAATTTAGATATTATCAACTCATATCCAGAAAGGATTGATAAGATGGACAAAAATTTGTTGTGCAGAGAATTTTCCACAACCAACACCTATCGTACAACGGTTTTTGGAAAATCGTAATTATTCACCATATATTTCACTGTAATTAAAATACGTTTCAACCTTGTTCTATGTATTTTTTGAAATTTTCCTTATTTTTAGTGAGTAGGCGCTAAGATCCATATTTAGACTGTACCCCCCTAAATTCAAAACGTTCCTCCGCGCCTGACATTGCACTGATAAAAATGAGCGTGCTTTCGGCATTCAAAAATGATGGTGACAGTTCATTTTTGAACAAGGAGTGTTTTAGCCGTTCAAAACTAACCCCGAGCATTCATTTTTGAACAACCTACCATCATATCGATCAAAACTTAACACTAGCAATCATTTTTGAACAGCTTATATATTACCATTCAAAAATGAATCTTTATCCATTCAATTTTGAATATCTGCCTTGCGCTAATGAAACGTTCAGACATGGTCGTTTTGGCGTTCTAATAGGATTGCATTAATATTCAAACTTGAGCGTTTTAGGCGTTCAAATAAGAACATTTTGTCGTTCAAATGAGATTGTTCTTGGAGTTCAAACAAGAGTGTTTTTGGCTTTAAAACAAGAGCATTATGGGCGTTCAAACGGGACTGTTTTTGGTATTCAAAATGAGAGAGGATTTGGCTTTTTAACGACAGCGTTATCAGTGTTCACACGGGAGCTTTTTTTCTGTTCAAAGGAGATATTTTTGTGCGTTTACGAGAGATTTTCTTGCCGAGATTTTTGGGTGTTTTATTTACAGTGGTATAAATCCAGGTTTATTTAATCAAAATTTTAATATTATAATTCAACAAATCATTTTTATTATACTTTGATGTCCAAGAACATAATAACTTGCCAATTTTTCTTTACCATAACTCAGTTGATTTTCTAGGCTCGGACTATTGATTTTTCCAGGAACACACAGCCACAAATTACGAAATATTATTAGAAAATGGAGGTTAAAGCTATACTAAATTACTTGCTTAGCTGATTAATTACATAACTAAGTTTGTTAGGCGATCGTCCTCTCTAAATAATCTTGAAAACTACTAGCTAAGTTTATTTACAATAAGCACCTGCCGTTTTCAAAATATTGCTTGTTTTATAGGCTAGGTCAGTATGTGATAGGGTTAGAAAAGGCTTGGGTTACGTTTGGTAAGTGTTAGGTAAGACGTCGTTTAGGTTAGGTGTCTTTAAGACCTACGATTCCAAATTTTAAGTATTTAACATTTTTTTTATCGTCGGTATCGTTTAAAAATAAAATATTTGCCAATGTCTTTTTATAGGAGCTATATTAGGTTAGCAAATTATATTTGGGTACTCGTTCTATGTTCACATCTCTTTGCAGCGTTATGTAATGCATATCACTGAAAAATAATAATAAATATCAACGAATTATTTTATAACGGTATATTTCTTCAATTAAAAAATATTTCATTCTTGTAAACTATAGGTTTTGCTTAATATTTTACAAAATACTTGGTTTTAGTGCCAATTTCACCTAGCCACTCAATCCTTATAGGTTAATTAGATTTTGCAGGACAAGATAGAATCTTTCCGTTTCCGGCAATTACAAATTTAAATTTCACCGGGAACATTTAACCCAAGATGTTGGTCACATTTGATGAATCCAACAATTTGTGGCGTTTGTCGGCCGAATGGGACTTTGGTCGTGTGGGAGGAAAGCGGTTAAATACCATAGTCAAATCAACTTGAAATGCTGTAAATATGGTACTAAAATGAGGTAAACTTTGTGAATAGAGGCTTAAATGGTATTGATAAGGGCAAATAATATTTTTAAATGGCGTGAATTGATCACACGAAAATCGTTCTCGTTAAATTGTTAATGCAATCCTATTATAACTGAAACAGTTACGTATGAACGCCCATTTGTTCTCGTTTGAACGCCAAAAGCGCTTACATGTGAACGCCAAACACACTCTCGTTTTAACGCGAAAACTCTATCGTTTAAATGCTAGTGCAGTCATATTTGAATGCCAAAATGACCTAATCTGAATTCTTCATTAGCGTGAATTTTTGAATATAAATATTGGCGTTCAAATATGAACACTTCAATAACGTGTACAATTGAATACCACTTTATGCGTTCATACTTGATTGCTAATGCGTACCACCACAGTGGCAAAGTATTGAACGCTGCAATTTCGAATGTTCTTTTTTTACTGTGTCGGGAAGACCTAATCCTGCGCTACGGAGAGGGTCATACCCCTAAGCTCACTTCACCCAAGGTTCTTGATAGGACTGCTGGTGTCTTGCAGTACTGTATCATTGAGTCGTTTCACCAAAACTGTCCACTTAAGACCGTAAGCCGCTCGTGGCTTGTCCCTTGATGGAACGCCCATCTGAGCCGGCTTCGGAAATGAACGCGTAGTCTCTTTAACAAGGCCAACCGTACTGGTGAATGGACTGGCTGTAGGCAGTCCCTTAAAACCTAAAAAAGGGCCATTAGAGCTGCTAAGAAGGACTCCGTCATTGGAAGGCTTCACGTTTCTCGTAACCATAGCCGATCGCCGCGTACGTCTTAATTACAACGATGATGAAGGTGGAGAATCAATTATTATTGTGTGCAGGAATACATACATTTAATACTTGGAATCTTTTAGAGGCCATAGACCCCACACAAATAACTGATTGACTGTGAGGGGAAGCGCTAAAAACTTTTAAGCCACCTGCTCCTCCTTCCTCGCGTCTCATTGGTTATGCAAATGTGTGGGACAGATCGAGATCATGACCTTTTAAGCTGTCGTCTGCATCAGTTTCGGCTCCGAAATGGTCAGGAAGTGCGAGAACTTGGAACAGTTTGACGTTAACGAGGTTTTTGAGGCGGAAATTTCTTTAACTGTAACTAAAGTAAACGATTTAGAATTTAATGTAGCTCGAAATTCAGTATTGAAAACGAATGGTATAATAATTTCGAGAAAAGATGACGTTTACCTCCCCTTAAACCCTAAGTCTTTGCATAGCGATACTGATGTTTTGTTTTTGTAGAACTTTGGTGAAGAGTGGAAGGAAGTAAATTGTTACTCCACCCAGTCAGAATAATAATATCGAGTTCTTAACTGAAAGCAAGTATTTTCGCCTTTTTTTAGAGATGTAATCCTAGGTCTACTTGTTCAGACGACGTATCATATTTACATTCGGGTTCACCGCGCATAGGTCGCGGGAGTCGCGGCGCAGGACGCAAAATACGTCAAATAAATTATGCATGACGTCAACGGTGATGGTTTCTACACCTCCTCCCCTTTCAGTCAGACACCCAGGCCCATAAAATGGCTTCTTAAAGATTCCAAGTAGTAAATCTATGTATTCCTGTTATGTGGGATAGACAAGGACTAGATTTGGTTTATCACTTCAACTGCGAACACATTCATTAGATTAACATTTTTATGTGGATAATATATATTTGGTATATTTGCAATTTTGCATTATAAAGGAAATTTTCACTCACCACTAAGCCTTGGCGTTAAGCCGATGTTTTTTGTACTTTTCACCGCTCTTGTATAAAACTGAACCGAAATTTTTAATAAATGTGGCGTAAAACTTTAAAAAGAAGTACTATTCTGTTGTATTTAGAGTTTTTGTCTGATATAAGAAAGCAAATTAGGTGTCAAAAGCTCCTTCGTTCCACAAATTAGGCCTCGTAAAAGAATGGGTAAGCGCGCTGCGAAAGCGCGCGATTTTGCCCTTTCAATCGAATCGAAAGAGGGCCCTCTCTGATTGGTCGGGAGTCATTGTTTAGAATTTTTGAAAAACGACCAAATTCGCCGTCTTCTTTTTATTTTTTAAAAGTTTCACAGCTATTTCCTAATTTTTTTTACTATGCAAACAAGTTATGCAAGTATTTTTAGTTGATCAATCGATAAAAATCACTTGATTTTCCTCTTCACCCCTCTCTTTAGGACCATTCAAAAAATATACCATCAGTATATACTTGCTTTTGCATTTAAAGTTAACCTCGAATTCTTTGAAAAATTAAATAGAGGAGCGGGATTGAATGCGTGAAATCCTTATTGTCGATGGGTGACAAATTTTAAAGGGAGAGTTTTACACATTCCATTATCTTAAGGCAAACCAATAACCGTTTTTTTTGCTTTAGATATATCGAGAAAACGTAAAACGCAATTCACAATTATTAACCTAACTTGTACAATTAAGTGCAATGCTTAAATTTACTATTACAATCCCCATCCATGCAAAAAATTAATGATAAATATCATCAACCCACAATCCTCTCCCATTCACTGTTCCTTAAATGACGAACCAACGATTTTACACTACTACTACTACGAGATAGACAAGAGGGGATTTTATCTCCTTCCGTTGGTGGCTACTAATATCTGGGATTTGATCACCTGCAGTTGGTGGCTTCTAATATCTGGGGTTTGAATCCTGCCGTTGGTGGCTTCTAATATCTGGGTTTTGATCACCTGCCGTTGGTGGCTTGTAATATCAGGGATTTGATTCTTGCCGTTGGGGGCTTTGAAAATCTGGGATTTGAACACCTGAGCTTGGGGCTTCTAATATCTGGGATTTGTTACTAGCCGTTGGGAGCTTCTAATATCTCGTATTTGAAACCTACCGTTGGGTGCTGTGAATATCTGGGATTTGATTCCTGCCGTTGGTGGCTTCTAATATCAGGGATTTGATCACCTGCGGGTGGTGGCTTCTAATATCTGGGATTTGATCTACTGGCGTTGGTTGCTTCTAATATCTGGGATTTGAAACCTGCCGTTGGGGGATGCAAATATCTGGGATTTGAAACGTGCCGTTGGTGGCTTCTAATATCTGGGATTTGATCACCTGCCGCTGGTGGCTAATAACATCTTGGATTTGATCACCTGCGGTTGGTGGCTTCTAATATCTGGGTTTTGAAACCTGCCGTTAGGCTGATAGTATGTGGGATTTGATCACATGCCGTTAGGCTGATAGTATGTGGGATTTGATCACATGCGGTTGGAGGCTTCTAATATCTGGGATTTGTTCCCTACCGTTGGGGGCTTCTAATATCTGGGATTTGATTCCTGCCGTTGGTGGCAACTAATATCAGGGATTTGATCACCTGCCGTTGGTGGCAACTAATATCTGGGATTTGATCACCTGCCGTTGGTGGCTTCTAATATCTGGGATTTCATCACCTGCGTTTGGTGACTTCTAATATCTGGGATTTCATCACCTGCCGTTGGTGGCTTCTAATATTTTTGATTTGATCACCTGCCGTTGGTGGCTTCTAATATCTGGGATTTGATCACCTGCCGTTGGTGGCCTCTAATATCTGGGATTTGAAACCTGCCGTTGGTGGCTTCTAATATCTGGGGTTTGAATCCTGCCGTTGGTGGCTTCTAATATCTGGGATTTGATCACCTGCCGTTGGTGGCTTCTAATATCTGGGATTTGAAACCTGCCGTTGGTGGCTTCTAATATCTGGGGTTTGAATCCTGCCGTTGGTGGCTTTTAATATCTGGGATTTGATCACCTGCCGTTGGTGGCTTCTAATATTTTGGATTTTAAACCTGCCTTTGGTGGCTTCTAATATCTGGGATTTGATCTACTGCAGTTGGTTGCTTCTAATATCTGGGATTTGATCACCTGCCGTTGGTGGCTTCTAATATCTGGGATTTGAAACCTGCCGTTGGTGGCTTCTAATATCTGGGGTTTGAATCCTGCCGTTGGTGGCTTCTAATATCTGGGATTTGATCACCTGCCGTTGGTGGCTTCTAATATTTTGGATTTTAAACCTGCCTTTGGTGGCTTCTAATATCTGGGATTTGATCTACTGCAGTTGGTTGCTTCTAATATCTGGGATTTGATCACCTGCCGTTGGTGGCTTCTAATATCTGGGATTTGTTCCCTACCGTTGGGGGCTTCTAATATCTGGGATTTGATTCCTGCCGTTGGTGACTTCTAATATCAGGGATTTGATCACCTGCCGTTAGGCTGATAGTATGTGGGATTTGATCACATGCGGTTGGAGGCTTCTAATATCTGGGATTTGTTCCCTACCGTTGGGGGCTTCTAATATCTGGGATTTGATTCCTGCCGTTGGTGACTTCTAATATCAGGGATTTGATCACCTGCCGTTGGTGGCTACTAATATCTGGGATTTGATCACCTGCCGTTGGTGGCTTCAAATATCTCGGAATTGATCACCTGCCGTTGGTGGCTTCTAATATTTTGGATTTGATCACCTGCCGTTGGTGGCTTCTAATATCTGGGATTTGATCACCTACGGTTGGTGGCTTGTAATATCAGGGATTTGATTCTTGCCGTTAGGGTTTTGAAAATCTGGGATTTGAACACCTGCGCTTGGTGCTTCTATTATCTGGGATATGTTACCTTCTGTTGGGAGCTTCTAATATCTCGTATTTGAAACCTCCGTTGGGGGCTGTGAATATCTGGGATTTGATTCCTGCCGTTGGTGGCTTCTCATATCAGGGATTTGATCACCTGCGGTTGGTGGCTTCTAATATCTGGGATTTGATCACCTGCCGTTGGTGGCTTCTAATATCTGGGATTTGAAACCTGCCGTTGGTGGCTTCTAATATCTGGGGTTTGAAACCTGCCGTTGGTGGCTTCTAATATCTGGGATTTTAAACCTGCCGTTGGTGGCTTCTAATATCTGGGATTTTAAACCTGCCGTTGGTGGCTTCTAAAATGTGGGGTTTGAATCCTGCCGTTGGTGGCTTCTAATATCTGGTATTTCATCACCTGCCGTTGGTGGCTTCTAATATCTGGGATTTGATCAGCTACGGTTGGTGGCTTCTAAAATCTGGGATTTGATCACCTGCCGTTGGTGGCTTCTAATATGTGGGGTTTGAATCCTGCCGTTGGTGGCTTCTAAAATGTGGGGTTTGAATCCTGCCGTTGGTGGCTTCTAATATCTGGTATTTCATCACCTGCCGTTGGTGGCTTCTAATATCTGGGATTTGATCCGCTACGGTTGGTGGCTTCTAAAATCTGGGATTTGAAATCTGCCGTTGGGGGATGTGAATATCTAGTATTTGAAACATGGCGTTGGGGGCTACTAGTATCTGGGATTTGAAACGTGCCTTTGGGGGCTACTAGTATCTGGGATTTGAAACCTGCCGTTGGGGGATGCAAATATCTGGGATTTGAAACGTGCCGTTGGTGGCTTCTTATATCTGGGATTTGATCACCTGCCGCTGGTGGCTAATAACATCTTGGATTTGATCACCTGCGGTTGGTGGCTTCTAATATCTGGGATTTGATCACCTGCCGTTGGTGGCTTCTAATATCTGGGATTTGAAACCTGCCGTTGGTGGCTTCTAATATCGGGGGTTTGAAACCTGCCGTTGGTGGCTTCTAATATCTGGGATTTTAAACCTGCCGTTGGTGGCTTCTAATATCTGGGATTTTAAACCTGCCGTTGGTGGCTTCTAAAATGTGGGGTTTGAATCCTGCCGTTGGTGGCTTCTAATATCTGGTATTTCATCACCTGCCGTTGGTGGCTTCTAATATCTGGGATTTGATCAGCTACGGTTGGTGGCTTCTAAAATCTGGGATTTGATCACCTGCCGTTGGTGGCTTCTAATATGTGGGGTTTGAATCCTGCCGTTGGTGGCTTCTAAAATGTGGGGTTTGAATCCTGCCGTTGGTGGCTTCTAATATCTGGTATTTCATCACCTGCCGTTGGTGGCTTCTAATATCTGGGATTTGATCCGCTACGGTTGGTGGCTTCTAAAATCTGGGATTTGAAATCTGCCGTTGGGGGATGTGAATATCTAGTATTTGAAACATGGCGTTGGGGGCTACTAGTATCTGGGATTTGAAACGTGCCTTTGGGGGCTACTAGTATCTGGGATTTGAAACCTGCCGTTGGGGGATGCAAATATCTGGGATTTGAAACGTGCCGTTGGTGGCTTCTTATATCTGGGATTTGATCACCTGCCGCTGGTGGCTAATAACATCTTGGATTTGATCACCTGCGGTTGGTGGCTTCTAATATCTGGGATTTGATCACCTGCCGTTGGTGGCTTCTAATATGTGGGGTTTGAATCCTGCCGTTGGTGGCTTCTAATATCTGGTATTTCATCACCTGCCGTTGGTGGCTTCTAATATCTGGGATTTGATCAGCTACGGTTGGTGGCTTCTAGAATCTGGGATTTGATCACCTGCCGCTGGTGGCTAATAACATCTTGGATTTGATCACCTGCGGTTGGTGGCTTCTAATATCTGGGATTTGATCACCTGCCTTTGGTGGCTTTTAATATCTGGGATTTTAAACCTGCCGTTGGTGGCTTCTAATATGTGGGGTTTGAATCCTGCCGTTGGTGGCTTCTAATATCTGGTATTTCATCACCTGCCGTTGGCGGCTTCTAATATCTGGTATTTCATCACCTGCCGTTGGCGGCTTCTAATATCTGGGATTTGATCACCTGCGGTTGGTGGCTTCTAATATCTGGGATTTGATCACCTGCGGTTGGTGGCTTCTAATATCTGGGATTTGATCACCTGCCGTTGGTGGCTTTTAATATCTGGGATTTTAAACCTGCCGTTGATGGCTTTTGATATCTGGGATTTTAAACCTGCCGTTGGTGGCTTCTAATATGTGGGGTTTGAATCCTGCCGTTGGTGGCTTCTAATATCTGGTATTTCATCACCTGCCGTTGGCGGCTTCTAATATCTGGGATTTGATCAGCTAGGGCTGGTGGCTTCTAAAATCTGGGATTTGAAACCTGCCGTTGGGGGCTGTAAATATCTAGTATTTGAAACATGGCGTTGGGGGCTACTAGTATCTGGGATTTGAAACCTGCCGTTGGGGGCTACTAGTATCTGGGATTTGAAAACTGCCGTTGGGGGCTACTAGTATCTGGGATTTGAAACGTGCCTTTGGGGGCTACTAGTATCTGGGATTTGAAACGTGCCATTGGGGGCTGCTAATATCTGGGATTTGAAACCTGCCGTTGGGGGATGCAAATATCTGGGATTTCAAACGTGCCGTTGGTGGATTCTAATATCTGGGATTTGATCACCTGCCGCTGGTGGCTAATAACATCTTGGATTTGATCACCTGCGGTTGGTGGCTTCTAATATCTGGGATTTGATCACCTGCCGTTGGTGGCTTTTAATATCTGGGATTTTAAACCTGCCGTTGGTGGCTTCTAATATGTGGGGTTTGAATCCTGCCGTTGGTGGCTACTAGTATCTGGAATTTGAAAACTGCCGTTGGGGGCTACTAGTATCTGGGATTTGAAACGTGCCTTTGGGGGCTACTAGTATCTGGGATTTGAAACGTGCCATTGGGGGCTGCTAATATCTGGGATTTGAAACCTGCCGTTGGGAGATGCAAATATCTGGGATTTGAAACGTGCCCTTGGTGGCTTCTAATATCTGGGATTTGATCACCTGCCGCTGGTGGCTACTAAGATCTGGGATTTGATCATCTGCGGTTGGTGGCTTCTTATATCTGGGATTTGATCACCTGCCGTTGGTGGCTTCTTACATCTGGGATTTGATCACCAGCTGTTTGTGGCTTCTAATATCTGAGATTTGATCACCTACGGTTGGTGGCTCTTAATATCTGGGATTTAAAACCTGCCTTTGGGGGCTGCATATACTTGGGATCTGATAAAGTGCATTTGGGGGCTGCTAATATCTGGGGTTTAAATTTTGCCGTTGGGGGCTTCTAATATCTGGGAATTGATCACCTGCCGTTGGTGGCTTCTTACATCTGAGATTTGATCACCTGCCGTTTGTGGCTTCTAATATTTGGGATTTCATCACCTGCCGTTGCTGGCTTCTAATATCTGGGACTTGAAACCTCCCGTTGGTGGCTTCTAATATCTGGGGTTTGAATCCTGCCGTTGGTGGCTTCTAATATCTGAGATTTGATCACCTACGGTTGGTGGCTTCTAATATCTGGGATTTGAAACCTGCCTTTGGGGGCTGTGAATATCTGGGATTTGAAACGTGCCGTTGGGGACTGCAAATATCTGGTATTTTATCACCTGCCGTTGGCGGCTTCTAATATCTGGTATTTCATCACCTGCCGTTGGCGGCTTCTAATATCTGGAATTTGATCACCTGCCGCTGGTGGATAATAACATCTTGGATTTGATCACCTGCGGTTGGTGGCTTCTAATATCTGGGATTTGATCACCTGCCGTTGGTGGCTTTTAATATCTGGGATTTTAAACCTGCCGTTGGTGGCTTTTGATATCTGGGATTTTAAACCTGCCGTTGGTGGCTTCTAATATGTGGGGTTTGAATCCTGCCGTTGGTGGCTTCTAATATCTGGTATTTCATCACCTGCCGTTGGCGGCTTCTAATATCTGGGATTTGATCAGCTACGGTTGGTGGCTTCTAAAATCTGGGATTTGAAACCTGCCGTTGGGGGCTGTAAAAATCTAGTATTTGAAACATGGCGTTGGGGGCTACTAGTATCTGGGATTTGAAACCTGCCGTTGGGGGCTACTAGTATCTGGGATTTGAAACGTGCCTTTGGGGGCTACTAGTATCTGAGATTTGATCACCTACGGTTGGTGGCTTCTAATATCTGGGATTTGAAAACTGCCGTTGGGGGCTACTAGTATCTGGGATTTGAAACGTGCCTTTGGGGGCTACTAGTATCTGAGATTTGATCACCTACGGTTGGTGGCTTCTAATATCTGGGATTTGAAACCTGCCTTTGGTGGCTGTGAATATCTGGGATTTGAAACCTGCCTTTGGGGGCTGTGAATATCTGGGATTTGAAACGTGCCGTTGGGGACTGCAAATATCTGGTATTTCATCACCTGCCGCTGGTGGCTTCTAATATCTTCGATTTGATCGAAGCTTAATTGAAATACGAATACCAATTTTTTTATCTACTGAATGAGATATCAAGAGAAGTCTACACTCTTAAAAAAGGGGTTCTAAAAATACACCCTAAAAGCTCTAACGAATTGTCCCAGATTTCACACCTTTTATGTACTAAAATAACTCCATTTGAAATATTTTATGAAGCATTGATTATTCCCTAAAGGAATACATTTTACTCCCTTAACGGTGTCTGTTTCACTCCCTTGACGGTGTCTGTTTTACTCCCTTGACGGTGTACGTTTCATTCCCTTGACGGTGTACGTTTTATTCCCTTGACGGTGTACGTTTTATTCCCTTGAGGGTGTACGTTTTATTCCCTTGACGGTGTACGTTTTATTCCCTTGACGGTGTACGTTTTATTCCCTTGAGGGTGTACGTTTTATTCCCTTGAGGGTGTACGTTTTATTCCCTTGACGGTGTATGTTTTTATTCCCTTTACGGTGTATGTTTTTATTCCCTTTACGGTGTATGTTTTTATTCCCTTTACGGTGTATGTTTTTATTCCCTTTACGGTGTATGTTTTTATTCCCTTTACGGTGTATGTTTTTATTCCCTTTACGGTGTATGTTTTTATTCCCTTTACGGTGTATGTTTTTATTCCCTTTACGGTGTATGTTTTTATTCCCTTTACGGAGTATGTTTTTATTCCCTTTACGGAGTATGTTACTATGTTTTTATTCCAATTACGGTGTTACGGAAGATAAATGTATATTATCAAAAAAGGTTTTAAGTCTACATGGTTTTTAGATTACATGCCCAGTGTGTTAAACTGGATTATATGATTGAATTTATGCTTTTCCACACATTTCCAAACGAATATAGAATTTATTTTTTTAAAAAGGGATTCAAAATGGTTTTAATAGCCTTATTCGGCTTACTTAGATCGAGCAATAAATACTCGAAGACTGTTAAAGTCTTGTTCAATAGCGGTATGTATTTTAAATTAAAAATCCAAAATGAGCAAAACCAAGCGAGCATCGCTGAAGATAGTTCATTCACTTCAAGGACTTTTACTTGATCTACGTAAAGTCCATACACATTGCTTTGGAATATGGATTTTCCTTCGAAGACTAGAATTGGTTCATTTTGTAGTATTTCACTGTCAGCTTGTTTCTTATGGAAGATCCTTGACCATTTCTCTTTCACTATACTGGGAATAAGTAGCAGAGTTCCATTTCTTTTTTTATCTATGCAAAATATAAAATTGAAATTCCTGTTTAAAGCAAGTGTACTAAATCAAAGCAAAATGAAGTTTCAGAGTAGATTAAATTTGAATTTTCAGGGAGGAACTAACATATAGCAATTAGATTTAATAGAAAAATACCCTTCAATTTAATCGAAAATACTCCTTCAAAATATTAAATATATTTGAGAATAAATCTCGTTCATCCAAAAGACAAGTAAAATTACTTACGTTTATCGGTGCCTTCACTGGCATGATTTAAAATTTGATTTTTAAGCTCCTTTACGGTAGACGGGGCTATGGTCCATATTCTGTTCTCATGTGTTGCTAGTGATTCATTGAATTTCTTCTCCACGTTTATTCTTTTTATCCGTTGAAACTCGTGAAAAATCTGAAAAAGAAATTTTTTATGTTGCTTGTGAACGTTTAATAATTGCATATTCGCCAATACTTGATTAATATTGCACAATGCAGGGTATTCTTCTAGAATGTCCGAGACGGGAATTGATGATTTTATTTTCTGAGCTCTGTCAGCAAAAGTTCTAGTCATTTTGGAGTTAATTAACGGATAATCCACTACTGTTTTCTTCATTTCTTCTTGCATTTGTTTAATGTGTTGTTTTATACTTCTTGGATCCTCGAGAGATGTTGGAACCTATTTACGAATGTATAAAACTATGATTGACACCTCACCTTATCAATTATTATAAATATAGTAGGGCATAATTAAACTCTTTCTCACCACAAATCTAGAAACCATCGGTTGTGTTCTTTTTCTGGAACAGTTGATCTTTTCCTCGGCAGATTTTGTACTGCTATTTGCCTTTTCGTTATCACTCTCAATCTGACTATGAAGTTCCTCATTACCATCCGTTTCCTCAACACTTGTTTTATTTCCGAAGTTATTATTTGATGAATTTAAATTCTGAATTTTTAAGTTCTCTCTACGTTCCTGATTGGGGCATTTATTTTTTCTGACATCCTCTTCACGTTTTTTGGTCATAATTTTACTTTGCTCATTTAGTTCATCATCTCTCTCAATTGGCTCTTCATAACTTTCCATTTCTTTATCACGATTTTTTTCGTACTGATTTGAAACTTTAGAGTTTATTTCAATATCTCTGTCTAATTCGATACTGGGGGTATTAACTTCTGTTATATTCTCAATAACTGTGTCTAATTCGATACTGGGGGTATTAGCGTCTGTTATATTCTCAATATTGGAACCACTGTTATCTTCATTTAACTCAATGTCCACCACACTATTTTCTACAGTTAAATTTCGGCTTCCTAACCTATCATCTGTACATAACTTATTCAAATCATTTTCATTTTCTTCTATTTCATGTTTCTTTAATGCCAATTGCTCCTTTGTTCTGCCATATAATTTCCTATTTTCCTCGACAATGTCATTATTCTTCATGTGCTTTCTGCTATTTTTGAACTTGTTTCGTAGCAATTTAATCCATTTTGCCTATAACCCCCTCCCCAAAAGATTAGTCTGAATAATAGAAGACCAGAAGCTCTGTCATTATTTTCATATATATTACCGAATTTCCTAAATGTGGGAACTCAAGGGTTAACTTTGTGGCGACAATTGCATGTGATGGAGGATACCTGTAAATAAAGCTCATTAGAATTATACTTAAAATTCCAATAAATTCTTACTTACACCGAATATTTGTAAATCAGATCATTATATAAGACGTTGGTCAGTTGTCTATCAACTCTTGATTTCTCCTGTTTGTTTAAATCGTTGTACTGATCTTTGTTCATCGAAAGGGTATTGAATTCTGGGAGTTTATATTCTAGTGAGAACTGAGCTCTCGTAACTTTTGGTTTTTCTTTAATGGTATATTTTTCAGCTTCCATGACACTAAAAATTCGCTAATTAATGCCTGTCCATTTTAGAAACCTAACATTGCTCAGAAAAACCTTTGTAATTTTCCATTGATAAAGATAAATGTGGTCATCTTTGTTTCGTTAAAGTTACATAGGTTTTTAAAGTCAGAGCTTAACGTAAATTATTATAAAAAAATATTATACCAGGTGTCCGAATATTCTATGCTAGAAATCTCTTCATTGTCATTTTTTTCTCTCTATCAAAATTTAAATTATTTTCAGCTTTTCATCTAATAGACCAATTCGAATATTACATAGAGTGAAAGATAAGAAACAAACTTCCAGGGGCACGCCACCATACTGGATAATTTCCTTCTCGTCACGAGACGCCACTAGAGGCAGCTCACGCTGACTTCATGTGAGAGGTTAGCTAACTCGGTCCTACCTCTAGCGGTATCTCTAGCTGGAGCGAGTGAAATTATCCAGTATGGCGGCTTGCCCCTAGAAATTAGTATTCCTGCATGTAATATTCGAATTGTTCTATTATGACTCTGTTTCGGTACTAATGCCAAATGAATTACGACAGCCGAAAAGATTTGCTTAAAGTTAAAAAATTCCTTACTTGAGTGTCACTACTACTTTCTAGAGATTTACCCGCTTCTCTTAAGTCATCTTTACATGGGGTTATCTATCAATTCATTAAAAAATTTAAACTTTATAAACGCCAACTACCCTTTGACATAAGAACAAAAGTATTAAAATTATACTAACATCGCTTTTCGCTCTCACCAATTTTATAATCATTTTGTCTTTAATAGATGAATTGTTACTTAGATCAACATCTTGTTCAAAGTCTTCATCATATGCCTAAAAAACGAATATTTGATTATATCGCACGCAACATTCTTGTATTATTACAAATAGGAAGGGTAAAGAGTGAGAAAATTACGCCCCCTGGCTTCAAGACTACGCTACATCTCGCTTAGCACTATCAAAGGCTATAGCTTCCACTCCCTACTCAATTCTCTCTGCCTCCAAGGCTCTCAGCACGCTTCCAACTGTTGGTACAAAACGTACCCTTTTTCATCCTTTCCCATTTATTTTTCTCGGTATTTTTCCTCTCGACCAAGGTCGTCTCTTTGACCCGGTCCTCGCGGTAGATTTCCATTTATTCGTGAACACCTGATTTTTGGGATTCTAGGAAAATCGGCGACTTTTTTTTTTTTTGTTTGTTTGCTCCGTTTTGTATGACGAGCTAGGGCGTTATACAAAGCCTTACAGCTCCAAATTCTAACAACGGTCCCTTTAGCTGAATACTTAAGGGGCCCTCCATAAAGAAATGTATTTTTAAAGTGGCGTTAAAGCTTTTGATATAAAATTTAGCATGTTTTGGCATAAAAAATGAAAAATGGTTTTATTAAATAGAGACCGAATTAAGGTTCATCTTAGTCTTTATTTTTCCTGGTTACGATATTTTTTACTTTTACCTTCGTCTGTGGGAATGTGAGGGGATTTTATAAAACGTTCTAACATAATTCTTGAGATTGATTATTAAAAGAATCGATAAAAGTAACTTCATTTTCTCTTCACCCTACCTTTTAAGGAAGCTGATAATATTTGCGCTAACATAAGGACGCTTTGGCTAGAGAGTTTGAGACATCAACCAAGAGACCAAACTAGACGCTCAGAACTTCAGTTTAGTTAAGATAAAATTTCAGAACAACATGTACACATTATAAATAAAATTGATAAGCGAACGTGTTATAATTATCACGCCAAACTTGAAAGTTATAGCACACTCTTCTTGGTTAGGTTCTTAAACTCTCTATTAGGAAGGTAAATCGCGAACAAAATTAAAAATTACTTACTTGGTAAATTAAGTCCTCATGATTTACGTCAGAGAACGATGGATCCAATAAAATAGATTCTTTTACATTAGAAAGTGTCGGCTGGTCAGCGCTTATTTTCAATTTTCTTTTGCTATTTCCATAGCAAATTAAGCAAAGAATATTTGAACTCATTTTCTACATGAAACGGAAGCACCCGGTAGTCCGAAAACTATGCGAAAACCGATTTAACCGAATGGTATTGAAAGTTCCCTGTTGAAATTTCGGGAGTAATAGAGTACTTGTCTCTCCCCAAGCCCCAACTACTTTTCAAGTAGAAAGGGGTAAGAAACGTATCCCCCCCTTGGATGACAGTAAAGGTGTCGGTGCATAGAACCTACACTCCCCAGGAATGGAAAGTGGGGTTTTTTGTCCCTCACGTCGCTACGTTCTATGTTCGGTTCCATGTATTGATTTTTTTTTCTTGAGGAGCGGAGTGTGTGCTGGTGGACAGTCTAGTTTTAACATTCAAATTTATAGGCACTTAAATATAGAGACTTCCTGTTTTACCCTTATAAAATTTATATATAATAATCGCTTAGTGATGAGTTCGCTTAGCCAATATAAATGCTCAAAATGCGTCTTCTTTACAAGTAAATTTACCCTTTTAATTGCCCACGTAAAAAATATACATGGACATGGACCGAATTTCTCCTTAACTTGCGGAATAAATAATTGCGGAAAATGTTTCAAGAATGTTGAAAGTTATAGAAAGCACGTCTATAGACACCACAGAAATCTAATTACGGAAGAAAGTGCCCGATCAAATATCGAAACCAGCTCTTCAGAAAGCCTAGCTAATGAAATCTTGGGCAACGATGCAGATGGAGGTTTTATTGACGTAGACGAGCAGTTAGAATTTAATCTGAAACCTCTGGAATTAAGAGAAACTATAGTAAAACTTATTTTGAAATATAGAGAAAAACATTTCTTGCCTAAAAGTGTGACTGAAAATTTGACAAATGATCTGTTTGATTTGTGCATTAATATTCTTGAAGCCCAGTGCTCAAAGATTAAGGCTATACTTCAAGCAAATAACATTAAACTTGACGAAGATCAATTGTTTAAGTCAACAAAAGAAGTCAGTGAAGTATTTTCCAGCGTTAATACTAGTTATAAATTGTCTTCGTATTGCATCACGGCATTGAATATGGTTCAGCCTCAGCAATTTTCATTTTGTGAGAGCGTCAACAGAAAAAAACCTAGTGTTTTCCACTACGTGCCAATTTTAAAAGTTTTGGAAGGAATCTACAGTAAAGAAGAAGAGCCACAACGACACATCAATGTTAATCACATTCCAATAAATTTAATTGCTCATTTTAATCAAGGGGAAATAGCAAAGGATATCATAAAAAAGAACAACTCTGATGT
Organism: Phalangium opilio; assembly: GCF_054372755.1. Classification (NCBI taxonomy): domain Eukaryota; kingdom Metazoa; phylum Arthropoda; class Arachnida; order Opiliones; family Phalangiidae; genus Phalangium; species Phalangium opilio. Next base: position 2,391,721 of record NW_028324193.1, on the reverse strand, counting down.
GGAAACTATCCAACTTCAATTATACGTAGACGAGTTTGAAGTTGTCAATCCAATTGGCTCCAAAAGAGGAAAACAAAAGGTTATCGGGTGCTATTTTTCGGTTTTAAACCGCAAAAATCAATATAGAACCAAACTAAGCGATATTCACTTGGTCTTCCTTGCAAAATCGAAAGACGTCGATGAATTTGGATGGCATGAAACGTTTCGTCCGCTTTTGTTTGATTTGGAAAATCTGGCAACAAACGGGATTTATAATAAGTGTAAAAATAAAAATATGCGTGGATTTGTGAGTATATTTTCAGGAGATAATTTAGGATTGCATAAGCTTGCCGGTTTCAATGCGAGTTTCAACTCGGGCAGAATTTGCCGATTCTGCATGACGGACAGAAATGATATAGGAGATTTTTTATCAGAATCTGAGGTAGAACTTCGTAGTTTACAAAGACACCTTTATCATTTGGAATGCTTGGCTTTAGATGAAAAAGAGGGTTCCATTTACGGGGTACGATCGGAAAGCCCTCTGCTTAAACTTAGTTATTTTGATTTAACAAGACAGCTCCCAGTAGACATAATGCACGATTTACAAGAAGGGGTCATTAGTAAAATACTTAAACTCCTTCTATCGGAAATGATGAATTCGGGCGGCCTTTCTCTTGAAATTTTAAATCGAAAGCTGTGTGATTTTCCTTACGGAAAATCCGAAAAAAACAGGCCTCAAACTCAGATTAGAAATGCTATCTTGGGTAATGGACAACTAAAGGGCACAGCCACGGAATTGTTCTGTCTTTTCAGACTATTGCCCCTGATTTTTATAGACTACATATCTAACGATAATCCATACTGGGGGATATATATAGAACTTAGGCAAATTTGCGATTATTTATTCTCCCCTTCTATACCGAAAGAGCATTTGACTCTGCTTGAGCAGTATATCAGAAGATTCCTTACTCACGTTAAGGAGTTATGTGGTGACCACTTTTTAACACCGAAATTTCATTATCTTATTCATTACGTAAATTGCATAAAAAAATTTGGTCCGCTTCGCCACATATCATGCATTCGCTTCGAAAGTAAGCACTCCTACTTTAAAGCCATTACCCAAAGTTGCAAAAATTTCAAGAATATTACCAAAACTTTAGCACAGAAACATCAGTTTTACCAGTGTTATAACTGGCTGTCGGAAAATATACCGTGCATAGAACAAACATCTTTAGGGTCATTCATTGAAAAATCAGCTCTACCTTTGGAAGTTCAAACCCAACTTAGCCAGGATTTACCTGATGAAATATACTCTGTTAGAAGCGCAATTTACGATAGTATTCAATTCGCGATCGGAAATCTTTTTGTTTACGAACTAACAGCTTCGTCAAAGCCAAGATTCTTCCTCATTAAATTTATTTTCTCTGTAAATAACCGCTTAATAATAGCCGGAACGCTTTTAAACTGTAAAGAATTTTGTAAAATTTTGCATTGTTATGAAGTTGCGGAAGACCACTTTTCTGAATGGAGAATAATCCAAGCGGGTAAATTCACAAATTATCATATGATAGACCAATATAAAGTGAAAAACAAATCTTACATACCCATGCGGTACGGCACTCTTTCTAACCTTAACTATTTTTGAGCTACAATATATATTTTGTTTTCAAAATTATGATGTATACAAACCGATTCGTTTATTTTTAGTAAACTATGAAATAAATGAAAAAAATTGTAGAAGTTGTAAAATAGGAATCAAAATTATTTTACTCCCTTAAAACACCTTTTTTCAGGTATCGCGGATAATCCCCAAATGGAGTACATTTGGGGAGTAAAACGGGAATAAAACATAACATACTCCTTTTTAATACCGTATCCAAATGGATATGAGAAAGGAGTACTTTCTAATTATTCCTTTCATACACCGTTTAAGGTGTATCCAACGGAGTATGAAAGGAATAAATAGGAAGTACTCCTTTCTTATATCCATTTGGGGTGTAATAAAGGAATAAAACAATTTATACTCCTTTTAAGATCCCTTCAATTTAGCACCGAAATGGAGTATGAAAGGAATAAAATTAAAATTATTCCATTCTTTAACACCCTTAAAGGTTTAAAAAGGGTGTAAATTTTAGTTAACTCCTTTTTCGCGATCCTTAAACACCTATAATGGAATATATGTATAAAGTTACTCCATTTAAACACCCTTTAAACTCCATATTTTTTTAGAGTGTACTTTATATTCCATTCAAATTTCTCTCGCAACATTTCAAATTGAAATGTGCAAATGACCTTCAAACCCATTAATTGGGAAAATTGCTGTATTGGTCACCGTTACCGATCACAGATAGATTTGCTTCCTTCAGTAGTGTGTATTATGTTTGTGAAATGGTAAGCAAAATCTGTGAATAAAGTTTAAAATAGACATGAGCAAAAAGTGCTTTATAAATATTAACTCAATTACCGAATATCTAAATTTGACCAAAATTAACACAATATTCTCTTCATGATTAAAAATCTTGTTTGAAGCAGCAAGCCATCTAATCCTTATTTACCTTCTTTTGAAATAAAAGTAGGGTGATACCTCTTTCAGTAGATGTTTGATTGATATTTCAGTTTCATAGGGTTTAAAAAAAATTGGTTCCACCATTGTTTAATATACAATATTGACCAATTGACAATCACAAATTTTACAAACTAAATTAAAAAAACCGGTTCAAAACTTTATTAGTTTTGAAACGATTAAATTATAATTTTAAACATATATACTAGTTAATTCCTCGTAGGTAATTAGTTTATTGCCTTAGTGAAATTAATGCTGAATATTACTTTGGTGGCTTCTAATATCTGGTATTTCATCACCTGCCATTGGCGGCTTCTAATATCAGCGATTTGATCACCTGCCGCTGGTGGCTAATAACATCTTGGATTTGATCACCTGCGGTTGGTTGCTTCTAATATCTGGGATTTTAAACCTGCCGTTGGTGGCTTCTAATATGTGGGGTTTGAATCCTGCCGTTGGCGGCTTCTAATATCTGGGATTTGATCAGCTACGGTTGGTGGCTTCTAAAATCTGGGATTTGAAACCTGCCGTTGGGGGCTGTAAATATCTAGTATTTGAAACATGGCGTTGGGGGCTACTAGTATCTGGGATTTGAAACCTGCCGTTGGGGGCTACTAGTATCTGGGATTTGAAACCTGCCGTTGGGGGCTACTAGTATCTGGGATTTGAAACGTGCCATTGGGGGCTGCTAATATCTGGGATTTGAAACCTGCCGTTGGTTGATGCAAATATCTGGGATTTGAAACGTGCCGTTGGTGGCTTCTAATATCTGGGATTTGATCACCTGCCGCTGGTGGCTAATAACATCTTGGATTTGATCACCTGCGGTTGGTGGCTTCTAATATCTGGGATTTGAAACCTTCCGTTAGGCTGATAGTATGTGGGATTTGATCACATGCGGTTGGAGGCTTCTAATATCTGGGATTTGATTCCTGCCGTTGGTGACTTCTGATATCTGGGATTTGATCAACTGCCGTTGGTGACTTCTAATATCTGGGATTTGATCAACTGCCGTTGGTGGCTACTATTATCTGGGATTTGATCCCTGTCGTTGGTGCCTTCTCATATCAGGGATTTGATCACCTGCCGTTGGTGGCTTCTAATATCTGGGATTTGATCACCTGCCGTTGGTGGCTTTTAATATCTGGGATTTTAAACCTGCCGTTGGTGGCTTTTAATATCTGGGATTTTAAACCTGCCGTTGGTGGCTTCTAAAATGTGGGGTTTGAATCCTGCCGTTGGTGGCTTCTAATACCTGGTATTTTATGACCTGCCGTTGGTGGCTTATAATATCTGGGATTTGATCAGCTACGGTTGGTGGCTTCTAAAATCTGGGATTTGAAACCTGCCGTTGGGGGCTGTGAATATCTAGTATTTGAAACATGGCGTTGGGGGCTACTAGTATCTGGGATTTGAAACCTGCTGTTGGGGGCTACTAGTATCTGGGATTTGAAACGTGCCTTTGGGGGCTACTAGTATCTGGGATTTGAAAGGTGCCATTGGGGGCTGCTAATTTCTGGGATTTGAAACCTGCCGTTGGTTGATGCAAATATCTGGGATTTGAAACGTGCCGTTGGTGGCTTCTAATATCTGGGATTTGATCACCTGCCGCTGGTGGCTAATAACATCTTGGATTTGATCACCTGCGGTTGGTGGCTTCTAATATCTGTGATTTGATCACCTGCCGTTGGTGGCTTTTAATATCTGGGATTTTAAACCTGCCGTTGGTGGCTTCTAACATGTGGGGTTTGAATCCTGCCGTTGGTGGCTTCTAATATCTGGTATTTCATCACCTGCCGTTGGTGGCTTCTAATATCTGGGATTTGATCAGCTACGGTTGGTGGCTTCTAATATCTGGGATTTGATCACCTGCCGTTGGTGGCTTTTAATATCTGGGATTTTAAACCTGCCGTTGGTGGCTTCTAATATGTGGGGTTTGAATCCTGCCGTTGGTGGCTTCTAATATCTGGTATTTCATCACCTGCCGTTGGCGGCTTCTAATATCTGGGATTTGATCAGCTACGGTTTTAAATGAAAGGTTGAACATTTTTCTGGTGCCTTTCGAAGTTTTATTGAAAACAATTAATATTAAGTATTACTTTTTGTACTTTTAAGCACATACTTAAACTTACGACCTTTTATTCTGTTGGACTTACGTGGTATAATCCTAGCTAAAATCATAGAGAAACGTACTGTTGGACTTACGCTGTTTTACCGCTAATATAGCGAAGTTTTTTGTTTACTAATTGCGTCGTCCGCTCTGTTTATGGACGAGCTTAAGGCGAATTTTTCCACTTTTCATCTAAAAGAAGGGGTTAATCAGTCCCAATTTTATTTTATTCTCGTAAGTTAAACTTCATTATAATTTAATACAAAAGAATTTAAAGTTAAGATTTAGCCGATAATTTTTAAATTCACTGATTTCACTAAGCCTCGGTCAAAAGTTCAAGACAGGCTGATTGTACTATTGTAGACTAGAGACCAATTGGCCGTGTTGCGTTCGTTTTAAGGTGATTCACATGGTGCCATTGGCCAACGATAGCCGCTAATTAGGTAATTTGTTTAAATTAAATCAATTTTTGTTGTTTAAAATAGATCAATGCAAACTACGCACAAGGGTTCGTTCCCTGGTTTCTCGACTGGTGCCGTCAGGCAACGGTTACCGCTACGAAGATACGTTTTTTACTGGTAAAATAAATGATAGATTCAATCACACTATCACTAAACCCTGTCACCAAATCAACCAATATTTTTAATTCAGGTTCTTCCAATCATTTGTACTAGGTAACAATTGAATTATTAATTATTTTGCGCCCATTCTAACGTTACCTAAGAAAACAATGAACAATGGCCATATTGCCAACGATAAACGCTACAGAGATTATGTCTGGTGCAACCGCCAACGGTAACCACTGCGTAGATCATTTTGTTTGTTTAAATAGGTGGTAAAATAATTGATAGATTAAATCACACGATCACTTAACCCTGTCAACAAACCAACCAATGTTTTTATCCCGGCTCTTGCAATCATCTGGGATTTGATCAGCTACGGTTGGTGGCTACTAGTATCTGGGATTTGAAACCTGCCGTTGGGGGCTACTAGTATCTGGGATTTGAAAACTGCCGTTGGGGGCTACAATTATCTGGGATTTGAAACCTGCCGTTGGGGGCTACTAGTATCTGGGATTTGAAAACTGCCGTTGGGGGCTACTAGTATCTGGGATTTGAAACGTGCCTTTGGGTGCTACTAGTATCTGGGATTTGAAACGTGCCATTGGGGGCTGCTAATATCTGGGATTTGAAACGTGCCGTTGGTGGCTTCTAATATCTGGGATTTGATCACCTGCCGCTGGTGGCGAATAACATCTTGGATTTGATCACCTGCGGTTGGTGGCTTCTAATATCTGGGATTTGAAACCTGCCGTTAGGCTGATAGTATGTGGGATTTGATAACATGCGGTTGGAGGCTTCTAATATCTGGGATTTGATCACCTGCCGTTGGTGGCTACTAATATCTGGGATTTGATCATCTGCCGTTGGTGGCTTCTTATATCTGGGATTTGATCACCTGCCGTTGGTGGCTTCTTACATCTGGGATTTGATCACCAGCTGTTTGTGGCTTCTAATATCTGGGATTTGATCACCTACGGTTGGTGGCTCTTAATATCTGGGATTTGAAACCTGCCGTTGGGGGCTGCATATATCTGGGATCTGATAAAGTGCCTTTGGGGGCTGCTAATATCTGGGGTTTGAATTTTGCCGTTGGGGGCTTCTAATATCTGGGAATTGATCACCTGCCGTTGGTGGCTTCTTACATCTGAGATTTGATCACCTGCCGTTTGTGGCTTCTAATATTTGGGATTTCATCACCTGCCGTTGCTGGCTTCTAATATCTGGGGTTTGAATCCTGCCGTTGGTGGCTTCTAATATCTGAGATTTGATCACCTACGGTTGGTGGCTTCTAATATCTGGGATTTGAAACCTGCCTTTGGTGGCTGTGAATATCTGGGATTTGAAACCTGCCTTTGGTGGCTGTGAATATCTGGGATTTGAAACCTGCCTTTGGGGGCTGTGAATATCTGGGATTTGAAACGTGCCGTTGGGGACTGCAAATATCTGGTATTTCATCACCTGCCGTTGGTGGCTTCTAATATCTTCGATTTGATCGAAGCTTAATTGAAATACGAATACCAATTTTTTTATCTACTGAATGAGATATCAAGAGAAGTCTACTTTATATTCCATTCAAATTTCTCTCGCAACATTTCAAATTGAAATGTGCAAATGACCTTCAAACCCATTAATTGGGAAAATTGCTATATTGGTCACCGTTACCGATCACAGATAGATTTGCTTCCTTCAGTAGTGTGTATTATGTATGTGAAATGGTCAGCAAAATCTGTGAATAAAGTTTAAAATAGACATGAGCAAAAAGGGCTTTATTCATATCAACTCGATTACCGAATATCTAAATTTGACTAAAATTAACAAAATATTCTCTTCATGATTAAAAATCTTGTTTGAAGCAGCAAGCCATCTAATCCTTATTTACCTTCTTTTGAAATAAAAGTAGGGTGATACCTCTTTCAGTAGATGTTTGATTGATATTTCAGTTTCATAGAGTTTAAAAAAAATTGGTTCCACCATTGTTTAATATACAATATTGACCAATTGACTATCACAAATTTTACAAACTAAATTAAAAAACCGGTTCAAAACTTTATTAGTTTTGAAACGATTAAATTATAATTTTAAACATATATACTAGTTAATTCCTCGTAGGTAATTAGTTTATTGCCTTAGTGAAATTAATGCTGAATATTACATACACAAAGTAAATAATAAATTAACTTCTAAAATTTAAATGTAAAGTGTGTGCATTATTTTCCAATTAATAAAAGATATCCACCTATTTTCATTCAAATTATTTACTAATTTGTGGATAATGGATAGAAAATGTCGAGCTCTAATTGCGATATAGCTAAAATCAATCCCACAGGCTATTTATAATACAATATAACCTTTGCCCTATGTTTACTGTTTTAAATTTTATTTGTAAAATTTAAAACAAAATAGTATTACAATTTTTTTGATTAAATAATTATTAATAAATTTCAATAAAATAAATTCTGGTTAAATACATAACACTACTTTTTATTAATTTTCTGAAAATATCAGAGCTAGATATCAAAGACACATATTTAGTTGCTCTCATTTCGACACAAGTGCAACCGTATAGATTTATTCATTTAATAACATTTCTCATTTCTAATTATTTAAATTCAAAGGGCTGTATTAACTTTTAAAGGTGAAAACCCAGCTGACTGAGAAGTAAAAAAATACCAGGCTGCCAGGCTGTCTCTTACACAACAGAGTTGGCCATTCTCGCTTATGAGAAATGAATCCTTGTCATATGCATCTCTGGACTTAAGGAGCTCCAGGACTCCCAACTGAATCAGGGTGGGAAATAGGGATTTTTTTAAAACTAGACATTGGGCCAGCGACCCCCTGCCCTGGAATAAATGAACTGGTCCATGACCATTGACCAGGGCGCGGCGTCTGCTAAACTAAAGAAGTGGGTAATTAAAATAGTTGAGATAATGTCTGGACCCCGGTTACCCTAGAATTTCCTTAGTGGTCCTGACTGAAACTGAAAATGCCGCCGGCTTCTCTACATTTCAGTATCTGATATCCATTATTAGTGTTGTTACTAGATGTTTAGGTGTCATTTGTTTTTATTTTATTCCTTCTTTCAGTCCCTGATTTCCTTGGTTTTATCTTGTAATGATACATTCCCCTGGCTCTCCCATTATAAGTCTATGACTTCCTTATTTCAGAACTCTAATCAGACAGTCCATTAGTTACGATATATTAAGCTTCGCGCGTGCTAAATTTAGACTTGTAATGGAACAACTGCCGGCTGCTCTATTTTTGAGTTTTCAACGTCGTCGAGCTTGTTGAAATTTATATGAATTGTATCTATTTCATGTCAACGTTTGACTTCTTCAATTTGTTCCGCTTTTCTCTCTAAACTTCTGTTATTTTATTTAAATGATAAAAGTTTATTGAAATGTGTGGTTTCCTTTAATGCCAATAAATAGCGGCATGCTCGTCAAGTGATCACGACACCCACACTCTTCGTGAACGGCCCAAAATAATTAATTTCATGATAAAATGTTTTCGGAAAATGGAATTGTTCTTGAAAAAGCGGAGATATGCAATTTTTTGAATAAATTTAGAGGGAATAGATCGATTAAGAGTAAAATCAGTTGATTGAATTAATTAGTGATTAAGGATTAAACTACTAAAAATACTTAAAGAAAAATTTCAATATCTGAAACTTCAGTCAATTGATAAACCTCACTCATATCGTTGGTTTTTTCGGTCTTGGTCCAAACAAAGACGTTTTTGTATAATATCTGTCACTTCAGTCTTAAGGCAGTAGTCAACTCTTAACAGGCTGAAAATGTCATTTCCCGTCCCTATTATCTAAGGAACCAAAAATGCTATTAGTTAGCGGTTTTGAATAAAATATAAATCGAAATCATCTTTGGTTTGTCATACATTATTGATAATGATGGCACGAGATATTAGTGAGTATTAAATAAAATTAACAGCCTTTTCAAAATAGTAAAGTTAATTTCGTAGAACTGTTTACTTCTTAAATAAGTGCATTGGTTATGGCTAAAAGTGCGCCTCTTTTTAGGGTAGAAAGAAGCTAAAATACCATTTTTTTTTAGAAAATTTGTGGCAATAAACAAGATAATTAGCAATAATCAGGGGTAAAAACAAATCCAATTTAGTAAAATTTTGGAGCAGGGGAAATATATTCAGTTGATAAAACTTGATAATTCCAAAAACAGGTGAACATTTAGCCGCTCATAACAACCTAGCCTAACATAAGCTTAACCCTGTATCTAAACCTAACATGATCTATTACATCATAAATCAAATGGGTCTTAGGTTGCCTATTTATACCCTTGATGATCTATACATATTCTTGATTATTATAATAATTTGCCCTAAAATGTTAAACTTACAGTTTTGGAGACTTGGGAGACCACAAAAATCCGAAATTGCGTTCTAACATATGAATGCTCACTGAGAATAGCCAAAATAAAATTAATATAAAAATTAAAAAATAATGAAACCCTGTATACCTCATATGGAAGTGTTGAATTGTAAAACCTAGGGTTGGGAACTTGGGATATGTTTCTAGCATGAAACGAAGCAGACTAAATCAAATTCCAAAACAGAGCTGGAAATCAGCTTTTTTTATAATCATAAAGGACGAAAGACGCTATAAAGAGTATATTACACAGACTTACCAAAATTCAACTTAAGCCTTGGCCAAAACGAACGTCGAAAAATCACTTCAAACGATATTAAAACCTCTATTAACTGTAATTATTTACCTGAATTACTTTTTTAGACGAAAATTGGACCTGATAAAAACAATTTTGGTTTTTAAGGGCGTTATAGTTCATGAGAAAATCCAAATAAAGGTGTTAAAGCTCGGATGAAATACCAAAAAAATAATTAGCGTTGCCTTACAGTCGTCTGCTATCATAGCCCACTCGATCACGCGCGTCACGACGCAAGCTGCTCGCGCTCGAGCAGCGCAGCGTCCGGGAGCGCGGATCGAGTGGGCTATGCTGCTATGAAATAAAAGAGAGAGAGATAGAAAAGGGAAGACGAGGAAGAACAAATTTTACTATTTTACATTTATTTTTATTTTGATTGCTGCGCTCCCCTTATGAGGGAGCCGCCCTGATATTATAGGGTGTATTTTTTATTATACGGCAATAAAGAAACCTTGAAACCTTGATAAACTTTCTTACTGTCGTCTGCTATGAAATAGGGAATTCGATGCATAATTAATTAGTTAAAATACAAAAATTAGACTTCAATTATTTAAAAACTAAGCAGGTAAGTTTCTCATTTAGTAAATGCTTGTTAATTTGAAAGTATTCCGAAAACTAACTTCGCTGTAGTTTTTCCGTATCGCCTATGACAATTTCCCCAAAAAACCGGGTAAAATGTAATGCTTTTTCTATGGGACGCTAACCCTAAAAAGGTGATTTTTTCGTTTAGCATTACAAACGGGTATCAAGTCATATCTACAAGGGCCTACCGGCCCTGTAGAATAAAGACTTCAAATCCTGTCTGTTTTCATTATTAGTTTTTAATGGAAATAAATACAAAATAACACTAAAATAAGAGCCACCTGAGATTACAAATGGTTTTATGAGCCCTAGGTGAGCCCAAACTTTTTAACAATATTGAACTTGAGCGCTGTGACTAGAAAGCTACAATAGTGAGCCCGAATGAGCTCACAGTGATATAACTTATAGTATTGAGCCTAGGGTGAGCCCGCTTAATTTAATAAATGAATCATCGAGCTCGAGGTGAGCTCCGAATTATAACTCGGGAAATGTGAGCCCGAGGCTGAGACCCATTTTAATATACACCTTTGAGCTCGAGCGAGCTAGAAACTACCATTTTGGCAGTCTTGAGCCCGAGGTGAGCCCGCTTAAATTAATAAATGAATCTTCGAGCTCGAGGTGAGCTCCTAGTTATAACTCGGGAAATGTGAGCCCGAGGCTGAGACCAATTTTTTTTTTTTTTTTATTAGGAGAGAAAGGCCAATAGGGAAGTATTCCGCGGGCCCGAGACCAATTTTAATATACACCTTTGAGCTCGAGCTCGAGCGAGCTAGAAACTATCATTTTGGCAGTCTTGAGCCCGAGGTGAGCTCATTACGAACCAAAATGAAGTAAGGTGAGCTGCGCTGAGCCTAGGCTCTAGTGGACAGGTCTGGTTACGAGAAGTTTCCAAAACATTTAAATACATTTAAAGATTAAGCACTAAATGGAAATTATTAGGAGAAGTTTCCAAAACATTTAAATAACGCTAGAAAACCTAAAACAACTTATACCATAAGCTATTTTTGGACACCATAGTTTAACTTTAGACCACGTTAGGATTATTTTGAACACTAATGTCATTTCTGTAAAAACTTGCTTTTATAATTAAACCAAAGAAACTGTTCATGTTGGGAGAACTTTTGAATACAAAAAGATCCTTATATACACATATAATGTTATGGGATGTTTCACTGTTCTGTTGGCAGAGAGTTGAAAACACTTTTTTATGATGCCAATAGGGTAATGACCCAGTGTATATCAACATCATATCATCTACATCTTTGCTCATTGTTATCTCCATAGCTAATATACCAGGGTCCAGTGGGAGGGATACACAAATAGGTCAGAAAATCTCTGGGTCAGGGGCCCAGGGTTGTTTAAAACACTGCTTAGCGACGAAAATCAATTAGATTAATCGGAATGTGCAACTTTCTTCGGTTAATAATTGAAAGGGTATTAGGATATTTATTTTATTAGATATGATAAATAAGAAAATACAAAATTGATTTATTTCTCTTTTTGGGTTTTTCTTGAGTAAGATTAATTAATGTTATTAAAAATATACTACCACACAGTCACACTGATCTCAAGGACTATTTTAATATTATCCTTATTTCCCAGACTGCTCTCAATCAAGGAATGACCAAAATATTCTCGGCCGCATGGCGTCACGCGGGAGTGCGGTCACGTGGTAGGGTAGGAATAGTACTCAGACTATTTTCACCCGGGGGGAATGAGAAGAGCGTATAAGATATTTTCACCCGGGGGTGGTGAGAATAGCTCGTAGGCTATTTCCACCCGGGGGTGAGAATAGACACTCTCTTTAAATAAATAAAGCTTATCTTAACACTCAAGCAACAGCACATAAGCAGACGAATGCATTTAGGATTTATTTACTCCCTCATAGGCGGCGCCTTATTATTATTTGCCTAACCCGGGATGGAAGCGTCCATAAAATCTCTCTCGTAAATCCCGCCTGTATACGCCAGTTCACAATATGATAACAATGGTCAAGTTGGTCTCAGCCATTTGTGGTGATATTAAAAAAACCTAGAAGACTTCTCAAGGTAAGCGATGACACGCACGCTTTCTGTTCCGGCTTTTGGGGTTAATTGTTATCTATAAATTGTAGGATTTCTTTGATTTGATATCCGTCGGATCTATTATCCTTATTATTGATAGCGCGGAAGGTACTGCCTTCGACGAAACGCAAAAAATGGCCCAGTCTCGTGTACTGTCCTCTATAATTCCGGAAAAGAGATTTTTCCGACATTAAGTTGATGAATCTTTGGAACCAAACATACAAGTAGCTTTTTCTTAAGTTTTTTGTTAACGCGTTAAATAAACTCACCGTAAAACTTATACGTGAACGTGGGGCCATGGACTTTGTAATTCCAAATAAGACCATCAAAGTGAATTTAGGGAAATAGATTTAAATTTAATGTGCCCTCGTCGTGCTAGTCTCCTATTGAGATTTGTAAAATCCATGGTACGGCATTTTAGACGTTCCCGCGTTAGCGTCAAAGAGACGCCAGAGTCTAATTATGATTTCCCCTTGCTAGTTCCGATAACTCAAAAAATCCGCTGAACAGGCTAGGAATGTTTCTATGGCATTCATGAAAAAGTCATATAGTTCTTTGGAAAGGGGAATGACACGAAATGGAAGTCAAACTGTTAAGAAAAGAAAACTGGATGAGCAGTATCATCCCTACCGAACACCGTAAGTTCAACTTAATTTGCACCCTTGTAAGTTAGGTAGTTGAACAGCGTTATGACAGTAACCTGAAAGGGCTAGACGACTGCAACCTGACCATATAGACAATTTTGGAAATTACATACGAAGTAACCAACACACAGAGAAGGGTTCGAGGCCCGCATTAGGGTTCGACACTACACGCGGGAGACTAGCTAACTCTCACTGATTCTAGCGGTGCTTCTTGGCGAGATGATGGAGAATATCCCAATGGCGGCCTCGTGCCCTTGTGTGTTGGTTTCTCTGTATGTAATTTCCGAAATGGTCTATTGACCCTAATATAACCTCTCCTAAGTCAAACACTAATACTATACGTGTCAAGTTACCGTCTTATCTCGGCTCTGGCGAGGTGTGTTATGTACGTGGTACTTTTATCCGCGTAAAGATCGAGACGAAGTCGTCTGGTAGAAGAAGTCGACGATAAATGTGGAAAATTAGATTTTACGGGAACACCAAGGCGATCCAGTAGTAGCTTGGATAAGTCTGACCCAAAAGTACGATCCAGTAGAAGCTTGGATAAGTCTGACCCGAAATGTTCGATCCAGTAGAAGCTTGGATAAGTCTGACCCGAAAGTTCGATCCAGTAGAAGCTTGGATAAGTCTGAACGGAAAGTACGATTCAGTAGTAGCTTGGATAAGTCTGAACCGAAAGTCCGAACCGAAAGTAAAGTTCCGTAACACTGTTAAGACCTATGAATTTAAGCCAATAGCTTTTAAGCAAAGTACAAGCGATTATCAAATTCGCGTTCAAAGAAGAAGAGCTTCGAGGCTTGATTATGGGGCATCGTTGGCGACATAATTCGTAAATAAAGGTTTTTATGTAATTCTTAAAGGTTTTTATGTAATTTAAGAGGTTTTCGTATAATTCTAAAAGGTTTTCATATAATTCTAAAAGGTTTTCATATAATTCTAAAAGGTTTTCACATAATTCTAAAAGGTTTTCACATAATTCTAAAAGGTTTTCACATAATTCTAAAAGGTTTTCACATAATTCTAAAAGGTTTTCATATAATTCTAAAAGGTATTCATATAATTCTAAAAGGTTTTCATATAATTCTAAAAGGTTTTCATATAATTCTAAAAGGTTTTCACATAATTTTAAATGGTTTTCATACAATTCTTAATAGTTCGTATCTATATAACGTCATTGTGGCTCAAAACGTATCAACTTTTGGTTTTAAATAAAGTTTATCTATTTAATAATCACGTTGTTTTTTATCCGTAAATTCATTAAATATTTTAAATCTTACAGGGGTTGTTCCCCTTATAAGTAAGTGTTTTGCGGGCGAAATATACTATTATTAGACTGAAAGGGTCTACTGTTACCATCAACTCTACTCTCGGGACGAAAATTTCCCGCGGTCGTCAAAGAGCCCAAAATCATTTGTTTTTCCCGACCCTTTATTCGGTCTATTTCAGTTTTGTGGTGAGTCGCGGTTGGAATAAGGCTAGTTTGGATAGAAATAGTAAAAATCTTTAGTTGAAGTTTTGAAAATCGTATTGTGGCAATTAAAATGGCCGATGAAGAAAATTTAAATTGGAATTCATTGGGTGGTAATATTGGAGCAATAACATTAGGCGCGCTGCAAAACATAATCAGAAATCCGGATTTTGTAAGATCTATAAATGAAGCGGCAACCTCTCAACAACATTCTCCTGCCACTATCCCGCCAATGCCCAGGTCGCTATCGTCTACTACGACTACTCGCCCAAATTTTCCAAGTTACTCAGTTCCATACTAATCTGGACAGGAACAAAATTCTCCATCTACCAGTACAGCCTTCACCAGTGTTCCACAGTTAAATGCTCGTAGTCATCAAGGCACCAGATTATTCCCACCCACTGCTTCTGAATTATCGAGCTTCCAGAGGAACCAAACATTAGAATCTAACTACAGTGGCTCAAGATTTCAACCACTTGCTTCGACACAAATTCCACTGCACTGCACAGTTTTGCCGGGATTTAGAAATACAGCGAGTTCGAATCACTGCAATCTTAATTCCAATGTAAACGATGGTCTAAGATAAGTTTTTCAACCTAGTTTCAAAAGGAATGTTTTCAAGCCTAAACTTAGCATGACCAGGAATAAGCGATCCAAATTATAGTAAGCTTTTAATTGTAGTTTTAATTATAAACGTTTCTTCAAAATATTATATGTTTTTTTTAAGCTTAAATATAAGCAGTACAAGTTTAACATTTCGACGGAGAACGGTGGAATGTATTATATGACAAATTTTAACGGTTTAAGGCGTCGATTACATATTACGTAACCCTCTCTCTAATTTGGTAAAGAAACGCATCAGACCCGTTTTTTTGGCTTACTCGTAATCCCTTTTAACTTTGAAATCCTCAACTGAACTTAATGATAATACTAGACATAAATTTTGTTTGAAAATATTAAGTAATAATTTGATTAAGCTAAACCTCTCCTGTAGCAACAAGTAACTTCTTCAAAAAGACCGTAACAGCTTACTACCCTCTCCACGACGTTAAATATGTATACGATTGTTCTAGAAGTTGACTTTATTTCTGTTTGGCATGCGTTCAAACGGATAATGTCTACAGCAGAAATGAATGAGCTAGTACAGAAGCAGCCATAAATCGCGCCCTCATTTGATCAGGCAATTTGCCTCCAGGCTCAAAGGGCTAGAATCTTTTTTGATGAACGTGATGATGTTGGAAATTTAGCGGAAATTTCAGCACGTAGAATTTGGAAAATACTTTCCGAAAATGCACCCGTTGCCGTAAAGACTATGTTTGACTTCCTCGCTGTAAAAGCTTTTTCTACAATTGAGGAAATATAAAGATGGGATTTCTTCCCGACCAGTACCAGTACAAATGCCTTCCACTCAGGTGTCCCCCTTCAGTCAATCAGCCACGCCCAGTGTTATATCCTCCCTTTGCCTCATTTGTTCGTACGTCTGCCGCTCACCGTTATCAGGAGTCTTCAGAACCCAACCGAGTTATGAGAACCATCTCGACCGCTACCCACTCCTGCCAGGGATAATATACTCTTGGTTTACTTAACTAAAACTGGTGTTGCCTCTAAAGACGTTGAATCCGAGTTCGTCAAGCTGGTCAAACCACGACATTTAAAGATTGGCATCAACGCGATTCGTGAGAATGGGATATTCATAGCCCTACGAAATGAACAGGACAGGAATATCCTTAGTAATTTCCTCCAGACTGGCGCTGAAGTATCCCCGATATTCAAATGTCTGGTTGCCACTCAACCCTTGCCCAAGATGACGCTCATTGACATCGATAAAGAATTGTCCTTAGAAGAAATCCACTCGGCCTTGCTTTCTCAACCTGGGATTGAGTTCGAAAATAAGGATATCCGCGTTGTCAAACGATTTGAAACCAGACGCGGAGTTAACGCTATCTTGGAGGTCAAACCAGCAGTTTATCATCATCTATCAAAATACGGCACGGTCTATCTGAACTTTACGCGTCATCGCGTTCGCGAACGTTTTAATATCACGGAGAACGTGATGGTGGAATTTTCATTAATGTTAGAGATTGGGCTGTATTCGACCCATTCTCCACTCAAAATACTGGTGTTAGTTAGAGGTACGTTGAAAAGTTCAACTTCCGAACTGAGGGATCCATGCGAATCGGTGAGAATGTGCGCCATTATATTTTAGAAAAAAATCTCAGGCCGTTTGAAAGATGATGCTTTCCTCTTCCTTCTCACAACTGAACTGACTAGGGGCTTGGCTTTGCGTTTTCTTTTATTACCACTTAATTTTTCGAATTTCTTCCGCCGCGCTGAGGGCGACGTCTTTCGCAGCCACTTTACCGTGGGACTTTACGGATGATCTTATAGGAATACCGCTAGTCACGTTGGTCGCAACCTTTGCACTTGCATTTAAAAACTTTCTCCCAAGGAATATAGCCCTTGTTGTAGTAGTAGTAGTGTCATGGCTCGACGAAAAGCAGAGACTATGAAATTTCCTAAACCGTAACCGTGTTGCGATGGTACGCCCCTGTACACAGTCAAAGATCAACCTAGCTGGGATGAAACTCTTGATCCATGTCCGATCTGGTTCAGAAAATGATGATCGTAGTCCGACATTTTCCTGCTCGTGACGCGTTTACTTAAACGCTCTAAATGCAAATGATACGTGAATCACCGTCACTTTCTTATTTATAATGGCGTCCACATTCTACGAGGCCTAAAGTGTAAGGTAACGTGAAGACCTCCTCGCTCGAAATGTACGGGAATACCGAGCTCGCTCATAATGTTACCTTCAATCGACTGGAAAGTGTTACTAGCAACAGGAAGGTAGTGCGGTCTGGGAAAGTCTTTATCTAACGTCTCACCATCATTACCCTGTATGCTCACGATTCTGAGAAAAGGTACGTGCACATCTCCAACCGGTCTACTTCCGACTATGTCCGAATAAACAAAGAAAGAATGGAGACCAGCGTCCAAGTCCACGGGGTACGCAGCTGTTCTAGAGGGGACAAAGGTTGAGGTTTTCGATGGGTCTTTTGAAAATCCCAGCATACCGGCGAGTTGTCCCGGTATAGTTAACATGCCACGGAAATTTACACACGGCCTATACGTCGAATGTAACTGAAACTATACTTGGCATTCGAAGGGCTTTCGGACTCTATGATATTGTCATCATCGCCGACGTGGATTTTAAGAATAGTCATATCCGAAACGTCATCCTCGTCGTAATTAAATTGCTTTAAGAGAGCCTCTATATTTCCATAATATCCTGCGGGTAATCGCACCATTCTAGAATAGGACAGATCCTTCCCAATTCCGGTGAGCGTGGACGTGCACGTAACTTTCATGTTATTTCAAGTGTGTGGATATGAACTTTCCGCTAGGCCGACCTCATACGGTCCTTATAATTTTACTGGTTCGGGCAGATAAGTCCTAAATTTGCTTCTCGTATTATCGGGGAAATATCCCATCGACGAATCGGAAGGAGTAACGTAAAAACTCATGCTCATGCTATATCTCTTTCCTGAACCCAACTATCGAAGGACGGTGGATAACCTTTCCCACGAACTAATCTCTCTAGTGTCCCGTCTGGTCTGCGACGTTTCCGCAAGATCTTTTCTATTTAAACACGCTGGTACTTCGGTCTTTCCCAATTTTCTATAGTTGTTCCTTGTAAAAAATTCGAGTAATGGGGTCGGAATTCAAGTCATGGGTCTTAAATACCGGCGGACTTCGATGTAATCTCTCCGCTATTTTAAAGAGTTCTTCCGTCCATGTGGGTAAATATATCTCCTCAAAGATATTCTTATGATTGCTTATACGAACCACATCGCCAACATCATAGGGATACTTTAAAGGGGGTGAAAAGTTTACTCCCCCATACAGGTTTTCCCAGACGCGTTTCGAGGTTTCCGTGGTGACTTCAATAGGTTTGCATTTTATGGACCGATGATAATTGTTGTTGTAGGCCCACACCAAATCTTTTAGCACGTCATTGTACTTCAAGGTGTTATTTTCCGTAAAGTAACGATACATACGACTCTTTAGAGTCCTGTTGAACCTCTCGACTGCCGTAGCTTTTTGCTCGGAATCAGGGGGCGAAAAACTCTATCCCTCTTCTTTTTTGCTCTCGCTGAATGTCCTTGCAAATAAGCTCATTTCCATGATCACTTTGCACCCTCTTAGGTAACCGACCTGACTCTAGAACAGCCTTAAATGCAGAAAGAATGGTTGGCCCTTTCTTGTCCTTCGTCGCTACCACAAAAGCGTACTTACTGAAAACGTCTATGCAACAGAGAAGGTATCTCACTTAAAGGTAGCGCACTCAAATTTTGTTTTCGTTACGATGTGGCTAAAATTACGAGCCCAGCCCTTGGGTCATAGTGTTTTTCCCGCTTATACCTAACCTTCTCTCTCGTTCCTTCTGGCCCCATAAAACTTCGAGGTCAGACTCCTTTTGGTAAAACGATTTCCCTTTTCCTCACCACATCGACAATGCACAGTGATCTCATAGGGGACTTAACTGAAATATCCCTCTCCCTCCGACTCCGTGTTTTTATTATTTTCGCAAATTATAGTTTATATAATAATATGTCTATAGGGTAGTATCAGCCCAATTTTGTCGTCTGCTTATAGATAGATCCATAAACGATGTGCCTATACTTCGGGACTAGCACACATGAAAATCTGTGGTCTTTGTAATTTTTTATTGACTGGAAAAAAGTGCCGCCATTCTAATCGCAAGTTTCTATGCCGCGTACAGTAAACCATGGGCTTTTGGATTGATTATTTACTCCTTAGCCATCAACATGGAAAAGTCGGATAATTTTAATAGTTTAGAGGCACATGTTCAAAATAGATACAAGGTAAAAATTGCGTACATTAATGATGTAGACCCATATTTGTTGAAGAGCCAAGATTGTAAAGTAGTGAAGCCTAATCAACATGAAACTTTCCAATACCTGCCACCCGTTTCCTTTTCTGATATTTACTGCTATTTAATCGAAGGAATATCGCCCTATAGCAAAAACCAATTGAAAAACTATAAGAATTTAACGGGTTATAATCAGTTTGTCAGTGGGTTTGTACGAGAGGTACTGGTGAAAACGTTCGATAGTCACATTCTAGTCAAAGGCACTGTAAGTATTTAGAAAGCTTTTTGGTTTTAAAGTGAACTGTTGTTCATTATATACCTATATATTCTAGGTTATGCACTCCCAAAGATTAAACGAGCCACCACTTAAACCCTGGGTGATTGAGAATGCCAATAACTCATATATAACCTGCGGCCATTGCAATTGCATGGCTGGGTTAGATGAATCTTGCTCCCACAATGCAGCCTTACTTTTTACGTGGATTATGCAGTCAGATTTCGGGAAAATACAACCGTAACTGGAGTTAAAGCATATTGGTCAGTCCCCATCGTGAAGAAGGTTTTATATGTGCCAGTTGCCGAAATGAATGTTAGTTCTGCCACATCAAGGAGGAATCTTTTGGACTCACTCGTAGTCCCCATAGAAACTGTGGAAAATTCATCTGTCATAGAAGATCCGGACAATTCTTTAACTGGTCACTCATCCAAAAAAGCATCTTGTGTATTGGTTCAAAACCATGTACCAATGGCCACTAACGCTGATCATAAAAGGCTTACCGACAAGTTATTTAGTCATGGTGAGATGGCGGCGTATTTCAGCACGAATCGAAATTGCCAGGACGAATATATTCCAAAATGTATTAACGAGGCTTTTTTTATTCTTTTAACGGAGCTCTTTGATGAGAAAACCAAGGGTTTATCTTTTAAAACATTGTGAAAGTATCAAGATCGATTTTACCGCGGAACAAGCCAAGAAGGTTGAGGAAAAAAGAAAACTGCAAAGCAAAAGCAAAATGTGGAATCATTTTCGAGCAGGTAGAATTATCGCCTCAAATTTCCATAGAGCCTGCCATAGCAACCCTCAAAACCCATCGGCTTCCTTAATCTCAGTAATTTGCTACCCAAATTCGCACAAGTTCGAAACTAATGCTACAAAGTGAGGTATTACAAATGAGGAAGTCATGAGAAAAGAATATGTAAAGGAAATGGAACAAAAGCACAATAATTTTCAAAGGGAAATTGCAGGCCTTTGCCTTAATCCAAAATACCCTTTTGTCGGGGCGTCTCCCGATGGTTTATTTTGTTGCGACTGTTGCAGCAAGGGGATATTGGAAGTGAAATGCCCCTATTCTTTAAAGGATCAATCGTACAAGGAAGGACTTCTTCGGGCAAAATTCTGCCTAACAAAAATTTCAAAAATTAACAGAAATCACGAATACTACTCTCAAGTACAGGCCCAGTTGTTTGTCACGCAAAAGACTCTTCGTCGATTTTTGCGTATGGACAAATGTGGATTTCTGTATTGACAGAGTATTCCCGGATGAGGATTTCTGAAAATTTGAATGCCCAAAGGCAGAAAAGTTTTTTGAAAAAGCTATCTTACCCAATTAGTCGGAAAACTTTTCACTGACGATCCTTCGCTTAAAGAAAACCAGCCAAAAAGGAAGAGAAGGAAAAATAACGTAGGAACCGAAAATAGTCAAAACCAACCTTTAACTTCTTCAGGCCCTAAAACTTTCACCACTTTCAAATCTGTCAACCCTAATATTCTATCTCCAAGCAAACTATTTCCGCAAAATTCGTCTCTCACTATTTTGGATAAAAATGTAGTTGGAAAGACATCTACTCAGGAAAATAACCGAAATAAGAATGGAAACCAAAATAAAGTGGATAGTCAACAAAATATAGTTGAAGCCCTAAACAAATTGGATAGTCAAGAAAACAAGGGTGAAAAAGAAAATATATCTATAAGTCAAGGTAAAGTTGAGAGTCAAGGGAAGATGGGTGGGAAACAAAAGATATTTGAGATTCAAGAAAATAAGGATGAAAAACCAGATGATGTTCAAAGTCAGAAAAATGGATAACCACTTGGAAGTCAGGAAAATGAGGGTGAAAAGCAAGATAAAGTCGGACGTCGAAGCAAGAGACATAAAGTTGAAAGACAAGGTGCCTTTAAAAAAAAAAGAAAAGGACGATGACAGTCATGAGCGATGGATAGTGATGAAAATGAGCCATAGTGTTATTGTAAAGAGCCTGAATCTGGCTCGATGATTAACTGTGAATCTGAAATCTGTACAATTAAGTGGTTTCATATTCAGTGTTTGAATATAAAGAGAATTCCAAAGGGAAAATGGATTTGTAAAGATTGCTCCAAAGAGCTGAAAAAATGAGTAACCAAAGAGAGGCGATAAAAATGTAAAACTTTGTTCCTAATAACTATAAATATGCGAATAAGAATTGATCTCAGATTTCAATTTGTGATAAAAATTTAATTTACTTGATAGTTGTGATAGAAAGAATGTAAACATTTGTTCCTTAAAAACACAAGTAATCGCGTAAAACACTACAGTATTAACCTTTACTGAAATTAAATTTAAAGTTCGTTAATTTTTAAACTTTTGTTGATTATTTCACAACCACTACGTACAGTCAACGTAAATGGATTTTTTCTCGCGACTGAAAAGTAGTAGCGAGAGAGAAACGCTTCATTTATGCTGACTGTACAAAACATAACAGTTCGATATTATCCGACCGTTATTCAATAGAAACAACTGACGGTGCCAAATTAATTAGTGCACAACAAACTACTGCTATTTTATCTATCGTGGCTACAGATTCTCCAGTATTTTTTTTGACGAAGTAGCCCTATTACTCTCTCAACATGAATTCTTACGTTAGCTAATTTACGAGTAGCTTCTATATCATAAGGATCTAACTGTTTCTTTCCATTTACAAAGGTTGGGTACTTGATACTAGCACAATAAAAGCCAACAGAGTCGTCTATGTCAAATCCTCGACCAGCAAGAATCAAGTCGCCTAGCACTAGTTTTTCTAATAAACCTGAATGCTCAGTTAAATATTTGTCGCTGACACGACCACCCCACCCTTTAGAAATGAAACTGATAAACCCTTGTGGAGTTATTCCAATTAAGAACTTAATAGTATTCTGGTGTTTATAACTGGACCAGGTTTCGGCACGACATTTAACACTAGATGGTTTATCAGTAAATACGTCAAAACAATCAATGATTACAGCGCATTTTTTGCCGAAATTTGCACGGAAGCACATGGGCATTGTTGCCAGTAATTCGTCTCTTTCCGGCCATCTAACGAATTTATATAGGCGATTATGTAGAGCATTTAGGCAATTGTGAAAAATTCGCCCTACTGCGATATCTGAAACTTTCAGATATCCAAAATGTATAAGCTTGTTCTTTATTAGTTGAAGCTAGTCTAAGTTTCATTAATGTTAAAATCAACTGTTGGAATGAACTTAACTTATAATTTCTAAAAATATAAGGTTCAATTTCCTCTAATTTATCTGTGAGATATTCGAAGCATTCTACGCCTGTGTAAAATAAAACTTTATCCTTAGAATCATTAAAGTAAGAGGGACTGAATCTTAACTTTTCTATCTCCCCATCTCTCTTGGTTACATCAGATGTTAACTTGGCTATTTCTTCATCACAACGCGTCATAGTTTCAATTGGGAAGTTAAAGCGTCGATCATTTCCCAACATTCCTTCAACTTAATTTCTAAGGATTCTGCTTCAAATTTGGGGCAAACTCTTAAAATAGTTTGCGAGTATGATTCAGCAACGTGTGGTGTAGTTTGCATGCAAGAATCTGTTAATTTAGTTTCAGTTTGACCACCAAAGTCTATTCCGTTGGATTCCGTTTGGACTCCAAAGTCTATTCCGTTGGATTCCGTTTGGACTCCAAAGTCTATTCCGTTGGATTCCGTTTGGACTCCAAAGTCTATTCCGTTGGATTGCATTTTCTGCCAAACGTCAATTACACTGGAATCAGATTTGCTCAAAACATCTACACCACTGGATTCTGTTGGTCCACAAAATAATTAGAACATCTCGGTAGTAGTTTGCTTATTAAAGTATGACATACCAGTTTCAATCATAGAAATATCATTTCTATGTTCATCAAGAGAAAAACTGGTCCCAAATGTACTTGTAAATAGGTTATTATCATCATTGACTTTGGCAAGCCAATAGTCGACACGTAATGCTAAAAGCTATCGCAGCGTAATTTCTTCCGAGCTGGTGTTGATGTTGCCGCTGGGAGATTGTTTGATTTAAAATTATCATTTAAAACTATACTGGAGTATTGAAACCTTGCTCGTCTAATTCTCCTTTCGTAACGCTCTGCTTTGGATGGGTTTTTGTTTTGCGCCATCTAGCGGATGGTGCAAAGGTTTAGTCCGACTATTTGATTACGGCAGGGCGCGCATTTTTCCCCCTTTCTCCCCTTTTTTTCCCGTGCGGAATTACGGAAATTTTTAAAAAGTACTCAGTATCACACTTAGGTGGCTCTGCAACGTGGAAGAATTTTATTTAAGAAATTATTTTCCTCCTCGACCGGGTTTCGATCCCGCACCATCGCACAGAGCTTTCACTCCACGGATTGACGCCTTCACGCTCTCGGCCGTCTAGTCTTATTAACAAGCTCGAGTTATGTTGCTTAAACCTTGCATCTCTCTCACGTCGGCGGCCGGCGCATTCCTCTCGCGTCTTGCTTAGTTGGGGCAGGGAGGAAAGAAATTTGTTCGAGGCGGCGAGTCTCGCGTTTCCATGGTAGCGCGCCTATACAACTATACATGCCAAGAATTGAAATCTCTTGGCGGGAAATTAGCGAATGGTAGATAGGCAGTTTAAAACGGGTAGCGCTACAATTATAAAATACGTCTCGTTTTTAGCATTAGAAGGTTTACAAAATTATTTTTGGAAAATCTGAAATATAATAAAAACTAAACACATTTTTGAAGTAAGAGATATTTGATTTGTAAACCAAAAGAAATTAATAACGTAGTCTCTGGAGAGTGTATCAGGGAAACCTCTGTAACTAAGCAAATTTATGATATTACCATCTCTGTAAGTGTTCGAATTAAATAAATATATATTTATATTGCAAGTTAATTAAATTAACTTGCAAGTGCTTTGTTAAATTAATATTCAAGTAATGACACCGGATTATATAAAACCATATTAGTTTGTTATTATTCAGTTTAAGTTAAGTTAGTCATAGTTCTTCATTTCGGTAAAGCACTCTTACTGTTATTTCATACTGGTTATAATTACAAATAGTTGAATACGTCCTACTACAATACTAGGTCTACTTAGCGTTACACACGAGAGGCACATCCTGAGAGAGACTCACTGGTAGAGAACCGATCGAGGGAGAGAGTGAGAGTGATGCATTATCACTAATTCAGTCTAATCCTAAACTCGGGTTAGGTGCAAAGGTTCTTTATCTCTATCATGTGATTATAGCGAAGATAACTGTTCAGTTCAGTTCAGTTCCAACATGCTCCCCTCTTTTTTTCGTTGTCTGAGCTATTATGCTTTATACATCTTTGTTTTGTTTCTGATTTTTTTTTCATACATTATTATGTTACTTCATTAATACATTGTTATGTTCTTTTGTCACATTATAGCACTTTAGTCTATTATTACCATTTATATATCACATTAGTCTTATTATCACATTAATCTATTAATTATTTATCACATTTTCTATTTATAGTATCACTTTGGTTTGTTAATACTGCAACCTTAGTGTGTTGCAAAATTCTTTAAATTTTCTAGTTGGTATTGCCTTGGTAAACATATCAGCAATATTATCATTTGTTCTTATGAATTCAACATTAACAAGACCTTTATTAATACAATCTCTTATAAAATGATATCGGATATGTATATGTTTCGTTCTATTATTCTCTATACTATTTTTAGATAAAGCTATGGTTGCCTGATTATCACAATATATGGTTGGCTTTAATTCATTAGTTCGTAATCTAAAAATATCTACTAATTCGATTATAATTCTTGATATCCAAATTACTTCTTTCGTTGTCTCTGCTAATGCAATATATTCAGCTTCGGTGCTTGATAATGCGACTATGTCTTGTTTAACAGTTCTCCATTGAACTGGATTATTGCCAACATTTAGTATGAACCCTGTGGTTGATTTACCATCATCTAAATCCATCCCATAGGATGCGTCGGTATAAGCGTCGACCGTTAAATACCTTAATGCGTTATAATTCAATCCATAAGCATTAGTATCAAATACATATTTCAATACACTTGTTAAATGATCACAATGTATTTTGGCTGGATTTTCCGAGTATCTTGATAAGCTAATTACCGCATGCATTATATCTGGTCTTGTACGTTGTGCTATGTATAGCAATATTCCTATTAGTTGTCGGTATGGAAAGTCTACTCTTTGCCCATCAGGTGGACATTGTCGTTTTGAGAATACAACGCCAACTGGTACCGGTATTTCATAGATTCTGGTTAGTACCATATCCCAAGCTTCTTTTATTTTAGCAATATATCCCTTTTGATGTATATATGCTGTGCCATTCTTGTGAAATTCAAATTCTATCTCAAGAAAATAGTGCAATGGTCCAAGGTTGTTTATTTCGAATTCGGATTCAAGTCTTGTCGTTATGTCCTTCATTACTTGGTTATTTTTAGCAATTATTATGATATCATCTACGTAAATTAGTAGTATCCCCTTATCTTCATAATGGTAAATACAATTACAACCTTGTAACTTCTTAATGTTCAAATCATGTAATGTTTTGTCTAACTGTTCATACCACTGCCTACCGCTTTGTTTTAACCCGTATAACGCCTTGTTTAATTATATAAAAAAGACTTGGTTTGCCCAAGCCTTAAAAACAAAACGATAAGAGTTTTTCCAGTTGTCTGAAGCGCAGATATTATTTTTTTCTATTGAATTTTAAAGACAATCCGTATTTTACTACTCTGTAGAATTTAATTCAATCACCTGATTTTACTGCTAATGGATTAGTTTCCTATAAATTAATTGAAATAAAAAATTACTTATCTCAGATTTTTCAAGAACGATTCCATTTTCGTGAAACATTTTATCGTGAATTTTTTTCTTTTCAAGGGAGAACGTACTTTAATTTTCAAATAATACTCTCATTAATAATGTATTATATGCGGTCTTTTCGAATACAAAGGGGGCTGTTATCACCTTTCTTATATTTGATGAAGGGGTTCGTTTCTTCTTTAGGCACAGTCACAATTATTGAACTGTGTATATCAGTACTTGTGGGGAAGATTTTAGAAGTGTTGGTTGAGTTGCTGTTTAGTTGACAACATCATGAAAACTTGATGTGTTTAAAACTTTTTGAAATGAAAATTCTCCGAAATTAAAAAAGAAAGTGTTAATTTGATTAAATTTACACAATATCCCTCAACATAATAAATGCATGATAAAATGTTTCAGGAAAATGGAATTGTTGTTGAAAAATCTGAGATAAGTAATTTTTTATTTCAATTAATTTATAGGAAACTAATCCATTAGCAGTAAAATCAGGTGATTGAATTAAATTCTAAAAAGTAGTAAAATACGGATTGTCTTTAAAATTCAATAGAAAAAAAATAATATCCGCGCTTCAGTCAACTGGAAAAACTCTTATCGTTTTGTTTTTAAGGCTTGGGCAAACCAAGTCTTTTTTATATAATATCTGTTCCTTCAGCCTTAATTTGTATTAATATATTATAAAAATAATTATATGATTGTCAAACGTCACTAATTCGATGTTCCAGTAAGATGTTCATGAGCATATTGGCTCACTCCAAGTGCCTCTCATTATTTTATGGGAAAGATTAAAATTTTAAATCATTTGGCAGGGGAGTGGTAAATTAATTCACAATTGGTAGGCGGGTGGTAAATTAATTCACCATAGATAGGCGGGTGGTAACTTATTTCATATGAAAAGGCGGTTAGTGACTCAATTAAGTTTAGTTGACCTTTCTGTATAGATTTAAAAAAAAGTTATGTCTAAACCACGCGCCAGCACGCGCACATTTCATTGAAAATTTGTTACTTAAGAATTTTCCCTTGTATATACTAAGATTCTTCATCAAAAATGGACAACGAGCTTTCCAAGACTCGAACCTGCAATGTTTTGCCTCGAATGCAAACGCGTTATCCATTACGCCACAAGCCCGTACTTCGTAACAAAAAATTATCTAAACATTGTATTTATAGGATTATTTCATTTAAGTTGAATAAAAGATCTGTAAAAATAAACAACGAGCTTGCCAGGACTCGAACCTGCAATCTTCTGCTTCATAGGCAGACGCGTTATCCTACGCGCCACAAACCCGATGGAGGCTGAATAAAATGCTATGCAAACAGTGTAATATATTTAACGGTTTTACCATGATTTATAAATTATTTAAAATAAAATACTTAGACTTAATTGTTCTTAATCAAACTTCAGAAGTTCAACATTTAATACTTGCTTGATAATTCAAAAGTGTTCCGAACCTTAACTTCGCAGTAGTTTCTGAGTTATTCGATGGAGTGGACCACCAAAAATCCCATGCTTTTTCTATGGGACGCTAAGCCTAAAATCTGTGAATTATTTCTTTAACATTACGGGAGGGTGTGGGTTCTTATCTAGAAGGGCCTACCGGCCCTCTAGAATTTCCAAACATACTGTTCTTTTCCTGATTGAACAAAACCCTTTGGTTGCCTTAAGTATATATCTTCTTTTAAATCGCCATATAAGTATGCATTCTTTACATCTAGTTGTGTATGAGTCCATCCCAAACATAGGATAAATATGATTACGCAAATTCTTACAAGTGTAAAATTTATAACTGGCGCATACGTCGTCGTATAATCTGATCCAAATTCTTGTGAAAATCCTTGGGCTACTAGTCGCGCTTTATGCCGTATAGTTTCGCCGTTTGCATTCTGTTTCAAGGCGTAAACCCATTTCGTTCCAATAATATGTTGGTTTTCTGGTTTCTTCACTAGATCACATACGTTTCGTTTTGCAATTGTTTGTAATTCCATATCCATGGCGTCTTCCCATTTATCTTTGTCTTCACTCTCTATGGCTTCTTCATACGTCTTTGGAATCTTCATACAATGGAATTCAATATTTCCTAACATATCTCTGGCATATCTTGCCTGCTGTTTTGCCTTAGGCTTAAATGAAAATTTACTCATGTCATGCTGAATCCCTCTTTGGCGTAAACAAGCTTTCACTTCATTATATGATCTCAACCTTTCCTCTTCATCCGTGATGTAGTAGACATCTATTCTTGGCCCAAATGTTCTCGGTACTTCTTTTCTTCGCCATCCTCTTGGTAATTCTAAATCTTCTTCTTTATCTGGGAATCTATCTTCTTTCTTCTGAGGTTCCATGTTATCTTTATGGTCTGGGAAATGAAATGTGACCATGTCGTCTTTCTCCTTGGGCTTCACGTGTTCTTTGTTGGTACGTGTGGGTCTTCGGAATGTGACCCTTTCTTCATCATCATCAGATTCATGGCTAGTTTCTTCCATATTGTCTTCTACAGATTGTTCCATACTGTCCTCGAATTCATCATCAGATGTTTCTTCGGCTTCATCAGCAAATCGTACTGTTTTCTTGGTCTTTGCTGGTTCCAAACACTCTTCATCATAGTGTTCTACTATTTCAACCTTCGCGTTAACTTCCTGTATCCCCAATTTATCTTCGTCTAATGATACATGTTTCAGTTCAATTATCTTGTCTTGATCTGGAAACCATATTCTATATCCTTTAGTTTTGATTGCATACCCAATTAAAACACCAATTCTTGATCTGTTTTGTAGTTTGTTTCTTCTTGGTTTGGGTATCAATGCAAATGCCGTACATCCAAATCGTTTAAGGTGTCGTACACTAGGTTTCTTTCCCATCCATCGTTCTAAAGGAACTTGATTTTTAAGTCTGTCATGAGGTAATCTATTGTACAGGTATGTAAACGCCATTGCAGCTTCGCCCCATAATTTCAAAGGTAATTTTGCATCTTCTAACATCGTACGAATGCCTTCTGTTATTGTCCTATTGAATCTTTCCGCGATGCCATTCATTTCTGGGGTGTATGTATTGGTTCTTTCGAGTTTTATTCCCAATTTCTTACTATTATTCTCAAATTGCCTATTACAGTATTCTAAGCCATTGTCGGTTCGTAAGACCTTGATGTCCTTGCCTGTTTGCCTTTCTACGAATCGTTTAAACTCTTGAAATTTGTCGTACGCTTGATCTTTCGTTTGCATAATATAAATCGTAGCTCTTCTTGTATAGTCATCGATAAACGAAATAAAATATCTGCCACCATATCTTGACGTTATAGGTGAGGGTCCCCATACATCACTATGTATTATCTCTAATGGTTGTGTGTTTTAATTTTCTCACTTGTTCGAGACGGATATTTCGCAGCTTTTGATAATCGGCAAGGTTGACAAACGCCTAACTCCCCATCCAATTTAGGTATGCCTTCGACTAAATGCTTGTCGTGTAATTCCTTCAATTTTCTTTCGTTAGGGTGCCCTAATCGTTGGTGCCATCTCATTATATCATGCGTTTGACTTGTTAATGTGCTTATGTGCTGCTTACTATCTTGTTCTGGTTCATCAATATGTACTTTGACGTCTGCGACGTATAAATTCGCCTCCGTTAACCTGGCGCTCAGGAAGAATTTCCTCTTCTCACCGTATACCTTTGCTTTTCCATTTTCCACGATAGTCTTGTATCCGTTCATATCGAATTTTCTCACTGATAATAAATTTCTATTATACCCTGGTACATGTATGACATCTATCAAATCAATTATTTCCTGTCCATTTCTAATCGATAATGCGACATTCCCTATGCCTATAGCCTTAGCTCCACCTTCAGCAATTTCTACTGATTTGCTTATAGTTTGAGAACCATTCCCTCTTATGGCAAAAATGATGCGAAGCTCCTGTGTCAAATATCCAGGCTTCCTTATCCTTTATCGCTAGTAAGGCTGATGCGAAATGAGCTCGTCTACTTTCATTGTCGCTTGACTGCTTATGTTTCTGTTTATTTGTTTTATTTGACCAAAAATCTCTTGCATAATGTCCTTCTTTACCACAATTAAAACATATCTTAGTTTTATTAATCCTATTCCTTGATTGACTTCTTTTGCGACTATTACTTCTATTGGGCCTCGGCTGATTCAAGTTATTTGGGGTCCTAACTCTACCTCTTTGTTGCAAGTGAGATGAACAACCGGCTTGTTCATAATCATCTTCACAATCTTCTCTCCTTTGCCTATCATATTCTGATATTAGCAACTGTTTCACGTTCTTCGGAGTAAAATCTTTATCAGGCCAATGATACGCTAAAGTCTTGATTTGCCTATAGGCTTCTGGTAGTTTATGTAACATTTGGAAGGCTATTCCCATGTCCGATATTTGTAAACCCGCTGCTTTCAAATTATCTGCTATCACTATTAAACCTGCTAAGTGTGTTGCCATTGAGCCACCCTTATATCGACAGCTTATAAATTCTGATCGTAAGTCTGCCATACGAGCTTTTGATTTGGGTTCATATATTCCTGCTTAAATATCCCACGCTTCCTTTGCTGTATCGCACTTCTCTATAATACTCTTGTGGGGGTCATCACACGCTAATGATAATTTTGATAACGCTTTCTGCGATCTTCTAAGATATTCTGTTTTCGCGTCTTCTGAAGCTGATGCATCTGGTTCTTTTTCTTTTCCATCCAGGAATCCCCATAAACCATAGTCTAATAATGCCATTCGCATATCGCGCTTCCAGGTCTCATAATTGCAATCATTTAATTTTCGAAATGATAGAGCATTGCCCGCGTTGTTAGTCTCTACGTAATCGGCCATTGTAATTATAAATATTCTCTACTTTACTTTACTTAATTTGCCAGCTTATCATGTCATATAATGCTCTAATAATAATCTTTAAATGCTTATTTACTCCCTTCTTGTTTAACTTCCCTAGTACTCCTTAATTTCTCAAATGGTTTTATGATTGGCTTATTTCTATTTACAAGCTATGATTCTTACTTAATGGTCTTATTATTATAATTAAATTTTTTGTGTATAAATTATTAGATTTTGAATTAGTGTCGAAGCCTATATGGTTCCATCAGGTATTTCAATTTCATTTTTCACACTCGATAAATTTACAAGTGGGGACCTAAACTGTCATTTCAACAGACAAGTGGAGTCTTTTAAACACACATTTTCTAATTTCATGTATATTTTAATTTTATAGTTTAAATATTGATTATTATAATGAAATTTAGGTAATCGGACCTTTTAAAGGCTTAACACTTAAGTTTTGAGCTAATTTCAGGTTTACAAGTGGGGACCTAAACCGTCTTCCAACCTTATATCTGGGGACATTTGTGTATAAATTATTTGGTCTTGAATTAGTGTCAAAGCCTATATGGTTCCATCAAGTATTTCAATTTCATTTTTCACACTCAATAATTTACAAGTGGGGTCCTTCACAGTCATTCCAACAGACAAGTGGGGTCTTTTAAACACACATTTTCAAATTTCATGTATATTATAATTTTACAGTTAAAATATTGATTATCAGAATGAAATTTAAGTAATCAGTCCTATTTTAGCTTAACATTAAGTTTTGAGCTGATTTCAGGTTTACAAGTGGGGACCTAAACCGTCTTCCAACCTTATATCTGGGGACATTTGTGTATAAATTATTAGGTTTTGAATTAGTGTCAAAGCCTATATGGTTGCATCAAGTATTTCAATTTCATTTTTCACATTCGATAAATTTACAAGTGGGGTCCTTCACAGTCATTCCAACAGACAAGTGGGGTCTTTTAAACACACATTTTCTAATTTCATGTATATTTTAATTTTATAGTTTAAATATTGATCATTATAATGAGATTTAGGTAATCGGACCATTTAAAGGCTTAACACTTAAGTTTTGAGCTAGTTTCAGGTTTACAAGTGGGGACCTAAACCGTCTTCCAACCTTATATCTGGGGACATTTGTGTATAAATTATTAGATTTTGAGTTACCTGCAATCGGTAATGTAGTTTAATTACCTGCAATCGGTAATCTAGCTTAATTACCTGCAATCGGTAATCTAGCTTAATTACCAGCCACCGGTAATCTAGCTTAATTACCTGCAATCGGTAATCTAGCTTAATTACCAGTCACCAGTAATCTAGCTTAATTACCTGCAATCGGTAATCTAGCTTAATTACCAGTCACCAGTAATCTAGCTTAATTACCTGCAATCGGTAATCTAGCTAAATTAACTGCAATCGGTAATCTAGCTTAATTACCAGCTACCGGTAATCTAGCTAAATTACCTGCAATCGGTAATCTAGCTTAATTACCATCCACCGGTAATCTAGCAAAATCACCAGCCACCGGTAATATAGCGTAAAAACTAGCCACCGGTAATATAGCGTAATAACTAGCCACCGGTAATCTAGCTTAACTATCTGCAATCGGTAATGTAGCTTAATTACCTGCAATCGGTAATCTAGCTTAATCAGTACGCACCGGTAATCTTGCTTAATTACCAGCCACCGGCAATCCAGTTTAATTACCAGCCACCGGTTATGTAGCTTAATTACCAGCCACCGGTTATCTAGCTTAATTACTAGCCACCGATAATCTAGCTTAATTACCAGCCACCGGTAATTTAGCTTAATTACCAACCACCGGTAAAATAGCGTAATTACCAGCCACCGGTAATCAAGCTTAATTACCTGCAATCAGTGATCTAGCTGAATTACCTGCAATCGGTAATGTAGCTTAATTACCTGCAATCGGTAATGTAGCTTAATTACCTGCAATCGGTAATCTAGCTAAATTAACTGCAATCGGTAATCTAGCTTAATTACCAGCTACCTGTAATCTAGCTAAATTACCTGCAATCGGTAATCTAGCTTAATTACCAGCCACCGGTAATCTAGCAAAATCACCAGCCACCGGTAATATAGCGTAATAACTAGCCACCGGTAATCTAGCAAAATCACCAGCCACCGGTAATATAGCGTAATAACTATCCACCGGTAATCTAGCTTAACTATCGGCAATCGGTAATGTAGCTTAATTACCTTCAATCGGTAATCTAGCTTAATTACCTGCAATCGGTAATCTAGCTTAATCAGTAGCCACCGGTAATCTAGCTTAATTACCAGCCACCGGTAATCTAGCTTAACTACCAGCAAACGGTAATCTAGTTAAATTACCAGTAACCGGTAATCTTGCTTAATTACCAGCCACCGGTAATTCAGTTTAATTACCAGCTACCGGCAATCTAGCTAAATTACCTGCAATCGGTAATCTACCTTAATAACCTGCATTCGGTAATCAAGCTTAATTACCAGCCACCGGTAGTCTAGCTTAATCACCAGCAACCGGTAATCTAACTTAATTACCAGCCACCGGTAGTCTAGTTTAATTAACAACCACCGGTAATCTAGCTTAAATATCAGCCACCGGTAATCTAGCTTAATTACCTGCAAACGGTAATCTAGCTTAACTACCAACCGCCGGTAATCTAGCGTAATTACCAACCGCCGTTAATATAGCGTAATTACCACCCACCGGTAATATAGCGTAATTACCAGCCACCAGTAATATAGCTTAATTACCAGCAATCAGTGATCTACCTGAATTACCTGCAATCGGTAATGTAGCTTAATTACCTGCAATCGGTAATGTAGCTTAATTACCTGCAATCGGTAATGTAGCTTAATTACCTGCAATCGGTAATGTAGCTTAATTACCTGCAATCGGTAATCTAGCTAAATTAACTGCAATCGGTAATCTACCTTAATTACCAGCTACCTGTAATCTAGCTAAATTACCTGCAATCGGTAATCTAGCTTAATTACCAGCCACCGGTAATCTTGCTTAATTACCAGCCACCGGTAATCTTGCTTAATTACCAGCCACCGGTAATCTAGCTTAATTACCTGCAATCGGTAATCTAACTTAATTACCAGTCACCAGTAATCTAGCTTAATTACCTGCAATCGGTAATCTAGCTTAATTACCAGTCACCAGTAAGCTAG
The DNA here is from genome assembly GCF_054372755.1 of Phalangium opilio. NCBI lineage: Eukaryota > Metazoa > Arthropoda > Arachnida > Opiliones > Phalangiidae > Phalangium > Phalangium opilio. Next base: position 2,357,050 of record NW_028324193.1, on the reverse strand, counting down.
CTTAATTACCTGCAATCGGTAATCTAGCTAAATTAACTGCAATCGGTAATCTAGCTTAATTACCAGCTACCGGTAATCTAGCTAAATTACCTGCAATCGGTAATCTAGCTTAATTACCAGCCACCGGTAATCTAGCAAAATCACCAGCCACCGGTAATATAGCGTAAAAACTAGCCACCGGTAATATAGCGTAATAACTAGCCACCGGTAATCTAGCTTAACTATCTGCAATCGGTAATGTAGCTTAATTACCTGCAATCGGTAATCTAGCTTAATCAGTACGCACCGGTAATCTTGCTTAATTACCAGCCACCGGCAATCCAGTTTTATTACCAGCCACCGGTTATGTAGCTTAATTACCAGCCACCGGTTATCTAGCTTAATTACTAGCCACCGATAATCTAGCTTAATTACCAGCCACCGGTAATTTAGCTTAATTACCAACCACCGGTAAAATAGCGTAATTACCAGCCACCGGTAATCAAGCTTAATTACCTGCAATCAGTGATCTAGCTGAATTACCTGCAATCGGTAATGTAGCTTAATTACCTGCAATCGGTAATGTAGCTTAATTACCTGCAATCGGTAATCTAGCTAAATTAACTGCAATCGGTAATCTAGCTTAATTACCAGCTACCTGTAATCTAGCTAAATTACCTGCAATCGGTAATCTAGCTTAATTACCAGCCACCGGTAATCTAGCTTAATTACCAGCCACCGGTAATATAGCGTAATAACTAGCCACCGGTAATCTAGCAAAATCACCAGCCACCGGTAATATAGCGTAATAACTAGCCACCGGTAATCTAGCAAAATCACCAGCCACCGGTAATATAGCGTAATAACTAGCCACCGGTAATCTAGCTTAACTATCGGCAATCGGTAATGTAGCTTAATTACCTTCAATCGGTAATCTAGCTTAATTACCTGCAATCGGTAATCTAGCTTAATCAGTAGCCACCGGTAATCTAGCTTAATTACCAGCCACCGGTAATCTAGCTTAACTACCAGCAAACGGTAATCTAGTTAAATTACCAGTAACCGGTAATCTTGCTTAATTACCAGCCACCGGTAATTCAGTTTAATTACCAGCTACCGGCAATCTAGCTAAATTACCTGCAATCGGTAATCTACCTTAATTACCTGCATTCGGTAATCAAGCTTAATTACCAGCCACCGGTAGTCTAGCTTAATCACCAGCAACCGGTAATCTAACTTAATTACCAGCCACCGGTAGTCTAGTTTAATTAACAACCACCGGTAATCTAGCTTAAATATCAGCCACCGGTAATCTAGCTTAATTACCTGCAAACGGTAATCTAGCTTAACTACCAACCGCCGGTAATCTAGCGTAATTACCAACCGCCGTTAATATAGCGTAATTACCACCCACCGGTAATATAGCGTAATTACCAGCCACCAGTAATATAGCTTAATTACCAGCAATCAGTGATCTACCTGAATTACCTGCAATCGGTAATGTAGCTTAATTACCTGCAATCGGTAATGTAGCTTAATTACCTGCAATCGGTAATCTAGCTAAATTTACTGCAATCGGTAATCTACCTTAATTACCAGCTACCTGTAATCTAGCTAAATTACCTGCAATCGGTAATCTAGCTTAATTACCAGCCACCGGTAATCTTACTTAATTACCAGCCACCGGTAATCTTGCTTAATTATCAGCCACCGGTACTCTAGCTTAATTACCAGCCACCGGTAATCTAGCAAAATCACCAGCCACCGGTAATATAGCGTAATAACTAGCCACCGGTAATCTAGCAAAATCACCAGCCACCGGTAATATAGCGTAATAACTAGCCACCGGTAATCTAGCTTAACTATCGGCAATCGGTAATGTAGCTTAATTACCTTATATCGGTAATCTAGCTTAATTACCTGCAATCGGTGATCTAGCTTAATCAGTAGCCACCGGTAATCTAGCTTAATTACCAGCCACCGGTAATCTAGCTTAATTACCAGCCACCGGTAATCTAGCTTAACTTCCAGCCACCGGTAATCTAGTTAAATTACCAGCTACCGGTAATCTTGCTTAATTACCAGCCTCCGGTAATCCAGTTTAATTACCAGCTACCGGCAATCTAGCTAAATTACCTGCAATCGGTAATCTACCTTAATTACCTGCATTCGGTAATCTAGCTTAATTAGCAGCCACCGGTAATCTAGCTAAATTACCTGCAATCGGTAATCTAGCTTAATTACCAGCCACCGGTAATATAGCGTAATTACCAGCCACCAGTAATATAGCGTAATTACCAGCCACCGGTAATCAAGCTTAATTACCTGCAATCAGTGGTCTAGCTGAATTACCTGCAATCGGTAATGTAGCTTAATTACCTGCAATCGGTAATCTTGCTTTATTGCCTGCAATCTGTAATCTAGCTTAATTACCAGCCACCGGTAATCTAGCTTAATTACCTGCAATCGGTAATCTAGCTTAATTACCTGCAATCGGTAATCTAGCTTAATTACCAGCCATTAGTAATCTAGCTTAATTACCTGATATCGGTAATCTAGCTTAATTACCTGCCACCAGTAATCTAGCTTAATTACCTTCAATCGGTAATCTAGTTAAATTAACTGCAATCGGTAACCTAGCTTAATTACCAGCTACCGATAATCTAGCTAAATTACCTGCAATCGGTAATCTAGCTTAATTACCAGCCACCGGTAATCTAGCTTAACTTCCAGCCACCGGTAATCTAGTTAAATTACCAGCTACCGGTAATCTTGCTTAATTACCAGCCTCCGGTAATCCAGTTAAATTACCAGCTACCGGCAATCTAGCTAAATTACCTGCAATCGGTAATCTACCTTAATTACCTGCATTCGGTAATCTAGCTTAATTAGCAGCCACCGGTAATCTAGCTAAATTACCTGCAATCGGTAATCTAGCTTATTTACCAGCCACCGGTAATATAGCGCAATTACCAGCCTCCAGTAATATAGCGTAATTACCAGCCACCGGTAATCAAGCTTAATTACCTGCAATCAGTGGTCTTGCTGAATTACCTGCAATCGGTAATGTAGCTTAATTACCTGCAATCGGTAATCTTGCTTTATTGCCTGCAATCTGTAATCTAGCTTAATTACCAGCCACCGGTAATCTAGCTTAATTACCTGCAATCGGTAATCTAGCTTAATTACCTGCAATCGGTAATCTAGCTTAATTACCAGCCATTAGTAATCTAGCTTAATTACCTGATATCGGTAATCTAGCTTAATTACCTGCCACCAGTAATCTAGCTTAATTACCTTCAATCGGTAATCTAGTTAAATTAACTGCAATCGGTAACCTAGCTTAATTACCAGCTACCGATAATCTAGCTAAATTACCTGCAATCGGTAATCTATCTTAATTACCAGCCACCGGTAATCTAGCTTAATTACCAGCCACCGGTAATCTAGCGTAATTACCAGCCACCGGTAATCTAGCTTAATTACCAGCCACCGGTAATCTAGCGTAATAACTAGCCACCGGTAATCTAGCAAAATCACCAGCCACAGGTAATATAGCGTAATAACTAGCCACCGGTAATCTAGCAAAATCACCAGCCACAGGTAATATAGCGTAATAACTAGCCACCGGTAATCTAGCTTAACTATCGGCAATCGGTAATGTAGCTTAATTACCTTCAATCGGTAATCTAGCTTAATTACCTGCAATCGGTAATCTAGCTTAATCAGTAGCCACCGCTTATCTAGCTTAATTACCAGCCACCGGTAATCTAGCTTAACTACCAGCCACCGGTAATCTAGTTAAATTACCAGCTACCAGTAATCTTGCTTAATTACCAGCCACCGGTAATTCAGTTTAATTACCAGCTACCGGCAAAATAGCTAAATTACCTGCAATCGGTAATCTACCTTAATTACCTGCATTCGGTAATCAAGCTTTATTACCAGCCACCGATAGTCTAGCTTAATCACCAGCAACCGGTAATCTAACTTAATTACCAGCCACCGGTAGTCTAGTTTAATTAACAACCACCGGTAATCTAGCTTAAATATCAGCCACCGGTAATCTAGCTTAATTACCTGCAAACGGTAATCTAGCTTAACTACCAACCGCCGGTAATCTAGCGTAATTACCAACCGCCGGTAATATAGCGTAATTACCACCCACCGGTAATATAGCGTAATTACCAGCCACCAGTAATATAGCGTAATTACCAGCAACCAGTAATATAGCGTAATTACCAGCCACCGGTAATCAAGCTTAATTACCTGCAATCAGTGATCTAGCTGAATTACCTGCAATCGGTAATGTAGCTTAATTACCTGCAATCGGTAATTTAGCTTAATTACCTGCAATCGGTAATTTAGCTTAATTACCTGCAATCGGTAATCTAGCTAAATTAACTGCAATCGGTAATCTAGCTTAATTACCAGCTACCTGTAATCTAGCTAAATTAAATGCAATCGGTAATCTAGTTTAATTACCAGCCACCGGTAATCTAGCTTAATTACCAGCCACCGGTAATCTAGCTTAATTACCAGCCACCGGTAATCTAGCTTAACTTCCAGCCACCGGTAATCTAGTTAAATTACCAGCTACCGGTAATCTTGCTTAATTACCAGCCTCCGGTAATCCAGTTTAATTACCAGCTACCGGAAATCTAGCTAAATTACCTGCAATCGGTAATCTACCTTAATTACCTGCATTCGGTAATCTAGCTTAATTAGCAGCCACCGGTAATCTAGCTAAATTACCTGCAATCGGTAATCTAGCTTAATTACCAGCCACCGGTAATATAGCGTAATTACCAGCCACCAGTAATATAGCGTAATTACCAGCCACCGGTAATCAAGCTTAATTACCTGCAATCAGTGGTCTAGCTGAATTACCTGCAATCGGTAATGTAGCTTAATTACCTGCAATCGGTAATCTTGCTTTATTGCCTGCAATCTTTAATCTAGCTTAATTACCAGCCACCGGTAATCTAGCTTAATTACCTGCAATCGGTAATCTAGCTTAATTACCTGCAATCGGTAATCTAGCTTAATTACCAGCCATTAGTAATCTAGCTTAATTACCTGATATCGGTAATCTAGCCTAATAACCTGCCACCAGTAATCTAGCTTAAGTACCTTCAATCGGTAATCTAGTTAAATTAACTGCAATCGGTAACCTAGCTTAATTACCAGCTACCGATAATCTAGCTAAATTACCTGCAATCGGTAATCTAGCTTAATTACCAGCCACCGGTAATCTAGCTTAATTACCAGCCACCGGTAATCTAGCGTAAATACCAGCCACCGGTAATCTAGCTTAATTACCAGCCACCGGTAATCTAGCGTAATAACTAGCCACCGGTAATCTAGCAAAATCACCAGCCACCGGTAATCTAGCTTAACTATCGGCAATCGGTAATGTAGCTTAATTACCTGCAATCGTTAATCTAGCTTAATTACCTGCAATCGGTAATCTAGCTTAATTACCAGCCACCAGTAATCTAGCTTAATTACCTGCAATCGGTAATCTAGCTTAATTACCTGCAGACGGTAATCTAGCTAAATTAACTGCAATCGGTAATCTAGCTTAGTTACCAGCTACCGGTAATCTAGCTAAATTACCTCCAATTCGGTAATCTAGCTTAAATACCAACCACCGGTAATCTAGCTTAATTAACTGTAATCGGTAATCTAGCTAAGATACCTGCAATCGGTAATATAGCGTAATTACCAGCCACCGGTAATCAAGCTTAATTACCTGCAATCAGTGATCTAGCTTAATTACCTGCAATCGGTGATCTAGCTTAATTACCTGCAATCGGTAATGTAGCTAAATTACCTGCAATCGGTAATGTAGCTTAATTACCTGCAATCGGTAATCTAGCTTAATTACCAGTTGCCGGTGATCTAGCGTAATTACCAGCCACCAGTAATATAGCGTAATTACCAGCCACCGGTAATCAAGCTTAATTACCTGCAATCAGTGATCTAGCTTAATTACCTGCAATCGGTAATGTAGCTAAATTACCTGCAATCGGTAATGTAGCTTAATTACCTGCAATCGTTAATCTAGCTTAATTACCTGCAATCGGTAATCTAGCTTAATTACCAGCCACCAGTAATCTAGCTTAATTACCTGCAATCGGTAATCTAGCTTAATTACCTGCAATCGGTAATCTAGCTAAATTAACTGCAATCGGTAATCTAGCTTAGTTACCAGTTACCGGTAATCTAGCTAAATTACCTCCAATTCGGTAATCTAGCTTAAATACCAACCACCGGTAATCTAGCTTAATTAACTGTAATCGGTAATCTAGCTAAGATACCTGCAATCGGTAATATAGCGTAATTACCAGCCACCGGTAATCAAGCTTAATTACCTGCAATCAGTGATCTAGCTTAATTACCTGCAATCGGTGATCTAGCTTAATTACCTGCAATCGGTAATGTAGCTAAATTACCTGCAATCGGTAATGTAGCTTAATTACCTGCAATCGGTAATCTAGCTTAATTACCTGCAATCGGTAATCTAGCAAAATCACCAGCCACCGGTAATATAGCGTAATAACTAGCCACCGGTAATCTAGCAAAATCACCAGCCACCGGTAATATAGCGTAATAACTAGCCACCGGTAATCTAGCAAAATCACCAGCCACCGGTAATATAGCGTAATAACTAGCCACCGGTAATCTAGCATAACTATCGGCAATGGGTAATCTAGCTTAATTACCAGCCAAGGGTAATCTAGCAAAATCACCAGCCACCGGTAATATAGCGTAATAACTAGCCACCGGTAATATAGCGTAATAACTAGCCACCGGTAATCTAGCTTAACTACCAGCCACCGGTAATCTTGCTTAATTACCAGCCACCGGTAATCCAGCTTAATTACCTGCAATCAGTAATCTAGCTGAATTACCTGCAATCGGTAATGTAGCTTAATTACCTGCAATCGGTAATGTAGCTTAATTACCTGCAATCGGTAATCTAGCTAAATTAACTGCAATCGGTAATCTAGCTTAATTACCAGCTACCTGTAATCTAGCTAAATTACCTGCAATCGGTAATCTAGCTTAATTACCAGCCACCGGTAATCTGGCTTAATTACCAGCCACCGGTAATCTAGCTTAATTACCAGCCACCGGTAATCTAGCAAAATCACCAGCCACCGGTAATATAGCGTAATAACTAGCCACCGGTAATCTAGCAAAATCACCAGCCACCGGTAATATAGCGTAATAACTAGCCACCGGTAATCTAGCAAAATCACCAGCCACCGGTAATATAGCGTAATAACTAGCCACCGGTAATCTAGCATAACTATCGGCAATGGGTAATCTAGCTTAATTACCAGCCACCGGTAATCTAGCAAAATCACCAGCCACCGGTAATATAGCGTAATAACTAGCCACCGGTAATATAGCGTAATAACTAGCCACCGGTAATCTAGCTTAACTACCAGCCACCGGTAATCTTGCTTAATTACCAGCCACTGGTAATCCAGTTTAATTACTAGCTACCGGTAATCTAGCTTAATTACCTGCATTCGGTAATCTAGCTTTATTACCAGCCACCGGTAGTCTAGCTTAATCTCCAACCACCGGTAATCTAACTTATTTAACAGCCACCGGTAATTTAGCTTAAATATAAGCCACCGGTAATCTAGCTTAATTACCAGTTGCCGATAATCTAGCGTAATTACCAGCCACCGGTAATGAAGCTTAATTACCTGCAATCAGTGATCTAGCTTAATTACCTGCAATCGGTAATGTAGCTAAATTACCTGCAATCGGTAATGTAGCTTAATTACCTGCAATCGTTAATCTAGCTTAATTACCTGCAATCGGTAATCTAGCTTAATTACCAGCCACCAGTAATCTAGCTTAATTACCTGCAATCGGTAATCTAGCTTAATTACCTGCAGACGGTAATCTAGCTAAATTAACTGCAATCGGTAATCTAGCTTAGTTACCAGCTACCGGTAATCTAGCTAAATTACCTCCAATTCGGTAATCTAGCTTAAATACCAACCACCGGTAATCTAGCTTAATTAACTGTAATCGGTAATCTAGCTAAGATACCTGCAATCGGTAATATAGCGTAATTACCAGCCACCGGTAATCAAGCTTAATTACCTGCAATCAGTGATCTAGCTTAATTACCTGCAATCGGTGATCTAGCTTAATTACCTGCAATCGGTAATGTAGCTAAATTACCTGCAATCGGTAATGTAGCTTAATTACCTGCAATCGGTAATCTAGCTTAATTACCTGCAATCGGTAATCTAGCTTAATTACCTGCAATCGGTAATCTAGCTTAATTACCAGCCACCGGTAATCTAGCTTAATTACCTGCAATCGGTAATCTAGCTTAATTACCAGCCACCAGTAATCTAGCTTAATTACCTGCAATCGGTAATCTAGCTAAATTAACTGCAATCGGTAATCTAGCTTAATTAAAAGCTACCGGTAATCTAGCTAAATTAACTGAAATCGGTAATCTAGCTTAATTAAAAGCTACCGGTAATCTAGCAAAATCACCAGCCACCGGTAATATAGCGTAATAACTAGCCACCGGTAATATAGCGTAATAACTAGCCACCGGTAATATAACGTAATAACTAGCCACCGGTATACTAGCTTAACTATCTGCAATCGGTAATGTAGCTTAATTACCTGCAATCAGTAATCTTGCTTTATTGCCTGCAATCTGTAATCTAGCTTAATTACCAGCCACCGGTAATCTAGCTTAATTACCTGCAATCGGTAATCTAGCTTAATTACCTGCAAACGGTAATCTAGCTTAATTACCTGTAATCGGTAATCTAGCTAAATTACCTGCAATCGGTAATCTAGCTTAATTACCAGCCATTAGTAATCTAGCTTAATTACCTGATATCGGTAATCTAGCTTAATTACCTGCCACCAGTAATCTAGCTTAATTACCTTGAATCGGTAATCTAGTTAAATTAACTGCAATCGGTAACCTAGCTTAATTACCAGCTACCGATAATCTAGCTAAATTACCTGCAATCGGTAATCTAGCTTAATTACCAGCCACCAGTAATCTAGCTTAATTACCAGCCACCGGTAATCTAGCGTAATTACCAGCCACCGGTAATCTAGCTTAATTACCAGCCACCGGTAATCTAGCGTAATAACTAGCCACCGGTAATCTAGCAAAATCACCAGCCACAGGTAATATAGCGTAATAACTAGCCACCGGTAATCTAGCTTAACTATCGGCAATCGGTAATGTAGCTTAATTACCTTCAATCGGTAATCTAGCTTAATTACCTGCAATCGGTAATCTAGCTTAATCAGAAGCCACCGGTAATCTAGCTTAATTACCAGCCACCGGTAATCTAGCTTAACTACCAGCCACCGGTAATCTAGTTAAATTACCAGCTACCGGTAATCTTGCTTAATTACCAGCCACCGGTAATTCAGTTTAATTACCAGCTACCGGCAATCTAGCTAAATTACCTGCAATCGGCAATCTACCTTAATTACCTGCTTTCGGTAATCAAGCTTAATTACCAGCCACCGGTAGTCTAGCTTAATCACCAGCAACCGGTAATCTAACTTAATTACCAGCCACCGGTAGTCTAGTTTAATTAACAACCACCGGTAATCTAGCTTAAATATCAGCCACCGGTAATCTAGCTTAATTACCTGCAAACGGTAATCTAGCTTAACTACCAGCCACCGGTAATCTAGCTTAATTAGCAGCCACCGGTAATCTAGCGTAATAACTAGCCACCGGTAATCTAGCTTAATTACCTGCAATCGGTAATCTAGCTTAATCAGTAGCCACCGCTTATGTAGCTTAATTACCAGCCACCGGTAATCTAGCTTAACTACCAGCCACCGGTAATCTAGTTAAACTACCAGCTACCGGTAATCTTGCTTAATTACCAGCCACCGGTAATTCAGTTAAATTACCAGCTACCGGCAAAATAGCTAAATTACCTGCAATCGGTAATCTACCTTAATTACCTGCATTCGGTAATCTAACTTAATTACCAGCCACCGGTAGTCTAGTTTAATTAACAACCACCGGTAATCTAGCTTAAATATCAGCCACCGGTAATCTAGCTTACTTACCTGCAAACGGTAATCTAGCTTAACTACCAACCGCCGGTAATCTAGCGTAATTACCAACCGCCGGTAATATAGCGTAATTACCACCCACCGGTAATATAGCGTATTTACCAGCCACCAGTAATATAGCGTAATTACCAGCAACCAGTAATATAGCGTAATTACCAGCCACCTGTAATCAAGCTTAATTACCTGCAATCGGTAATCTAGCTTAATTACCTGCAATCGGTAATCTAGCTAAATTAACTGCAATCGGTAATCTAGCTTAGTTACCAGTTACCGGTAATCTAGCTAAATTACCTCCAATTCGGTAATCTAGCTTAAATACCAACCACCGGTAATCTAGCTTAATTACCTGCAATCGGTAATGTAGCTAAATTACCTGCAATCGGTAATGTAGCTTAATTACCTGCAATCGGTAATCTAGCTTAATTACCTGCAATCGGTAATCTAGCAAAATCACCAGCCACCGGTAATATAGCGTAATAACTAGCCGCCGGTAATCTAGCAAAATCACCAGCCACCGGTAATCTAGCAAAATCACCAGCCACCGGTAATATAGCGTAATGACTAGCCACCGGTAATCTAGCATAACTATCGGCAATGGGTAATCTAGCTTAATTACCAGCCAAGGATAATCTAGCAAAATCACCAGCCACCGGTAATATAGCGTAATAACTAGCCACCGGTAATATAGCGTAATAACTAGCCACCGGTAATCTAGCTTAACTACCAGCCACCGGTAATCTTGCTTAATTACCAGCCACCGGTAATCCAGCTTAATTACCTGCAATCAGTGATCTAGCTGAATTACCTGCAATCGGTAATGTAGCTTAATTACCTGCAATCGGTAATGTAGCTTAATTACCTGCAATCGGTAATCTAGCTAAATTAACTGCAATCGGTAATCTAGCTTAATTACCAGCTACCTGTAATCTAGCTAAATTACCTGCAATCGGTAATCTAGCTAAATTACCTGCAATCGGTAATCTAGCTTAATTACCAGCCACCGGTAATCTGGCTTAATTACCAGCCACCGGTAATCTAGCTTAATTACCAGCCACCGGTAATCTAGCAAAATCACCAGCCACCGGTAATATAGCGTAATAACTAGCCACCGGTAATCTAGCAAAATCACCAGCCACCGGTAATATAGCGTAATAACTAGCCACCGGTAATCTAGCAAAATCACCAGCCACCGGTAATATAGCGTAATAACTAGCCACCGGTAATCTAGCATAACTATCGGCAATGGGTAATCTAGCTTAATTACCAGCCACCGGTAATCTAGCAAAATCATCAGCCACCGGTAATATAGCGTAATAACTAGCCACCGGAAATCTTGCTTAATTACCAGCCACTGGTAATCCAGTTTAATTACTAGCTACCGGTAATCAAGCTTAATTACCAGCAATCAGTGATCTAGCTTAATTACCTGCAATCGGTGATCTAGCTTAATTACCTGCAATCGGTAATGTAGCTAAATTACCTGCAATCGGTAATGTAGCTTAATTACCTGCAATCGGTAATCTAGCTTAATTACCTGCAATCGGTAATCTAGCTTAATTACCTGCAATCGGTAATCTAGCTTAATTACCAGCCACCGGTAATCTAGCTTAATTACCTGCAATCGGTAATCTAGCTTAATTACCAGCTACCTGCAATCTAGCTAAATTACCTGCAATCGGTAATCTAGCTTAATTACCAGCCACCGGTAATCTGGCTTAATTACCAGCCACCGGTAATCTAGCTTAATTACCAGCCACCGGTAATTAAGTTAATTAGGTCATTTAAGTGTGCCGCCAGCCTTCTAGCGCGCTAGACCCGCGCGTGTATACTCGCGTGTGTCTAGAGTGGGGGAACACCGGTTTTTTATCCGGGGGGGTTTCTCTGAGTTCGTTTATTGGTCGAGAGTGGGGTCGCCAATTGAATAGGTCTTTGTTAATTGGTTAAGGGCGTGAACTTGTCTCTCTTTAGTCGTGACGTAATTGCCAGATAGAGTTTCTCTGATAAGAGAGTGCTCTCTTTATCTCGGTTATTCGCCTTGAAGAGAGCAGTGACTTCTAATGGAGAATGAGGAGCATCGAAAATATTCCCCGGAATGTCCGCTTGTTAAAGGGTTTTCAACATGTAACATACCTATAAATTGTTCTAACGACGAGTCTGGGAGAGATGTGTCAGTAACGGAGAAATACGTTTCAAGTACAAACAAATCCAAGACTAAAGAATATTGTAATAATAGATGTTGTATATTGAGGGTTTTACAGGTTGGAATCAAATATTCTTTTATAGCTGGAACATATATTATTCTACTTCCTATAACTGTACCTGTAGGAATTATTTTGGGAATGTTGACGATGAACCCAGTAGTTGCGCTTTTTGGTCTCTATCCTTTACTTTTACCATATTCACTATTTCCTGACATATATATAAACAAACGAAAATGTCAATGGTGTAAAAAACAAATCAAATTTTGAAATAAAATGTTAAAAACAATGTACTGATTACATCATGATTAAATTCTGCGATAATGAATCCAAAAATGTGGAAGAATTTTAAAAATTTTCCCTTTATATGGTTAAACGGTTTTTGGACGTTTCTGTACTTGTTTTTAGTCGTGACGTAATCGCCAGACTTAAATAAGAGTTTGTTTGATAAGAGAGCGATCTCTCTTTATCTCGGTTATTCGACGAACGCCTTGAAGAGAGCAGTGACTTCCGAGGGAGATCTTACAAAATGCGTTATATAGTGACGTATCAACGATTCAAAGGGCGCGAGGATTTCCAATATATGGTCGCGTATCTTTTAGATCAATGCGCTATGTATACAATATGTTTCGAACACCGAGTATCTGAAAGTGGGAAAATCGCTCGTGTTACGAAGAAATGCCCGATGTTTAAAGATAGAGAGCCTCAAGTAAAAGATATCGAGTACCAGAATCAGACGGAAATTTTGAAACGATTCATATTACCTAGAAGTACCATTATTTTGGAGGAATTAGATGACGGGCTGTTATTTACCCGATTGGGTCACGGTATAAATCAACCAAGAGCCAAAGCCCCGGAAACGGATTCACCGGCGCCATTGTGTTTAGAAGAAAAAGCCGAATTTTACGGAAATGACTTTATAAAATACATACAGGAACAAATGAGTAAATTCGGTACTCCCGATAGTTTTTATCATGAACATTTACCAGTTTTATTTCCAAGTATATGTTAATGTAATCTTCTCTAAAACGTAGGAAGGGATTAAGGTTGCTCTCGGTGTAGTGGTTAGCGCGTTTGTTCGCCAATCAATAGGTCGCGAGATCGAACCCCGCTCTAACCATCACATCGAGTTCAACCTTTTATTTCTAAATAAAATTGAATAACGTGTAAATCCTCATTCATTTTTAAATAAAGTATCAATTATGTCGGTCAATTCTTTTTTCGTTACTCTGTTAAGTGATAAAACTGATGAATATCCCGATAATTCACAATCGTCTTTCACGGTGAAATTAGGTAAACCAATTATTCTTTCAAACGAATGGGAAATTGGTTTATCGGAAATATGACCACCGAAAATTTCAACCGTAATAGACAATACCTGTAACTCTTTCGAAATACAGGTATTTAACGATACGATATTTAACGAATGATGGCTGGGACGTTAGAAGAGTAGAGTTAATACCGCAAAAGTACGAAGGTTCGAAAGATAAAAATGGAAACGCCGTATTTTTTTCAATGCAGAATAAACTGGTGCGTGACTTAACCGTTCAGCTTGAAAAACAGAATTTTCCCGTAAAAATACAGGTTATAGATATGTCAGTTCCGACTGGGCCTCCTATCAAGAGAGTTCAATTATCAGTCGATGTCGGTCACCAGGCCAGGCTAGCTCCTGGCCCTCTGGCTCAGGTTTTAGGATTCGAAACGGACGAGTACATTACTGGAGAATACATTTGTCCCATTCCATTGTCTCAACAAGCTAGAAATATTACGATAAACTACACCAATAATTATATCGAGATAAAATTGAAAAAAACTTTAAAACTTCAAAATCGTATGGTAACGGTAACGATTCCTGAGGGACCCTATAGTGTCGACGCCCTATTGGAAAATATGAATAGAGCGATACCCGAAGCTCATCAATCTCGGTTTAATTTCTCATTAAACGATAACGGTACCGTTCGAATAACGACTGATAAGGAGTGCACCGTGCTTTCGTAACAAATTAGGTTCTATGTTAGGATTCGGTGACCAAACTGATCGTCTATTAGGGTCTGCAAACGCCAACTTCAAACCGGATTTAGTCAGTCAATATTTATACGTTTACACTGATCTGATATACCCCCAGTTTATAGGCTCTGGTTTCAAACCTCTTCTACGCGTCATTCCCACTAAAAGCGATACGTCGGAGAAAATTATCACATACGATACTATAGACTATTATCCTATAAGATCCAACGAAATTGAAACTATCAAAATTGATATTAGAGACGAAGCCGACGCTCCTATATCCTTTATATCGGATCGCATCATTATCAAAATTCACTTTAGACGACATGTCTCGACCTAATAGGTACGTGTCCTATTATCAGGATCAGTTCCTTGGATCTCCACCAGGTGTATTAGTGCAGAAAGGATTTGGTTTAGGAGGCATTTTTAGAGCTTTGATGAGAATGTTAACTCCTCTAGCGAAACCGATAGCTAAGAGCGTGGGTAAAGAAGCTTTAGGACTTGGTGGAAGGTTTATTCAAGATATGAGCGCTGGAGAAGAACCCAAGAGAGCGTTCAAAAGGAATCTAAAAATAGCCGGCTCAAATCTAATTCATAAAGCGGGTGATAGTCTGGCTAATTCTCAGTACGGGTCTGGTATTCGACGGAAACGTCAGAAGATACGCAAGAAGAAAAGTAGATCAAAGGCCGATTTTTTATCATAAAACAAGATGGCCCAATTCGAAGGGATGATGGGGGAATTAGACCTATTCGCGACACCCCCTTTGAACGCTAATATTATAACTAGTAGCGACGAAAGTTATCAACCTTTAAGTTCCGTAACGGATAGTGGACCTTTGGAATTTTTTGTCCCTGGCACGAGCGAACATTATATCGACCTTTCTAAAACTAGGTTAAGGCTGAAGGTCAGGGTGCTTCATTTGGACGGCACCGAAGTACCAGCCGCTGAAACCAAAGTAGCTCCGGTTAATCTTTTACACGCCGCCCTCTTTTCCCAAATAGACGTCTTTTTAGGAAACACGAGCGTTCAGTCCCCTAACCAAGGAGCCCCTTATATCGCTTATCTCGAGAATTTATTAAATTACGGTATAGATGCTAAAGAAAGCCAACTAAATCTAGGGTTGTATTATAAGGATAATCCGATCGATCCCGATTCCGCCTGGGTGGCAGCCAATAAAAATCTTACTACCAATGGGATATTAAGAAGAGCCGAGAGAGCCAAGGTATCGAGTACGATAGATTTATACGCCCCGTTACACGTTGATATTTGTCGCTTAAATCGTTTCCTATTGAATAATGTAGACGTTAGATTTAGGCTTATTCGATCCAAACCAGAGTTTTGCGTAATATCGAAAGAAGCCGCTGATAAGAAATATAAAGTGGTTATCGATAATGCCTTCATTGTACGTTAAAAGACTAAAAATAAATCCCGAAATAATGTTAGCCCACGCTACGGTATTAGAGCAAACCAGCGCCATCTATCCTTTGAATCAAACAGTCGTGAAAACCTTTTCAATTCCAGCTGGAATGAACGACGTTAATCGAGAAAACGTCTTCTTAGGTAAAATACCTCAAAGAGTAATCATAGGTCTAGTTCGAACCTCGGCCTTTAATGGTAATCATTCTTTAAACCCCTTTAATTTTGAAACCTTTGATCTTAATTACCTATCCGTCAACGTCGGTACCGATACCTATCCTTCGGAAGCCTTTACGCCTGATTACGAAAACAATCTATACACTCGAGAGTACATGTCGTTATTCACCTCTCTAAACACATACAGAAAAAACAAGGGAAATTTTATCACGTACGAAGAGTACAAAAAAGGTTACGCTTTGTATTGCCTAGATTTAAGCCCGGATGAAAATGCGGGGGCTAGTCATCTTTCTTTGCCCCGACAAGGAAATCTACGTATCAATATGAAATTTAAAAACAATTTACCACACAATGTCACGTGCATAATTTATTCCGAATTTGAAAATTCTATCATGATAACTAGGGATCGCTCGGTGTTATTTAATCCCGAGTAAAAAGGCTCTATATAACCTCTGATTTAAGAAGCATTCTCTCAAAACCGGTTAGAGATGAATCAAGTACACTACCTATCGGAGAAGCAAAACATTTACGTTGGAAGCGGAATTCTTCCCGTCTTCAATGTCAAACGACTCGATACTAAAACCGAAGCGTCTTTCGACAGTTGTATTTGGAATAGTATATGGACTTTCGAAGCGGATATTGACGCTTTCTTTAACGGAATAACGGGACGATTTCTGACTTGGTTAGTTGACGGTACTCAGAGAGTTAAGCTAGAATGCTTCGTATGTCAGAGAGGAAAAATAGTTGATATTCGTCAATATATTAGAGGATCGAATAATAGATATAATATTCTATTCTCAACATCGAAAGGATTTTCATTAAATAAAGACAGTTGGTTAAGGTTAAAGAACTTGAAAAATGTTATTGGTAGCGAATTAAAGCGAAAAGAAGAGGCCAGAGAAATAATGAAGAAAATTATCTTGGACAGTTTGACCAATATTTTATTTAATTTCACTGATTCGTGCGAAAATATCAGCTGTCACAACGAAATCGCCCACGATATCACTTGTTTACCCACGGATACTAATTGGAGCGAGAGAGTGGAGAAAAACCTAATTAGAGCTATTCCGTTGCTTAACTACGAAAGAATTCTAGAATCCTTTGTCGAGGAATACGGAGATTACGAAGACGACGTCTCAATTTTATTTAACGATATTCTCGGAAACTTTGTCGGTCTAAAAACTGAACTAATGTACGGTTAAAATATATGTCACTCTTATCTCGCGTGTATTGGGTCATGGATTACTCTAAGGCGTCTGAAAATATTCCGAGAGGATTTGAAATCGTTGGAATGCGTTACCTCGGAGAAGAGCAAAATGAATTTAATATCGAAATTACTCGATAAACGGTGCCAAGGGACCAGGAGATATTCGCCAGAGAACAACCACTACCGAAGCTAATGTCCTAAATGATCCAGTGTTTAATGACGTATCTATTTAAAATATATTCTTGGAAATTTTGTCGGTCTAAAAACAATGTATTGTTAATTTTTAAGTAACCGAATAAAATATAAACTACTCTTATTGTTGCGTTTCCTATACCTACGTTATATATCAATTTTTTTTCCTTATTTAGAAAATATTCCAGAAAATTGTATCTCTCCCTCTTATATAATACCCTACAACTACGTTATATTGTCAGATATCATTTTCGATCTTGTTTAGAAAAAATGTCTCTCTCAAACGCGTACTACGACCCCGAAAATCCCTCCTCTTTTTCCGGATTGGATAAATTAACGAAAGGAGTTCCTCAGTCTTCGAGGAAAGAAGTTGAGAGTTTTCTATTAAAACAACCCACCTATACTATTCATCGTTATCGTCGATTAAAGTTTCCTCGCAACAAAATTACAGTGACATCTATGGATGAGACTCATCAGGCTGATTTAATAGTTTTAGATAAACTTTCCAGATACAACAAGGGTATGAAATATTTGTTAAGTAATATAGATGTTTTGAGTAAATACGACTACGTTATACCTATTAAAAACAAGACTTCCGCGGAAGTTATAAGAGCTTTCAAAATAATACATAAAGATGTTGTACCCACGAATATAAATACGGACGCAGGCTCTGAATTTTTAGCTAAACCAGTTCAGCAATATTTTAAAGAGAAAGGTATTCATCACTACGTAGCTTACGGGAATAAAAAAATTGCGATCTGCGAGAGATTTAACAGAACGGTTCAAGAGAAAATACACAAATTCATGACTAGCGCTGATACTCGTAGCTATCTGGGTGCGTTACCAAAAATAGTTAAGGCTTACAATCACTCGATACACCGCTCAACTGGTATCGCGCCAGTCAATGTTAACCTACAAAATGAGCATAAGGTGTGGTACCGTCTTTTCGGTACCATTAAACCTGGGACAAAACCAAAGCTGAAAGAAGGTGATTTAGTAAGGTTGAGTAAATTTGAAAAACCCTTTTCAAAGGGATATAAAGGCTACTTTACAAAAGAGATCTTTATTATTGATAAGGTTTTGTACCGTAATCCTCCAGTATACGTTGTTAAAGACAAAAATAACGAAATAATTAAAGGAACGTTTTACGAATACGAACTATCTAAAGTGATATGAATACGTTACAAATAAATCAAATATTATCATGCGATCAGAGGACAAAACCCTACTATCTAGGTACTTTTCCTAGAGACATCCTTCCCAGGAAACCTAGAAAGAAGAAATTTTGTTTTGTTCTGAACACGGAGAGAGCCGAGGATCCTGGGCTTCATTGGGTAGCCATTTACGTTGAAAATGGCGAAGGTAATTTTTTCTGCAGTTACGGGCAGAGCCCGGATACGTATAAAATTAACCTGGCCAAATACGCGTCCAGATGGATATATAACGATAAATTAATTCAAGATATGTTCTCCCTTTGTTGCGGACCTCATTGTATATTCTTTCTTATTCAAAGATGTCTGGGAAATTCGTTTCATAGAGTTCTGAAAATGTATGAAAATAAAACGGAAATTAATGACGCCTTATCTTTATGGAATATCTGCCTGCACTTGTTAAGACATAGATATGAAAAATGTAATCAATAAAATAAAGTTGTAATGTTTAATAATGAGATACATTTGTATTGAATGCGAGAATAAAAATATTTATTATTCGATTATAATTTTTATATAAATTGTAATTATCATGCTTTTATATATAATCAGATACAAGCTTTTTTATATACTCAAATACATGCTTTTATATAATCAGATACGTGTTTTTCAATATAATGAGTTAGATGCTTTTATATAAAATGTAATAATCATTATTAAGGTTATTTTTTTGCCTTTCTATAAGTTACCCATTCGATCTTAGATTCGGGCTTTTGAAGCTCTTTCAAGCTAGCTTCGCGATCTTTTTTTATTTTGGCTTGTGTAGGGTACGGTTTTGATTTCGTAGATGGAATTTTCGCGAGTCTTTTTTTCGGCGAAGTCTAATCGTTAGGGTTAAGTTTCCGGAACTTTGAACCAGAAGCGCCCTTCGTTGATAAGGCCTGTTGAGACGTCACGGGCTGATTCGGTACCATGGGTGTTAAAACTGGCATACTCGGCGTTTGAGACGTCCCGGGCTGTTTCGGTACCACGGGTCCCATGGGTGTTAAAATAGGCATACTGGTCGTTCGAGAGAGAGACGCTGGCGTAGTAAACGACATCGCCGGTGTTTGACCCATTGCTGTACTACTCATTATAGGCTGTGGGGTAGTCAGACTCGAGGAGATATTAAAAGGGATACTTTGGGGAGGGGTAGCGACATTAGTAGGGACAATTTGGGAGGGGGTAGGGATATTAATAGGTATATTCTGGATAGGGGTAGGCCACGATGGAGGAATCCAAGACGAGGATGAAGGACTTAGAGGCTGTATTTTACTCGACACTCCGGGTGCTGGAAAAGACGAACTCGTTGTAGGTGGCAAGATAGTAACGCTTGGTGGCTCCGCTAAACTCTTTAAAGATAAATATTTTTGA
The DNA here is from genome assembly GCF_054372755.1 of Phalangium opilio. Taxonomy (NCBI): domain Eukaryota; kingdom Metazoa; phylum Arthropoda; class Arachnida; order Opiliones; family Phalangiidae; genus Phalangium; species Phalangium opilio. Next base: position 2,337,199 of record NW_028324193.1, on the reverse strand, counting down.
AGAGTTAAAAGGTACTCCTTCAATTTTTCCTCGGCAGAACCAGGCTTTCTCAGTACCTCTTTAATGGCGTTGTCCAAACTGTTAACTTCCTTTTGATTGTCCGTCAGTAAAGCCGCTGGTACTAAAACGCACTTTTTCATTATCTAGTAAAGACCGAAGCTATTGTCGGTATTAACATTGAAAGCAACGCCGGCCAGAATCCTCCTACCTGTTTAATTAACACCTGTCGCCTCTTTTTGTCGCTTAAACCTCTCTTGGATAAATACCTTATTACGTTTTTGTAACGTTGAAGTCTTTTCTTTTTATGACGATTCAATGGAATACCGCCGTTCTTCAAATTATAACAAATACCGCTTATACAATCCAATTGGGGTCGCGTACACTTTGATATTAAAAGTTTTCTTTGTTTCACACCGCTTTTACGCAAGAGATTTAAAAAGGGTAATTGGTTCCTAACCGACACGGGTAAAGGCATGTCTCGAAATGAGGTTAAATAAATTGAGATTTATATTTTATGGATTATTATTTTCTAACGTAGATAACCATCGGTCCTTCATTGGGGAATATATTGGACCTAAGTCTTAAACTATTATCGGTACTTTGTTTTAGATCTATTAAGATATAAGAATACGCTTTTTCGGTACACTCTTCGTACGCTTCCGTTAGGCGTTTGGTGTCTGTAGGAAAAAGCTGACGACTTAAATAGCGAACCTGGTTATTATCCCTAGGATTTTTAAACATAACGATATAAGAACAGTTCAATGATATATTTCTAGAATATTTACCTGGGTTAAAGACATTTTGAGACAGCAGCACGATGCTTAAAGATAAATGATGACTCCCGACACAAAAAAGATTACTTATAAACTCCTGTTTGGTACAGGTGTTAGCTAGATCGTCTAGGATTAAAAGATTATTTATTCGTTTATCAAAAAAATCAGGATCATTAGGAATTAGTCCTTCGTGGAATTCAATAGGTAAAAAGAGTTTCAGTTCATCAAAAATGTCCTGATAAACGCTATAGCAATAGACTATTCTATCAGGAGGTTTGTCCATGATAATGTCTTTATATTTGAGTAAATTTATTACCCACGTTGTTTTTCCCGAGCTGCTTGGACCAGCCAGTAAAATGGTCATCGGTGTTTCTAAGCGGAGGCGATATTCTAACCCGTTCTCCATTTTTAAAACGTTCTCTAATATCGTCTATGAATTCGTAGTTCACTCGATCTTCGTACGGTATCACTCTCACTTTGACCAGGTGGGAAAACGTGACCCGATGTTTAGTGGTCCGTTTTCTCATTTGACGTGGCAGACGGGTCTTGATGATTTAAATATCCGTAAGGAAGTGTTGTGTAATCCTCTAAGACTCTACGTTTATTGAAACTATATCCAAAGGTTTTCTTTAGATTGCCTAATAAAAGTGTGGCTGTTTCTTTACGTCTTACAACATTAAATGGAACGGTGACCGACAAAGTTTTCGAGGGACTATATAAAACACTTTTAATCGAATCAAAGTTAATGATTTCTTCATTTCTTCTGTTAAGGGTAATACCTTTCATCTTAATAACAGATTTACCGTCGAGGTACGGTAAGCGTACGACTTAGGCCCTGTCGAGACAAATTCGAGAATCGTCTCACCCTTTAACTCATCCGTCCAACACCCTAGATTACTAGATAAGGGGGGTAAATATTCCCCTTCCTTTGTTACAACTATACATGAATCGGTGTCACAATAAAGTAACCTCTTACCCATTTTACTTATCGTATTATACAACTCGATACGTCCTAATGAACTAACAAAGGAAGCTATCGTGGGACTTCCCTTGTAGTAGGTAGGAGCGTATTCTTTTTTTAGTTTATAACTGACTAAACAGATTTTATCGTTTACAGGTTTTAGGTCTAACATTTCTTTCGTTTCATCAGTTATTATCTTAACTAATCCAGCGTAAGAGTCAATGTATACATTTTTTCTCTTATCCGTATTGTAACCCATTTTACCCCAAAGCGAATTTAGACATAGTTTACTAATGGCGCGAAGAGTGGGGTTGTCCACTATCTCTTCTTTATTAATAACTATTCCTTCTCGGTCATAAATTGATTTTAAATACGCTACTTTTTGCTCTTCGCTTTCTATTCCCGAAGGCCAACCTGAACTAGATTGTTTAATTTTAAGGTAACAATCAATGAAAGTGTCAAATAAACCGGTAATTTCTTTTCTGTCAAACTTTTCTTTGTAATGCTGGACTTCAAAAAACTCTAGAATCTTATATCCATTTTTAACTGCTAGATATACTTCGGGACTTGGCCAACAACCACAGAAGGATCTTTCTTCCGAATTATGTGTACAGACTGATTGTTCAGTTTCAACGCATTTTAAACACAAAGCAAAGAAAAGTTTCTTTTTGGTCTTAATAGGAAGTACAGGTAAAAATAGATTTTCAGGTGCTAAAACTCGACAAGAAATAAGACCGAAATAGAAATTAGGTTCAAAGTTGAAGTCTTTCGTGATAATTTCAGGATGACCTTTAGGAAATACGCCCCATTTACATACGTAAGGATAGAGCGAGCAGATATCTAGGTATTGAATAGACTCGCCCGGTTTTGCTTTATAATACAAACATATACACTCGCTTCTTCCCCCGTACAAGGCACTCCTGGATCCAATTGGTTGCTTAAATTTTAAATTGTCACAATAGAGTTTAGCGTCAGGATCATCACGTAATCTCTCATTGAACTCGCATTCCCAAATATTGAGCTGTTCGGCGTTCGGTAAAATCTTTTTTAGATAATTTTCCCTGTCTAGAGTTGTTTCGTAGACATTTCTGTTCAGAACTTTAACTATAGGGTTGTATTCGTAATGTTTTGTGTGTTTTACACATCCGTGATAGACGCATCCGTTATAGTTTAAAACAATTTCAGGATTTTTACAATATCCGTCTATTAAATAGTTTGACACCCTTTTTTCCCCTTCCAATGACAAGGCAGTTTGAAATTTTACCCCGCGTAATTTTTCTTCCAAGGCTATGCACTTTAAGGCTCCGATACTAAAATTTCCACGAAAACCCTTTGCAGGTACGACACCTAGTGTGTATTTTTCAAGATGTTTGTGAAGGAAAATATTAGTTACTGTTCCCGCTATGGTAATGCCACCTACGTTAAGCACGTCGACTCCGGAGACATTCCTAAATAACTCTCTAAATTTTTCCATTCCTAATTGTAAGACCTTAACATCTTGAATAGCGTATGTTTCAAGCTCCTGTCTCAGATTATAGGGTACATCCTTTCTTTCCGAATACCATTTCATAAAATCCGCGTGCTCCTTATCTTTAAAATTATCGGGTTCAAATTGGTGTATCTCGGGTATAGGGCCTATATAGTCTAGCGTTTTTCATTATGGAACAGATGCGGGAAATAGTCTTTTTTTTCTTCCCCGAGATCGAATGTAGATGAAAATTTTCTTAAGGGGACACTAATAAATCTGTAACTGTCAATGAATTTGATCTTTAGATTTTTTAAGAAGAGTGCCATGATTTTTGAACCGTTGAAGATAGGCTCAGGAACTATATTCCTTCTAAGTATTTCTTTCAATATAAAGAAAAAATCGAACCCTGCCCCGTTATGAGCGCAGCAGATTACATCGGAAAACAACATTCGCGCAACCTTTACTTTCTTATTTCCCTTTTTAATAGAGCTTGTCTCACATTGGAAAAGATAGTCTATAAAATCCTTTATACAATCAAAGCCCCTAAAGACACGAATGGTAAATTCTTTTGAATCAACGGATTCTTGCGCAGCGGAAACCAAGAGTACGGGAGTGTGTTCATTATTTAAAGGGATAGTTTCACAATCGAAGTATAGAAGACGAACAGGAGGATAATCAATATCTAGGGGCATCACCCAACAATGATTTTTTTCATGCGTAATTTTACAATTTTTGCAATTTAGATCACACTTATGATTTGGTTATATTTCGCGAGCGCAATTTCCGCATCGTTTCAAAGAATCGCATGTTCCGTTACTCTTATGGTTATTGAAACATTCGGTTCCCTTTAAATATCTATTACACTCCTCGCATCTTATGAGTTTATATTCGTCTTTTTCATGATAACCCTCCGTTGTTAAACAGCGGTAACACTTAGCCGTTTCCGAGCAAGAATGACTAGATTTTTCTTCCAGACCGTAAAATAGGGTTAAACAGTATTGACAATAAGCCTTAGCCGCGAACATTGAGATGTAAGACCGTACAACATGCATATGATTCCCAACTTTGAGGAGGAAAATTTTTTTTTCCTTGTGAGGACCTATAAATATTTTCTCAAACTTCTCTTCCGCTGAAAAAATTACAATCTGGTAATCTGACAAGGCATTTTGAAACTTTTGAACACCCAATAAATCTACAGGACCATCCGGGACTTCGGCTAATGAGTGTAACTCTAAAGCCGCGGTTTTTTGGGAAGGGTGGTCTACATTTCTTAATAATCGGAAGCTCCATTGATTAAACTCGTTTAGCTTTCCTATTGATTTTAAATAAGTTCGATCAGCTAGACTTTTACCCACGGCTAAGGCTCTAGAAACGCATAGAGTATCATTATTTCTAATAGGTATGTAAGCATAACCTTGATCAATATATTTATCCAGTTCAGCTATAGTTCGATTATGCACCGCTTTTCTACCTGTCATTGGAACATTGCATTTTAAAAGAATAACATCAATTTTTAGAGAACCCTCTAATAAAAGACTACGTTTGGACTGAGCCCCTTTTCGATACTAGAGAGTAATCGATCAGGAGTTAACTCATTTATCGCCATAAATCTTAAATTTACAGGGTTCTCTAACGCGTCGGAGCTTATGGCGAATCTAATTAAGTTATACTCTTCATTATTTTGCGTGATTTGGTTTATAAGAGATGTTAATATTTGGGAAAGTTGTTCGTGAATTTTTGTTAATTTTAGTTCTTCTAAGTTACGGAATTTAACATTATATTCTGTTGTAATACATTTATATTTTCTAGATTTTCGATTAGATATTTTGTCTATCTTGAAATATTGTTCAGGTCTAAATTTTGTGGATAAATAGATGGGATAAAGTTCATCATCTGAGGATGACGAAGTGTCCGACATTTTTTTCTTAATGGGAAAGTTCTTCAAATCTATTGATTGTTTTCTCCAAGGCAACTATTATGTTATGGAGATCGTCTGAATCTCTAATTACGAACTGCTTCTCATAGGGTTGTCCTCTGTATTTAAAGATGGCTATTTCTCGGTCAGGCGTGGTGGCTATTTGAATGGGTTCTTCTGACATATATACCGTTGCGCCCCAATCTCCCTGAGCGTTGTTCAGAATTGATTTCAGTTCAAATGCGCTCTCGTATTTAATACATATACCGTCCTTAGTAGGGATGGGAAACGGTTTTCGCGGGTTCTTTGATTTCGCGTACCTCCTAATATCAAGGTATAGAGTACCATTGAACGACGATATTTTAACACCTAATAATCTATCCCGACCATATTCTATTATATGATCTTTCCAATCTTCCTTTTTAAATCCCGACTGAGATAACAAGGTCTCTACTTCTTTGTCACAGGATTGTGTCTCATCCTTTGATTCGGCCTATTGAAATGCCTATTTCCTATGAACTAAATCTTCTAATCTCATTGAAAAAGTATAAAGTACTCACCATTCTCAGGAATAGAAATTTCTTGCTGCGAGATGTTAATGCAGTAATTTCGGCACGAATGAATCTCGAACGTTGAGTCTGAGCTTTTATACTATACGGTTGTTATCTTTTCTAGCTTTACGTCCGAGAGGGTTTCATATTACTTAACTACGTCATTATATATTCAGTAAATTAAATTTATATTTAAACCTTCAACGACATCTGTTTCTTTTTAACGAAATTGAATAATTATAACCTTAAGGTCAAAATTAAATTAGTTTTCGGCGTGTGACAATTTATAACTAACTCTTTCCCATAGGCCGATGAACGTATTTATTCGCGTTATAATATTAAATTACATTCGCATCTTTTATTTTTAAGACTCCAAACACATCTGGTTTAGTTTAACTTTATATAACTCGTTCAGTTGTAATCTTAAACTTAGTTATAGATATTTTATAAATCTTTCCTATCGTCGATGATCGTCTTTATTTATGTTATTATATATGTATAGATTAAATAATATTAGATTTCATTCGTATCTTTTATTTTTCAAAGTCTCCAAACACATCTGTTTTCCTTTAATTTTATATCCAAGTCTTTCACGTGTAATCTTAAGGCTACACTTAACTATCGAAAATTTTATAACTAATTATACTATCACCGATGAACGGTTTCGTGTTACTATCGGACTCCTAGTATACTCGTGGGTGAGAAAAAATGTATAAATACAGCGTTTAAGCCTTTGTATTCTCTACAACGCAATAAAATTTCATAAACTCAATAACTTCTTCTTCTAGTCTCGCAATAAAAAAATGTAAGTATTTTTCTAGTATTTTAAAATGGTTAGGCAACAGTGACCCTTATCTTAGTGTCTTTTAGTTTCTAACGCATCACCATATATCTATAACCTCTTCTTTACTCAGAAGTCTTTTTAAAAACTTAATATATACATATAATGTAAGTATTTTCTATTAGATTTAAACCCTCGATTAAGAGACTTATATTTTAAAATAGGGAGTCCCTTATCTTTATCGCCACGAGCTTCGCGATCGTTTTTAGTCGCGCTAGGAACCTACGTTGTAGGTTTCTAGTCAAAGAGGTATTAAATCTTAACTAATATTTTAGAATTTTTCCTTATACGTGTGTTTTCATTTTAATAGATAGGCTGCATACGCGATAGCGGTGAACGTAGCGTTAGGAATTTTCAAATTCCTGACGAGGAGTGTTTCCGTAGAACGGATAACACGGTTATTTATAATAACCTCAGACATTCCGGTTTGGGGCGTGATGGTGAATACGGTCAAGACGAGATCCGAACCGTACTTCAACAATTAACCCGAGGTTGCGATACCGTTTACGTAAAAGGGCCAGATCAAAAAGAATTTTTAAATTTTTTTCTTGGAATTCTCCGGGTTGTGGATATAGGAAGGTTGGGTGCCCCTTCAATTCGCATTATGCCGGGAGGGGAAGATGTCTATGACCCCCATTTACGATTCCCGCATAACGGAGATAGATGCGCTCTGGTAAGAGCTAGAAAAATTGAGGTCTTTTTCAACGCTCAAGAAATGGCACCTCAGAGCCGCGCCGGCTCGGTCGATTGGGGTTTAGCCGACGAAGCTCCGGTTTCGCCGGCACCCAATCGTAATTTAATTCCGGCCGGTGCTGAATCTCCTTATTCGTGGGAGAGTAATTGGGGTGACGATAGCGACATAGATATCCCCATTTTACGTAACGTTATCAACACTGAATACCGGCCCCGTATCGAAACCCCTCCTCCCCCATACCCTGGTACTCCTTCCCCTCCTCCAAACATCCTTCCTCCCGATGACCCGCTTGAGCGAATTCAACAACCACCCCAGGCTGTTGTCATTCAGGAAGGACCTCCGATTCCTGGCCCGATCATCGCGAGATAACGTTAAACCTATCTGACGGTAAATAGAAAACTTTTTTAAATAATGCATCATTTATTAACTGTAAACTAATGAATCATTTATTAATTGTAAACTAATCTTTTGCAGTTCCGCGCGACACCCCGATCCTAATCACCGTGGTGGGTGGTAAGTATATATTAGCATTTGAAAAGGTTTACAATAGGGTATAATAATACTCTATTGATTCGTTACAGAGGGGCCTTTGCTTTTAAAGATTACTTTTTAAAATTTATTCATATATATTTACTTTTTAAAATTTATTCATATTTATATATTTCATCTTATCTATTTTGTGTATTTTCATTTTATATCTTACTTTTATGTATTTTTCAATTATATCTTATTTTCTGTATTTTTCATTTATTATTTATGCATTTAATGTATATGTAATCGTACAATTAAAGTAAATTTTTACAGTTAAAGATTACGTTGTCAGTCAATACCTTTAAAACTATTGGCGACATCTTGTTCAGTCAATTTTCTGATCTTTCTAGCGCAATGACCGAGTAGCGGATAACATGTAGGCGTAGAGAATACCGTCTCCAGTGAAATTCGAGACGTTAACAGATGTCTAACATACGTCGCATAATCTAACACCCTCTTATCTAAATCTGGCCATTACGTCACGACTAAAGAAGTTCACGCCCCTTAACCAGTTAAAAAAGACCTAATCAATTGGCGACCCCCACCCTCGACCAATAAACGAACTCAAAGAAACCCCCCCGGATAAAAAAACCGGTGTTCCCCCACTCTAGACACACGCGAGTATACACGCGCGGGTCTAGCGCGCTAGAAGGCTGGCGGCACACTTAAATGACCTAATTAACTCTCCATATTTCGGTGGGTTCACTACTTACCAGCCACCGGTAATCTTGCTTAATTACCAGCCACTGGTAATCCAGTTTAATTACTAGCTACCGGTAATCTAGCTTAATTACCTGCATTCGGTAATCTAGCTTTATTACCAGCCACCGGTAGTCTAGCTTAATCTCCAACCACCGGTAATCTAACTTATTTAACAGCCACCGGTAATTTAGCTTAAATATAAGCCACCGGTAATCTAGCTTAATTACCAGTTGCCGGTAATCTAGCGTAATAACCAGCCACCAGTAATATAGCGTAATTACCAGCCACCGGTAATCAAGCTTAATTACCTGCAATCAGTGATCTAGCTTAATTACCTGCAATCGGTAATGTAGCTAAATTACCTGCAATCGGTAATGTAGCTAAATTACCTGCAATCGGTAATGTAGCTTAATTACCTTCAATCGGTAATCTAGCTTTATTACCTGCAACCGGTAATCTAGCTTAATTACCAGCCACCGGTAATCTAGCTTAATTACCTGCAATCAGTAATCTAGCTTAATTACCTGCAATCGGTAATCTAGCTAAATTAACTGCAATCGGTAATCTAACTTAGTTACCAGCTACCGGTAATCTAGCTAAATTACCTCCAATCGGTAATCTAGCTTAATTACCAACCACCGGTAATCTAGCTTAATTAACTGTAATCGGTAATCTAGCTAAATTACCTGCAATCGGTAATCTAGCTTAATTACCAGCCACCGGTAATCTAGCTTAATTACCAGTTGCCGGTGATCTAGCGTAATTACCAGCCACCAGTAATATAGCGTTTTTACCAGCCACCGGTAATCAAGCTTAATTACCTGCAATCAGTGATCTAGCTTAATTACCTGCAATCGGTAATGTAGCTAAATTACCTGCAATCGGTAATGTAGCTTAATTACCTGCAATCGGTAATCTAGCTTAATTACCTGCAATCGGTAATCTAGCTTAATTACCAGCCACCAGTAATCTAGCTAAATTACCTGCAATCGGTAATGTAGCTTAATTACCTGCAATCGGTAATCTAGCTTAATTACCTGCAATCGGTAATCTAGCTTAATTACCAGCCACCAGTAATCTAGCTTAATTACCTGCAATCGGTAATCTAGCTTAATTACCTGCAATCGGTAATCTAGCTAAATTAACTGCAATCGGTAATCTAGCTTAGTTACCAGCTACCGGTAATCTAGCTAAATTACCTCCAATTCGGTAATCTAGCTTAAATACCAACCACCGGTAATCTAGCTTAATTAACTGTAATCGGTAATCTAGCTAAGATACCTGCAATCGGTAATATAGCGTAATTACCAGCCACCGGTAATCAAGCTTAATTACCTGCAATCAGTGATCTAGCTTAATTACCTGCAATCGGTGATCTAGCTTAATTACCTGCAATCGGTAATGTAGCTAAATTACCTGCAATCGGTAATGTAGCTTAATTACCTGCAATCGGTAATCTAGCTTAATTACCTGCAATCGGTAATCTAGCTTAATTACCTGCAATCGGTAATCTAGCTTAATTACCTGCAATCAGTAATCTTGCTTTATTGCCTGCAATCTGTAATCTAGCTTAATTACCAGCCACCGGTAATCTAGCTTAATTACCAGCCACCGGTAATCTAGCTTAATTACCTGCAATCGGTAATCTAGCTTAATTACCTACAATCGGTAATCTAGCTTAATTACCAGCCACAAGTAATCTAGCTTAATTACCTGCAATCTGTAATCTAGCTAAATTAACTGCAATCGGTAATCTAGCTTAATTACCAGCTACCGGTAATCTAGCTAAATTACCTCCAACCGGTAATCTAGCTTAATTACCAGCCACCGGTAATCTAGCAAAATCACCAGCCACCGGTAATATAGCGTAATAACTAGCCACCGGTAATATAGCGTAATAACTAGCCACCGGTAATCTAGCTTAACTATCTGCAATCGGTAATGTAGCTTAATTACCTGCAATCAGTTTTCTTGCTTAATTACCAGCCACCGGTAATCCAGTTTAATTACCAGCCACCGGTAATGTAGCTTAATTACCGGCCACCGGTAATCTAGCTTAATTACTAGCCACCGATAACCTAGCTTAATTACCAGCCACCGGTAATCTAGCTTAATTACCAACCACCGGTAATCTAGCGTAATAACCACCCACCGGTAATATAGCGTAATTACCAGCCACAAGTAATATAGCGTAATTACCAGCCACCGGTAATCAAGCTTAAGTACCTGCAATCAGTGATCTAGCTGAATTACCTGCAAACGGTAATGTAGCTTAATTACGTGCAATCGGTAATCTAGCTTAATTACCAGCCACCAGTTATCTAGCTTAATTACCTGCAATCGGTAATCTAGCTAAATTAACTGAGATCGGTAATCTAGCTTAATTACCAGCTACCTGTTATCTAGCTAAATTACCTGCAATCGGTAATCTAGCTTAATTACCAGCCACCGGTAATCTAGCTTAATTACCAGCCACCGGTAATCTAGCAAAATCACCAGCCACCGGTAATATAGCGTAATAACTAGCCACCGGTAATATAGCGTAATAACTAGCCACCTGTAATCTAGCTTAACTATCTGCAATCGGTAATGTAGCTTAAATACCTCCAATCGGTAATCTAGCTTAATTACCTGCAATCGGTAATCTAGCTTAATCAGTAGCAACCGGTAATCTTGCTTAATTACCAGCCACCGGTAATCCAGTTTAATTACCAGCTACCGGCAATCTAGCTAAATTACCTGCAATCGGTAATCTACCTTAATTACCTGCATTCGGTAATCTAGCTTAATTACCAGCCACCGGTAGTCTAGCTTAATCACCAGCCACCGGTAATCTAACTTAATTACCAGCCACCGGTAATCTAGTTTAATTAACAGCCACCGGTAATCTAGCTTAAATAACAGCCACCGGTAATCTAGCTTAAATATCAGCCACCGGTAATCTAGCTTAATTAACTGCAAACGGTAATCTAGCTTAATTACCTGAAATCGGTAATCTAGCTAAATTACCTGCAATCGGTAATCTAGCTAAATTACCTGCAATCGGTAATCTAGCTTAATTACCAGCCACCGGTAATCTAGCTTAATTACCAGCAACCGGTAATCTAACTTAATTACCAGCCACCGGTAGTCTAGTTTAATTAACAACCACCGGTAATCTAGCTTAAATATCAGCCACCGGTAATCTAGCTTAATTACCTGCAAACGGTAATCTAGCTTAACTACCAACCGCCGGTAATCTAGCGTAATTACCAACCGCCGGTAATATAGCGTAATTACCACCCACCGGTAATATAGCGTAATTACCAGCCACCAGTAATATAGCGTAATTACCAGCAACCAGTAATATAGCGTAATTACCAGCCACCGGTAATCAAGCTTAATTACCTGCAATCAGTGATCTAGCTGAATTACCTGCAATCGGTAATGTAGCTTAATTACCTGCAATCGGTAATGTAGCTTAATTACCTGCAATCGGTAATCTAGCTAAATTAACTGCAATCGGTAATCTAGCTTAATTACCAGCTACCTGTAATCTAGCTAAATTACCTGCAATCGGTAATCTAGCTAAATTACCAGCCACCGGTAATCTGGCTTAATTACCAGCCACCGGTAATCTAGCTTAATTACCAGCCACCGGTAATATAGCGTAATAACTAGCCACCGGTAATCTAGCAAAATCACCAGCCACCGGTAATATAGCGTAATAACTAGCCACCGGTAATCTAGCAAAATCACCGCCACCGGTAATATAGCGTAATAACTAGCCACCGGTAATCTAGCATAACTATCGGCAACGGGTAATCTAGCTTAATTACAAGCGAAGGGTAATCTAGCAAAATCACCAGCCACCGGTAATATAGCGTAATAACTAACCACCGGTAATATAGCGTAATAACTAGCCACCGGTAATCTAGCTTAACTACCAGCCACCGGTAATCTTGCTTAATTACCAGCCACCGGTAATCCAGCTTAATTACCTGCAATCAGTGATCTAGCTGAATTACCTGCAATCGGTAATGTAGCTTAATTACCTGCAATCGGTAATGTAGCTTAATTACCTGCAATCGGTAATCTAGCTAAATTAACTGCAATCGGTAATCTAGCTTAATTACCAGCTACCTGTAATCTAGCTAAATTACCTGCAATCGGTAATCTAGCTTAATTACCAGCCACCGGTAATCTGGCTTAATTACCAGCCACCGGTAATCTAGCTTAATTACCAGCCACCGGTAATCTAGCAAAATCACCAGCCACCGGTAATATAGCGTAATAACTAGCCACCGGTAATCTAGCAAAATCACCAGCCACCGGTAATATAGCGTAATAACTAGCCACCGGTAATCTAGCAAAATCACCAGCCACCGGTAATATAGCGTAATAACTAGCCACCGGTAATCTAGCATAACTATCGGCAATGGATAATCTAGCTTAACTACCAGCCACCGGTAATCTAGCAAAATCACCAGCCACCGGTAATATAGCGTAATAACTAGCCACCGGTAATATAGCGTAATAACTAGCCACCGGTAATCTAGCTTAACTACCAGCCACCGGTAATCTTGCTTAATTACCAGCCACCGGTAATCCAGCTTAATTACCTGCAATCAGTGATCTAGCTGAATTACCTGCAATCGGTAATGTAGCTTAATTACCTGCAATCGGTAATTTAGCTTAATTACCTGCAATCGGTTATCTAGCTAAATTAACTGCAATCGGTAATCTAGCTTAACTACCAGCCACCGGTAATCTAGCAAAATCACCAGCCACCGGTAATATAGCGTAATAACTAGCCACCGGTAATATAGCGTAATAACTAGCCACCGGTAATCTAGCTTAACTACCAGCCACCGGTAATCTTGCTTAATTACCAGCCACTGGTAATCCAGTTTAATTACTAGCTACCGGTAATCTAGCTTAATTACCTGCATTCGGTAATCTAGCTTTATTACCAGCCACCGGTAGTCTAGCTTAATCTCCAACCACCGGTAATCTAACTTATTTAACAGCCACCGGTAATCTAGCTTAAATATAAGCCACCGGTAATCTAGCTTAATTACCAGTTGCCGGTAATCTAGCGTAATAACCAGCCACCAGTAATATAGCGTAATTACCAGCCACCGGTAATCAAACTTAATTACCTGCAATCAGTGATCTAGCTTAATTACCTGCAATCGGTAATGTAGCTAAATTACCTGCAATCGGTAATGTAGCTTAATTACCTTCAATCGGTAATCTAGCTTTATTACCTGCAACCGGTAATCTAGCTTAATTACCCGCCACCGGTAATCTAGCTTAATTACCTGCAATCAGTAATCTAGCTTAATTACCTGCAATCGGTAATCTAGCTAAATTAACTGCAATCGGTAATCTAACTTAGTTACCAGCTACCGGTAATCTAGCTAAATTACCTCCAATCGGTAATCTAGCTTAATTACCAACCACCGGTAATGTAGCTTAATTAACTGTAATCGGTAATCTAGCTAAATTACCTGCAATCGGTAATCTAGCTTAATTACCAGCCACCAGTAATATAGCGTAATTACCAGCCACCGGTAATCAAGCTTAAATACCCGCAATCAGTGATCTAGCTTAATTACCTGCAATCGGTAATGTAGCTAAATTACCTGCAATCGGTAATGTAGCTTAATTACCTTCAATCGGTAATCTAGCTTTATTACCTGCAACCGGTAATCTAGCTTAATTACCAGCCACCGGTAATCTAGCTTAATTACCTGCAATCAGTAATCTAGCTTAATTACCTGCAATCGGTAATCTACCTAAATTAACTGCAATCGGTAATCTAACTTAGTTACCAGCTACCGGTAATCTAGCTAAATTACCTCCAATCGGTAATCTAGCTTAATTACCAACCACCGGTAATCTTGCTTAATTAACTGTAATCGGTAATCTTGCTTAATTAACTGTAATCGGTAATCTAGCTAAATTACCTGCAATCGGTAATCTAGCTTAATTACCAGCCACCGGTAATCTAGCTTAATTACCAGTTGCCGGTGATCTAGCGTAATTACCAGCCACCAGTAATATAGCGTAATTACCAGCCACCGGTAATCAAGCTTAATTACCTGCAATCGGTAATCTAGCTTAATTACCAGCCACCAGTAATCTAGCTTAATTACCTGCAATCGGTAATCTAGCTTAATTACCTGCAATCGGTAATCTAGCTAAATTAACTGCAATCGGTAATGTAGCTAAATTACCTGCAATCGGTATTGTAGCTTAATTACCTGCAATCGGTAATCTAGCTTAATTACCAGCCACCGGTAATCTAGCTTAATTACCTGCAATCGGTAATCTAGCTTAATTACCAGCCACCAGTAATCTAGCTTAATTACCTGCAATCAGTGATCTAGCTTAATTACCTGCAATCAGTGATCTAGCTTAATTACCTGCAATCGGTAATGTAGCTAAATTACCTTTAATCGGTAATGTAGCTAAATTACCTGCAATCGGTATTGTAGCTTAATTACCTGCAATCGGTAATCTAGCTTAATTACCAGCCACCGGTAATCTAGCTTAATTACCTGCAATCGGTAATCTAGCTTAATTACCAGCCACCATTAATCTAGCTTAATTACCTGCAATCGGTAATCTAGCTAAATTAACTGCAATCGGTAATCTAGCTTAATTAAAAGCTACCGGTAATCTAGCTAAATTAACTGAAATCGGTAATCTAGCTTAATTAAAAGCTACCGCTAATCTAGCAAAATCACCAGCCACCGGTAATATAGCGTAATAACTAGCAACCGGTAATATAGCGTAATAACTAGCCACCGGTAATATAGCGTAATAACTAGCCACCGGTAATATAGCGTAATAACTAGCCACCGGTATACTAGCTTAACTATCTGCAATCGGTAATGTAGCTTAATTACCTGCAATCAGTAATCTTGCTTTATTGCCTGCAATCTGTAATCTAGCTTAATTACCAGCCACCGGTAATCTAGCTTAATTACCTGCAATCGGTAATCTAGCTTAATTACCTGCAAACGGTAATCTAGCTTAATTACCTGTAATCGGTAATCTAGCTAAATTACCTGCAATCGGTAATCTAGCTTAATTACCAGCCACCGGTAATCTAGCTTAATTACCAGTAGCCGGTAATCTTCCGTAATTACCAGCCACCGGTAATATAGCGTAATTACCAGCCACCAGTAATATAGCGTAATTACCAGCCACCGGTAATCAAGCTTAATTACCTGCAATCAGTGATCTAGCTGAATTACCTGCAATCGGTAATGTAGCTTAATTACCAGCAATCGGTAATCTTGCTTTATTGCCTGCAATCTGTAATCTAGCTTAATTACCAGCCACCGGTAATCTAGCTTAATTACCTGACATCGGTAATCTAGCTTAATTACCTACAATCGGTAATCTAGCTTAATTACCAGTCACAAGAAATCTAGCTTAATTACCTGCAATCGGTAATCTAGCTAAATTAACTGCAATCGGTAATCTAGCTAAATTAACTGCAATCGGTAATCTAGCTTAATTACCAGCTACCGGTAATCTAGCTAAATTACCTCCAACCGGTAATCTAGCTTAATTACCAGCCACCGGTAATCTAGCAAAATCACCTGCCACCGGTAATATAGCGTAATAACTAGCCACCGGTAATATAGCGTAATAACTAGCCACCGGTAATCTAGCTTAACTATCTGCAATCGGTAATGTAGCTTAATTACCTGCAATCAGTTTTCTTGCTTAATTACCAGCCACCGGTAATCCAGTTTAATTACCAGCCACCGGTAATGTAGCTTAATTACCGGCCACCGGTAATCTAGCTTAATTACTAGCCACCGATAACCTAGCTTAATTACCAGCCACCGGTAATCTAGCTTAATTACTAACCACCGGTAACCTAGCGTAATAACCACCCACCGGTAATATAGCGTATTTACCAGCCACAAGTAATATAGCGTAATTACCAGCCACCGGTAATCGAGCTTAAGTACCTGCAATCAGTGATCTAGCTGAATTACCTGCAATCGGTAATGTAGCTTAATTACGTGCAATCGGTAATCTAGCTTAATTACCTGCAATCGGTAATCTAGCTTAATTACCAGCCACCAGTTATCTAGCTTAATTACCTGCAATCGGTAATCTAGCTAAATTAACTGAGATCGGTAATCCAGTTTAATTACCAGCTACCGGCAATCTAGCTAAATTACCTGCAATCGGTAATCTACCTTAATTACCTGCATTCGGTAATCTAGCTTAATCACCAGCCACCAGTAATCTAACTTAATTACCAGCCACCGGTTATCTAGTTTAATTAACAGCCACCGGTAATCTAGCTTAAATAACAGCCACCGGTAATCTAGCTTAAATATCAGCCACCGGTAATCTAGCTTAATTACCTGCAAACGGTAATCTAGCTTAATTACCTGAAATCGGTAATCTAGCTAAATTACCTGCAATCGGTAATCTAGCTTAATTACCAGCCACCGGTAATCTAGCTTAATTACCAGCAACCGGTAATCTAACTTAATTACCAGCCACCGGTAGTCTAGTTTAATTAACAACCACCGGTAATCTAGCTTAAATATCAGCCACCGGTAATCTAGCTTAATTACCTGCAAAGGGTAATATAGCTTAACTACCAACCGCCGGTAATATAGCTTAACTACCAACCGCCGGTAATCTAGCGTAATTACCACCCACCGGTAATATAGCGTAATTACCAGCCACCAGTAATATAGCGTAATTACCAGCAACCAGTAATATAGCGTAATTACCAGCCACCGGTAATCAAGCTTAATTACCTGCAATCAGTGATCTAGCTGAATTACCTGCAATCGGTAATGTAGCTTAATTACCTGCAATCGGTAATCTAGCTTAATTACCTGCAATCGGTAGTCTAGCTAAATTAACTGCAATCGGTAATCTAGCTTAATTACCAGCTACCGGTAATCTAGCTAAATTACCTACAACCGGTAATCTAGCTTAATTACCAGCCACCGGTAATCTAGCAAAATCACCAGCCACCGGTAATATAGCGTAATAACTAGCCACCGGTAATATAGCGTAATAACTAGCCACCGGTAATCTAGCTTAACTATCTGCAATCGGTAATGTAGCTTAATTACCTGCAATCAGTTTTCTTGCTTAATTACCAGCCACCGGTAATCCAGTTTAATTACCAGCCACCGGTAATGTAGCTTAATTACCAGCCACCGGTAATCTAGCTTAATTACTAACCACCGGTAATCTAGCGTAATAACCACCCACCGGTAATATAGCGTAATTACCAGCCACAAGTAATATAGCGTAATTACCAGCCACCGGTAATCGAGCTTAAGTACCTGCAATCAGTGATCTAGCTGAATTACCTGCAATCGGTAATGTAGCTTAATTACGTGCAATCGGTAATCTAGCTTAATTACCTGCAATCGGTAATCTAGCTTAATTACCAGCCACCAGTTATCTAGCTTAATTACCTGCAATCGGTAATCTAGCTAAATTAACTGAGATCGGTAATCTAGCTTAATTACCAGCTACCTGTTATCTAGCTAAATTACCTGCAATCGGTAATCTAGCTTAATTACCAGCCACCGGTAATCAAGCTTAATTACCAGCCACCGGTAATCTAGCAAAATCACCAGCCACCGGTAATATAGCGTAATAACTAGCCACCGGTAATATAGCGTAATAACTAGCCACCTGTAATCTAGCTTAACTATCTGCAATCGGTAATGTAGCTTAAATACCTCCAATCGGTAATCTAGCTTAATTACCTGCAATCGGTAATCTAGCTTAATCAGTAGCCACCGGTAATCTAGCTTAATTTCCAGCCACCGGTAATCTAGCTTAATTACCAGCCACCGGTAATCCAGTTTAATTACCAGCCACCGGTAATCCAGTTTAATTACCAGCCACCAGTAATGTAGCTTAATTACCAGCCACCGGTAATCTAGCTTAATTACTAACCACCGGTAATCTAGCGTAATAACCACCCACCGGTAATATAGCGTAATTACCAGCCACAAGTAATATAGCGTAATTACCAGCCACCGGTAATCGAGCTTAAGTACCTGCAATCAGTGATCTAGCTGAATTACCTGCAATCGGTAATGTAGCTTAATTACGTGCAATCGGTAATCTAGCTTAATTACCTGCAATCAGTAATCTAGCTTAATTACCAGCCACCAGTTATCTAGCTTAATTACCTGCAATCGGTAATCTAGCTAAATTAACTGAGATCGGTAATCTAGCTTAATTACCAGCTACCTGTTATCTAGCTAAATTACCTGCAATCGGTAATCTAGCTTAATTACCAGCCACCGGTAATCAAGCTTAATTACCAGCCACCGGTAATCTAGCAAAATCACCAGCCACCGGTAATATAGCGTAATAACTAGCCACCGGTAATATAGCGTAATAACTAGCCACCTGTAATCTAGCTTAACTATCTGCAATCGGTAATGTAGCTTAAATACCTCCAATCGGTAATCTAGCTTAATTACCTGCAATCGGTAATCTAGCTTAATCAGTAGCCACCGGTAATCTAGCTTAATTTCCAGCCACCGGTAATCTAGCTTAACTACCAGCCACCGGTAATCTTGCTTAATTACCAGCCACCGGTAATCCAGTTTAATTACCAGCTACCGGCAATCTAGCTAAATTACCTGCAATCGGTAATCTACCTTAATTACCTGCATTCGGTAATCTAGCTTAATTACCAGCCACCGGTAGTCTAGCTTAATTACCAGCCACCGGTAATCTAACTTAATTACCAGCCACCGGTAATCTAGTTTAATTAACAGCCACCGGTAATCTAGCTTAAATAACAGCCACCGGTAATCTAGCTTAAATATCAGCCACCGGTAGTCTAGCTTAATTACCTGCAAACGGTAATCTAGCTTAATTACCTGAAATCGGTAATCTAGCTAAATTACCTGCAATCGGTAATCTAGCTTAATTACCAGCCACCGGTAATCTAGCTTAATTACCAGCCACCGGTAGTCTAGTTTAATTAACAACCACCGGTAATCTAGCTTAAATATCAGCCACCGGTAATCTAGCTTAATTACCTGCAAACGGTAATATAGCTTAACTACCAACCGCCGGTAATATAGCTTAACTACCAACCGCCGGTAATCTAGCGTGATTACCACCCACCGGTAATATAGCGTAATTACCAGCCACCAGTAATATAGCGTAATTACCAGCAACCAGTAATATAGCGTAATTACCAGCCACCGGTAATCAAGCTTAATTACCTGCAATCAGTGATCTAGCTGAATTACCTGCAATCGGTAATGTAGCTTAATTACCTGCAATCGGTAATCTAGCTTAATTACCTGCAATCGGTAGTCTAGCTAAATTAACTGCAATCGGTAATCTAGCTTAATTACCAGCTACCGGTAATCTAGCTAAATTACCTCCAACCGGTAATCTAGCTTAATTACCAGCCACCGGTAATCTAGCAAAATCACCAGCCACCGGTAATATAGCGTAATAACTAGCCACCGGTAATATAGCGTAATAACTAGCCACCGGTAATCTAGCTTAACTATCTGCAATCGGTAATGTAGCTTAATTACCTGCAATCAGTTTTCTTGCTTAATTACCAGCCACCGGTAATCCAGTTTAATTACCAGCCACCGGTAATGTAGCTTAATTACCAGCCACCGGTAATCTAGCTTAATTACTAACCACCGGTAATCTAGCGTAATAACCACCCACCGGTAATATAGCGTAATTACCAGCCACAAGTAATATAGCGTAATTACCAGCCACCGGTAATCGAGCTTAAGTACCTGCAATCAGTGATCTAGCTGAATTACCTGCAATCGGTAATGTAGCTTAATTACGTGCAATCGGTAATCTAGCTTAATTACCTGCAATCGGTAATCTAGCTTAATTACCAGCCACCAGTTATCTAGCTTAATTACCTGCAATCGGTAATCTAGCTAAATTAACTGAGATCGGTAATCTAGCTTAATTACCAGCTACCTGTTATCTAGCTAAATTACCTGCAATCGGTAATCTAGCTTAATTACCAGCCACCGGTAATCTAGCTTAATTACCAGCCACCGGTAATCTAGCAAAATCACCAGCCACCGGTAATATAGCGTAATAACTAGCCACCGGTAATATAGCGTAATAACTAGCCACCTGTAATCTAGCTTAACTATCTGCAATCGGTAATGTAGCTTAAATACCTCCAATCGGTAATCTAGCTTAATTACCTGCAATCGGTAATCTAGCTTAATCAGTAGCCACCGGTAATCTAGCTTAATTTCCAGCCACCGGTAATCTAGCTTAACTACCAGCCACCGGTAATCTTGCTTAATTACCAGCCACCGGTAATCCATTTTAATTACCAGCTACCGGCAATCTAGCTAAATTACCTGCAATCGGTAATCTACCTTAATTACCTGCATTCGGTAATCTAGCTTAATTACCAGCCACCGGTAGTCTAGCTTAATCACCAGCCACCGGTAATCTAACTTAATTACCAGCCACCGGTAATCTAGTTTAATTAACAGCCACCGGTAATCTAGCTTAAATAACAGCCACCGGTAATCTAGCTTAAATATCAGCCACCGGTAATCTAGCTTAATTACCTGCAAACGGTAATCTAGCTTAATTACCTGCAAACGGTAATCTAGCTTAATTACCTGAAATCGGTAATCTAGCTAAATTACCTGCAATCGGTAATCTAGCTTAATTACCAGCCACCAGTAATCTAGCTTAATTACCTGCAATCGGTAATCTAGCTAAATTAACTGCAATCGGTAATCTAGCTTAATTAAAAGCTACCGGTAATCTAGCTAAATTAACTGAAATCGGTAATCTAGCTTAATTAAAAGCTACCGCTAATCTAGCAAAATCACCAGCCACCGGTAATATAGCGTAATAACTAGCCACCGGTAATATAGCGTAATAACTAGCCACCGGTAATATAGCGTAATAACTAGCCACCGGTAATATAGCGTAATAACCAGCCACCGGTATACTAGCTTAACTATCTGCAATCGGTAATGTAGCTTAATTACCTGCAATCAGTAATCTTGCTTTATTGCCTGCAATCTGTAATCTAGCTTAATTACCAGCCACCGGTAATCTAGCTTAATTACCTGCAATCGGTAATCTAGCTTAATTACCTGCATACGGTAATCTAGCTTAATTACCTGTAATCGGTAATCTAGCTAAATTACCTGCAATCGGTAATCTAGCTTAATTACCAGCCACCGGTAATCTAGCTTAATTACCAGTAGCCGGTAATCTTCCGTAATTACCAGCCACCGGTAATATAGCGTAATTACCAGCCACCAGTAATATAGCGTAATTACCAGCCACCGGTAATCAAGCTTAATTACCTGCAATCAGTGATCTAGCTGAATTACCTGCAATCGGTAATGTAGCTTAATTACCAGCAATCGGTAATCTTGCTTTATTGCCTGCAATCTGTAATCTAGCTTAATTACCAGCCACCGGTAATCTAGCTTAATTACCTGACATCGGTAATCTAGCTTAATTACCTACAATCGGTAATCTAGCTTAATTACCAGTCACAAGAAATCTAGCTTAATTACCTGCAATCGGTAATCTAGCTAAATTAACTGCAATCGGTAATCTAGCTAAATTAACTGCAATCGGTAATCTAGCTTAATTACCAGCTACCGGTAATCTAGCTAAATTACCTCCAACCGGTAATCTAGCTTAATTACCAGCCACCGGTAATCTAGCAAAATCACCAGTCACCGGTAATATAGCGTAATAACTAGCCACCGGTAATATAGCGTAGTAACTAGCCACCGGTAATCTAGCTTAACTATCTGCAATCGGTAATGTAGCTTAATTACCTGCAATCAGTTTTCTTGCTTAATTACCAGCCACCGGTAATCCAGTTTAATTACCAGCCACCGGCAATGTAGCTTAATTACCGGCCACCGGTAATCTAGCTTAATTACTAGCCACCGATAACCTAGCTTAATTACCAGCCACCGGTAATCTAGCTTAATTACTAACCACCGGTAATCTAGCGTAATAACCACCCACCGGTAATATAGCGTATTTACCAGCCACAAGTAATATAGCGTAATTACCAGCCACCGGTAATCGAGCTTAAGTACCTGCAATCAGTGATCTAGCTGAATTACCTGCAATCGGTAATGTAGCTTAATTACGTGCAATCGGTAATCTAGCTTAATTACCTGCAATCGGTAATCTAGCTTAATTACCAGCCACCAGTTATCTAGCTTAATTACCTGCAATCGGTAATCTAGCTAAATTAACTGAGATCGGTAATCTAGCTTAATTACCAGCTACCTGTTATCTAGCTAAATTACCTGCAATCGGTAATCTAGCTTAATTACCAGCCACCGGTAATCTAGCTTAATTACCAGCCACCGGTAATCTAGCAAAATCACCAGCCACCGGTAATATAGCGTAATAACTAGCCACCGGTAATATAGCGTAATAACTAGCCACCTTTAATCTAGCTTAACTATCTGCAATCGGTAATGTAGCTTAAATACCTCCAATCGGTAATCTAGCTTAATTACCTGCAATCGGTAATCTAGCTTAATCAGTAGCCACCGGTAATCTAGCTTAATTTCCAGCCACCGGTAATCTAGCTTAATTTCCAGCCACCGGTAATCTAGCTTAACTACCAGCCACCGGTAATCTTGCTTAATTACCAGCCACCGGTAATCCAGTTTAATTACCAGCTACCGGCAATCTAGCTAAATTACCTGCAATCGGTAATCTACCTTAATTACCTGCATTCGGTAATCTAGCTTAATCACCAGCCACCGGTAATCTAACTTAATTACCAGCCACCGGTAATCTAGTTTAATTAACAGCCACCGGTAATCTAGCTTAAATAACAGCCACCGATAATCTAGCTTAAATATCAGCCACCGGTAATCTAGCTTAATTACCTGCAAACGGTAATCTAGCTTAATTACCTGAAATCGGTAATCTAGCTAAATTACCTGCAATCGGTAATCTAGCTTAATTACCAGCCACCGGTAATCTAGCTTAATTACCAGCAACCGGTAATCTAACTTAATTACCAGCCACCGGTAGTCTAGTTTAATTAACAACCACCGGTAATCTAGCTTAAATATCAGCCACCGGTAATCTAGCTTAATTACCTGCAAACGGTAATATAGCTTAACTACCAACCGCCGGTAATATAGCTTAACTACCAACCGCCGGTAATCTAGCGTAATTACCACCCACCGGTAATATAGCGTAATTACCAGCCACCAGTAATATAGCGTAATTACCAGCAACCAGTAATATAGCGTAATTACCAGCCACCGGTAATCAAGCTTAATTACCTGCAATCAGTGATCTAGCTGAATTACCTGCAATCGGTAATGTAGCTTAATTACCTGCAATCGGTAATCTAGCTTAATTACCTGCAATCGTTAGTCTAGCTAAATTAACTGCAATCGGTAATCTAGCTTAATTACCAGCTACCGGTAATCTAGCTAAATTACCTCCAACCGGTAATCTAGCTTAATTACCAGCCACCGGTAATCTAGCAAAATCACCAGCCACCGGTAATATAGCGTAATAACTAGCCACCGGTAATATAGCGTAATAACTAGGCACCGGTAATCTAGCTTAACTATCTGCAATCGGTAATGTAGCTTAATTACCTGCAATCAGTTTTCTTGCTTAATTACCAGCCACCAGTAATCCAGTTTAATTACCAGCCACCGGTAATGTAGCTTAATTACCAGCCACCGGTAATCTAACTTAATTACTAACCACCGGTAATCTAGCGTAATAACCACCCACCGGTAATATAGCGTAATTACCAGCCACAAGTAATCGAGCTTAAGTACCTGCAATCAGTGATCTAGCTGAATTACCTGCAATCGGTAATGTAGCTTAATTACGTGCAATCGGTAATCTAGCTTAATTACCTGCAATCGGTAATCTAGCTTAATTACCAGCCACCAGTTATCTAGCTTAATTACCTGCAATCGGTAATCTAGCTAAATTAACTGAGATCGGTAATCTAGCTTAATTACCAGCTACCTGTTATCTAGCTAAATTACCTGCAATCGGTAATCTAGCTTAATTACCAGCCACCGGTAATCTAGCTTAATTACCAGCCACCGGTAATCTAGCAAAATCACCAGCCACCGGTAATATAGCGTAATAACTAGCCACCGGTAATATAGCGTAATAACTAGCCACCTGTAATCTAGCTTAACTATCTGCAATCGGTAATGTAGCTTAAATACCTCCAATCGGTAATCTAGCTTAATTACCTGCAATCGGTAATCTAGCTTAATCAGTAGCCACCGGTAATCTAGCTTAATTTCCAGCCACCGGTAATCTAGCTTAACTACCAGCCACCGGTAATCTTGCTTAATTACCAGCCACCGGTAATCCAGTTTAATTACCAGCTACCGGCAATCTAGCTTAATTACCTGCAATCGGTAATGTAGCTTAATTACCTGCAATCGGTAATCTAGCTAAATTAACTGCAATCGGTAATCTAGCTTAATTACCAGCTACCTGTAATCTAGCTAAATTACCTGCAATCGGTAGTCTAGCTTAATTACCAGCCACCGGTAATCTGGCTTAATTACCAGCCACCGGTAATCTAGCTTAATTACCAGCCACCGGTAATCTAGCAAAATCACCAGCCACCGGTAATATAGCGTAATAACTAGCCACCGGTAATATAGCGTAGTAACTAGCCACCGGTAATCTAGCTTAACTATCTGCAATCGGTAATGTAGCTTAATTACCTGCAATCAGTTTTCTTGCTTAATTACCAGCCACCGGTAATCCAGTTTAATTACCAGCCACCGGCAATGTAGCTTAATTACCGGCCACCGGTAATCTAGCTTAATTACTAGCCACCGATAACCTAGCTTAATTACCAGCCACCGGTAATCTAGCTTAATTACTAACCACCGGTAATCTAGCGTAATAACCACCCACCGGTAATATAGCGTATTTACCAGCCACAAGTAATATAGCGTAATTACCAGCCACCGGTAATCGAGCTTAAGTACCTGCAATCAGTGATCTAGCTGAATTACCTGCAATCGGTAATGTAGCTTAATTACGTGCAATCGGTAATCTAGCTTAATTACCTGCAATCGGTAATCTAGCTTAATTACCAGCCACCAGTTATCTAGCTTAATTACCTGCAATCGGTAATCTAGCTAAATTAACTGAGATCGGTAATCTAGCTTAATTACCAGCTACCTGTTATCTAGCTAAATTACCTGCAATCGGTAATCTAGCTTAATTACCAGCCACCGGTAATCTAGCTTAATTACCAGCCACCGGTAATCTAGCAAAATCACCAGCCACCGGTAATATAGCGTAATAACTAGCCACCGGTAATATAGCGTAATAACTAGCCACCTTTAATCTAGCTTAACTATCTGCAATCGGTAATGTAGCTTAAATACCTCCAATCGGTAATCTAGCTTAATTACCTGCAATCGGTAATCTAGCTTAATCAGTAGCCACCGGTAATCTAGCTTAATTTCCAGCCACCGGTAATCTAGCTTAATTTCCAGCCACCGGTAATCTAGCTTAACTACCAGCCACCGGTAATCTTGCTTAATTACCAGCCACCGGTAATCCAGTTTAATTACCAGCTACCGGCAATCTAGCTAAATTACCTGCAATCGGTAATCTACCTTAATTACCTGCATTCGGTAATCTAGCTTAATCACCAGCCACCGGTAATCTAACTTAATTACCAGCCACCGGTAATCTAGTTTAATTAACAGCCACCGGTAATCTAGCTTAAATAACAGCCACCGATAATCTAGCTTAAATATCAGCCACCGGTAATCTAGCTTAATTACCTGCAAACGGTAATCTAGCTTAATTACCTGAAATCGGTAATCTAGCTAAATTACCTGCAATCGGTAATCTAGCTTAATTACCAGCCACCGGTAATCTAGCTTAATTACCAGCAACCGGTAATCTAACTTAATTACCAGCCACCGGTAGTCTAGTTTAATTAACAACCACCGGTAATCTAGCTTAAATATCAGCCACCGGTAATCTAGCTTAATTACCTGCAAACGGTAATATAGCTTAACTACCAACCGCCGGTAATATAGCTTAACTACCAACCGCCGGTAATCTAGCGTAATTACCACCCACCGGTAATATAGCGTAATTACCAGCCACCAGTAATATAGCGTAATTACCAGCAACCAGTAATATAGCGTAATTACCAGCCACCGGTAATCAAGCTTAATTACCTGCAATCAGTGATCTAGCTGAATTACCTGCAATCGGTAGTCTAGCTAAATTAACTGCAATCGGTAATCTAGCTTAATTACCAGCTACCGGTAATCTAGCTAAATTACCTACAACCGGTAATCTAGCTTAATTACCAGCCACCGGTAATCTAGCAAAATCACCAGCCACCGGTAATATAGCGTAATAACTAGCCACCGGTAATATAGCGTAATAACTAGCCACCGGTAATCTAGCTTAACTATCTGCAATCGGTAATGTAGCTTAATTACCTGCAATCAGTTTTCTTGCTTAATTACCAGCCACCGGTAATCCAGTTTAATTACCAGCCACCGGTAATGTAGCTTAATTACCAGCCACCGGTAATCTAGCTTAATTACTAACCACCGGTAATCTAGCGTAATAACCACCCACCGGTAATATAGCGTAATTACCAGCCACAAGTAATATAGCGTAATTACCAGCCACCGGTAATCGAGCTTAAGTGCCTGCAATCAGTGATCTAGCTGAATTACCTGCAATCGGTAATGTAGCTTAATTACGTGCAATCGGTAATCTAGCTTAATTACCTGCAATCGGTAATCTAGCTTAATTACCAGCCACCAGTTATCTAGCTTAATTACCTGCAATCGGTAATCTAGCTAAATTAACTGAGATCGGTAATCTAGCTTAATTACCAGCTACCTGTTATCTAGCTAAATTACCTGCAATCGGTAATCTAGCTTAATTACCAGCCACCGGTAATCAAGCTTAATTACCAGCCACCGGTAATCTAGCAAAATCACCAGCCACCGGTAATATAGCGTAATAACTAGCCACCGGTAATATAGCGTAATAACTAGCCACCTGTAATCTAGCTTAACTATCTGCAATCGGTAATGTAGCTTAAATACCTCCAATCGGTAATCTAGCTTAATTACCTGCAATCGGTAATCTAGCTTAATCAGTAGCCACCGGTAATCTAGCTTAATTTCCAGCCACCGGTAATCTAGCTTAACTACCAGCCACCGGTAATCTTGCTTAATTACCAGCCACCGGTAATCCAGTTTAATTACCAGCCACCGGCAATCTAGCTAAATTACCTGCAATCGGTAATCTACCTTAATTACCTGCATTCGGTAATCTAGCTTAATTACCAGCCACCGGTAGTCTAGCTTAATTACCAGCCACCGGTAATCTAACTTAATTACCAGCCACCGGTAATCTAGTTTAATTAACAGCCACCGGTAATCTAGCTTAAATAACAGCCACCGGTAATCTAGCTTAAATATCAGCCACCGGTAATCTAGCTTAATTACCTGCAAACGGTAATCTAGCTTAATTACCTGAAATCGGTAATCTAGCTAAATTACCTGCAATCGGTAATCTAGCTTAATTACCAGCCACCGGTAATCTAGCTTAATTACCAGCAACCGGTAATCTAACTTAATTACCAGCCACCGGTAGTCTAGTTTAATTAACAACCACCGGTAATCTAGCTTAAATATCAGCCACCGGTAATCTAGCTTAATTACCTGCAAACGGTAATATAGCTTAACTACCAACCGCCGGTAATATAGCTTAACTACCAACCGCCGGTAATCTAGCGTGATTACCACCCACCGGTAATATAGCGTAATTACCAGCCACCAGTAATATAGCGTAATTACCAGCAACCAGTAATATAGCGTAATTACCAGCCACCGGTAATCAAGCTTAATTACCTGCAATCAGTGATCTAGCTGAATTACCTTCAATCGGTAATGTAGCTTAATTACCTGCAATCGGTAATCTAGCTTAATTACCTGCAATCGTTAGTCTAGCTAAATTAACTGCAATCGGTAATCTAGCTTAATTACCAGCTACCGGTAATCTAGCTAAATTACCTCCAACCGGTAATCTAGCTTAATTACCAGCCACCGGTAATCTAGCAAAATCACCAGCCACCGGTAATATAGCGTAATAACTAGCCACCGGTAATATAGCGTAATAACTAGGCACCGGTAATCTAGCTTAACTATCTGCAATCGGTAATGTAGCTTAATTACCTGCAATCAGTTTTCTTGCTTAATTACCAGCCACCAGTAATCCAGTTTAATTACCAGCCACCGGTAATGTAGCTTAATTACCAGCCACCGGTAATCTAACTTAATTACTAACCACCGGTAATCTAGCGTAATAACCACCCACCGGTAATATAGCGTAATTACCAGCCACAAGTAATCGAGCTTAAGTACCTGCAATCAGTGATCTAGCTGAATTACCTGCAATCGGTAATGTAGCTTAATTACGTGCAATCGGTAATCTAGCTTAATTACCTGCAATCGGTAATCTAGCTTAATTACCAGCCACCAGTTATCTAGCTTAATTACCTGCAATCGGTAATCTAGCTAAATTAACTGAGATCGGTAATCTAGCTTAATTACCAGCTACCTGTTATCTAGCTAAATTACCTGCAATCGGTAATCTAGCTTAATTACCAGCCACCGGTAATCTAGCTTAATTACCAGCCACCGGTAATCTAGCAAAATCACCAGCCACCGGTAATATAGCGTAATAACTAGCCACCGGTAATATAGCGTAATAACTAGCCACCTGTAATCTAGCTTAACTATCTGCAATCGGTAATGTAGCTTAAATACCTCCAATCGGTAATCTAGCTTAATTACCTGCAATCGGTAATCTAGCTTAATCAGTAGCCACCGGTAATCTAGCTTAATTTCCAGCCACCGGTAATCTAGCTTAACTACCAGCCACCGGTAATCTTGCTTAATTACCAGCCACCGGTAATCCAGTTTAATTACCAGCTACCGGCAATCTAGCTTAATTACCTGCAATCGGTAATGTAGCTTAATTACCTGCAATCGGTAATCTAGCTAAATTAACTGCAATCGGTAATCTAGCTTAATTACCAGCTACCTGTAATCTAGCTAAATTACCTGCAATCGGTAGTCTAGCTTAATTACCAGCCACCGGTAATCTGGCTTAATTACCAGCCACCGGTAATCTAGCTTAATTACCAGCCACCGGTAATCTAGCAAAATCACCAGCCACCGGTAATATAGCGTAATAACTAGCCACCGGTAATATAGCGTAGTAACTAGCCACCGGTAATCTAGCTTAACTATCTGCAATCGGTAATGTAGCTTAATTACCTGCAATCAGTTTTCTTGCTTAATTACCAGCCACCGGTAATCCAGTTTAATTACCAGCCACCGGCAATGTAGCTTAATTACCGGCCACCGGTAATCTAGCTTAATTACTAGCCACCGATAACCTAGCTTAATTACCAGCCACCGGTAATCTAGCTTAATTACTAACCACCGGTAATCTAGCGTAATAACCACCCACCGGTAATATAGCGTATTTACCAGCCACAAGTAATATAGCGTAATTACCAGCCACCGGTAATCGAGCTTAAGTACCTGCAATCAGTGATCTAGCTGAATTACCTGCAATCGGTAATGTAGCTTAATTACGTGCAATCGGTAATCTAGCTTAATTACCTGCAATCGGTAATCTAGCTTAATTACCAGCCACCAGTTATCTAGCTTAATTACCTGCAATCGGTAATCTAGCTAAATTAACTGAGATCGGTAATCTAGCTTAATTACCAGCTACCTGTTATCTAGCTAAATTACCTGCAATCGGTAATCTAGCTTAATTACCAGCCACCGGTAATCTAGCTTAATTACCAGCCACCGGTAATCTAGCAAAATCACCAGCCACCGGTAATATAGCGTAATAACTAGCCACCGGTAATATAGCGTAATAACTAGCCACCTTTAATCTAGCTTAACTATCTGCAATCGGTAATGTAGCTTAAATACCTCCAATCGGTAATCTAGCTTAATTACCTGCAATCGGTAATCTAGCTTAATCAGTAGCCACCGGTAATCTAGCTTAATTTCCAGCCACCGGTAATCTAGCTTAATTTCCAGCCACCGGTAATCTAGCTTAACTACCAGCCACCGGTAATCTTGCTTAATTACCAGCCACCGGTAATCCAGTTTAATTACCAGCTACCGGCAATCTAGCTAAATTACCTGCAATCGGTAATCTACCTTAATTACCTGCATTCGGTAATCTAGCTTAATCACCAGCCACCGGTAATCTAACTTAATTACCAGCCACCGGTAATCTAGTTTAATTAACAGCCACCGGTAATCTAGCTTAAATAACAGCCACCGATAATCTAGCTTAAATATCAGCCACCGGTAATCTAGCTTAATTACCTGCAAACGGTAATCTAGCTTAATTACCTGAAATCGGTAATCTAGCTAAATTACCTGCAATCGGTAATCTAGCTTAATTACCAGCCACCGGTAATCTAGCTTAATTACCAGCAACCGGTAATCTAACTTAATTACCAGCCACCGGTAGTCTAGTTTAATTAACAACCACCGGTAATCTAGCTTAAATATCAGCCACCGGTAATCTAGCTTAATTACCTGCAAACGGTAATATAGCTTAACTACCAACCGCCGGTAATATAGCTTAACTACCAACCGCCGGTAATCTAGCGTAATTACCACCCACCGGTAATATAGCGTAATTACCAGCCACCAGTAATATAGCGTAATTACCAGCAACCAGTAATATAGCGTAATTACCAGCCACCGGTAATCAAGCTTAATTACCTGCAATCAGTGATCTAGCTGAATTACCTGCAATCGGTAGTCTAGCTAAATTAACTGCAATCGGTAATCTAGCTTAATTACCAGCTACCGGTAATCTAGCTAAATTACCTACAACCGGTAATCTAGCTTAATTACCAGCCACCGGTAATCTAGCAAAATCACCAGCCACCGGTAATATAGCGTAATAACTAGCCACCGGTAATATAGCGTAATAACTAGCCACCGGTAATCTAGCTTAACTATCTGCAATCGGTAATGTAGCTTAATTACCTGCAATCAGTTTTCTTGCTTAATTACCAGCCACCGGTAATCCAGTTTAATTACCAGCCACCGGTAATGTAGCTTAATTACCAGCCACCGGTAATCTAGCTTAATTACTAACCACCGGTAATCTAGCGTAATAACCACCCACCGGTAATATAGCGTAATTACCAGCCACAAGTAATATAGCGTAATTACCAGCCACCGGTAATCGAGCTTAAGTGCCTGCAATCAGTGATCTAGCTGAATTACCTGCAATCGGTAATGTAGCTTAATTACGTGCAATCGGTAATCTAGCTTAATTACCTGCAATCGGTAATCTAGCTTAATTACCAGCCACCAGTTATCTAGCTTAATTACCTGCAATCGGTAATCTAGCTAAATTAACTGAGATCGGTAATCTAGCTTAATTACCAGCTACCTGTTATCTAGCTAAATTACCTGCAATCGGTAATCTAGCTTAATTACCAGCCACCGGTAATCAAGCTTAATTACCAGCCACCGGTAATCTAGCAAAATCACCAGCCACCGGTAATATAGCGTAATAACTAGCCACCGGTAATATAGCGTAATAACTAGCCACCTGTAATCTAGCTTAACTATCTGCAATCGGTAATGTAGCTTAAATACCTCCAATCGGTAATCTAGCTTAATTACCTGCAATCGGTAATCTAGCTTAATCAGTAGCCACCGGTAATCTAGCTTAATTTCCAGCCACCGGTAATCTAGCTTAACTACCAGCCACCGGTAATCTTGCTTAATTACCAGCCACCGGTAATCCAGTTTAATTACCAGCCACCGGCAATCTAGCTAAATTACCTGCAATCGGTAATCTACCTTAATTACCTGCATTCGGTAATCTAGCTTAATTACCAGCCACCGGTAGTCTAGCTTAATTACCAGCCACCGGTAATCTAACTTAATTACCAGCCACCGGTAATCTAGTTTAATTAACAGCCACCGGTAATCTAGCTTAAATAACAGCCACCGGTAATCTAGCTTAAATATCAGCCACCGGTAATCTAGCTTAATTACCTGCAAACGGTAATCTAGCTTAATTACCTGAAATCGGTAATCTAGCTAAATTACCTGCAATCGGTAATCTAGCTTAATTACCAGCCACCGGTAATCTAGCTTAATTACCAGCAACCGGTAATCTAACTTAATTACCAGCCACCGGTAGTCTAGTTTAATTAACAACCACCGGTAATCTAGCTTAAATATCAGCCACCGGTAATCTAGCTTAATTACCTGCAAACGGTAATATAGCTTAACTACCAACCGCCGGTAATATAGCTTAACTACCAACCGCCGGTAATCTAGCGTGATTACCACCCACCGGTAATATAGCGTAATTACCAGCCACCAGTAATATAGCGTAATTACCAGCAACCAGTAATATAGCGTAATTACCAGCCACCGGTAATCAAGCTTAATTACCTGCAATCAGTGATCTAGCTGAATTACCTGCAATCGGTAATGTAGCTTAATTACCTGCAATCGGTAATCTAGCTTAATTACCTGCAATCGTTAGTCTAGCTAAATTAACTGCAATCGGTAATCTAGCTTAATTACCAGCTACCGGTAATCTAGCTAAATTACCTCCAACCGGTAATCTAGCTTAATTACCAGCCACCGGTAATCTAGCAAAATCACCAGCCACCGGTAATATAGCGTAATAACTAGCCACCGGTAATATAGCGTAATAACTAGGCACCGGTAATCTAGCTTAACTATCTGCAATCGGTAATGTAGCTTAATTACCTGCAATCAGTTTTCTTGCTTAATTACCAGCCACCAGTAATCCAGTTTAATTACCAGCCACCGGTAATGTAGCTTAATTACCAGCCACCGGTAATCTAACTTAATTACTAACCACCGGTAATCTAGCGTAATAACCACCCACCGGTAATATAGCGTAATTACCAGCCACAAGTAATCGAGCTTAAGTACCTGCAATCAGTGATCTAGCTGAATTACCTGCAATCGGTAATGTAGCTTAATTACGTGCAATCGGTAATCTAGCTTAATTACCTGCAATCGGTAATCTAGCTTAATTACCAGCCACCAGTTATCTAGCTTAATTACCTGCAATCGGTAATCTAGCTAAATTAACTGAGATCGGTAATCTAGCTTAATTACCAGCTACCTGTTATCTAGCTAAATTACCTGCAATCGGTAATCTAGCTTAATTACCAGCCACCGGTAATCTAGCTTAATTACCAGCCACCGGTAATCTAGCAAAATCACCAGCCACCGGTAATATAGCGTAATAACTAGCCACCGGTAATATAGCGTAATAACTAGCCACCTGTAATCTAGCTTAACTATCTGCAATCGGTAATGTAGCTTAAATACCTCCAATCGGTAATCTAGCTTAATTACCTGCAATCGGTAATCTAGCTTAATCAGTAGCCACCGGTAATCTAGCTTAATTTCCAGCCACCGGTAATCTAGCTTAACTACCAGCCACCGGTAATCTTGCTTAATTACCAGCCACCGGTAATCCAGTTTAATTACCAGCTACCGGCAATCTAGCTTAATTACCTGCAATCGGTAATGTAGCTTAATTACCTGCAATCGGTAATCTAGCTAAATTAACTGCAATCGGTAATCTAGCTTAATTACCAGCTACCTGTAATCTAGCTAAATTACCTGCAATCGGTAGTCTAGCTTAATTACCAGCCACCGGTAATCTGGCTTAATTACCAGCCACCGGTAATCTAGCTTAATTACCAGCCACCGGTAATCTAGCAAAATCACCAGCCACCGGTAATATAGCGTAATAACTAGCCACCGGTAATCTAGCAAAATCACCAGCCACCGGTAATATAGCGTATTAACTAGCCACCGGTAATCTAGCAAAATCACCAGCCACCGGTAATATAGCGTAATAACTAGCCACCGGTAATCTAGCATAACTATCGGCAATGGGTAATCTAGCTTAATTACCAGCCAAGGGTAGTCTAGCAAAATCACCAGCCACCAGTAATATAGCGTAATAACTAGCCACCAGTAATATAGCGTAATAACTAGCCACCGGTAATCTAGCTTAACTACCAGCCACCGGTAATCTTGCTTAATTACCAGCCACCGGTAATCCAGCTTAATTACCTGCAATCAGTGATCTAGCTGAATTACCTGCAATCGGTAATGTAGCTTAATTACCTGCAATCGGTAATGTAGCTTAATTACCTGCAATCGGTAATCTAGCTAAATTACCTGCAATCGGTAATCTAGCTTAATTAGCAGCCACCGGTAATCTGGCTTAATTACCAGCCACCGGTAATCTAGCTTAATTACCAGCCACCGGTAATCTAGCAAAATCACCAGCCACCGGTAATATAGCGTAATAACTAGCCACCGGTAATCTAGCAAAATCACCAGCCACCGGTAATATAGCGTAATAACTAGCCACCGGTAATATAGCGTAATAACTAGCCACCGGTAATCTAGCTTAACTATCTGCAATCGGTAATGTAGCTTAATTACCTGCAATCAGTTTTCTTGCTTAATTACCAGCCACCGGTAATCCAGTTTAATTACCAGCCACCGGTAATGTAGCTTAATTACCGGCCACCGGTAATCTAGCTTAATTAGTAGCCACCGATAACCTAGCTTAATTACCAGCCACCGGTAATCTAGCTTAATTACTAACCACCGGTAATCTAGCGTAATAACCACCCACCGGTAATATAGCGTATTTACCAGCCACAAGTAATATAGCGTAATTACCAGCCACCGGTAATCGAGCTTAAGTACCTGCAATCAGTGATCTAGCTGAATTACCTGCAATCAGTAATGTAGCTTAATTACGTGCAATCGGTAATCTAGCTTAATTACCTGCAATCGGTAATCTAGCTTAATTACCAGCCACCAGTTATCTAGCTTAATTACCTGCAATCGGTAATCTAGCTAAATTAACTGAGATCGGTAATCTAGCTTAATTACCAGCTACCTGTTATCTAGCTAAATTACCTGCAATCGGTAATCTAGCTTAATTACCAGCCACCGGTAATCTAGCTTAATTACCAGCCACCGGTAATCTAGCAAAATCACCAGCCACCGGTAATATAGCGTAATAACTAGCCACCGGTAATATAGCGTAATAACTAGCCACCTGTAATCTAGCTTAACTATCTGCAATCGGTAATGTAGCTTAAATACCTCCAATCGGTAATCTAGCTTAAATACCTCCAATCGGTAATCTAGCTTAATTACCTTCAATCGGTAATCTAGCTTAATCAGTAGCCACCGGTAATCTAGCTTAATTTCCAGCCACCGGTAATCTAGCTTAACTACCAGCCACCGGTAATCTTGCTTAATAACCAGCCACCGGTAATCCAGTTTAATTACCAGCTACCGGCAATCTAGCTAAATTACCTGCAATCGGTAATCTACCTTAATTACCTGCATTCGGTAATCTAGCTTAATCACCAGCCACCGGTAATCTAACTTAATTACCAGCCACCGGTAATCTAGTTTAATTAACAGCCACCGGTAATCTAGCTTAAATAACAGCCACCGGTAATCTAGCTTAAATATCAGCCACCAGTAATCTAGCTTAATTACCTGCAAACGGTAATCTAGCTTAATTACCTGAAATCGGTAATCTAGCTAAATTACCTGCAATCGGTAATCTAGCTTAATTACCAGCCACCGGTACTCTAGCTTAATTACCAGCAACCGGTAATCTAACTTAATTACCAGCCACCGGTAGTCTAGTTTAATTAACAACCACCGGTAATCTAGCTTAAATATCAGCCACCGGTAATCTAGCTTAATTACCTGCAAACGGTAATATAGCTTAACTACCAACCGCCGGTAATATAGCTTAACTACCAACCGCCGGTAATCTAGCGTAATTACCACCCACCGGTAATATAGCGTAATTACCAGCCACCAGTAATATAGCGTAATTACCAGCAACCAGTAATAAAGCGTAATTACCAGCCACCGGTAATCAAGCTTAATTACCTGCAATCAGTGATCTAGCTGAATTACCTGCAATCGGTAATGTAGCTTAATTACCTGCAATCGGTAATCTAGCTTAATTACCTGCAATCGGTAATCTAGCTAAATTAACTGCAATCGGTAATCTAGCTTAATTACCAGCTACCGGTAATCTAGCTAAATTACCTCCAACCGGTAATCTAGCTTAATTACCAGCCACCGGTAATCTAGCAAAATCACCAGCCACCGGTAATATAGCGTAATAACTAGCCACCGGTAATATAGCGTAATAACTAGGCACCGGTAATCTAGCTTAACTATCTGCAATCGGTAATGTAGCTTAATTACCTGCAATCAGTTTTCTTGCTTAATTACCAGCCACCAGTAATCCAGTTTAATTACCAGCCACCGGTAATGTAGCTTAATTACCAGCCACCGGTAATCTAACTTAATTACTAACCACCGGTAATCTAGCGTAATAACCACCCACCGGTAATATAGCGTAATTACCAGCCACAAGTAATATAGCGTAATTACCAGCCACCGGTAATCGAGCTTAAGTACCTGCAATCAGTGATCTAGCTGAATTACCTGCAATCGGTAATGTAGCTTAATTACGTGCAATCGGTAATCTAGCTTAATTACCTGCAATCGGTAATCTAGCTTAATTACCAGCCACCAGTTATCTAGCTTAATTACCTGCAATCGGTAATCTAGCTAAATTAACTGAGATCGGTAATCTAGCTTAATTACCAGCTACCTGTTATCTAGCTAAATTACCTGCAATCGGTAATCTAGCTTAATTACCAGCCACCGGTAATCTAGCTTAATTACCAGCCACCGGTAATCTAGCAAAATCACCAGCCACCGGTAATATAGCGTAATAACTAGCCACCGGTAATATAGCGTAATAACTAGCCACCTGTAATCTAGCTTAACTATCTGCAATCGGTAATGTAGCTTAAATACCTCCAATCGGTAATCTAGCTTAATTACCTGCAATCGGTAATCTAGCTTAATCAGTAGCCACCGGTAATCTAGCTTAATTTCCAGCCACCGGTAATCTAGCTTAACTACCAGCCACCGGTAATCTTGCTTAATTACCAGCCACCGGTAATCCAGTTTAATTACCAGCTACCGGCAATCTAGCTTAATTACCTGCAATCGGTAATGTAGCTTAATTACCTGCAATCGGTAATCTAGCTAAATTAACTGCAATCGGTAATCTAGCTTAATTACCAGCTACCTGTAATCTAGCTAAATTACCTGCAATCGGTAGTCTAGCTTAATTACCAGCCACCGGTAATCTGGCTTAATTACCAGCCACCGGTAATCTAGCTTAATTACCAGCCACCGGTAATCTAGCAAAATCACCAGCCACCGGTAATATAGCGTAATAACTAGCCACCGGTAATCTAGCAAAATCACCAGCCACCGGTAATATAGCGTATTAACTAGCCACCGGTAATCTAGCAAAATCACCAGCCACCGGTAATATAGCGTAATAACTAGCCACCGGTAATCTAGCATAACTATCGGCAATGGGTAATCTAGCTTAATTACCAGCCAAGGGTAGTCTAGCAAAATCACCAGCCACCAGTAATATAGCGTAATAACTAGCCACCGGTAATCTAGCTTAACTACCAGCCACCGGTAATCTTGCTTAATTACCAGCCACCGGTAATCCAGCTTAATTACCTGCAATCAGTGATCTAGCTGAATTACCTGCAATCGGTAATGTAGCTTAATTACCTGCAATCGGTAATGTAGCTTAATTACCTGCAATCGGTAATCTAGCTAAATTACCTGCAATCGGTAATCTAGCTTAATTAGCAGCCACCGGTAATCTGGCTTAATTACCAGCCACCGGTAATCTAGCTTAATTACCAGCCACCGGTAATCTAGCAAAATCACCAGCCACCGGTAATATAGCGTAATAACTAGCCACCGGTAATCTAGCAAAATCACCAGCCACCGGTAATATAGCGTAATAACTAGCCACCGGTAATATAGCGTAATAACTAGCCACCGGTAATCTAGCTTAACTATCTGCAATCGGTAATGTAGCTTAATTACCTGCAATCAGTTTTCTTGCTTAATTACCAGCCACCGGTAATCCAGTTTAATTACCAGCCACCGGTAATGTAGCTTAATTACCGGCCACCGGTAATCTAGCTTAATTAGTAGCCACCGATAACCTAGCTTAATTACCAGCCACCGGTAATCTAGCTTAATTACTAACCACCGGTAATCTAGCGTAATAACCACCCACCGGTAATATAGCGTATTTACCAGCCACAAGTAATATAGCGTAATTACCAGCCACCGGTAATCGAGCTTAAGTACCTGCAATCAGTGATCTAGCTGAATTACCTGCAATCAGTAATGTAGCTTAATTACGTGCAATCGGTAATCTAGCTTAATTACCTGCAATCGGTAATCTAGCTTAATTACCAGCCACCAGTTATCTAGCTTAATTACCTGCAATCGGTAATCTAGCTAAATTAACTGAGATCGGTAATCTAGCTTAATTACCAGCTACCTGTTATCTAGCTAAATTACCTGCAATCGGTAATCTAGCTTAATTACCAGCCACCGGTAATCTAGCTTAATTACCAGCCACCGGTAATCTAGCAAAATCACCAGCCACCGGTAATATAGCGTAATAACTAGCCACCGGTAATATAGCGTAATAACTAGCCACCTGTAATCTAGCTTAACTATCTGCAATCGGTAATGTAGCTTAAATACCTCCAATCGGTAATCTAGCTTAAATACCTCCAATCGGTAATCTAGCTTAATTACCTTCAATCGGTAATCTAGCTTAATCAGTAGCCACCGGTAATCTAGCTTAATTTCCAGCCACCGGTAATCTAGCTTAACTACCAGCCACCGGTAATCTTGCTTAATTACCAGCCACCGGTAATCCAGTTTAATTACCAGCTACCGGCAATCTAGCTAAATTACCTGCAATCGGTAATCTACCTTAATTACCTGCATTCGGTAATCTAGCTTAATCACCAGCCACCGGTAATCTAACTTAATTACCAGCCACCGGTAATCTAGTTTAATTAACAGCCACCGGTAATCTAGCTTAAATAACAGCCACCGGTAATCTAGCTTAAATATCAGCCACCGGTAATCTAGCTTAATTACCTGCAAACGGTAATCTAGCTTAATTACCTGAAATCGGTAATCTAGCTAAATTACCTGCAATCGGTAATCTAGCTTAATTACCAGCCACCGGTACTCTAGCTTAATTACCAGCAACCGGTAATCTAACTTAATTACCAGCCACCGGTAGTCTAGTTTAATTAACAACCACCGGTAATCTAGCTTAAATATCAGCCACCGGTAATCTAGCTTAATTACCTGCAAACGGTAATATAGCTTAACTACCAACCGCCGGTAATATAGCTTAACTACCAACCGCCGGTAATCTAGCGTAATTACCACCCACCGGTAATATAGCGTAATTACCAGCCACCAGTAATATAGCGTAATTACCAGCAACCAGTAATAAAGCGTAATTACCAGCCACCGGTAATCAAGCTTAATTACCTGCAATCAGTGATCTAGCTGAATTACCTGCAATCGGTAATGTAGCTTAATTACCTGCAATCGGTAATCTAGCTTAATTACCTGCAATCGGTAATCTAGCTAAATTAACTGCAATCGGTAATCTAGCTTAATTACCAGCTACCGGTAATCTAGCTAAATTACCTCCAACCGGTAATCTAGCTTAATTACCAGCTACCGGTAATCTAGCTAAATTACCTCCAACCGGTAATCTAGCTTAATTACCAGCCACCGGTAATCTAGCAAAATCACCAGCCACCGGTAATATAGCGTAATAACTAGCCACCGGTAATATAGCGTAATAACCCCAGTAACACGAGTGTTCCGCGTTCGAGTCGGTTCGAGGTAGATTCGTCGGTTTATGGTCTAGTCGGTAGTTACGACCAAAATCCGACTCTTATCCATCTTTAGTTGCCAACTCCGCTTTGCAGTCAGCCGTGAGAACAATAAAATAGAGTTGGCTGATAGTTGTATTTTAAGTCGGTTAATGTAATGAAGGATTAGGTCGGCTGCTCGACTCCTTACCAACTAACACGCGTTTCTATCAAATAAAAGATAACAATATAGGTCTAGAGGTCGACATATCCGACGGCCTACCGATCACACTGAAAATTTCAGATTTAGTTGTAATGAAGCTTCTTCCGCGTTCCAGTCGGTTCTTGGTAGATTCTTCGCTTTATGGCATAGTCAGCACTTACGACTAAAGTCCGCCTCTTATCCAACTTCAGATACAGCTCCGCTTTGAAGTCGGCCGTGAGAACAAACAAATAGAGTTGGCTGATAGTTACATTTTATGTCGGT
Source organism: Phalangium opilio (assembly GCF_054372755.1). Classification (NCBI taxonomy): domain Eukaryota; kingdom Metazoa; phylum Arthropoda; class Arachnida; order Opiliones; family Phalangiidae; genus Phalangium; species Phalangium opilio. Next base: position 2,296,316 of record NW_028324193.1, on the reverse strand, counting down.
TGGTGTAAGAAAGGATTAGGTCGGCTGCTTAACTCTTTACCAACTAACATGGGTTTTTATCAAAATAACAACAAGGGACGAGAGGTCGGCATATCCGACTACCTGCCGATCATACTAAAGAATAGTTATAATGAAGCTTCTTCCGCGTTTGAGTCGGTGCGAGGTAGATTCGTCGGTTTATGGTCTAGTCGGCACTTGCAACTGAAGTCCGACTCTTATCCAACTTCAGTTACTAGCTCCGCTTTGAAGACGGCGGTGAGAACAAGCAAATAGAGTTGGCTGATAGTTACATTTTAAGTCGGTTGGTGTAAGGAAGGATTAGGTCGGCTGCTCAACTCCTTACCAACAAACATGGGTTTTTATTAATTTAACAACAAGGGTCGAGATGTCGGCATATCCGACTACCTACCGATCAATACTAAACATTTCAAGTTTCGTTATAATGAAGCTTCCGCGTTTGAGTCGGTTCGAGGTAGATTCGTCGGTTTACGGTCTAGTTGGCACTTACAACGGAAATCCGACTCTTATCCACGTTCAGTTGCTAACTTAGCTTTGCAGTCGGCCTTGAGAACAATAGAATAGAGTAGTCTGATAGTTACATTTTAAGTCGGTTAATGTAATGAAGGATTATGTTGGCTGCTCGACTCCTTACCAACTAAAATGCGTTTTTATCAAAGTGCACTAGTGTATCAACGGTTAAAGATTATCTTAAACATTAAAATAAATATAAATAATATTATATATTTTCTTCGATAATTATTAACCTTATTGCGCGTTACATCGTTTAAAAAATAACTATTGAACATTGTTGAGAGACTAGACTAATATTGACGTTTGAAATGAAGCATACGCTCATTGTTGTCTTACTCCAATCGGTACATAAGGTTTCGAATCTTAGTAATGGATAAGAACAGCACAATTGCGTGAACCTTTGGTGGAAACTGCGTCATTGGGAGGCTAGAAGTTTCTTGTAACCCTAGCCGATTGCTAACCTTAACGATGATGAAGTAGTAGAAGCCAGTAAGTTCACACCGGAGTCCATGTGGGATGGACAAAACACCAGATGAAAGTGGTGTTTGGAAGAAAATAACTACGACCCTTAAAGCCGACCATAAACAATCCATAAAGCCGACCATAAACAATCCATAAAGCCGACCATAAACAATCCATAAAGCCGACCTTAAACAATCCATAAACCCGACCATAAACAATCCATAAAGCCGACCATAAACAAGCCATAAAGCCGACCATAAACAAGCCATAAAGCCAACCATAAACAATCCATAAAGCCGACCATAAACAAGTCGTAAAGCCTACCATAATCAAGTCGTAAAGCCTACCATAATCAAGTCGTATAGCCGACCATAAAAGAGCCATAAAGCCGACTACAAACAAGCCATAAAGCCAACCACAAACAAGCCATAAAGCCAACCACAAACAAGCTATAAAGCCGACCACAAACAAGCCATAAATCCGATAAATAACAGTCGATAAAGCCGACCGAAATTAGATTAATAATCCGACCATAACCAGATAACAAAGCCGACTTCTTGTTTGATAAGGTAAGAGCTGGACACGCTTACTTTTAAGAGTCGGTTAAAGTGCTGGCAAAATTTCTATGACCGGAAGTCGGGCCGACGCTTAAACGGATAGGACATTTCGACGGTCGAAATGAAAGTTTACCGACGCTTTTACGTCAGTGTTGGTTGGACCTCGAACCGACTACGTCGGTCCAACGTCGATTTTGCTACTGGGGAACTAGCCACCGGTAATCTAGCTTAACTATCTGCAATCGGTAATGTAGCTTAATTACCTGCAATCAGTTTTCTTGCTTAATTACCAGCCACCGGTAATCCAGTTTAATTACTAGCCACCGGTAATGTAGCTTAATTACCAGCCACCGGTAATCTAGCTTAATTACTAACCACCGGTAATCTAGCGTAATAACCACCCACCGGTAATATAGCGTAATTACCAGCCACAAGTAATATAGCGTAATTACCAGCCACCGGTAATCGAGCTTAAGTACCTGCAATCAGTGATCTAGCTGAATTACCTGCAATCGGTAATGTAGCTTAATTACGTGCAATCGGTAATCTAGCTTAATTACCTGCAATCGGTAATCTAGCTTAATTACCAGCCACCAGTTATCTAGCTTAATTACCTGCAATCGGTAATCTAGCTAAATTAACTGAGATCGGTAATCTAGCTTAATTACCAGCTACCTGTTATCTAGCTAAATTACCTGCAATCGGTAATCTAGCTTAATTACCAGCCACCGGTAATCTAGCTTAATTACCAGCCACCGGTAATCTAGCAAAATCACCAGCCACCGGTAATATAGCGTAATAACTAGCCACCGGTAATATAGCGTAATAACTAGCCACCTGTAATCTAGCTTAACTATCTGCAATCGGTAATGTAGCTTAAATACCTCCAATCGGTAATCTAGCTTAATTACCTGCAATCGGTAATCTAGCTTAATCAGTAGCCACCGGTAATCTAGCTTAACTACCAGCCACCGGTAATCTTGCTTAATTACCAGCCACCGGTAATCCAGTTTAATTACCAGCTACCGGCAATCTAGCTAAATTACCTGCAATCGGTAATCTACCTTAATTACCTGCATTCGGTAATCTAGCTTAATTACCAGCCACCGGTAGTCTAGCTTAATCACCAGCCACCGGTAATCTAACTTAATTACCAGCCACCGGTAATCTAGTTTAATTAACAGCCACCGGTAATCTAGCTTAAATAACAGCCACCGGTAATCTAGCTTAAATATCAGCCACCGGTAATCTAGCTTAATTACCTGCAAACGGTAATCTAGCTTAATTACCTGAAATCGGTAATCTAGCTAAATTACCTGCAATCGGTAATCTAGCTTAATTACCAGCCACCGGTAATCTAGCTTAATTACCAGCAACCGGTAATCTAACTTAATTACCAGCCACCGGTAGTCTAGTTTAATTAACAACCACCGGTAATCTAGCTTAAATATCAGCCACCGGTAATCTAGCTTAATTACCTGCAAACGGTAATATAGCTTAACTACCAACCGCCGGTAATCTAGCGTAATTACCAACCGCCGGTAATATAGCTTAACTACCAACCGCCGGTAATCTAGCGTAATTACCAACCGCCGGTAATATAGCGTAATTACCACCCACCGGTAATATAGCGTAATTACCACCCACCGGTAATATAGCGTAATTACCAGCCACCAGTAATATAGCGTAATTACCAGCAACCAGTAATATAGCGTAATTACCAGCCACCGGTAATCAAGCTTAATTACCTGCAATCAGTGATCTAGCTGAATTACCTGCAATCGGTAATGTAGCTTAATTACCTGCAATCGGTAATGTAGCTTAATTACCTGCAATCGGTAATCTAGCTAAATTAACTGCAATCGGTAATCTAGCTTAATTACCAGCTACCTGTAATCTAGCTAAATTACCTGCAATCGGTAATCTAGCTTAATTACCAGCCACCGGTAATCTGGCTTAATTACCAGCCACCGGTAATATAGCTTAATTACCAGCCACCGGTAATCTAGCAAAATCACCAGCCACCGGTAATATAGCGTAATAACTAGCCACCGGTAATATAGCGTAATAACTAGCCACCGGTAATCTAGCTTAACTACCAGCCACCGGTAATCTTGCTTAATTACCAGCCACTGGTAATCCAGTTTAATTACTAGCTACCGGTAATCTAGCTTAATTACCTGCATTCGGTAATCTAGCTTTATTACCAGCCACCGGTAGTCTAGCTTAATCTCCAACCACCGGTAATCTAACTTATTTAACAGCCACCGGTAATCTAGCTTAAATATAAGCCACCGGTAATCTAGCTTAATTACCAGTTGCCGGTAATCTAGCGTAATAACCAGCCACCAGTAATATAGCGTAATTACCAGCCACCGGTAATCAAACTTAATTACCTGCAATCAGTGATCTAGCTTAATTACCTGCAATCGGTAATGTAGCTAAATTACCTGCAATCGGTAATGTAGCTTAATTACCTTCAATCGGTAATCTAGCTTTATTACCTGCAACCGGTAATCTAGCTTAATTACCAGCCACCGGTAATCTAGCTTAATTACCTGCAATCAGTAATCTAGCATAATTACCTGCAATCGGTAATCTAGCTAAATTAACTGCAATCGGTAATCTAACTTAGTTACCAGCTACCGGTAATCTAGCTAAATTACCTCCAATCGGTAATCTAGCTTAATTACCAACCACCGGTAATCTAGCTTAATTAACTGTAATCGGTAATCTAGCTTAATTACCAGCCACCGGTAATCTAGCTTAATTACCAGTTGCCGGTAATATAGCGTAATTACCAGCCACCAGTAATATAGCGTAATTACCAGCCACCGGTAATCAAGCTTAATTACCTGCAATCAGTGATCTAGCTTAATTACCTGCAATCGGTAATGTAGCTAAATTACCTGCAATCGGTAATGTAGCTTAATAACCTGCAATCGGTAATCTAGCTTAATTACCAGCCACCAGTAATCTAGCTTAATTACCTGCAATCGGTAATCTAGCTTAATTTCCTGCAATCGGTAATCTAGCTAAATTACCAGCCACCAGTAATCTAGCTTAATTACCTGCAATCGGTAATCTAGCTTAATTTCCTGCAATCGGTAATCTAGCTAAATTAACTGCAATCGGTAATCTAGCTTAGTTACCAGCTACCGGTAATCTAGCTAAATTACCGCCAATCGGTAATCTAGCTTAAATACCAACCACCGGTAATCTAGCTTAATTAACTGTAATCGGTAATCTAGCTAAGATACCTGCAATCGGTAATATAGCGTAATTACCAGCCACCGGTAATCAAGCTTAATTACCTGCAATCAGTGATCTAGCTTAATTACCTGCAATCAGTGATCTAGCTTAATTACCTGCAATCGGTAATGTAGCTAAATTACCTGCAATCGGTAATGTAGCTAAATTACCTGCAATCGGTAATGTAGCTTAATTACCTGCAATCGGTAATCTAGCTTAATTACCTGCAATCGGTAATCTAGCTTAATTACCTGCAAACGGTAATCTAGCTTAATTACCAGCCACCGGTAATCTAGCTTAATTACCTGCAATCGGTAATCTAGCTTAATTACCAGCCACCAGTAATCTAGCTAAATTAACTGCAATCGGTAATCTAGCTTAATTAAAAGCTACCGGTAATCTAGCTAAATTAACTGAAATCGGTAATCTAGCTTAATTAAAAGCTACCGGTAATCTAGCAAAATCACCAGCCACCGGTAATATAGCGTAATAACTAGCCACCGGTAATATAGCGTAATAACTAGCCACCGGTAATATAGCGTAATAACTAGCCATCGGTATACTAGCTTAACTATCTGCAATCGGTAATGTAGCTTAATTACCTGCAATCAGTAATCTTGCTTTATTGCCTGCAATCTGTAATCTAGCTTAATTACCAGCCACCGGTAATCTAGCTAAATTACCTGCAATCGGTAATCTAGCTTAATTACCTGCAAACGGTAATCTAGCTTAATTACCTGTAATCGGTAATCTAGCTAAATTACCTGCAATCGGTAATCTAGCTTAATTACCAGCCACCGGTAATCTAGTTTAATTACCAGCCACCGGTAATCTAGCAAAATCACCAGCCAGCGGTAATATAGCGTAATAACTAGCCACCGGTAATATAGCGTAATAACTAGCCACCCGTAATCTAGCTTAAATATCTGCAATCGGTAATGTAGCTCAAATACCTGCAATCGGTAATCTAGCTTAAATACCTGCAATCGGTAATCTAGCTTAATTACCTGCAATCGGTAATCTAGCTTAATCAGTATCATCTTCCATTTCTTTTTCTTCGGGAATTGGTGGACTCGCGATGAGTTTTTGCACAGTTACCTTTAATTTCTCAAAAGCTAATACAGCTGGATTATTAGTTTCCTTTGTAAACTCGGAACTACTAGTTGTAGGGGTTTCACGCACCTTTTTTACACCAGAGGAAGGTTTTTTCTTGCCAGTTAGCCCTCGTTTCCGTTTAGTCGGTTCTAAAGGAACAATTACCTTTCTAAAACCCCGTCTTCTTTGTATGGAAATGAAACTTGGCTCGAACCTTTGGAGACAATTGACTTTGAGATGAACTTAACGGGGATTTCAGCGCTTTCGTCGGAACTTTTGCTGAAATCCATGGATTGGGTACTTGAAAAACGTCAAATTTAAAAGGTACACCATATTTGATGTCCAAAGATGGTAATGATCGGCAAATCTCGTCAAAAAATTCTGAAGAAAATTAAAACTTTAATTTTATTAAAATAAATGATTAAAGGTAAAGTTCAGTCAACATAAGATTATAGCTTAATATTCGATTCCTTTTATATGCAGAAAAAGGCCGTTCTTTCAAGCTATAATCAGTTGCATCGTTTCCTGCCCTTTTCCTTTAAATATACTAAAAAAGCAATCTCACTTAGAAGCACCGCTATAGGCAGAGCTAGTTGACTAGCCTTCTGACTTTGGCACCGTCTGGCGATGACCCTTGGTGCGAGGGAGAATACACCACAATGGTGGGCTGTCCCTTACAAAAATATTCTATGAAAATTCTATGAAGTCCTATAGAGACTTATAGAAGACCTATGGTTCTCTATACATTATGGCGGGTTCTTAAGGTTTTTGTAAAGAGTACTTACTATAGAAGCTCTAAGCAGTTTTTTCTATACGTTATACAATACATTTCTAAAAACATTCTATAAACTATGCATAAAGCGGCTTGGTAAAATTTCTAAAAACAAACTATAAATGAGTTTAAAGTCGGCTTTTAGAATCTTTATAAGTTTTGCTTATGATTTTAAAGGGATACAACATACTGAAATAATTTATATTCGGCTATTAACGTTAGTACCCATTAATTTTTGATTTATTTAATGTAAGTTTTAACATATACATTCACTTATTTCATTTTAAGTATAGTTTATTTTACGTGCTAATCCGATTCAAACTTATGTTTAAATTCAAGTACATAAATGTATTCTTTGAAAGCGATCGATTTAAATATCAGAACCTTGATATCAATATCACATACAGGGTATTCCACCAAAGTATTATCCAATGCTTTTGTCTTATAGAATAGTTGACTCTTTTCTTGAGAAATGTGATAAACCTTTAATTTCTTAATTATTACGAAGTAACTAATATCGCATGGGCATACAAGTGTCAAATGTGGACATTTCGGATCTCTTAAGTTATAAAAACTATCAATAATTCCGAGAGTTCCGTCCTTTAATTTGACACCACAATTATTTCTTTTTGCAACCTCTATGCTAGAGAATTTTACACCAAACATGTTAATTTTTAGAAATTTGGAAACATGTCCCTCAACTTTCCCATGGGTTGATACGGACTTAAAGCATTTCTTTCAAGAGGATTTAAGTTATGGTTGGAAGGCAAACCGTAGCAAAATATGCCTTCGCTTATGGGACATGATTTCTGTATTAAGGGATAACCCTTTAAAAGATCATTAAAACATTTTCCAGCTGAACCTTTAACAAAGGTGGGAAAGGTATTTTCAGCAAGCACTGAAATTTTCTCTAAAATAAGAATTTTTTCTGCAATTTGCATTGGAACATTCTGTGTACCATGAAAAAGTTTCATAAGCTTCCCATTCATATTTTCGAATGGAAAACATGAAACAGCCGTGAGTTGACCCCAATTTTTAACAGTCTCAGGCAAATGCAGGAGTAAATGTACATTGAAGGTGAGATTATCCTCGCCATATAAATTTCCGTATTGTTGAACAAATCTTGTGAGGTATTTTTCAGCTTCAATAATTACAGCAAGAGTTACATCCTCCATAAGTAACAATGATATTCCATTAACTAACTTTAGCCAGTGATTATAGTATTTCTTGGGTAAAACGTTTTCAAGGATCACTGGTGAATAGAACAACAGCCACGACCGCCATTCATTAGCTTTCCATTGTTTATGGTCTTTAATCGTACGTGGTGTACGTGTTAACTCGTCAGATGGTTTTAATGATAGGAAAATTGCGTCTAAATCTTTTGTTTTTTCCCTGAGATATAAAACTCTTTTTGATGGTTTTCTGAATCAAACCACAAACTATTGGTAGCTTTAACGACCCCTTGACATACAGCATGCATATAATGTTAATATTATTGGCGTCGTCAACAGGCAAGATGTAAACAACAGAAAAAGTATTTATTACGCATTAAAAAAAGTACAGAGTATTATTGAAAGGTTATCGATCGATCTTTTAGGAACATGAGCTGACATCTATTGGTGAATGTCAGGGTGGTAAATTTAAACATGCATTCGCGCCAATTCTTTATTGTTCGCTGTAACACTCTACTTCGAATGCTTTGGTTAAACATGAAGTAGTCCAATGGCTGAACTATGCTTTCTCATTTTCTTGCCCGTTAAGGGTTTCGTCATCATGTCAGCCGGATTTTCGGTAGTTTTCACATACTGAAACGTTACTATATCCCTTAAAAAGAATTCTTTCAAGTCAATGTGTTTGTTGCGTTCCGACGTGACTTGATTGTTGGTTAGATGTATGGGTCCCTGATTATCAGAATAAATTCTGAGTGGTTTCTTCTCTGTGTGTGACTGACCAATTTCCGCTAAAAAGTTTTGCATCCATAGCGCTTCTTTGGACGCGTGGCACATGGCAATTTATTCCGCCGTAACAGTCGATAATGCAACCATAGACTGTTTCTTAGCGCTCCAACTGACAACGTTTTTGCCTACTGTAAAAATGTATCCGCTAAATGATTTACGATCAATAGCGCTAGAACCCCAATCAGCATCTGCATATCCTTCAATTTGAACGTCATTTCCTGTTTTATAGTGAAGTTTGTAGTTTCTAGTTCCTTTGATATATCGGAGCATATGTTTTATCCCTTGTACATGTTCTTCATTAGGGTTTTCATTAAACTGGCTCATGAAGGCAGTTGCAAAGGAAAGGTCCGGTCGAGTTCCTCCAGCCAAATACAATAATTGGCCTATAGCATGCCGGTATGGGAATTTCACCCCAACAGGGCTGTTGCCATCTTCCTTCGTATATTTCACGCCGGGATCTAACGGACTGACTGTCGCTTTTGCTTCGGACATGTTATAATTCTTCAGTATTGTGTCAATGAAGGCATGTTGGTCCAATTCTAAGGATCCGTCGTCGTTGTGAGTCACCCCGAATGATAGGATGAAGGTGATTTTGCCTAAATTTCTTGTGCTGTATTGTGATAGAAGCTGTTTTTCAAACTTGTCTAAAGTTTTGTCCTTTTCGGCGATAGCTGGTAGGTCGTCGACGTAGACACCAACTATTATTTTGTCCTTGGTGTTATAATATATACAAGGACCAGCTTTCGAACGAATAAAACCGAGCGCTTTGAGGTGTTCGTCCAAGGCAATGTTCCACTCGCGCCCCGACTGATGCAAGCCGTACATTGCTTTCTTCAATTTACAGATATAGCTTTCCTTTCCGTGTATCACGAAAGGATACGGTTGCTCCATGTATACATCGTGCTTCAATGTACCATTCAGGTAGGCTGCTACAATGTCGAAGTGGCGATCCTTCCAATGTAAAGCAGTCTTTAAGGCAAGAAGTAATCTGATCGATGTTACTTTTATGACTGGGCTAAAGGTTTCTTCGTAGTCAATTCCAGGAATTTGGGTATACCCCCTAGCTACCAGTCTTGCCCTATATCGGCATAGTTTGCCATATTGATCAAATTTTCTTCGAAAAACCCATCTTGTGCTTATGACATTAACCCCATCTGGTTTGATAGTTAAATCCCATGTGTCGTTACGCTTCAAGTTTTCCAGTTCTTCAAGCATCGCTTTTCTCCAGTCATCGCCTTCTTGTCCACTTAAAACTTCACGCACATTTTGTGGGTTTTCTTGCAGCTTCAAATTCACGTCAAAAACTGCTCTCAACTGGTAGTCTCTCTTCTCAAGTTGTCTTTTGAATGTTCTTACTTCTTCTTTTTGCTCTACTTGAGGAAGAGGTTGTAACGTCCTGTCTTCGTCGTATTGTGTGTAAGAATCATCTGTATTATTTTCTTACAGATCTTCTTCTACGTTGGAGTGTGTTGGGTTGTCTTCAACGCGACTTTCTAAGTTGTCTTCCTGGTCTTTTTTGTCTTATCCTGTTCTTCGTTCTCCTTTACTTGGTCTTTCATTTCGGAGAATGTAAAGGGGACTTCTTCTTGTTGTTGTTGACCTTTGTCTTCCGTTTGCCCATTTTTCTTCGTGACAGATGGAAAAAAGTCTTCTTCAAACACGACGTCACGACTAATGAAGAAAATATCCTTCTTCTCATCCCATAGTTTGTAGCCTTTTGTGGTGGCAGAATATCCAACAAAAGTGCATTCAATGGCCTTAGCTTCTAGTTTCGTCCTAAGTGTTTCGTGCACCCTGGCCCATGCACGACATCCAAAGACCCTTAAGTGACTAAGGTCTAATTTCTTACCGCTCCAAACCTCTTCTGGAATCTCTCCATTGAGACTCTGCGATGGGCATTTGCTTCTGATGTAAGCCGCTGTTGCAATGGTATCAGCCCATAGATATTTTAGGAGTCCGGATTCAAGTAGCAAACAGCGAGCCATGTCCATCAGCGTCTGGTTCATGCGTTCCGCAACGCCATTCTGCTGGGGCGTCCTTGGAACGGTTAGTTGCCTTGTTATACCGAGTTTGCGTAGATAGTCGTTGAACTCGTTACTACAATACTCTCCGCCGTTATCCGTACGAAGAACCTTTATTTTTGTTTCATGCATCCTTTCGACTTCTTCTTTGTATTCTTTGAACTTTTCTAAGGCTTCCCCTTTTCGTTTCATAGGGTAAATTTTGACGAACTTCGAGAAATCATCGATGAAAGTAATGAAATATGCAGAACCACCCTTGGAAACGGGCCTAACGGGTCCAACTACGTCTGAGTGTATGAGTTCTAGGACTGTTTTCGTCTTTTGTGTCTCATCACTTGGTGTAAAAGGTTTGCGCTTCATCTTTCCCCGTATGCAAACAGAACATAATTCATTACATGTTGTGATGTTGTCTTCGTTTATGGTGTTAGTATCTTCCGCTTTTAGATCAACGATTATGTTCTTCGGTAAACCTTCCACAGCTCGTAAATGTAAATGCCCCAGACGTCTATGCCACAGTGAAAGTTCTTCGCCTTGTTTTAATTTATAAGTTACCGCAGTTGGATCTAGCTCTTGTACGTTGGTAACTTTTTCTTTTTCTCGACAAGTAAATAATGAACCATGTGAATAAGCGATTAGAAACGGTTTTTCTTCATTCTCATCAGTGACTAGTGCTCGCGTGCCCTCGAATGTTACACGCATGTTTTTCTCAAGGATTCGTCTAACTGATAAAAGGTTGCAGTCAAGTTGTGGAACCAGTAGAACACGGTTCAACGTAAGGTAGGTTCCTCCGTTTTCGTCATGGAGTATCATTTCGAGCTTTCCCTCGCCGACTACGTTTAGTTTCTCGCCATTAGCCATTTCTACGACGGACGTAACTGTTTTAATGTCCAGTAACTTCTCTTTGTATGGTGTCATATGGTTCGATGCTGCGCTGTCCCAAATCCAAACGTCATACCCTCCTGTAGTTGTTCTTTTCGCACAAAGTGCCTTTCGAATATGTACTGGCTCTATCTCTTCCGAAACGCTGACTTTAGCAGCACTTGCTGTTCTTTCCTTCTCTTCTTTCAACTGCGTTTTTACCTTTTCACAGTGCTTCGCTATATGTCCTAACTTTCCACACGAATAGCAAATAAAATACTTCTGGTTTTGACTACGTTGGTTTGCATTTGTGTGTGCAGGAATGTAAGGCCCCCTCTTTTCCATTTGATCTCTTGCAGGCTGTTTTGATCGCGGTGTGAACGGTTTATTCTTCATGTATACGGCCCGTTGTACGTCTTTTGCATCTCCTTCTTCTTTAAGATGTGATTGATGGGCCTTTATTTTTCTTCTACGAGTAATTTAGCTTTGACTGTCTTTGTATCGATGGCATTGGGATCATGTTCTAGATTTTGTATAAGAGGTTCATAACTTTCAGGCAATCCCAGTAACATGATCATCGCTAATTCTTTGTCGGTAAAACCGTAATTACACGCTGTTAACTTTCTGTGTAGACCCATAAGGCGCCCAAGATATTCTTTCATTGACTCATTTTGCTTGAGACGGACATTCAAAAATTCTCTCATGATGTGTAGAATGTGTAACAAGCCGTGTTTGGTGTTTAACTCTTCAAGAGTGATCCAGGCTGCTCTAGCAAGGCTCAAATCGCCTATATCGTCCAAATAATGGTCCTCCACAACCAAAAAGAGAAAACTTAGTGCCTTTTCATTTATCTTCCTTTCTGCGTTAGTCATAACGCCGAAACCGGGATCTATCGCCTCCCATACGCCTTTTTGTATCAAAGCCGCTTTCGCCCTTACAGTCCATGCATGATATTATCATCACTTAACTTTGGTATACGGTATTCTTCCATTGAACTCGCCATTTGACCGTAAGCCTTGGTCCTTCCAAATTTTTGCTATTTACGAAACTTGCGTGTGCTTCTTCTTCTTTGTTTTGCGTGCAAACTTCTTCTTTCTTTTATATTCTTCTTTATCTTCGTTTTATTTACTTACAACGCGCTACAAAGCATGTCTGAACCCATAACCTGTTAATATTATTGGCGTCGACAACAGGCAAGATGTAAACAACAAAAAGTATTTATTACGCATTAAAAAAAGTACAGAGTATTATTGAAAAGGTTATCGATCGATCTTTTAGGAACATGAGCTGACATCTATTGGTGAATGTCAGGGTGGTAAATTTAAACATGCATTCGCGCCAATTCTTTATTGTTCGCTATAACAAGAAGGTTGGGCTGTGATCAACAAAGAGGAATTAAGGGAAACGTAGTCAATGTTCCTATAAATGTCGAATCTACCGTTTCAGTGTTACCTAGGTTACCACGTGAAACAGATACTGTTCAAATTGAGTTCATGAGAAGAATGCGATATAACACACCCTATTTGTATGAAACTGTTAGGCCAAAAACAATGCACGAAGCGCTTAAGGTTTTGGTGAAAACACCGTTGTATATTAAGCATGGGATAACCGTTAGGAGCGATATATTAAATCCAATTCCAGAAGAACTTGAATTTATTGTTGACGAAAATGACCGTCAGTTAAACCATGGTGATGCATTAAGTGAAAACCCACTAGAGTCAATGAATGTAGAGAATGAGAATGATAGCGATGAAATTTGGAATGAATCTAACGAAGTTAATTCATTCCCAGTTGGGAATCAAGACACGTTGTTAGTGTCATTGTCTGATTTCCTACCCACTAATACCATGCATGTTTAGTTTGCTCCTGGTGAAGGTAAAACGCCAATGTCTTTACTCTATGATGAGGACGCGGAGGAATTGTCATTCCCCAGTATATATGTGGGTCAGAAGAGAGACCTTAAGGTTAAAGGTAGTTTTGGGGACATTGCTAAGTGGGAGCTTCGTAATGTTGATAGGCGTTGTGCTAAAAATCCGTCTAAGTTGTTTTACTCTTTTGTTAAGTTGGAAACTATGAAAGATAGAGATTCCATACAAGTTTGTATGAGAAAAACCAAGAGAAACGATGGCTCAAACTACACTGCTGGGTTTTTATCGTCTGCTGGTGCACTCGATTCAATTATTAAGCAGGATGATGCTTTTAGAGTATTAGAAAATTTGCAGTCCTCGCCTTCATATTGGCAGCAAAGGCAGAAAGAGTTGATGGCTATGATTAGGCAGCTTGGTACGGCTACCTTTTTAATAACGTTTTCAGCTGCGGAAGGCAAATGGCCTGAGCTTTTGAACATACTGAGGGTGACTTCGGGTCAAGATCGCTTAGCGAATGATGATATTGGCAATTTAAGTTTTTCGGAAAAGGCAAAGTTGATTCAGGATGATCCGGTTACTTGTGCTAGATATTTTGACCACCGTTTTCGGGCTCTTCTTAAAGCTCTGCAAAAGCTAGGCCCTCTTGGTGTTATTGAAGATTATTACTTCAGGGTTGAAATACAGCAAAGAGGCTCTCTGGTCACATTATAAGTATTATTATTACCTTACTTTTCTCAAAGCTACGCGTAAAACCGTAATCGGTATACAGTTACTCTGAGAGTATAGTTGTCTAGTAAATAAAACTTCTGAAAACAAGAAATAATCAATTTTACATTTACTAGAATAAGGGCAACAGCCCATGGGAATTTGGGCGAACTAATGTTAAAAGCATATTTTTCGCTAGTGCGGTGTTTTTGCTAGCGTATTCTACGAGACTTGGTTCGCCATAGTTTTGTCGAAAATAGAGGCAACAAGTCTAGGGTTCGAAACTTACGGTAATTTTGAAAAATGGTAAATTACGCCGTAATTTAAAGCGTAAATTAACGTTCATGGTAATTTACGGAAATTCAAAAATAAATTATATTGGTCGTTTTTAAGCTAAATAATGAAAAATACCACTTGAACATAGCTATAATTTTTTAGCATAATATGGTTCATCATTTTAAAACCGAGTTTTGATGTTTGCAGCTCAAAATAATTTTGACCAGCAACATCCACTTTCTTCTTCTTACACATTTTGCGAATTATTGCAATTTCACGTTTTTAGAACAAAATTTTAGCAAGTACAGCGTTTCTGGAAGAAACTCGACAACAAGAATAGACGAGAAAATAAAATTTTATTTCCTTTTTAAAATTTTTCCCACGCTTGCCCTTCATCCTTGTATGACTTACTCAAGAAGTAAGTGTGCATGCGTGGGGCCGGGTAGAGCAAAACATGGTACTTTTAGAACATTTTGAATTTTCCAAGAGAAAGAAGTGAGAATTCGGTGGTAAATTACCATCGTAGGATTCCCACCCTTTGAAAATCAAAAATCCCTTTTTCACCCTCCCTTTAAAAAGACGAACGATACATCTTCTTATTCTAATACCCCCATTGCTAGATGTCCATCAAACGATGTGGCTAAAAACCATACTGAGCATTCTTTAATTAGACAATACTAACTGTAAAAAACTGCATCACGCAAAGATTTCATACGGGTGACTCTACATCGAGGGGTCGGACGTTTTGGAAAAAGTGTACGGGATTTCGAAATCCAATTTTATATCTTCGGATTTCGTCGGATTTTGTTTATTTCAAAATTTGATAAAATTCAACGGATTTCGACGAATTTTGCGATATTTTCCTTGATTTCGTTCAATTTTCAGGTATTTTTCGTGATTTCCTTGGATTTTGAGATTTTGGATTTCGCGATTTCTTTAATGATTTTGCTTCTGATTTTGTGATTTCTTTATTGATTTTCGGATCTTTTTACTCATTTTGTGATTTTTTAACTGATTTTTGGATTTTGTTACTGATTTTGGATTTTTTATGGAATTTGGAAATTAACAAAAATACGTTTGAATTCTTTCCTGATTTCTGATTTTGTTATTGATTTCGGATTTCTGAATTTGGATTTCGCGGGGTAGCATACGGGATTTCATGAATGACCGACCCTTCGGTCTACATAGACTCCTCATGGACCGTTTTCAGTCCCTTAAAATAACCGGTCAAAGCAAGGTATCTTAGCTCGTACATGCATATGCATCACTAAAAATAACACAATTGAATTTAGCTTAATTGGTTTAACGCAACAGTTGGTGTAACCTTAACTTCTCCGTTTTTGTTGGTCCTAAATACAGGATGGAAGCATTCGGCGGCGTCCAGTCAAGATGCTGCTCCAAAAGCTTGGTGTATTGCAGGAAAACGTTGTTAGGGATTTACAGGCGCTATTACAGAAAC
This sequence comes from Phalangium opilio, assembly GCF_054372755.1. Lineage (NCBI taxonomy): Eukaryota > Metazoa > Arthropoda > Arachnida > Opiliones > Phalangiidae > Phalangium > Phalangium opilio. The sequence goes on along the minus strand of NW_028324193.1, from coordinate 2,280,502 downwards.
TAAATGAGTGGGTTCTGATGTGCTAGATGATCTTCCCCTAGTAGATCGAAGACTTGTCTGGTACCAGCACGATGGTGCACCACCACATTTTGCACGCGTTTCTCGCAATTGGCTTGACGCCGAATTCGGTCCTCGATGGATAGGTCGGGGTGGTCCAGTCGCTTGGCCACCCCGTTCGCCAGATTTAACGCCGCTGGATTTCTTCTTTTGGGCGTATGTTCAAAGCATTGTGTATGCCACCGAACCAGTCACATTGGACAACCTTCGAGATTGAATCCAACAAGCTGCTGCCCTTGTTTCGCACGATATGCTAGCTCGCACAAGAGAAAACGGGGCAATACGCTGTCGCCAATGTGTGAATGTCGATGGACGGACTTTCGAACATTTACGTTAGAAACAGTTTGTTATTTCATTATGCACGATTAAAATGTCGGTGGCATACACTGCTTAGCTGTTTCAGTCAAAGATTGCCACTTCTCTTTTAATTTCAGTAATAGCGCCTGTAAATCCTTTACCATTTTTAGCTGCATTGAATGAATCTTTGAATGAATGAATCTTTATTTTCCTTCTATGGAGATCCCTTTTGAAACAGGGAGGAGCCACTACTGACTCGCAAGCAATTGGTACATACCTTTTTTTTGAGCATTAGAAAGGTAAGATTTACAAGATTAAATAAAATTAAATATACAATATGAATATATACAATGATAATGAAACAATACATTTTGTGTTTTGTTTTTACTTCCAACGGAGTGAGAGGGGGCACAGCACACTAACAAAATGGGGGGAACTGTTATTGTTTGTTAGGTAATGTTTTTGAACGGCATTGGCTTCAGAGGGTAAGAATCCTTTTGTCTGAGTAGAATTCGTGGGGATCAATGTAACCTAGACGTATCTCGAGGGTTGAAGCCCGAGTAGAATATGCTACACGAACCGAGGCAAAATCAGGGCATACCATGACTATATGAAAATCCTGGGCAAGAAGGGTCCCCTCCAAATATTGTTGAAATTCGACCGGTCGTAGGGAGGGACCCAGTCCGAGCTTGGAAAAGCAAGTGACTGTCTTTCTCATTGGAATAAAATGATTCTAGGCGTGGCGAAGATTTATGTGCACGGTACAGGGCGAGACTAGGATGTTTATTTAATTCAGTACGCATTGCACCAATGCTTTCGGAGCAGCATCTTGACTGGACGCCGGCGAATGCTTCCACCCGGTATATACGAAATCCCTTACGCTTCTCGAACAATCACGAATTCTATAACGAAAACCAATATACAAAACGCAAAAGTTTCTCGTATCCTCATGAAATTCTTTAAGAAATCACAGAAATCTTTATGATTCCATAATTTTTGAACAATTCATAATATCACGAATTCTTCGGGGAAATCGCGAAATCCTATACGCTTCTTAGGAAAGGTCGAACCCAATGAACTTCCTACTGCTTACGCAGATAATTTTATAATTATCCTGTCATAGGTGCGGACCACTTGAAAGTTTGCCAACATTAATGTAGCGATATCATCAATAATTGATGAATATTGTTTAGTTCAAACGTTGTCGCTCGCTGATCAAATTTCAACTCTTTCCGAAAATTTCAGCTTTCTCCTAAAAATTTCAAATTTCTCCAAAAAATTTCAACTTTTTCCCAAAAATTTCAACTTTCTCAGTGAATTACTTATGTCCGGTTTGGCGCCCCATTCTGAAGCGCTGGGTTTGGAGGTCCAGATTTTGGTAAATCTCGCGTGTTGCCTCTTTCTCACATCAGCTTTATTTGAATTTCTTTCCCCATCCGAGCGTGGGAAAGTTTTGGTTTTGGAACGATTCGGTTTAGGCCGGTTATTTTTTCTTTCGGCCGCCACGCGAAATTTGTTAGTGAAAACTCGAAACACTTGTTGCTCTGTCATTAGAGAATTTACAGCTGTTTTTTCAAATATCAAGTAATTATATTACCTTTTATTCTATTGTATATTCTAAATTATTTAATTATTCAGTGTTTTTGTTAAAAAGGAATTCATTTACAAATTTCACTAGGATTATAAATTTTCATTTTCCAAACATCAAAATGAAATGGCTTCCTACGGTTTGTCATAAACTAAACGATTGCCATGTTCTATATTTATTTAAAATTTCGTAATACAGTATATTAATGAAGAACTAGTCACAGTTGCATGCTCAAAATTATGGTTAGCTACATTTTACTTGTGGTTATTAATTTAACAGAAACTACGCCTCGAATGCAATTTTCTAAATTAGAATATCAACGGTGGAAAGGTAGGATAGGTATGTGTTCAAATAATGATAGATTTGCTTCATTTCTTCGTGACCAATAAAGGTAAGATTCACAATTATTAAACTTTACCGAATTAATTGATTCCTGTGATGTAAACATGACTTGCCGATTACACACATTAATTTTGAATAAAACTTATTGCGTAAACATTTCATTTCAGAAAGTGTGCACAAATTGTATTGAATGATAAACCTCAATTTTAGGACTGTAAATTTACAATTTGAAGTCTTGAACTAATAAATAAAACTTTTTGCCCCATGCCCAACTTCACTTGAAGGAATTATGTAACTTGAGGTGAAAGAAGGATTTGCTAAGTGCATGTCCTTATTAGCCTCTTTGATTAATTTTCTTAACATTTTGGCAAGTAAACACAATTTCATAATGAAGAAACATTTTCATAGCTACTCAGTACCTACTGAATAGAGTAAAGTCAGTGCCCCATGGACTGAATTAAGCTCTACGAGGAAATAACGCGGATGCCTTTAGTCTATTTAGGGTTCATACAATGTTTCGAAAAAATATCCCTGAGACCACCAGGTTTTTCCCCTTATACTTGCCAGAGTTTTCCAGGTTTTTCCCATATATGGAGTATCCCGTGGAACAAATGTAATCGAAGAAGGGGACAAATAGGACTATCACATATTCAAAGAACATCCCCGTATCTGTAGTAGAACCAGAAATATGAGCCACCAAAGTTTAGTGTAATGTTAGTCCTATGGAGGGGAGATTCACGAACATTTTGCTTAATTACTCGGCCCCTGTTTGACGAAACCCCAAGTTTTAGTATCGTTTGATGGGGGCAAATATGACTATAACACACTCGAAGGACATCCCCGTATCACTAGTAAAACCAGAGTTACGATCCTCCAAAGTTTAGTATAATGTTAATCCTATGTTTATGATCATTTTGTTTAATTAGGCGGCCCCTGTTTGACGCAAATTTCCCTGAATTTTACTAAAAAATGTTGAATTTCCATGAGGTTTTTGTCAACTACTTCCCTGATTTTGCCGGGTTTTTATGAACCATCTAATTTTGAAATCGACGACGGCAAACTATATATACATCCCTTCTTCCTTTTATTAACCAAAACTAGGGCTGCGCTAATTGTGGTTTTTCAAATTTAATCGAATAGTAAATCAATTCGAAATCCGAATCGAGTACTCGTTCAAACAAATATTACTTATTTTTCAAAAATCTGGTTTGTGTACTCCTTTTTTTCAAAACGAGTGCTCGAAAATTCGTTGTTGTTGTAGTTCTCGCATACATTGGAATTTTTCCTTTCCCTCTAGTTCCCACGCTAAGTCTTAGTAATTCGTGAGAGAAAAATAAAACACGGCGAACTGAAAAATCGCGTTAAAATTCCTACCAAAAAAACCGCTTTATTTTTCAATAGAATTCTCGTTCTCTATTCGAATTTAACCCTAAAGACCTGTCCAGACTGACACATTTTGCGAGCTCGCATCTTCGCTTTGCTTGTTTGCAAGATCGCGCTACTGTCCACATTGGGTTTTCGCTACTTTGCGTCCTCACCTCGAGAAGATTTTTCTTGCGACTAGGCCAAGAATTTCGCGCCTTCGCGAGAAAAGCACCAATCACAGACGAAAGGAAGGCGGGGGCGATTAGTTTCGTTTTTCTCTTTCGACAACGTCGATGGAGAAGGGCAGATGGCGCAATGATTGCTCAAACTTTATTGGCTCTCAGAATGGGAAAAGCAAATTTTTTCCGTGTATCAGAACAGAAGTGCAAATGTTTTTCGTGATCTGTTGCGAAAATGCGAAAAGACGAAGGCGCGAACACGCGAGCGCGAGTTCAATGTGGACAAAGCTTTACTCGGTTTAGAAAATGGTATTCGTATTTAAATCGGTTATAATTATTCCTTTTCAAATAATAGTTTTGTGGTTCGAAAACTCGTTTTTCTCCAACTAGCAAATTCGATTCTAATCTAATCTAACTAATATTATTCGAGTATTCTCGAATAATATTAGTTAGATTAGAAAGATCTCTGCTAGAGCATGAGCTTCGGCTAGAGAGAAAGGGCGCTGTAGGAGGGAAAAGATAGTACTATTTTTCCCTCTTTGAATCCCCCTAAAAAAAAGACTCGCAAGTGGGGAAAAAAAGTAACGAAAAAATCTACCCATTCTTTAGCATATTGAAGGAAGTTCTTATTACACGCGAGCGACGCCGCGGGTAAACGCTAGTTTACATATATAGTGCCGCCTAAAATTTTGTTTGCACATTAAAAAAACTGCGCAGTTATTCACAATGATCAGATGTTTTTAAATTTCAAAGGACTTTTCTATCTTATCTTATATCAATTTGAATTATCATTCGTTATTGATTTTGCTATTCACCGAACTTTGTTCCTTTTGGATAATTTATGTTCGTAGCACGGTAAGACTTTTTTGCATTTTTAATTTTCAAGTCAGGCCCATACTCACCCTTAAAAAGGAAAAAATTAAACGGATCTTGAAATATTATTTAAGTAGTTTTTATTATAAGATACTGGCGATCACTTAATTTACTTTGCAAATGCTCAAAAAAGAAACAAAGAGTTTTACGATTTAGATGAGCTTTGGCTGTTGTAAGCAGCTCGAAATTGCAGGCTTTTCGTGTATCGGCAAAGGTTTATTCTCTATGACTTCTGTGAAGAGTTTGTTTTGTGTAACTTCAGGTAAGTTTATTTTTTATAATCTTTTAGTGGAATGCACTATTATAGTTTTGGTTATATTCAAGGTTTTCAACGGATGATATTTACCGGCTGGTTGATTTTCCGCGATTACCCGACTATAATGCTTGCCGAAACAGGACGAAGACCGATAATGTTGAGGCATTATGTATTTTGCTTAAACGGTTGTCTTACCCTAATAGGCTTATTGACCAAACAAGCACAATTAATCGCTCTAAAGCTGAGCTTTCTTACATCATCAATGAAACTTTGTACCATATTTATGAGAAACATCGACATTTAATACAACAGTTAAAAATACAATGGCTTTTAAAGGAAAATTTACAAAGGCACTCGGCGGCAATTAATGCGAAAGGTGCCCCGTTGAATAACTGTCGGGGCTTTATTCATAGAACTGCTCGATGAATATGCCACCCTACTTGCGAACAAAGGCTTTTTACAGTGGACATAAACGCATCCATGCCCTGAAGCACCAATTAATTTTTTTGACCTGATGGGTTAATTGTGAACTCATTTGGCCACATTGAAGGAACGGACATTATTCTCACATGCTTCGTGTAAGCAGAATTGTAGAGGAGTTGGAAACACTGTGTGAAGAAGATTTTGAAATATATGGTGACCCAGGTTATCCTCTTCGATACAACCTTACTGTTCCTTATAGTGAATGTAACGGTCAGAACCGTGCCAGTTTTGTTTTTCATTCCGTTGTAAACTTTTATTACCATGCTAAAAGCCCCGTTTTGAGAGAAACCTCTTCGCTCTTCTACTGACCTTCGCTCGAGGTATCCCCTATGTTGTTATAAGCCTATATTGAAAGTTTTATTGTTTCTATTTTTGTATTGGGGAGAGGGTTCACTCTTGAATGCCGATCCATGTAGTCGCGCTCTCCTTTCTCCGTTTTTGGTTTATATTGATTAAACGTATTTTTCCATATAATTTTTCCCTTTTCATTTAAGCTTTTTCATAATGTCCCGGGCTTGGGCTGTCACCCCCATACTGGCCATAACAAGAAGCGAAGCTCACTGCAGCCCAAGAAGAATTTTACAAAGCCATGAGTTCCGTTCGAGAGAGCGTGGAGTGGGGCTTTGGTAAAATTATACAGAATTTTGTATTTCCCGACAACAAAAAAATTTGAGCCTGTTTCTGCAGCCAGTAGGCACATAGTACATTGTAGGAACCGTTTTGACAAATATATGGAAGAAATTCATCTTCATACTTTGGAAAAGATCCACCTACGGTGGAGCACTACACAGGAAAAACAACGTTTATAGTACAGGAAAAATAGGTTTTAACCCTGAACAAATTGAAACAAAGCTGAAAATTTCAGATCGTATAGATTTTTGGGCGCTCTTAAACGTGGTGTGGTCTCCCACACTCTCCCATTGGAGGAATTTCCGCCATATTGGAAAATGGCGGACAAAATCGAGAAAACGTTTAATAACTCCGGTTCTACTTAACCGATTAACACGTAATTAGGCTTCAATTGTACATCACCTTCAAACACATAATTCACCTTCTAAGATAATTTGTCTTAAATCTAACCGGAAGTTCACAATCTGACCCTGAAGACTAGCCTCATATAAAAAATGGGGATTTAAAGCATTTATGGTTTCTATTTTCAGAATACGTTTCCAAAATTAAACATATATAGTTCCTATTACTGACAAATTTTGTTTCTTTTCTTACAAGTAGTGGTCGGCGTTTGGACAAGATAATCCACAGAATTTTGGTTAATCAGTTATCCATGGATAATAATCAGATAATTATTCGTGATTACATTGCATTAAGCATAGACTTCCCGTGGATAAATTTAAATTATGGATAAAGATAAAACAAACAGATATTATCCTATCCAAATGCCGACCACTACTTACAAGAGCTCTAATGTATAGTACGGGAGAGGGTAAACAGCCTTTGTACCATCATAAAAACTTAATGTTTTAATATATACCATTGTTCGCCCACACTTGCCAATACGGCTAAAGTTGAGTTAAAGCGTGTGAAACAAAGTTGACATAACCAAGTGTATGCTTTAAATGAAGATTATGGAATTGAGCTTTTGAATTACCTTCTCTTCCACCAACAAGTGCGGCAGCAAAGCAGCATTCAAATCACCAAGTCCAAACGTGGCTTGGAAGCAGCCTAAATGCTTGAGAATGGGGTTGGAACTCAAACCAATCGTTATCACTCTACAACCTGCTCCAGCCGAGCTTCTTCAGATGATCCCTCGTAAATGCAAGGAAGTCTGTGACTTGAAATGTGAATGCTTTAAATCTGGTTCACTCTGTTCTTCAATTTGTAGACAATGCAAGGGAGTATCTTGTTCAAATGAACATAGAGATTTTGAGGCTCAACCTCAAGTAGAGGACCATGATTAAACTTAAGCTTAACCAAAATTGATAAATATACTAATATACAAGTTGGTAAATAAAAATAAACCTCTCCGATACGAGACGCAATTAAGAGGCTATTCTTAAATAATTAAGAAAATATAATTGATATTAATTACATTAGTCGTCAGTAGTTTAACGTAATTCTACTGAAGTCGTTTTAAGAAACTTAATTCCTAAAATAATTTTAAACATAGCTATTGTTGACGTTTGAATTCTACCGTATGCCTCTTTAATAATTTTTGGAAATTTAGGGTATATAAGGCGATTGATTCCCAATAAATGATAAGAAATCCGCAATTGCATGAACCTTTGGTTGAAGCCCTGCAATTGGGAGTCTAGACGTTTCTTGTAACCCTAGCCGATCGCCACGCACTTCTTGATCCTAACGTTGGGAGTAGAAGCCAAAAATTACTGCGAACACGTTTGCTCCGATTTGCCAACTGCGGACGCGGTGACCGACACTCAGACCCCCCCCCACACACACACGTCCAGTATAATACCTCTCCGTGACGTCATCGTCACTTAAAGTTGTAAAAATATAATGGGAATAATATATATTAGGTTTAAAACCCTCTTTGCTTTTATTTCGCACGAAACCGTTTCGAAATTCTCAAAAATTAGATTTGCCTTACCTTCCGGGCTGTATTGTGAACTTCCGGTTAGTTGTAGGAAAACATATCTTTAGGATGAATTATGTGTTTGAAAGTAATCTACAATTGAAGCCAAATAACTTGTTAGTCGGGTTAGTAGAACCAGAGTTATTAAACCTTTTCTCGATTTTGGAAATGTATTCTGAATATAGAAACCATAAAATGCTTTGAATCCCCATTTTTTATTTGAGGCTAATCTTCAGAGTCAGATTGTGAATTTTCGATTAGTTTTAGGACAACATATCTTAGGAAGTGAATTATGTGTTTGAAGGTGTTGTACAATTGAAGCCTAATTACGTGTTAATCGGTTAAGTAGAACCGGAGTTATTAAACGTTTTCTCGATTTTGTCCGCCATTTTCCAATATGGCGGAAATTCCTCCAATGGGAGAGTGTGGGAGACAACACCAAGTTAAAGAGCGCCCAAGAATCTATAAGATCTGAAATTTTCAGCTTTGTTTCAATTTGTTCCGGGTTCCCTCTATTTTTGGGCTAAAATGACTGTACTATTAGGTTTTCAACACTTCCATCTTTGTTTAACATGTTTAAATCATAAACGGTTTTAAAAACATGTTTAAAACCTATACATTTTTTTTCCAAAGCGTTAATTTCTAAACACGATAGTGTTGATATCCTAAACATATATTTACATAACGGTTTAGTGACTCAAATGGTGCTAAAAACATGTTTAAAACCTAAACTTTTAGCAATCTAAACAAAAGTCTAATATAACCGTTTAGAAAATATGTCTTGACGATAGTGTTGATATCCTAAACATATATTTACATAACGGTTTAGTGACTCAAATGGTGCTAAAAACATGTTTAAAACCTAAACTTTTAGCAATCTAAACAAAAGTCTAATATAACCGTTTAGAAAATATGTCTTGGCGTTTAGAACTGCCCATAAAAGTGTTTAGAACTGCCCATTTAAGCGTTTTGTATTTTAAACTATTTCAACAATTGTAATTGGAATTAATTTTTTATAACATTTATTGGGATTACATTTCTAAGAATGGATTTTATTTTTATAAGGAAATTATTAACCCATTGGTTTTAAGGTTATAGGAGAAAATATTTTAATTGAGTTAAGTAATCTGTATAATTAACTGTCAACAAAGTTGATTAGTTTGGGTGAATTTCAGGCCTAGATCTGTAACGAGTGGCTAATCACTTGGCAGAAAAACTTCTCCTTTGGGTGCATATTTAGAAACACGATTTAATCGCCATACATTTTTGAATCTTGCGACCGCTATTTAATCTGTTTAATTACTATTTAATCGGTTTAATTACTATTTCATCGGTTTAATTACTATTTCATCGGTTTAATTACTATTTCATCGGTTTAATTACTATTTCATCGGTTTTATTACTATTTCATCGGTTTAATTACTATTTCATCGGTTTAATTACTATTTCATCGGTTTAATTACTATTTCATCGGTTTAATTACTATTTCATCGGTTTAATTACTATTTCATCGGTTTAATTACTATTTCATCGGTTTAATTACTATTTCAAAGGTTTAATTACTAATTCATCGGTTTAATTTTGAATTAATCTGTTTAGTTACCATTTCATCCGTTTAATTTCGATTTAAACTGTTTAATTACAATTTCATCAATTTAATTACTATTTAATTTAAATTAAATTTATTCTGTTTAATTTTGATTTCATCGGTTTAGTCTCTATTTAATCTTTTTAATTTTGATTAAATCTGTTAAATTTCGATTTAATATTTTTAATTTTGATTAAATCTGTTTAATTTCGATTAAATCTGTTTAATTTTTATTTAATCTGTTTAATTTTGATTAAATCTGTTTAATTTCGATTTAATCTGTTTAATTTTGATTTCATCGGTTTAGTTTCAATGTAATCTTTTTAATTTTGATAAAATCTGTTTAATTTCGATTTAATCTGTTTAATCACGATTTAATCGAGCAGGGTGCTAACATAACCAAGGGAGTGACTTGCCACTCAGAATGAATCTTTCTGCGTAGTGATTGCATGATCTCTCCCTATGTTGAAAGTGTTTTCCTCGGCGGTAATTCCCTGTTTCTCATATACATTAAACTTGCTGAAGTTAACGGTATTATCTAGTATAGGGTGCTGTCGGTTAGCTGTGGCATAAAACTGAATAGGCGAATAACATAACCATTCACAAGTCGAAGCCAAACTGGTCATTTGTCAATCAAATATTGAATCAGTTTGTGTACTACAATCAATTGTTAAAACCAAGTGAGTTTGAGTGGCAACAGATACATTCGTGAGCGTTATATGTTCTTTCGCAAAAGAAGGATCCGTTTGGTTAGATTTATCACAGTACCTATTCAAATTTGATACATCTTCCGTGAATGTTTTGGCTTTAACCTCTTCATTTGAAGTAACTTCAGAGCATTCATATCCCAAATTAAGCGTTGGGAGATAGGAAGGACTTAAAGGATTATTGCTTGCCTGTTCTCCTATGAAGTGATGGCTACATATTCTGGCATTTCTTGATGGCTTCCATTCCGATGCATCAACACTAATCATAAAAGTAACCTTAAGCCTTAGCTTGTTTACAATCATGCTGTAATAGTTTGTAGTCTTTCAAATTTACTTTTTTCGCTCAAGTGCCTTTATCCTCTGGTTTCTTTTAAGTATATGAACTCTTTCACAGGGAAATCTGTAAAATTTTGTTCCTTTGGGACACTTGGCAAAGTAGTTTTTACATTTTAAAACAGAGCAAGACATTATAATAATAAAGTCACATTTCACTGGGTGCGCCATATTCATAAAAATTATTTACCCCATAGATGTCACAGTGTGATTTGGGGGAAAGGCTATAAATTTATATATATATATATATTTAATTTAAAAATATCGAAGAATAAATTTAAAACTATTTTCTTTCTTTCTGATTCATTATTATAAATTTCTGAGGTAAAGTTACTTTTCGAACCAAGTTACGCAGAAGTTCACCGCTTGCGGCGCTTTATAAACACTCAAATTGCGTTCAATTACAGGTACCGGAGAGACCGGTTTCTTGCAAAACGTCTCGTAGTGTGGTGTTGCTGAATGCCGCAAACCGTAGGGAAGGGGAATGCTATCCGAATCGGTCTAAAGATAAGACACCGCGCGGTTTTTCTTGCGTTTCCGTGCTTGGCTCCGGCCATTGGGTTTTTTTTCGCGGGTTAAGGAATAGTAATAGGTCCCTCGCTTTCGCTGGAGCAGGAAGGCAGCGACGCAAAAACGACGCCATTACCCATTTCATAATTATTTGCGTCCTCAGCTAGACAAGAAGTTGTTGCGACGGTCAAGTAAGCTATTTTTATCTTTTGGCTGGTTTGATAATGCATGCTTTATATTATGTTGTAACCATAAACAACAAAACATATTTTACTAAATCCGAAGGTTCCCTGAAGCTAAACCTCAATTTATAGTGAATTTGGGCGGACGGCCACGTTAAGGTCTTTCCCACTACCACGCCATCATTGAAGATTCAAGAACGCCATTTTTATTTTTATTTCTTCTCTTTCGATTTTATAGGGTGAGTTGAAATTTTAATTCTCAAGTTAGATTTACAATTAAATTTTGAGAATGACCCCGGATATATCGACAATGTACACGCTAAGCAAAATGTTTTTAACCAACTCTAGGTTGAACTTGATTGTTAAGACAAAAGTCCTTTGCAACATTTCTCGTGAACTTAAAACAGAGCTCTCGTTAAGGGGGGTTTTGCAGCTCCCCCAGTGTTACCAGGCCTTTGAGAAATACTAGAAGTTGATTTTGAAATAGACTAACTGTGATCACAAAGGGCCTAAAAATACTGCATGTGAGTTAAAAATGAGACAGGGGGACAAATAATCTCCAGGCCCTTTAGAGAAATCAAAAAGCTATTAGGCTACTACAACACTGTTTTTTTTCCTAAGTCTAAATGGAAAATGTCAAAGTGTGTAACTTCTGTAGCTATTATACGAAAGATGATAAAGAGCTATTAAAACATATTGTTCGTTGTCACAAGCATTCAGATAAATTATCTTTTCGTTGCAATATATGTGGGGCATTATTCAAAAATGCAAACTCTTTCCGTAGTCACAAATTTAGAAAACACCAAAATATTAATCAAATTGAAAGAGTTTCTGATAATTTTGAGGCAGCTATTGAATTTGACCCTGGTGCAAGGGGTAATGTACCAGTTCAAAAGTTTATTGAAGCCTCTTACGTTTTGAAGCTTAAAGAAAATTTTGGCCTGTCAGACGAAGTTATTGAGGATATTATGACCACTACTTCGGATCTAGTTAAAACTTATAGTGCAGGGAGTATTAGCTTAAATGATAGGCAGTTATTTGGTGGACTTGAAACTGCATACAGAAGAGATTTGTTTTTTATAGCTGAAATGAATTATGTTGCCCCAGTTCCTTTAATAATTGGTCACTACAATAAGCCGAGTCTTACCCAACCCACTGCAAATACTGCTAAAACGAAAGCAGCAATTGCTTATTACATCCCATTTGTAACATCAGTCAAAAATCTCCTAAAAATTCCCGAACTTGAGGAAAATCTATTAATTGCCCCAGCTAACCGTAATTGTGATGTAATGGATGATATATTTAGTGGCGAAGAAATGAAACGGAAGTGGGCAGATACAAATCTAGACAATAGCATAAATTTATTGTTTTCATTCTATTTAGATGATTTGGAAATAGCAAATCCTATTGGGGCACATGCAAAAAGGCATAAGGTTACAGTTTTCTATTGGCAACTTTTAAATACACCTCCATTAATGAGATCAAAATTGAGTTCCATCCAATTACTCGCGGTTGGCAAACAAAATGACATAAAGGAATTTGGATTAGATACTTTACTGCATGATTTTAAAAGAGAGATGCAAAATTTTGAAAAAGGTATTAAGTGCATGTTCAATGGCGTAGAAAGAGTAGTGAAAGGGAAGTTAGCATTTGTGCTGGGTGATACACTAGCGGCTCAGGAAATTGGTGGCTTTAAGGAAGGCGTGGGTAGCGCTTTCAAATTCTGTAGAACCTGCGAGATTAATAGACCCAGAATAAGAGAATGTATACAAGCAGATACTTTTCCTTTGAGAGATAGTATTGAACACTCCGACAGACTGCACTCTTTGGCAACTTGCTCCAAAAAAGCAAAAATCTACTGGTCAAAGCAATGGGGTGTAAATAAAAAAAGCCCATTTGCTGAAATTCCAAACTTCGAAGTCACAAAAGATCTCTTGCATGATCCAATGCATGTGCTCCTTGAAGGAGTTGTTAAATATGAAACCAAACTCATGCTTGATTTGTTCATTTATGAATTGAAGCTATTTACGCTTGACGAGTTGAATTATGCTATTCAGTCATTCTCGTATCAGAAGAATGAGTTGGACGTGAAACCTTCCATAATAGAAAAAAATACTTAAAGAAAAAGGGAGACCTGAAGCAAACAGCATCCGCTATGAAAACGCTGCTTTTTCTAATACCGTTGTATATTGGTTTAAATGTACCAAAACATAATCCACACTGAACGAATTTTTTGCGTTTAATTCAAATAACGCAGATTTGTCTTTCTTCTCTTGCTAATAACAACACGGCTAACACACTTGAATGTCTAATTTCGGAACACAATGAAAACTTCCTAATTCTTTATCCAAATTCCAATGTAACACCCAAAATTCACTATTTGTTACATTTCCCTGACCAAATGAGACGATATGGCCCTTTAAGATTTCATTCGTGCATGCGACTGGAGAGTAAACACTCGTATTTTAAAGGGAAAAAATGGAGATGTTTTAAAGATATACCAAAAACTATGGCTTTAAAGCACCAACGTTGGTTGTGTTTACAACAAACCAATGGTAGTGGAGGAAAAAATCAGAACTTCCTTGGGGATCTGGATGACGTTAGAGGGATATGAATGTGAAATTACTGATGAAATTAAGGCTTTGTTGCATTTTTTCGATGAAAACGCAATTGATACTGCATCTATGCACGTAAGCTCTTATATCACTATTTTAGGTCACCGCTATGAGAAAGACACTATTTTACTGCAAGACTACACTGAAGAGCATGGTCCCACTTTCATGATTGTGTATGAAGTTGTTACTATAAATCTTAACTGTTATGCCATTTGCCACCAAACCAAAATAGAATATTTTGATAGCCATTTGAACAGATACGTGTTTCAAAGACCTTTAGGCGGACGAAAGTATTTAATTCCAATCAAAAATTTAAAATTCAAATGGCCACAGATAAGTCATTTTATCAGAGGAAAATTTTACGTTATGATATGTAACAGCCCCAATATAGAGTTCTGTTAATTGAAGGCAAAAACGGTTTTCAAAAATAGTTGAGCGTATCAATAGAGATACGGTGACCTAATTGCTAATTGTATTTATGAATATACCTTTCAATGTGCTCTTAAAGTACATTTGGGAAACATTTGACTGCATGCTTCATACTACACCTAAATGGTATGTGAATAAATATGGGCACACTATTAATATTTTTAAAAACTAAAGCGTGATATTCTGATGAAATGATTTTTATTTGATAGAGTTGGAAAATGTCAACTGTATTCAAAATAATTTCACACGACCGTGAAAAAAAAGCCGTCATCGCCGAGAATTTTCTAGGTTTCATGAATTCTGGTATGGAAATGTTGCCATAATCCCTAAATATGTATGATTGTAAAACTTTTTTTTATATTTAGCCTGTTCAAAATTATCGTTTCCTTCATCGGACGGAGCTAGAGCAGTTTTAGAAGTTGATGGAACGGAACTTGATGAATGGGATTTGCTGCTGCCATTTGCGAAACAGACAATCATGATACTTGGACCGAATGATGAATTCAAGGATTCGCGGACATCAGCAGTCCATTCCAACCAGAGGGATTATAAGGTTTTTATTGCATGGGTGTTTGTACATTGATATGTTTGTTTAAATCATCTTGTAATGAGAGAAAGACATTTGTGTTTGGAAGACCTTTTCCTTCAGCTATTTTTGATCCATAGGTTTTTTAATCCGAGTTAAATTAGTTTAGGCTGTTTCCTTCAAAGATGCTCAAACAACGGATCCGTGCACAATCTCAAATGTGGAAGTACCGGAACTCGTGATTTCAAGTGGTGGACATCAGGAGTCAGTGTTTACTGACGAAACTCAAGGTAAAATCGTTTGTCAAAATAACGAAGTTACTTTGCAAACTGCAGCATTTAATCCCCAAACGACTGAATTTGTAAGCATTTGTTTTTCACATTGGCATAACTGTGAATATTTAACAGATCTTTATAATACAGAATGCAAAGTTAAGTCTCCCAAAATTTTCGGATTACACCGAAAAACGATTACAAGAAGGAAAACCCATGGGAATAATATCTACCATAGTAAAGGAACTCGCGTATGGATTATTAGCTAAGTACGACATGAAAACACAAGGCGAATACCAAACTGTGGAGAAAATGCTTTTTGCTAAATACCCGTGTATCCATGTTGATAAGACAGCCTATTCACCTTGGGTAAGTGTGAATTAGAAATATTCATTTTATTTATTGTAATAAAGTAAAGATTGTTTTCTTTTTTTAAGCAATTTCTTATTAACAAGTTGTCTAAAATTCGGCATATAAGGTGGCTTGAAAACCGCAAAGAACAGTCATTTTCAGGTGAAGTATCCAAAAAACGCAAAAAAAACCCAGCTCAACGAAGAGGCTTTGTGCACCGTGGAAATTGATATGACAGATGATACGTCACACGAAGATGCAGTACTTGAACTAAAAGTTACATTTAGTGAACGCGAGAAAGATAAACCAAAGCTATTAAAACTAATAAGACAGACGTTTGCCAACAGAAGAAAGCAAATAGCAAAAAATAGTACTAAATTTGAAGAGATGTACACTCAATTTCCACATTTGAGTGAAACAAGCTACGTAAGAAGTTTAAATTGTTGACGCATGTTATTATGTTATGTGACTGAAATAAATTGTTTTCTAGCTTGAAGCTGAATTGGATTTAATCCTCCATTTTCCAAATACCAAGATGCGCTTTATTGGAAATTTTGAGAGAATTTCTCGTCTACTTGATGAAGAATTTGAAATGGTACTATATTAAAATGTTTATTTCATTATTAAATAATTTTTCAGTTAAGTGGCGCGGGGCTGTCATCAAATGACTTTTAAGACGGGGCTGAAAATCCGATAACCAAAAAACAAAGAACAGTATATTATAATTAAACCCAAAAAACATTACCTTTTTTCAAATATCTTTGACAAAGCTAATTTCTTATTAATTAATAATTCCGAGAGTTGTTGAGCGTCACAAGTAATCAGTCTCTAAGACGCTTAAAAATGTTTTGTTTTTTGAAATGGTTACTTATAATATCGCTTTTGCTTTCAGGATGAGAGTTCTGAATTTGAAAAAACCTGCGCCTTAATTAAGTATTTGGAATTGAACCTTAATGTACCTGCCAGAGTTAAAGGAGCAAAGCCAAAGGGTGGAAAAAAAGATAAAAGGAAAGCTAAAAAACCGCCCCCTTTTCAATAATAAATATGTCAGATGTATGAATTTTTACTATTTTGATATCAGTAGTCATTCAACATATATATATTTATATACATTTTCATTATCAGACTTTAGAGGTTGCCAGTAATTTAAAGGATGCACCGCAATTGATTGCAAGAGATGATTGTGAGGGAGAACAAGTTGGGAAAACCAAAATATTACCTCTCCGTGTCAAGAAGATTATATAAACTTAACGATCCAATGAAAACGTTATTATGTTTCTGAGTTGAGGTTTCCCATTTTTGTTGTTGTTTTGAAAAATATATCGCAATGCACGGGCCTTGATAGATATAGGAGGCAATGAATGAAATATATCACAATGCACGGGCCTTGATAGATATAGGAGGCAATGAAGGAAATATATCGCATGCACGGGCCTTGGTAGATATAGGAGGCAATGATAATCTCTCTCTTTGCACGAGAGGTTTATCTTTAATATTTAAATAAATATAATTATTTTTAATTATTTTAATCTTCAATAATTAACATTAATAATAGTTAAATCGTTTAAAATAAAGTTATACCTATTATCTTCTCAAACTTTGCTAATATTGACGTTTAAAGTGAAGGGTACCCCTCTTGCCGGCTTTATTCAAATTTGCGGTATATATACTATTCGTTTCCATTATAATAGTAAGGAAAAAGCGCAATTGCGAAAACCTTTGGTGGCGATCCCACCTTAGGAAGGCTAGACGTTTCTCGTAACCCTAGCTGATCGCCGCGTATATCCTAAAACCAAACGATGATAATGGAGTAGAAGCCAATGATACAGATTGGTGTCTATGTGGAATAGACGGAAGACCAGTGGATGGTGGTGTTAGAAGCCAGTGTAAGTGCAGACTGGTGTCAATGTGGGATTGACAAAGAACAGAAGATGGTGGTGATTAGAAGCCAGTAAGAACAGACTGGTGTCCGTGTGGGATGGACAAAGACCAGAAGATGGTGGTGTGAGAACTCAAGTAGAGGAGCCATTTCCGTGACTGTGAAAGCAGTTCGGAGAAGGCGAACACGTTTGCTCCGATACGCAAACTGCGAACGCGGTCACGTGGGTGTAACAACGGACAGACAGACAGACAGACAGACAGACACACAGACACACAGACACACACACAGACACGGCCGTTACAGAACCTCTCCTGGACTACGTCACACGGAGAGGTAAAAAGAAGTTTTTTTGGTGTATAAGAGTTGCAATATCAAAATCCAGGAACCGCTTGCCGAATGCGTATTTTCGCGTTTTACTACGCGTTCGACTTAAGTTATCCAGCTGTACTAGGGCAAGTCTTTGGATTTTTGCAAGAGTATATTTTACAAGATAACGGGCCAAAAAGCTATTTCGTAAAATCAACCAAATACTTAAAATTTGTAGAAGAGAAAGAAATTAATCAAAAAATTTTGAATCAAGAATAAAACTAGCTACGAGCTTTTAAAAGCTACTCTTAAATGAACTTGTTGTTACCACCTATACACAGCTCGAGTAGGCATGACTACCACCTAAACACATCTCCAGTAGACATGACTACAACCTAAACACAACTCGGTTAGGCATAACTACCACCTAAACACATCTCGAGCAGACATGACTACCACCTAAACACATCTCGAGCAGACATGACTACCACCTAAACACATCTCGAGTAGACATGACTACAACCTAAACACAGTTTACGTAGGCATGACTACCACCTAAACACATCTCGAGTAGACATGACTACCACCTAAACACATCTCGAGTAGACATGACTACAACCAAAACACAGTTTACGTAGGCATGACTACCACCTAAACACATCTCGAGTAGACATGACTACCACCTAAACACATCTCGAGTAGACATGACTACAACCAAAACACAGTTTACGTAGGCATGACTACCACCTAAACACATCTCGAGTAGACATGACTACCACCTAAACACATCTCGAGTAGACATGACTACAACCTAAACACATCTCGAGTAGACATGACTACAACCTAAACACAGTTCGAGTAGGCACGACAACCACCTAAACACAGCTCAATTAGGCATGACTACCACCTAAACACATTTTGAGTAAACATGACTACCACCTAAACACATTTTGAGTAAACATGACTACAACCTCAACACAGTTCGAGAAGGCACGACTACCAGCTAAACACATATCGAGTAGACAGGACTACATCCTAAACACATTTCGGGTAGGCATGCCTACAACCTAAATGATTTTTCTCTGAACATGTCTTTCATCTAAATATTTTATTTGGTAACGTGTATAGGTAGGAAACGTGTTTCAAAACGCGTTGCATTTTCCCGTTTAGGAAAATGTTTAGATTCTAAACGTTGTTTTTTCTGTGTGCCATACTCATTTTACCTTCTGCCTTAGGCGAATATAGCTCTTTTATTTATTTATTTATTTATTTACGATTATTTATTACAAGACGACTTTTCACGTGTAACAAACACATTACAAAATTAAATATATTCTTATTTATAACAGAGCCCCAATGTGTAACAAAAACGAGCACTGCAATAGAACATTTTGAGTTCAGCTAATTCTTTTCAGCTTACAGAAGATAATTCCCAAAGAAAGGAAGCTAGTGGTGTGTATGGTGTATATATTTGTGCATGTCGTTTATAATAACCACATGGTTATTTATCTTTACACCTATACAACAGATTGCAAAAACATTTATTCTGAAGAAAGTGATAGTGAAATTGATGAGTAAGTATTTTGAACTTGGGTATTAGTGAGCAATTTATTTGTAAATCGTAATAACGTTAGCGAGGACTACATGTTTATTAGTATGAGTATATCTTTAACACCTTTATTTTTTCTACGAGTCTGAATTCATAATAAGTGCCAAAAAATGGTTAAATTTTTTTATTCAAAGTGGTTACATTGAAAACATGTTAACCCACAATACAAAATAAAACTTGAAAGATCCCATGTAAGTATGGATTGAAATGGAGCAAACTAAGTTGAGCAAAGCAACCAGTCTAAACATATTGCACTTTTTATAATTTTTACATTTGTCGGAACAAAAAAACCAATGGGGGAGAAATTTACGTAAAAATGTGTAAATATATATTTAGGCCGATGTTTGTCTTGTTTTGAAGTAACGATTAAATGTACTGAAATTGGGGGCGAAATACCAATTTAATCCGAGCAAAATTCTAAGATATCTCAGACTTTTGAGTGCTATCGGTTAAACTATCAAACTGCATATTATAGTGAAATTCACATTGAAATGTCAGCACGTAAAACCTTTTGCTTTCTTTAAATCCCTACCGTTTGTTTGGGAGACATTATATTTAGGTAGAATTATTTTATTATTGTCGACATTTCATGGTGACTTTGAAAAGAAATTACTTGATAAGCATATTGTGACCAACTTTTATATTTTTTTTAGTTACTTAGAGCACCCGGAGTACTTGAAACATGCTAAATTCTTACAAGGAAAAGCAACGAAAAAACGTTATTTGTTGAATTTAGACGTACAGTTAGATCCTAAGGAGGTAGAATGAAATGTAACACGTAATTTATTATAAACCGAATTCGGCTAAACAGATTTGACATCTAATCGTACAATTTAACAAATTGTATTCACTCAGAAGAAATGCATACATATAAAATTAGTAACCAAATTATTGATTGACTACACCATCATGATAAATTCTTTTTCGAAAAGAAAATATGTGAAACGGACTAGAATATAACGATATTTTCAACTTTGAAAATTAAACGGATTTATTATCAAGTATTCAAATATGATGGTTATTTATCCTTACAGGCTACGAATATTCTACACCGCGAGTTTCGTTCTTCTAACTGAGCATTCTGACAAACTGTATTTTTTCCATATGCCAAAAAAAATTATTATTTTGTAGTCAGATCAAAATTAACGGTTCAAATGAAACCCATAAATTAATATTAACAAAGAAGCCGAAAAAATCGGTCATATAATTTAACAAATTTGTTTAGTGGAGACTCAAAAACCACTTATTGTTCTATGTAAAATCTTGTTTAATCTATTTAGGTACTGAAATATGGCCAAAGAGAACTTGAAAAAATATTCATGTAAGAAAAACATATACAGACTGGGTATGAAATACATTTCGGCTTTAAAGCTTGATATCTTCAAATTTACTCATCATAGGAATCATGATTTTCAATTTGGTTTACCATCGAGATTGCAGAAAATTAGTATTGCTGATGAAGCACTTGCTTTAAACAATTTTTTTAATAACAGGTATAAACTTACGAGTGTAGGTAGGCAATGGAAGCTCAAGATTTTACATTTCTATTACTAGTACCAGGAGCAGATGACATCTGCTCCTGCTAGTACGGGCGACGAAAACTTATAATAATGAATTATTTTTGAAATGTTAACACTCATTTGCGCTTATCATTAATCCAGTTCCGTTAAGATTTCGAAAACTAATATTTTAACTTGTTCTAGAAATTTACATTGCGTTTCATTGAAACACAAAACATATTTCATGAAGGTAATTGTGGAAGAATTCTTGATGATGAATGAATATAATCTAACATATGAGGTGGCAGAAAAATCTGTTTAAATTGTTTAAAATAAATCGTTCCAAAATATAGATTCATTCCCAAAGGTTCTCGAGTTATTTTCATTGTGCACGCGGTTCAGACAGAAATAAAAAAATGTCAGCAAAATAGTCAGAAAGGTTCAGACGGTTCTATCTTACATTAATTTCAAAGTTCACGGTTCAAAATTCAGCATTTCAGCAAAGTAGTCAAAAACGTTCAGACGGTCTCTATCTTACATTAATTTCGGTTCAGAATTGAGCATTTCAGCAAAATAGTCAAAAATGTAAAGACGGTCTCTATCTTACATTAATTTCGGTTCAGAATTCAGCATTTCAGCAAAATAGTCAAAAAAGGTCAGACGGTCTCTATCTTACATTAATTTCGATTCAGAATTCAGCATTTCAGCAAAATAGTCAAAAAGTTCAGACGGTCTCTATCTTACTTCATTTTCAAAATTCACGGTTCAGAATGCAGCATTTCAGCAAAATAGTCAAAAAAGTTCAGACGGTCTACATTATACTTCATTTTCAAAATTCACGGTTCAGAATTCAGCATTTCAGCAAAATAGTCAAAAAAGGTCAGACGGTCTCTATCTTACATTAATTTCGGTTCAGAATTCAGCATTTCAGCAAAATAGTCAAAAAGTTCAGACGGTCTCTATCTTACTTTATTTTCAAAATTCACGGTTCAGAATTCAGCATTTCAGCAAAATAGTCAAAAAAGTTCAGACGGTCTCTATCTTACATTAATTTCAAAGTTCACGGTTCAGAATTCAGCATTTCAGCAAAATAGTCAAAAAAGGTCAGACGGTCTCTATCTTACATTAATTTCGGTTCAGAATTCAGCATTTCAGCAAAATAGTCAAAAAGTTCAGACGGTCTCTATCTTACTTCATTTTCAAAATTCACGGTTCAGAATTCAGCATTTCAGCAAAATAGTCAAAAAAGTTCAGACGGTCTCTATCTTACATTAATTTCAAAGTTCACGGTTCAGAATTCAGCATTTCAGCAAAATAGTCAAAAAAGGTCAGACGGTCTCTATCTTACATTAATTTCGGTTCAGAATTCAGCATTTCAGCAAAATAGTCAAAAAGT
Organism: Phalangium opilio; assembly: GCF_054372755.1. Classification (NCBI taxonomy): domain Eukaryota; kingdom Metazoa; phylum Arthropoda; class Arachnida; order Opiliones; family Phalangiidae; genus Phalangium; species Phalangium opilio. The sequence goes on along the minus strand of NW_028324193.1, from coordinate 2,258,309 downwards.
TCAGACGGTCTCTATCTTACTTTATTTTCAAAATTCACGGTTCAGAATTCAGCATTTCAGCAAAATAGTCAAAAAAGTTCAGACGGTCTACATTATACTTCATTTTCAAAATTCACGGTTCAGAATTCAGCATTTCAGCAAAATAGTCAAAAAAGTTCAGACGGTCTCTATCTTACATTAATTTCAAAGTTCACCGTTCAGAATTCAGCATTTCAGCAAAATAGTCAAAAAAGGTCAGACGGTCTCTATCTTACATTAATTTCGGTTCAGAATTCAGCATTTCAGCAAAATAGTCAAAAAGTTCAGACGGTCTCTATCTTACTTCATTTTCAAAATTCACGGTTCAGAATTCAGCATTTCAGCAAAATAGTCAAAAAAGTTCAGACGGTCTCTATCTTACATTAATTTCAAAGTTCACGGTTCAGAATTCAGCATTTCAGCAAAATAGTCAAAAAAGGTCAGACGGTCTCTATCTTACATTAATTTCGGTTCAGAATTCAGCATTTCAGCAAAATAGTCAAAAAGTTCAGACGGTCTCTATCTTACTTTATTTTCAAAATTCACGGTTCAGAATTCAGCATTTCAGCAAAATAGTCAAAAAAGTTAAGACGGTCTCTATCTTACATTAATTTCAAAGTTCACGGTTCAGAATTCAGCATTTCAGCAAAATAGTCAAAAAGTTCAGACGGTCTCTATCTTACTTTATTTTCAAAATTCACGGTTCAGAATTCAGCATTTCAGCAAAATAGTCAAAAAAGTTAAGACGGTCTCCATTATACTTCATTTTCAAAATTCACGGTTCAGAATTCAGCATTTCAGCAAATAGTCAAAAAAGTTCAGACGGTCTCTATCTTACAATAATTTCAGAAGTTCAAAAATCTCAGGAAAATTTGCAAGTTCAAGAAGTCGAAGATACAAATCATGCCACTCACACTAGTCTTTCAAAGGGTGCTGCAGTTGACTCGTTAAAGCAACTGAAGGGCAAGAAAAGGAAATTTCTTCAATCTTGGAAAAATCAGTACACATTTTTAGACTTTGACGAAGACGATAACCTCATGTACTGTAAAGTCTGTAGGAGCAATGAAGGAGGAAATAATTTTAAAGAAAGTTCAAATTACTTTGTTCAGGGAACTAGTAATTTTCAACTAATTATTTCATGCATCAACTATTTAAGTACATGAAAAATCTTTTTCACCTCTGAATTGTGTAGCCGCACTTAAAAAAGCTGCAGAAGTAAACTACAGAGCCTTTACCCATGGCCGTCTTAAAGCTAAATGAGATTCACCAGACTAGTGCTGGGCGGATCTGATTACCGATTACGATTACTAAGTACAGTAATCGATTACCGATTACTTTTAACGATTACTAGCTAGTATAAGGCGACACCTACTTTTGAAATAAACGTAACCCGTATAATACTAGAGATATTATTTAAATGCAAGTTAAATTAAAAAAAAAACACAATTTTATGCCCTGAAACAAATTTCATCACAAATAATTCAAACTTTCAACTTTACAAAATAAATTTTATTTCAAGTTTCGACAAAATATTTAACTTAGTAGAAAATGTTTTTAAAGGTGTAGTTCCAATGAGATTTGTCTGCACCATGCCATGATGCCGTCATGTGACCATGGCCAAGAAATAGAGTATGAAGGAAAAGTTGCAATACATATTTTAAAACTCTAAAAAAATGAATGTTTGAAGTTAGAAATGCGAGCATTGAAACTTTGGAGTCCTTTAAGGAGCTTCTACGATCAGTCACAATTTGACCCATTTTTGAAAAAGGTTTCTCTGAAGGAACACTGGTTGCCATTAGTGGTAAAACCTTTTTAGCTAATTTGGCAATATTCAGATAAGAGTGTTGGTTTTCTCTCCACCATTGCATACCGTCGAGATAGTGGGGAATAGTAGGTTCTTGAAGGAATCTTATTACTTTCGCGTTTGCGGATACCCTTGGAGATGGTGGCGCTGGATAACTCAGAAGTGATATCCCTCTTTTCATTTCCAAGTCTTCCCATAGAGAGCCAGGCTTGGTATGGACATCAATATCCATTGTGTTTGAACTTGCTCCACTTTCTTCATCGACGCTACGGAATTCACGCGTCTCGGCTCTACGTCTTGTTTCTTCCTCTGCAACGTGGCCAGTCGCGTCTAAAAGCCATTTTTCTGCCTGATTCGCTGAATCCTCATCTGAAAATCCGTTCTTTTTCATCTTTGGGTCTACAAGGGTTGCAAGTGCAAACTGAGATTCTCGACCGAAGTTGCGAAATTGTCTTTTCTCCATTTGACTCAACAACGTTTTGCAAACGCCTTTTGAGAATTCGGAAGCTTCCCGATTGTTTATGCGATTTCCGACTCTTTTGAGTAACACACCCGAAACATAAATAATGTCGGAAGATCTTGGGTATTTTTGGCTAGACATGATGGTGGTGGCCTCTTTCAAAATGTCAACCAGTTCTTCATTGGCTTTTACTTCGGCAGCAGACGAGAAGTTCAAATTTAAATTCAAGGACTCCGCTGTCGCTCTAAGAGCTGCCTTTTGTTCAAGAAAACGGTCAAACAATCCAACGTGGAATTCCATCTTGTTTCAGTATCATTATAAGTTTGTGCTGAGGCAGTTCCAATTGCTTTTGCGTAACCACTAATCGATCTGCAGATTTTACGTTTCGTCTAAAGTGACTTACCATAGCTTTCACTGTATTCTTCATGTTATTTAAGTCTTCATCTCCCTAGGAGCACAAAATCGCTGGCCCAGCAGGTGCTGGCCACATACTGGCCCAGCAGTGTAGGCGCAGCAGCGGTATATCACTGGACATGTCCTACCTTGCCAGTGTATGGGTTAGTGCTGGGGTTTTAATAAAAAGCCTAAAGCTTTCCAGCACAATAATGACCACCTTTCCACCCTAAGGGCCGACTCTTATTCAAGTTAATACCGACACTAAACGCGCAACTTCACCGCCACTAGGCCACCTTATTTCCTACGCTTTTCCACCACTCACCCAATCCGTATTCTCACACTTCCCCACCATTGAATCACGCTAAATTTTCACAAAAACCCATCATTCTCCCTCTGATTTTCCATCACTAGCCCATCCCTAATCCGATCGTTTTTCTTCACTTTACCATCATTCACACATTTCACTTTCCTACTATAACCCACCAATCATTCATCTCATATTCCTACATTTGATCAACACCCTTTCTTACATTAAGCCTACACATATCCCTACACTCCGCCTACACATATCCCTACACTCCGCCTACACATATCCATACATTTGGCCTACTCATATCCATACATTTGGCCTACTCATATCCATACATTTGGCCTACTCATATCCATACATTTGGCCTACACATATCCATACATTTGGCCTACACATATCCCTACAATAATTTTCATCTAAACTATTGTAACAATTATTTAAATTCAATTTCAAAATTGTGGAAAAATTTATTTACTTCGACAGATATGATTGACTTTTCGTACAATAACGCAAATTTTAACCAATGTTCAGCTTTATTTCAACATATAAAATATACCCAAAAACATGAATAAATGCTAACTCAATCAGTTTCAGAAAATTGGTTATCAGTTTCACTTACCAAAGCACAGGGTTTAGTTTTTGCTTCTTCGACCCGTTTCCTTCGTTCTGCACGCCCACCTTTTCTGTCATAAGCTCCCCTGACATACTTCTTTACGGCTAATTCAGCCTCATATTCTTTAATACCTTTGAAATTTGATTGAATGGCCGCTGAAATAAAAAATATTTTATTAAGTTCCAAATTAGAAATTTTGCACCAAACACATCTTACCAACAATAGCATTTTTAATATTTAATTCCGCAAAGGAGAATTTGGTTTCAGAGCCTACTTAGTTGAATTTCAAGATTAACTCATGAGCCAAAACTTTTTCAAATAGTCTCTGACAACAGTTTTTTATTTTTTACCACCATGGGAAGCAAACATTTTAATCTGTTGTAATAGTTAAATTTTGATATATTTATAAAATGAACGCGAGAAAATAGAAATGTATTTAATGTAACCCTTACAGCTCTTTTCCGAATTGTTTCGTCCTCCAGTAGATTTTCTACCAACTTCAGTTCTTGGAGTGAAGTAAGAGGTAGTTTGGGAAATTCATCTATTTCAGTTATCTCTTGATTTGAGGCACCTGTACTTTCTTTGGAATTATTGATGAGAAAATTAACTTTTGTATTCAAATCACTCAGCATTAGAAGAACGGTTTTCTTGAATTTTTCATTACTTTCATCTGTTAATTAGAAATTTATAATTTTAAATTTGCTCTAATCTCGATTAATACTTTTATAAATAAAATTGGACGAATATTTATTAAATAAAGGGTTATGCCACAATCCACATGTTTCTGAGACCATACGTAAAACTAACCATATCTATTGGGGTATTTTCTAAACCTTTTGAAAGTGCCACTTGTAAAAGAGACTAAGTTTGTACATAGCAGAAGAAAGAGCTTAACAGTCATAAAAAACTATACCTTTTAAATTATCAGGATTTCTATGATACGCATTTCTATTAGCCACTGGTTCTGATGTTGACGCTGAAAGCAAAGTCATTAGGCTTGATCGCGAATCGAAATTACAGATTCTATTACCTAAATCATTGGCTGAATAGCTTGTGTTGACAAACACATCTGAAAGCGCAGTGTTTATATTTCGTCGTGACGTTCCAGAATTAAGGCTGGTTAGAGGCGAATTCCACTCTTGAAGTGATTGCGAAATGGGTAGATTTTTCTTGGGTTTGTCGTTCATTGACGACAAATCTTTATTTCTGGAATGCTTTTCATAGTTTAATGCCGAAATTTCTTCACATTCGTGATCCCTTTTCTGTTTTAGGGGAAAAAATGTTTTAGGCTTTTACGCTTGAGCGTTTTTTTAAATGGCGAACAGGCTTTAAAACTACTTAAACCCCTTTGTAGCTTTGTCGGCGATATGCTTTTCAAACTTCTATCATTTCTGATTTGTTTCTTAGGCGAGAGTTTTAGAGCGTATTTTACATTTTGGCGGCGAAGGTTCAAATAGTTTTCTTCGCATAGACGAAATGGAGCTAGCGCGGGTTGTTTCGAGAGCAACGCGTTCAAAGTTGGTTGTTCCAGGGGACTTTCGCGTTGCAAGTGTTTAAGCACCGGTGATACTTCGTAAAGTTATAAATCATAAATAAACCAAAAACAAACATTCCACATTTTGATCATTTCTTTATTAAAAATTGTGGGATATGCGAATCGATAGATAGTATCCTGTTATCAATAATACCAGTAATTGAATATTTACAGTCCAAACTCATATTTATCGGGACCGTTTGCCAACATTGCATGTCGTGCCATTTTTTGCGAATTTATAACCCACAATCTCTAGTAAAGGTTGCAAGACAGATAGAAACATAAGGTTCAAAATGTTCATCATTATTTTATCATTTGCCAAATAAAATCACCATATAAAAGCAAATACATTTCAAGTACTATCAGTTATATAGGCTAAAGATATTTTGAAACTTTGAACATATATAGACTTCAATCTTTAGTTCTTAGACATTCTAGTATGATATTGGATTGTGGGAGGTTTTTGGTTCAATTCCAAAGTCACACTATTGGTGCTTTTAACCACACATAAGCGGAGTATAAAGGAAGAAGATTTGGTTTTATTCTTGTCTATCAGTTTAAGCTCTTGAGTCACGACCATTGGATATCAAGTGTTTAAATTTAGTTAGTCTGTTCAAAATATCTATTTTTGAGGGTGTTTGACTTAGCCTTAATTAATAATGGGTTGCTGTGATGTATGATCGGAGTACAAAAATCTTTTGCGACATAAACGTGCAAAACATGAAGGTGCGAGTTTTCCTTGTACCGTATGTGCGGAAACGTTCAACATACGTGACATCCTAAATCGTCACATACATATTCACTCTACAGGTGACACAAATTCTAACGGTGAAGGACGAACGAAACCATGCTTAACACATAATAAGGATCCACAGGTTAAGAGGGTTAAGTCTGTAATGGTATCATTCAATAAACCTTCAACTTCCAGCGAGGTATTCAATGCATCTGAAAACGAAGGCGACGATGTTCTGTTGAGCCAGAATGGTGTAGGCATTCAATATTTTTTGGCTAGAGAGAAGACACCCTACATCAGTTATCATCTTAAGAAAACGCGAACCTCCATAATCTAATAAATCAGGAGAATAATGAATAATAGGAGGATTTAACGGAAACTATAATCTGGAACCGCTTTCAACTGAAGAAAACGCAGTTATACATGAGTTAATGGATCAAGTGGAAAATGCTGAAGTTAATGCCTCACAAGAACCTATATTTGCCCCGCCAGAAAGCTCGCCACTTCTAGATGTAATTGAAGAGATGGATGCTCGCGTCACGCCATATTTTGTGCACGTATCAGTATCACACCCAAGCTTATGAGACTCATATCGACGATAACGTTATGAAACTCAGGAACGCAATGGATTGCATTTGAAAATTATCTACGTGGTAAACTAATACAGAAAAATTTAATTAAATGGTGACTCACAATCAGCGCCCGATACTCGCTTGAGTTGGCTAACTCTGGCGAGGACGTGGAATATCTTCTTGCGTAAAATCGTAGCGGGTTTTAACAATCTCTTACAGAAGACACAAACTCCAGTCAAATCGATGCGTGCGTAGAAACAAATGAAGAAACGCCTCAAAAGATGCAGTAGATGGGTACTTGACCATATTATGTTTATACAAATTAATATAATAACGTACCTGCCTCTAGTGGGTGGGAGTTTTGTAGAACTACCGAAAAAACTTGCCAATAGACAGGCTATACTTAACGTAAAAACAATGACCAGCTTTGTTTCATATGGTCAGTTCTGGCTCATCTACGTCCCGTAGAAAGAAATGAACACCTAGACCGTGTTCAAAAGTACGTCCCATTTGAGGACGAAATGGATACGTCTAACATATCCTTTCCCTTCGAACTTAGCGCGGCAAAAGTAAAAAAAAAATTAAATTCCTAATCATCTCTCGGTGAACATTTTCTACTTTGAGGACGGTGTTTTCCCTAATATATTAGTAAAAACAAAGTGATTGTGGAAAAAAAGGTAGACCTTTTGATAGTAAAGGGTGAGACGAAGCATTATTGCCTGATACGTAGTTTAAGCCGACTGCTGAACATTTTTTCAAAGGATGGTCATACCGCGTTTTACTGTCGTTACTGCCTTTAACGTTTTGTAGGGACTAACGCCAAACAAACCAGGATACACTCGTTTGGGATTGTTTATTAAGTCTTGTTTTCAATCAAGCATAAAGTATACGCTTTACAAAGTCCCTGACATAGCGAATCCGTTTTCTTGTTGGGTAAAGTTCTCCATAATTTTGACAAATTCCCTGAACCTTTTCGCGTCTATTTACCATCATGAAATATTTGTATTTCTTCAGTTCTATTTGCTTTTTAGGAACACCTTCAAAGCAGACCGATTAAGGTATGGCGTCGCCATTCTTGAAAACATTTGTTACTTCATCCCTCATTTCATATAGCTGAGTATATTCCTTTTGGCGCAACAGGATACCGGTCGATTTATCTGTATATCCCAATCTGATTTTGCAGCCTGGGATTAGGCGTCTGATTTGGCTAAAGAAATCTCGAAAACGTTAGTAGTATCCCTAAGGGATGAGACCAAGTGTCAGTTAAAATTACCCGCGACCTAAATTTTAAATATCATAGTTTCAATATTGCCAAAGCATACCAAGGAAAGAAGTTCCAAAAAATCAAAGTTTCCGTAATGCCGAGGCTAAAGCCCCGTTTTCAATCAACCTTTTTTGATCAAAAATGCAAGCTTTTGCTTGAAAAATCACAGCGAAACGCAAAAGCAAAATATTTAGTCGGTTTCAATCGCGCTTGGGCTGAAGCTTTAAGCTTGATAGTCGCCGCTTTTGCTTGAATGTTTGTTCAAGCAGATATCTATCCTCCGTAGATATTTGCGTTAACTTTTTGCTTTCAAGCGCGATGGAGGATGACGTCACATGAGGAGTTGGAAAAAAATACCTTCTCTAATACGGTCTCTTATTTTACCCGAATAATATGTGGCTTCTTATCTATTTCATAGTTTGTATTTGCACATTTTGTACTTTTGATTATTGGGAAATATAATTTCACAAGCAAATCCATGATGATAATGCACTTTGAAACCTGTTGATATATTTGCTATTGATAATATCGACCCATGGTTTATCCTGCTTTCGATTTATATCCATATCTATTGTTTAACCTGAGATATGTTTAAATTATACATTTTTTCACCATGTAAATTATCGGCAAATTACATTTCGTGAAATCTCCGGTGCTCGTGGGCAAATAGAATTAAAATCACCAGTGTAGAAAATACATGTTGAAACTTACTGATAGATTTACGTATGATAACATACTTATGATACATACCCACATATATCGTAAAACCCAAGATATGATTAAAATAAGTATTATAAACATTTTCTTCCACGGAAAATTTCTATAAATTAAATTTATAGAATAAACTTCAAATTATCATTGGGAGGTTTGTTATTTCATTCAGTTTTAGGTGGTATAATTTCATTTGTTATCATCGACCCTCGGTTTATTCCTTTTAGCATAAATAATTTTTCAACGTGAAAAAGATTTTAAAATTTTCTACCGAAATGTTTTGGTTCAGGATAAGCGTTTTTTTTCAAGTTTTGTTCAAACGTTCTGGTTCACGTGTAGGCCTATTATTTTCAAATATCCCACCATTACACTCTGCCACGTTTCGAACTGATAAGGGAAACTACCGCCATTCGAGCTGGTAAGAGAATCTAACACTATTTGAAATGATGAGGGGATCTATCACTATTTGAACTGAAAATATGAGTTGGTACGAAGCTATACCAACAAAATGGCCGTCTTCGCAAAATGGAGGGCTCCGTAAGTGGCGCACAAATGGGGTTTTCATACTATTAACCTTACATAATCTAGTCTAACCTAATCTACCCTACCATTACCATTAAGAGGTCTCGCTTCCATGTACTAACGGCGCTCGATGCTGTTAACTTCCTCGATCATCCAACTCACTATATCCATTGCGCTACTGGAGCTCGGCAGCTTAAGGAAAACGCTATGATTTTATAAGTGTAAACCCATACCATTCAGTCGAAAGCTCTTCCATATAATTATTTCCATTCAGCAGAAAATTGCCTTTCCGGCTATAATACTATTTGACAATGAAAAGGCAGAAAAAATAATCATAGCGGTCGAAAATTCGCTACAGTGTACAAAAACACCCTAGTGACCAAAATTGAATCTTCAAAAAGTGGCAACGTTGTTGTTATAGACAACACTCATGTTTCAAATCTATGTGAGACTTTATTTCCAAACAGTGACACAAATATTTCAGACGATGTCATTCATTTATTTAGATGACCCTGACGTCTTTAAAACATTTTTTAAATGATGAAAAATCCACATCAAACATATTCAGAGAAAATATAGTTTACTATATGAGTTGTTTTCTTATAAATAAATTTCAAAAAGAACTAAATATTCAAATATGTTTAGCTGTTACAATAGAAAGTGAAAGGGAACCAGATAACCTGTATACATGCTTTTAATTATATCTTTAAATTTGTCAAACACGTGGTGAGATCACCTAAAATATTATTGCAGCTTTTAAAATATTTTAAAGAAACATTTACAAACTGGGACCATTTTATACACTGAAGGTAAGTACCATTATGACTAACTCATGACGTTTTTTAATCCAATGTGTACTCTGTGTTAGATCGAGATATCTATGATTTTTGAACCCCATAGTCTAAAAACACTTACTTCCTGGTTGAAACCAATTGCGAAAAAATCGGACGTGATCAATAAAGAATGTAAGACAATGGTTCAAGGATTAAAAACATTTTTGAACCTTTTCAAAGAATCGCTGTCAAGGACCAGAGAAAGTGTGCTATTTCCGAGACTGATAGGGGTTCGCCATGGCAAAACGAATTTCCTTCGTCTTTAATTTGTGTACAATGTCTATTTAAATTGATTCGTTTCATTTAGTAGGCGATAACTAATTATTAATACTCTTATTTTGATAAAAAACATTAAAATTTCAATCGCCTTATTTGTCCACTATGCAGCCATTTGTCAGGTTTCAAATACAAGGTAATCCCGGTCTCCAAAATCGGGTTTCAAATCGAAAATAATACCAGTCGTCAAAAAGCGGGTTTCAAATCCCAGATATTCCCAGTCTCAAAAGGCAGGATTCAATTTACAAATATTCCAAGCCCCCTAAAGCAGGTTTAAAAATTCAGATATTCCCAGACCCATTTTCTGAGCCGCCAAGAAAATTGCCAAATGCGAAACGGAATCAAAAGCCTTCGCTAAATCCAACTTTGCAATGTGAAGCTCCGTATCTGCGATAGAGGACCTAATGACCTCATGCAGCAGGAGAAAATTTTCCGCGCAACCGTCTACTGCATTGAGACCCATCATCCTCCCATTAATACTGAGAGCTTCGGGGGCTATTTGCTGAGGTCTTATGAAACCATCGTGCAAATACGGACGAAACGTTGAAGTAGCGTAACTTCGAGAAGTGCTCGATATCATCCGTCTTGGAATGAAAATAGTCCTGTTTTTCAGCAGGACCTGTTGTACTTTACTCACAGAAAGGAAAAGACTAAACAGCTGGCCAAGCCAGCATTTAGCGAACTGAAACTCCATCCGGACCAACGGCCTGGAATCCGAAAGTTCCTTGGCAGTGAACGGGTCGCATAGGTGGAAAATGGCAGGCCAGAAGTCCACTTCCGCCAGACTTGATGGAGATGCGGTCGAAAACACTGTTCCCCAGTATTTGGAAAAATCCTCAACTGGGGGTTTCTTCCGCGGAGACTTGAGAGAATAGATTGGCGCTCCTTGTCTTATCTGATTTTAACATTTGCTGAACCAGCGCAAAGTTCCGACTCTTCAGCGGTTTCTTAGAGGCTTTAGCTCTTTCAATTTTCTTTTTGTGGCTTTGTCTCGCCAATTTCTTTAGCTGTGGTAGTTTGCGGTTGGTGCGAGCAACTAACTTACGGGAGGAAGCGTCTATCGTCTTATAAAACACTGATACATGCAAATAATGAGATAAGCAATAATATCGTGACCAGCGACCAAGTTCAGAACTTACTTGCACTGATTTCTTCCACTGGTTTAAAAAATGGTTGTTAGTTTGAAAGTATTCTTAAAACTAACTTCGCCGTAGTTTTTAAATAGAGCTTGTCTCATATCCCTTAAAAAACCGGAAAAATGTAATGCTTTTTCAATGAGAAGCTATCCCCAAAAAAAGGGTGGTTTTATTCGTTTAACATTACAAACGGTTGTCAAGTCATATCTACAAATACAAATGCATACCGGCCCTTTAGTATTTATTCACCTGTTAATCTTAGAGAAACATAAATTTTCCTTTACTTCCTCAACCTATCCAAAATCCGTAAAGATGTTAGAAAATTTTGTGTATTTTCTTGCTTCTCACTAAATTAGAATGAGAAAGGCATATGTGTTAAATTCAACTGTCCACAAAACAAGTATTATTTCTATTTATATAAATAGCTTAATCTTTGTTTTCTAAACCCTTGCCCATTAGTTGATGTTCTTCCACAGTTGCCATTCGATTCTTATTTTTAACTTCGAAATTATCCTCCTCAACGTCAGTATCGTCTGCAACATCATCACCATGATTGACACATCTAAGTTTTAACAGAAGGGAATAATAGTTTTAATTTTAAGGTTTATTTACAAAAAGAGCTAGAGTTGCGGAAAACACACATTGGTGACAAATTCAAGTCAATTGTGGCCCTTTATATACTTTTTCTAATGTAACTAGGCGAAGAATATGGCTTTGCTTCATCATGAAATATTCAGGTGTTTCTCAATATAATGTTAAGCTAAACAATATCATAAATGTGGTGGTAACTCTATGAATAAAATCGAAAATACGATTACTAGACTAGAATGAGATAAGACAACCTGAACAACCATATTAGGTTGAAACTTTTTCGAAAAACTTTTAGGCTAAGGTAACTAAGTTCCTTGAATAGTTCCGATTACTCACTTTTGGGAGTTTTATTTCGTTTGTATCAGTCATAGTAGACGCATCAAGCGTATTACATTAATCTGTTTGTGTTTCAATAGACACGTTTGTCTTCATTGGCAGGTGTAACGCTGGATAATAAAAGCGTGAGACTCATTTCTGATGTTCAACTTAAGGCCTTCATCCCTGAACAGTGAGAAAGCGCTTCCAATGCTAGCTTTGTTATGAGAACCTTATTATTACAGAAAGATAAGATGTCTTATTTTTAAATTACTTAACGTGCAATCAATATAATATTCTTTGCTATTTTGTTATAACTAAAGAAGTTTTTCTTTATTATGATATTAACAGAATGGGTACTTACGGTATAAAAATTAGTACAGATATAACGGAAAACGCTTAAATTTCAAATATTGAATAATCTAAATATTCTAAAATACTGAACGTTGATTCGCAGAGAACTTATGAAAAAGATATTTCTCGGGCACGCATCTCATTAGTCTGCACTTGGTGACACCTAGCGGGGTTCTTCCAAAAAAACAGCGGCCAATTCAACTTTAACAGGGTTGCCACAGTACCTGGAAATCCTGGAAAATCTGGAAAAGTCAGGGAATTTAAAAATGGACCGAAAAGGTCAGGGAAAAGTCAGGGAATTTAAAAAATTTCAGCAAAGTCAGGGAATTTTATTTTAGTGGGTAAAATTTCTGGGAATAAGTCTTTATTGAAAGAGTAATGAAAGTTTCTCCTCATGCTCTCTGAACACAGAAAACTCTAGATTAATCCTTAAAAATGTCTAGAATTGTTTTTGTAAAGTAAATGCTCTCTTAGACTGTTATTTATAGTTAAAATGTTTCTTATTTGTTTTGGTGCAACAAATACATGGGTAAACTTAATGTAGAGTTTATTTAATTATAAACACTTAAAACGTGCTGTAAACATTCACACTTTCGGCCTAAAAGGTCAGGGAAAACCTGGAAAAGTAAGGGAATTTGGTTCTGAAAATTCCGTGGCAACCCTGTTTAAATAAAGGGGTTAGGTCTAAAAGGGTAGAGGGAAGGTAACTATAATGGAACAGCTCGATCTCTAACTCGGCGCACGTGATCCGTTAAGATGAAAATTATAGAAAGTAAATACGACCTTGGTCTTTTTTATCTTTACTAATATAAGGAGGGAGTAAAAACAGAGAAACGGCTGTTTATACTTGGGAAAGGCAGATTCTGCCGGCGCTTGCCTGCGGACCGGCAGCCGCATTCCGCGGACTGGTGCCGGTCCACAGTTTGAGAAGCGCTGTGTTAGATAAAGTAAAATCCTACCCTTTAATGATACAAAACGACATTTTAAATAAATATTTTGAAAACAAGTTTAGGACACACAACTATCACGTCAATCGTCACTAGCAGACGAAGCGTATCAGTTGTTTTCAAAGAAAGACCGTCATTGGACGGAAAGTTTGGCGAACGAAAACCCGAAAAAAGAATGACGTTCAACAATTTAAAATTTTCATAAAAATGTCGCGCAGTGGCGGGTTTCGGGATAGATTTAATTTCAATTTATATATTAATTATTTCTTTTTTGTTGTTTTGAATCTTTTCATGTATTATGTATGTGTAGCTCTACCGATTTCATAAGGTTTTTAACTAAGATAAACTTTTCCTTTAACATTTTTTTAATTAAACAACTATTTACCTTCGTTTATAACTTTCAAAGCATCTACATCGAAATGAATAATATTAATTTGGCAAAAATGCAAAATAGTATGAGAGGAGGGTAGCCGGAGAAATGTAGATGTTTCACTTGTTTTTTTGCCAAACGACTGTAATGGGGGCAGTGATCAGAGCGACGCCAAAAACTAACAGTTTTAAAAATTAATTAAAAATAGTTAACTATCAGTTTATTTATATATTTGAAACCGTATTTTTAGGTCCTATCTGATTTCAAAAATGAAAGCTTTTCATTAGTAGTTAAAAAATTGATTTTATCCCTTTCATTAGGTGTTAAGGTCCTAAAGACGAGAGAGTAGTACAAGCCACACCTTCAAACTGCAGGCTGCTTTTAAACTTATTATGAGCTTAACTCTTTTCTGTGTAATAAGTCTAAAAAGTAAGTGACGATGTTTCAATATTTTCAACACCATAGGCCTCGTGGCCTATGGTGTTGAAAATATTGAAAAGGGAGAATGAATTAAGTGGACGTGAATCAATTAAAATGGTGGTGAACACTGACTATGGATTCTTGGGAAGGCGTCATGGTTTTCTGTCTTATGCCCGTCAGACCAAGTTTGCGTCTCTTCCAGGACGGTGTCCTGTCCTTGCATAGTCTTATGGCATGCTTCAAAGTGAGGTTTTCTTCTGCTAAGATCGTCCGTCGGATTTTTACATCTTTTTCCCCGAATACGATTTGATCACAGATGAACGAGTCTTCCTGTTGGTCAAGGTTGATTTGCTTTGGAGCGAAAACCGACTACGTACTTTTCGGGGCTCTTGTCCTTCTTATGCCTTCTCTCTCGAAATACCAGCCTTTCATAGGTTTCCTTTTTGTGGGTGCAATAGGTCTTGAACATGGCAACAGCATTGTCTTACGGTTTTGGAGCATCGACTCTGAAGACAAGAATTGAGCAATCAAGGATGTATCGATTCTTCATTTCGAAAAATATTTCTCTCTAAAATAGTTGGTGCTTATAATAACAGTGAAAAACTAAACCCATCAATGCAGCTCCCCTAATTGCCAAATGCTTTGGAAAACTTAAACGGAGATATTAAAATTGAACCTCCGTTAAGATAAGATTTGTAAATTACTATTTTAATATTAAGATGTTGTCAGAATAAGGGAGAACTAAAGAATATTCGATAATTGTTTCGGAAGATTTATATCAAATCATAAGGCGAAGAACTGACAAATATCAAAATTAAACAGATAAATAAATTCACCATAAAAATTTATACGAAAATGTTTCTTACGACAAACCAACTGGAACAGTTTAAAATAAGTTTATGAGGTGTGAATTGGTGTGAACTTGTGTTTGAATGATTTTAAGATTTAGGGCTAATTAACGCGCGCCCAAAAAATCATGTTTTTTGTTTTGTATTCATTTTTATTTACATATTTTTGAAAACTTTGGATTATTTTTGTTCCTAGAAAAAACAGTAAAGATATCTTGAGCCGGATATTTTGTGTAACAAAAATAATTTTAACTCCTTGAAATAGAATCTTTACCGAAGGAAGGGATCGGTTTGCTTGAAAAACAAAGTAGTAAAATTTGTTAGCTTGGATAGAACAGTTCCAAGATTCAGGGCATTATATGCCATGCACGTGCAGTGTGTTAAGTAAAATAAAAGAAAACGAGCGAATAGAATCATATGGGTAAAGGCCGATGCTTTGGTATAAACAAAACTGAACTTTGAGTATGGGGGTGGAAAATAGAAAATTTAACTTCGAGACCTAGCAAAAAGCTAGGAGTCCTCTTTGGATTTAAGAGAAAAATCAGTTGAAACAGGGCTAGCAAAGAAGATAGAAGTCCTTAGAAGGAAATATGAAAATAGTTGGTTATGGGCTAGCAAAGAGGCTAGAAGCCCCTAGTTGGACATGAAGCTCAGACCTACGCAAGGAGCTATAATCTTCACACATAATTTGAAACTGTAGTCTTCGGACATAATAATTAAAGAATGGAAATTAGAAATTTGGAAAGGTAAAATTTGGAAAGGTAGTCTTCCGACATAATTTGAAACGATTGTCTTCGGACATAAATTGAAAGGGTAGTCTTCAGATAAAGTAATGAAAAAATAGAAAAGGAAAAGATTTAGATACCACGGAAGGAATAGAAATGGTAAAGGTTTAGATACCAAGGAAAGAATAATGCAAAAGAAAAGTTAAAGAAGAGGAACAGTCTGAAATAAAAGATACTGAGTTGATTGGCATTTAAGAGAGCGTTTTATTCATCTAAAGTAAAAAACTGAGTGACTTTGTTATTGACGCGACGAACGGGGACTTATGGTTTCGAATTTTCAGTCGGTCGGAACACTTACAAAAATTTAAGCTCTCCCAAAAATAAAGGAAACGGATTAAGAGAATAAAGCTATGACAGCAACAGGAACGACGTGTTAAATTTGGGTGCGACAAACTATTGGACGCTCTATATAAAAAGGCTAATTAACAGTATTAGAAAATATGCAGCCCTACAATAATAACACTTCTTGCTATTAAACCTCTGTTTCTGAAAAAGAAAATTAACAATTTATGTAAATGGCCAAATATTGAAATAAATATTAGCGAGCAGCCTGGGATGGAAAATAAAATGACAAATTGCATACTAACTAAGAGGTGTGTTATGTTTGAAGTGTTACCATGGTGATGGAATATTTCAGCTTTAATTTATTCGTGTTCTAGCTAAATGTAAGCATAATTTTACATATATTTGTCACAATAAAAATTGACTTGGTGCAAGTTAATCAACTGCATCATGGAGGCGGAATAATGATTATTATATGCATATTACTTCGTAAACACTATTTGAAATGATAATGAGCGTTTAAAGGCTGGACGCTAAATATGGTCAATAATAGCGTAGTTATACTTTATTAAACGTTTCCATAGATACGACTGCAGCTCAGCCCCTTCACTAAAGTTCAGAGAGACTTTGGAGTTGGACTCAGTTCTTAATATCTCCAAGTCACTGTAGAAATTAGAAATAGATTGTAATATCCTTGTCTCGTTAATCATGAACAAAGACGTCTATAATATAAGCGTACTAAGACAATTTAAAGTGGTAAGTTATTGTTAGCCAGATGATTAAGGTAACCAGGGGGTTAATGAGGAAAATGTTTATCGGGATTCGGGAGTGAAATAGTCGATAAAAGTTACTTGCTACGAGTAAATACATTAAAAATTAGATATCAAATAATACTAACCGACTCCTAATTAAAACATATCACCGTAAAGAATTGATGGACTCTGGGTTTTTTTCTATTCACTTAATTATTCCCTTCCAAAGAGATATATCCAAAAACTCAATTTCCGCTATAATAAGCTCTATCTTGTTTACTACGACACTAAAGGGGAACATGCATTTATTGGCAACTAGCTATTATCCGAAACGAACTACACGTTCTATCAGAAAAAAAAGAATTTTAAGAAAACAATATGAAAACCGTTGAAAAGAAAATGTTAAAAAAAATCAATTAGGAAAGTTTTAAAACGATGAAATCATCCCTCGAAAAGTGTGCTGAATGTAAAAAGTATTATATCTCTTAATCATTGGAATACGAATATTCCACGTACAGTGACAAAAACATCGACCTTCACTGGCGCAAATATATTAGCGGGATAAAATGTATGTTACATGTTTATCCCGGTCGTATCATCCAAAACAATTTAGCTGTTAAAAGCGGGTTCAGTAACAACAGCAATACATAGATATTTTTCTTCTTGGAATCTTAAATAGGAAATAGTTGGGTCTTTCTGCTTGAGTTAAAGGAGAAAAGGTATAAAAATCGTCACCCTTGCGTCATGGATATTTTCTCTGAACTAAGCAATCACGTCATATTGTCATAGCGACCAGCACCGCGCTTCTAGCGACTTTTGAGCGCCAAACCCTAATGTAAACAAATTATTTTTGCATGTGCTAAACGAGTAGACCAAGGGTTGTATATGTTTTTTAAATTTTCTTTTTTGGAGTTAAAGCTTTGGTTCCCTAAAGTAAACGTCGAGATGTTTTGTTTGAGCTACTTTTTTACTATTTTTTCATTATTTTTTTGTTGTAACGGCTATATATTTAATGTTAACGGGAGAAGTATTTTTGTATGAATATGAGTAATTTAGAGTCGTAAGGTGGATTTAGTTTGTTGTTTGATAGGGTTTAGTTTATATTTCTGTGGTTTTATTAATTCAACTTTGTTCCTATACATGTTAACCGCCAATGAAACATGAAGGAAGGAGGAGCGCGCAGTTTAAAAACGTTTCAAGCCCTTCCCCTTGCATTCAATCAGATATTAGTATCATCTATTCATGTATTCCTGGTAAAAATCATACAAAGATCAAACATTTTTCTAGAAACGATAAGGTTTCACCCTGAATTAACCTAAGCGCCGAATAGAAAACCTTCAAGTGCGGCCCTTTGGATAAACGGCATCGCTAGGTCTAGGACTGACCAAAACCTACCCCACTTAGTTTATGACTTCTTTAATGTGCTGAATTAAACTTCTACAAACTCAGAATTTGTTTAAAAAAAATACCCTTGACAATTCACTCACTAACTAAATCGAATTTCTATTACCGAAGTTCGTGGAGTGGGATTCCAAGTCAGAAAACGGCACTTTTTACTTTATTAATACGATCACACACTTATAATAGAAAATTAAGTGATAAGAGAATCGGGGACGGGATGCTGGGTAAAAGGGCTTGTAGTGACAAAAATATCAGTTCAAGTGTCTAGCCTTAATCAGATATATGTAAATGGTACAAATAATTTTATTCTATCGCAAAATAATAGCGACATATCTATCGTAAAGATGTTACTGACTTGCATATTTTTCATTTTGAAATTTTTAATTAATTGATTTTCCTAGTCATACTTGGAGATGCCCAAGTATGCCTTTCCAAGAATGTTCACTTACATTTTCGAAAACACAAAACGTCTTAGGTAATGTTCTTTATGTAACATTTATCAAAAGCAAATATAGATGGAGTACAACCCATAGCTTTTAGTTAAAATTATTACATATATAACAAGAATTTCAAATGCTGCTCACTCTAGGTGAAAATCAAAGACGAAAATATTTTTCAGACGGAAAATAAAGTACACCTTTTACAGCGAATAATACTTCAAAAAATTTTGGTTGAGATCTAAGTAGCTCGGAAGTTAGTTTTCTATTTACTGCTTGCTTTGATATAATTATAGAAACAGGGGGCGTAATAAAACTTTCGATTTCTAATAGATGTTTCAAATTATTATCTTTAGTGGCAGTTTAATAATACATTTTTCTAAAATCTAAGATTTCAATCCTAAATTTAACGCAGAGTGATATTCTCCTGTTTTATAAATTTGACCTCGGAACCACCAAGCAGTATCTTCCCAATGAACCGAATTCCCATTCGACCGAAATGCGTCAAATAAGATACGAAGCTATCGGAATGGCGGGTTTCGAACCAAAGGGATAAACTTACGTCTATTTAAAATTATCTGCATTTAGCGTAAATAATGAAGTAATTCGCAAATACAAAGCTATTGTTTTGGGAAATTTCACATAGGTCGTGGTATTGACGTTCATTTTTGGAAATTAGTTCCGAAAAAGGTATTTTGGAAATATAAGGTATATAATGAAACCTTTAGAGTTTATGCGCTTCTGGTGGTATGTTATCGTACCCTGGAAGTAGAAAAGGACTTAACAGATGCCTTTATAGGGATTTATTAGCACCGGCGTGCTGATTATACTTAACACTACTAAAGTAAAACTTCTAGCCCAAAATCTCTATTACTGACTGTTTACTTCACAATTAGCACTAGTAATGGAAGCGTAGAATAAATCTCTATTGGAATATTATTAATATAGAATAGGTTCGGTAGGGTAGAATAGGGTAGTACAGTGCACTGTAAAAAATAACCGTACTGTCTAGTACCTTTAAAGGTATTTTTCGATGCATCCCCAGACGTACCTATAAAGATATTACAAAATACCGTTGTGTAAAGGTACTCTGAAATACCACTTAAAGAAGGTACTTTTAAGGACTACAAGGTATTTTGTGATCCTCTAATGGGTATAATTTAAACCTCAACAAAGGTCAGAATAAAACTTTAAATTTTGAAAGGTACTCCTGATTACCGAAAGGGGTACCTGTTAACACTCGAATACAGTGTCAAATAAAACCCACAAACAGGTCTAAATTACACTTTCGCTCCATCAAAAATGTTTGCGTCACATTTGAAACTGGTAAACGTTTCCTTAATTACCGCGGGCTTGAATCATTTTCAGACAAGGTAAGCAATACACCACTGCGATGTAAAAGAGACGAAAAGACACGAGAGTAAAACTTTCTTTCCATCTCAATTAGAAGTTAATCAACTTTTAGAGTCTGTATTGTGGGCTTACGGGACGAGGGTAAAATTTTGCCTTCTATCTCGCCTTTTAATGTCTGCGCCGTAGGCTTGCGGGATCGTGAGAGTTCGTATAGTAAGCAAGGGATTAACCACTCTAGATTTCCCGATACTAAATTTTGCTTCCCCTTGTTAAGGAAGGTGTGATACTGTTTTAGTGTTAATATAAATCAGGGTCACATATACATGGATATTTTCTTAGTGGCGACTGAAGGCGTAAGCTCGGATCCAAACTTTTATAATTATGTATGCATTATATCATAATTGTATTGCCCTTAAATGATGTAACGTATGCTAGTGTACAAAACTGTCAAAGAAAATAATTAATATTAATTATATGTAATTAAATATTTAAGAAAAACCACTAGCTAGGAATCCTGAGATTGAAATTTAAATATAGGGTAGAAAAAAACTACCCTATTCTACCCTACCGAAACTATTATTTATGCTTATTAATAATATTCCAATAGAGATTTCTTCTACGCTGCCATTACTGGTGCTAATGGTGAAGTAAACAGTCAGTGTTAGAGAATTTAGACTAGAAGTATTATATCATGTATTTTACTTTAATAGTGTTAGGTATAATCAGCACGCTGGAGCTAATAAATCCCTCTAAAGGAATCTGTTAAGTCCTTTCCTACTTCCAGGGTACGATAACATACCACCAGAAGCGCTGAAACTCGAAAAGGTTTCATTGTATACGTTATATTTCCAAAATACCTTTTTCGAAATCATTTAATACCCGCAATGTGAGACAACTAATAGATTACGTTCATGGGTACTAAAAAGGTCGTGGAGGTATTTTGTAGTACCTTCAAAATACTTTTTTTTAACAGTGTACTGTAACATTATTCAGCCCTGATTTAAATCAAAAATTTTCCTTTTTAAGCATCATTTTACAATAATATTAATGGATATCTTATGGATTATGGCTTAGTTCACCTTCGCCTTATATTTAAATAAGCCTTCAAATCGTTTGAAATTGTAACTCTTTATTACTCTGTTATTATCGAAGAGAAAATAACAATGAACACTTTCGTTAAATGCAGATTTTTGAGTCTAGTTTCCACCAATGGACCTTTTGACTTTGGTTTCGGTCGAATGGGAATTCGGTCCAATGGTAGAGAATCATAAAATTTAATTGAATTCACCTCAGTCTTCATTAAATGCTTTTTAATATCACCCATCAAACATTTGATACCCGTTGTACTTAATGTTATATGTTTATAATAAATATGAAAGCAATTTAGACCAGTTTTTAAATATCATAATATCACAATTAGCTTAAGGTGTACTCCTACTACGGTTGCTTTTCCAATTATAAAAATTATTTCCTAATTGTCTTTAAATCAATAGGTTTATCGATTGTCCAAAGGAATGCCTTTATTCAAGTAATGGACTTGAGGTAATCTCCATAAATGAAATAAATTATGAAAAAAGTGCACTGTACATGTCAATTCATGACACCGAACTTGAAGTAGGGCGCCTTGACCTAACTACCCCTCGCAGCTAGTCCATTTAACGAATAATATATATTTTTCACCCTACTTTCTATTACTTTTTATCTCTCCGAGTAATGTATGTCACGCAGGGGCTCTAATTTCGATGTGCCTGTCTGTTTGTTGTTACACCCCACGGAGTTCTTGGATATTTATATTTTGAGGGGTCTTCGTAGTCTTAAATGGAGTAATATTCTATTTTTGAACAACTTCACATTGGCTTAATTGTGTTAATTTAACTAACGATACAACTTTAGAAAGGATATGTGTATGTTTTGTAAGGACCAAAAAATTATTTATGGGAAATTGTCCAATTTCATTGAATTTATTGGAGTGAAACTAATGCTTTTGGGATACATTTAAAGACTATTTTTCGAACTTAATTCTATACAGAAAATTTCGATATGATGCAACGAAATTGAATCCGAAAAAACCTTTATAATATGATCGTAAATCTATAATCTTTCTTTACTGCTTTAGTTTTTGTGATTTCTATTTTTATATTATAGCATTTTTATGACGTACCGACATTATCGGGTTGAAACTTGAAATGCCACTTTTAACTTGAAACTATTTAGATATGAATTTTTAATAGGTATAAGTATGGAAATTTTTTATGCTGATTTTAATTTGTGTAATTAGCTCACATAACTGCTTAATCCTGGAAAAGCCACCACGAGTGTTACTTATATTTATGAGATAAATCTTGAATAATCGATTATTTATAAAAAGAAGCATATGATTGTACGAGAGCTGGGAATAAATGAAATTAAAAACAACTTTTATAGACACTTCCATGGTTAAGCCAGGAACGATGTTAGGTATATTTCACGTAGCGTCCGGTAGAGCCATGGCAGACGCGTTGCAGAGGCTACTGGTATTAGTGCGAACTACTTGTCGTACGGAAGCAAGAAACTATTTTTTACTTCTCTGAGTAACGCATGTCACGGAGAGATTCTGTTTTCAACGCTTCAGTCTGTTTGTTGGTTTTTCTCTTACAACCCTGGGGAACTCTTTTGCATTTTGGACCACCTTCGTAGTACTTAAAATTTCACCAAAAGTGTTTCAATACGAATTCAAACATGTAAAGCAAAAAAAAACCTTTTATCGGACCGTTGAGATGTAAAACATAATCGATAACATTCAAATCTCCTAATAATGCTTCATTTTCTTCAATTGGGTTCATACTTCTTATTTTTACCTTTTGCTGGCATAGAAAGAAATCTAACAAAACCTTATTTCCTTTTTGCGAAATATTATATAAAAATATTGGAAATAGTTTTTGGCATTTCGATTCTATTGGTACTTCTGTATCTACGAAGCTCTGTTTCAGTTTAAAATTCCTTTAGCATATTTTTATAGCTTTACCACATTTATATATAGTTTAAACATTTGCAATGTAAAGTAGTGCTCAATTTCGTTCGGATTGGATTGAAAACAAATTACTCCTGAGTAGAGATGTGAGTCGGTAATTTACCGTCCGTAAATTACCGGTAATTTACCAAATACCGCGTAAACTACCGTTTTATATCTTACCGTAATTTTACAATGGTAATTTACCGGGGTAATTTACCAGACATTTTTATTACGCATTAAATGTTCATTTTACACTTAAATGATCAATCATTTCTGTGTTTTCTTCCAACATGACTCTCTAGGCGTTATTCGCTAATCATTACTTACAAATTTGCACTAGAAATTAGTCTTTTAATAAATCTTTAATTTGAAATGAGATTAGAAAGGCCACGAATGCCGTCTTGGTAGCAAAAGCCGCAAATACGTGTAAAGCAGTCAGATAGGGCTCACAATTAAACTTTGTTTTTAGTAATGTATTGTAAGCACAGGAAAATATAAATTACCAAAAATTACCGACTGAACGGTAATTTTTGTTTTCTCAAAATTTCAATCGGTAATTTACCCGGCAAGTTATCGTTTTTAAAAATTACGGTAATTTCACATCTCTACTCCTGAGGCCTAAGCTAAGATAAATAAGATTAAAATTGGAGTTGTCTTTTGTCCGCTGTGAAAAGGTATTAGCTGTTTAAAGAGAACCTGAAGTTGAGTACACATTTAAATGAATAATTTTAGTTCTGACAGGGATATAGCTTCTATTCTTTGATGCATGTTCTCTTTTTGTTCTGGTAGAGATAATTTATCTTCTGTATAGAAAAACGTTAAGCACCCTGCTGGATAACTAAGAATATTGCTGAGGGGTAACGAGAATATAGTGTCAATCCAGATGTAAATGGAGCTCATAGAACACTGAATAATTAGTTTTTCATTTTAGCACATGCACATGCTTAATAATAAGTAGCAATAGTTCCATATACAAGAACATTAGTAGGTAGATTGTCCTCGTCTCGAATCTGAGAAAAATATTTGGGTTTCTAACTTCTTCAAAATTAATATTCGGTATGATAACCCTCCTAACATTTCCTATCCGTTTTGTGGACGGCTTATTGTCAGTACAGGCGGTTAGTTGCCCAAATCGGTAAATTGACCGTAAACGTCTTCAGACCATCTTAGGTTCGATATCCGACACAAAAAACGACGTGAAATTCCCTGCAGCAAAAACAGTCGGGCCGACAAAGAATCTAATCAATCGGCTCGATAGAGTTATCGGACTGTCAGTCCAAAACATTTCATCCCCAATCCATTGAGCACTCAGATAGGAATCAAGCGGGCTTGAAGTAGTGTCAATACTAACTTGTCTACCGACAGGTGGAATATTGGATTACCATCACTGAAACGACTCAAAACTAAATAATCGAGGAGCAGTCAGAAAAAGAGACGTCACTGAATCGACTGGATACACTTTCTGCATGGTATTGTAAGGGCTTGCATCACTACGCTGATTTGAAACCTATTCGATGCAAAAAAGGGGGTAAACAACCCTCAAAAGGTTGATAAACTGCCGTTTCTGCGCATTTTCATGATTAAAAAGGACTATAGGGCCGGCGCCTAAAAGCGATACGGAAGGCAAAATTTTAACGCCGTGTCTTTCGGTCCTAGTTATATCGAAATGGTCTCTTATTCTTTTTGTATTAATTTTGAGAGGAGAAAGCAGATTACATTAGATATTAAATTAGTATTATATATTTTCTTCATTAATTATTCATATCACTGCGCATTACAACGTTTTAAAGAAGAACAATTGAACATTTTTGAGACTCTAAAATTGACGTTTGAAGTGCAGCGTATGGCACTTTTTCGCAATATAGAAATCAGTAGTATAAATGGGTCTCAAATTACAGGTTAGAGTATGAACAGCGCTGCTGCTTCAACCTAGGAGGAAAACCGCCATATGATGTGTCTCAAGACCTTATTCAGCCACAAAAACCGATCGAGTAGGGCCGACAACATATCTGATCAATCGGCCCATTGGACGTATCGGCAGAAGGGAATAAGAGAGAAGGGACACACTTTTTATCTCCATAATGCTTTACACTCGTAACAACAGTCTTACTAACCTCAAATCAACTACCCTTCACTGATTGGCTATCTAACTTCTGGCTTAGCTGTGACGTCACATAAGAAGGTGACGTCTCGGTTGACTTACATTGAAGGAGATAAAAATGGCCGAATTTCGTGTTGATAAACGAAATCCAGCTGTGCAATTAATTTCGATACATGGGAATTGAGAACATACCAAAATCAGATAATTTGAAGGTAATAAATAGATGAAAACTAATTATTCTGAATTATTATTAAAAAATAAAAATTAGTTTCGATAAAATACATACTTGAGGTTATAATTACACAAGAACGAAACATCGACAGCCCTAAGACAAATAGGCCGCCTGATTCCGCGGAGAACTTAAAGAACTATATTTGCAGTAAATTGATTAAAAGTTGTGTACTTGCGCAAAGTTTTCGCGGTTTTCTTGAGGTTGGTACTCTCGTTACCAAAGTAGGCTCTAATGTCTCCCTTCTCTCTTATTCCCTTCTGGTATCGGACTTTCGGTCCATAACAATTCATGTCCAAGCAATTGAGTGGTGAATGTGCATTCGTATAAGAATAACGCGGCCTTCAACCCGACCAAAAATTTACTTGTCAAGTTACAGTCGGAATATTGTGCTTGATTCACTGAACCAACAGTTTGAAAAAGATATGCTCGTTACTAAACCGACTAAATATATTTAGTCGGGTTAGTTATGCGCATCTCCGTTTCTAAGTGCTGCTCGACTAGTTAGTTCTGAGTCGGTTTAGTAACACAAATCCAGTTTTCCGACTTTTTCTGGACAAGTTACTTTTAAGTCGGCTTGAAGGCCGCATAATTCTTATCCGAGTGCTCCTTGACTGCTCAACAGTCTAGAAAATGAAACATTGGGGACCGACAATTTGATAACTCTATCGGGCCAATTGATCAGATTTGGTGTCGGCCTGACTAGTATTTACTACTGGAGAAAAAGAGGGAATCAACGTTGCCTTTTGCAGACCGAATGCGGTGTATACTCTATGAATTCTTCCAGGCTAAACCATGTCTTTAGACTGTCGTAAAGAAATGCAAAAATCCATTTGAAATCTTTGCAGTTTATATAAAAGTTTTATAAATGTTTTAGGGCTATAAAATTCCAAAATAAAGTCGACTGCTGAATAATAAGTCAATCTTAAAATATATCAAATAAACTTGATTTTATACACACCTTGGTCTCCATTACGTATTCCGTACGACAAATGAAAATATATGTTTGAGCAGACTAACAGATTTGGCTGACTACTGAAATTAATAATTTATTAAAATGAATTTCGATTTTGATGAAAATTCAGATGCTACGCATTGGATATCAATAAATTTAAAAGTATTCTGAAATTTGCCTTAGGTGTATATTTTAGTTAAGCCACCAAAAAGAAAACAACTTATTTTGGAACTAAATTCTGGAAATAGCGATTTTTTTAACATTGAAAAAGGGTGTCAGATATTATCTGCATGACCTATTGATCATGTAATAGAGTCCCACAATACCAATTCTAATTTGCGGCGCCAATTTTCTAGTTTTTAGAGCCACCGCCTCCGTTTAAAGTTTTAATAGGAAATGTTTTAGGTGCACGCTGGGTCGTCGATCCCTATCAGCTGCTCTAGGGCCTCTTTTCAATTCTACTTGTAATAAGTTCCTTGGTTGATTCTTCAGTTATAGATTTTTTTTCGAAATAAAAATGCTTCTTTTCTGCCAATTTCTTTCCGGAAATATGCAGTGAATTTTTAATACGCCATTAGTCACACTAATTGTCAATAAACGGAATTTATTGAGGCTGACTACTTATTGTAAAATGCTCCTTTTCAGAGAACTAATCTCATCGCGACGCCATTAAGTTTCGGAAATCTAATGAGGATTAGAAAAGACCCACAAAACTGGACTGCAACAGTACCTCTCACGTATGACTGTGTCAGAATTTTATCGAGGAAAACCATGACGTTCAATACCGAACCAATCGGTGCCTTCGACGATTTAAACATTATTTCTAAAGAAGTAAGAATACATTCCTAATTTATTCCAACATTCACTATTTGAACGATATGTTCAAGGAAAATTTGATTTGTCCCGTCACAGTAAACATTTCGATTTTCCACGTGGATTTGTATAACAGAAATGAATAATATTTCTGTCTTACAGATTTGGTTTGGGCTGGTTTGCGTACTTGTCGTTTTAGTGACGACTGACGTCATTCAGATGTGGGTGAAGGGAAATCAAAATTCAGTGATATTTGTCGCCTCTCAAAAACTCGTTCTATATTTTGGAGCAATTTTAGGAAAAGGTAAAAACCGTATTTACGACCGACAATATTTTAAAATAGGACGATATTATTCTAATAATTATTAGTGAAATCGGAATTTTTAAATTTAATATCGAATATTAACGTTTTGACACGGCTTGAGCCATTACGAATTGCTATTTGTTAAATCGCTTAAAATTATAAAAACTCTAAAATGGATTGAACAACAAGTTTAACGATCGATGTTTTAAATAAATCAGGAAAAATATTTTCCACGGTTTGTCTTCTATTGTACAAGTTTGATCGCGGGAAGTACCGTAGGGTAGAGGACTGAATAAAGGCGAAATAATGAAAACATGGTATAAGGCTTAATACGTTTCTCATAATAGCACATTCTACAGCAAAATATTAGGAAATAAAATTCATTCTCTTCGAATATTTAAAAAGTTAATTTCTTTGCCATTTTTCTTAGACTAATATTGATTGGCCCTCCATGTATGACTTTTTCTGATTAAGTGTTCAAAATTACTTACAATTAAGGATTTCGAAAATTGAATATATTACACTTCAATTCAATTAATGAAATCGAAATAGGGGAAAAAACAATGTCACGAATATACGCACAGCCTTAAGAGTTCTGCACATAAGAACAAAATATAGTTGCAACATAGTTTTTTGTTCATTCAGGGTACAATATAACTTCGTCACCAGCGATTCGCTTTAGCCATGGATCCTTTCTCTTGATAATGGTTGTTTTCGGCAACTTGTTCAGCGGAGTTTTGAAAGCCAGTTACTCCTCTCAGAAGAGAAAAAACTTGAACAGTGCCTGGGATTTGTTGAAAGTACCCCAGGTCCAAGTAATTTATTTCCCTGGAGTTATGGAAGAACTTTGCAAATCGGTGATAATTTTTAATGCTTTAATTTAAAGTCTTATATGACTCAATAAAATTCCTCTGGATTCAGACTGACAAGGATTTGAGAATTATCTGCAATTTAAAAAAGAACGCCAAAAAGACAATGGGGAGAAATCATGTTGTAGTTGGCGGTTTAACCAGGCTGGAGTATTTTGTGGAGATTAAGGGAATGAATCGATCTCAGCTTTATCTCAGTTCGTATAGGTACATGTGCAAGCCTAGAATGCTCGCTGTAAATGAAAGATGGAATCCGGAAGCTGTCAAATTCATCAATCGAAGGTTTCTTTTTTATTGTTCAATTACACCATATTACCACTTTGAGAGTATCAGTATCAGCAGGCGCGTAGGAACGTTTCGAATTTAGGGGGGATAGATAAGAAAAAACCGGTGGCCTATAGTTGTTGGTTGTGGATAATTTTCGGCACAAGGAATTTTTATCAATCCTCTGTGGATATGTTTAGATAATCACTAAATGATCTATTCTTTTTGAGTAATCGTTTCTCGTATTTCAGGGCACCAACTTTTTAAAGAATTTTTTAATAGGAAAAATGGGATTCCCTTCTCAAAATATCGGATTTTATAGGACCGGATTCATAAAACTTAAGGATAATATAGAACTCATAAATGATAAGACCCATAGTGCGAATAATTTTATTTAGTGAGAATTTGAGATTCCTTAAAGTTCGTTTAATCACATCCTGATCTAATGAAATACTAAAGGGCTCACACAGAAGACTTAAAAGTGACTGAAATTTACCAAACCAAGCCCTTTAAAAGGGTCAGGTAGGAAGACCTGTTTTTCAGAGAAAACCAATTTTCATGATTGTTTTTCATAATTAAAGATAATGTAAAAGTCTGTGCAATAATTGAGCTTAATCTGTGAACTTAGACATTTAAGATTAAAGGTCTTAGGTGAAATTCAATTGGAACGCAGCTCAGAATGCAAAGTAATTGCTATACTTTAAAATTATTTAATTTCAATTATGGGAACATTAAAGGGAAAAAATCTCCTGAGCAATTTTTTAATCCGACCAAATGAGATCTCGCTAATTCAACGTTTAAAACGTCATGCGACTGAGATTATAAATAATTACTTCAAAATCCCAAAAATATAGGACTTTAAAGGACGATTTATGAAACTGTAGGGTAAAATAGGATACTTTCTAAAATAAAGGATTTTATTGGAATTATAGGGCATCTAGATGTACGTTTTCAAAGCTTCGATATAGAGAAAAATCTTTCTTCTGAAGCGTAAGTGGCAGGCACTACAGGAAACAGACGATTAGGATGCAAACTTCCGGAAAGAGACTAGGTTTCGTCGCGCAAACTTTCTTGCTGTCATTGCCTTTAAAACAAGTTTTCTCCGTGTCCGCTTTATTTCCGCAATAGATCATTTCGGTATTCATCTCTGCGCAGGCGCGAACTGTCTACAGCGCCCCAAATTTGCTAAGCTGAATAAGCTCTCTACCTTTTTATGCCTTACCAAAGACGGGCTCTACGACGGAAAATGGCGCTGTGCCTAATACAGAAGTGGTCTTTTCACCTCTTTTTACTTCAGTAACTTTTTGGAGCCCTTTGATTATAAATTTTGCGCCCTTTCTGATCTATTTTGGTGCCCTAGTAAAATTTTATTGGAGTACACCCTCGTTTCTACGCCACTGAGTATCACTTTTATTTCAAAAAATGCTATGATATATTTTTAGGCTTTCCGTGCTTGGAAATATTTTTTCGATTGCACATAATATGACTTTTCTTTAAATATTATAATTAAATTATTTTATCGAGTAAACATTATAATTAAATTATTTTATCGAGTAAACATTATAATTAAATTATATTATCGAGTGAATATATGTTTAAAAGTGTTTTCTTTATTGTTTTAATTAATAATTGCCCATCTACGTGTGTGATAATTGAATGGCATCTAGGTTGCCCCACAAGCTTTCATTCACAGGTCGAAAGTTTCGATGAAATCTTTTAAGCCTTCTCTCTGGTGGATACAATTTTCACTTGGTTTATATAATTGAATAGTAATATGTCAACAATTCATGTTGCAGATTGCGAACTTTCGTAGAAACTGGACAAGAAACACCATATCAACGCCACCTAGAAAGAAAATGGCCAGAACATTCAACGACTGAAAACGAAGTACACGCAATCACCTTAAAGGACTTGGGAATGAAGTTTGCATTATGGGCGGCAATGCTTGGAGTTACGTCATTCGTCTTAACCCTTGAGATAATGTCAAAGATAAAAGACTTCTAACGATTGAGCGTCATTAAGATGAAACAATTATAACTAAGCAGATATGTAAAGGTTCATACGTTTAGTTATCTGAAAGCAGGCGCTTGCTCTTTTCTTTGTTTCGTTTCACGAAACGTAACCTTCATTTACAACAAAATAAAACGTAATATTCTCCTCATATTAAAACAACCTTGACTACGTATTCACACTCTTGTTAAACAAGGTGGGGTGGCGTAGCGGTTAGCGCTTTCGCCTCGCAGCAAGAGGATCCCGGGTTCGATCCCGGACTGAGGCACCGGGTGAAAATCTGGGAACAAATCCTTCTGCGTAGAGTTTGCAAGTTCTCTCCCCGCTTGTTGAAGGAGTTTTCCTCCGCGGTTTAACCCGGTTTCTCCTTTCCATCAAAACCTGCAGAGGTTAACGGTAATAGTTAGTATAGGGCGCTGTAGGTTAGCTGTGGCATAGAGGCTAGCCACCACCCCTCTATGCATTGTAAAGGGATCCACCTGTAAACAAGCCACAGGCTTAGTGTGGAAATCCCTTCGTAGACAAAGCTTAGATTATTATTATTATTATTTTATTGAACACAAAGCGTGTTCATATAACTCTCAGTAAATTGTGTAGCTTATACTCCATGAAATTTTAATTTGGTGCACTAATTAATGTAAAATATGATTATTTATATGGAAAGAAATCGAATATTATAAATAAAATATAATAAGTGTAGTAATGTAGATAAATTGTATTTGTGAATTAAATATAACGAAGTATTTCTGGTGCATTAAATGTAATCAAAAAATATATAGATGTACTAAATGTAACCAAAGAATATAGATTAACTGAATATATTCGTTCCAAGGAAATAAATATTACGTTATTAACGTGAAAATGGAACTATGTAATGTGGAAAAATATCTCCATTTAACAGATTTAAGAGGAAATGGGACCAATTGGGGGGTAAGTCTTTTGCTTTATACACGATATTGCACCACCAAATTTTTCTCTCCATGTAAGCGTCCATCTCGGTTTTACGTGCCATTGCTTCGGATATGTAGGTAATGTCAGACAATTTGTAAATTTGTTGATTTCGCATAACCTTGGTCAAAACATTTTATCCAAAGTTAGAAACTAGCGCCATCTCTAGTGCTTCCAAACAGTAGCGGCATGTTCTTGCACAAGTATTAATATAAATGTAAGTCGTCTACATATATGTGTATGCAAATTTCAACTTAAGGGCTAATTCATTTGGACAGTCATGTTCCTGAGATTATAGACGGAAGGGAAACTGGGTCATACGTGTATTAAACTGATAACTTTGGTTACGTTAAAAATAGAGGTTTATCTTCACCAGAAAATTTTAAAGCGTTGTAGAAAAAATGGGGTTCCAGGTGGGGTCGAAAATGTGGATCAACATAGCCGTGCGACAGCAACCGCCGAACAAGGAGGTTTAGTTTTGAAGAAAAATCACAATCATGGATCAGATACTGTGGAGGTGGAAAACTTTAAAGCTTCTGTCAGGTCTAAAAAAGAAGACTCTTCTCTCCCATTGCTTCTATTTTGTACCCGGCCGTGAAGAAAACACTCTACTTATTCAAGAATCGACATCGAGCTCGACATCAACTGGTAGCGCATGCTCCGGCTGGTCTGGTTCCGGTTGTTCCTGTTTCTTCTTTAAATGATCTTTGCAAGAAGATTTCGTAGATCTATTGTGCAGAATATGCTACGAATTGAATACAAACATGATTGTACTTCCATGCAATCATGCTTCGTGCTATCAAAGATGTGCCAACAGACTTTCTGAAAATGAGCCTCGATGTCCCTGCTGCAGAGATAACGAAATGGAGTTCAGGAGATTTTTCATTGTATAAAGTGGGTTAAAAAGCTTAATGCTGAAACAGTGCATATGTTTGTGGCCGAAGTAAGCCTAATGGGAGGAAAATGTTAATGCTAAAACGGTCCATTTCTATTGGCGCCAAAGTATAGGCAGGAAAAAACCTTTAAAAAATAACAAAAACCCAAAAGAAAAGAAAATTGTGTCAATTGCAGTGTTTCAGATTTATTTAAACTTTTCGCAAGGAGTAGAGGGCATTAATCATAAAACAACCCGCTCTAGACATCCAGAAAATGTATGTCAGTCCATTAAACCACGATGTGTAGCATAATTTATCGTTAACACAACTCTTCTCTCCTTTGCAGATACAAATGGCCTAATTTTATTCAATGATTGTTTTTGAAAAACGTTAAATTCATTGAATAGCTTTTGTCAAAACTCATTTATCGTGCTGCACACCACGAGATTATTTACTTCTGAACAATGAGCGGGTATATCTGGTTTCTCCGCTTTTGGCCGAGATAGGTGCGCCTGAGATCACTTATCTTCATGATAAGCTATAAATTTAGGATATAGCGGCATTTCAATTAGGGGCTAAGGAGAGTTTTTTGAGTTGGGGTTTCTTCAGTCCCCGCCCAGGCGCCTCATTGTGGGCGAAATTTAGCAAAGAGATCTTCAGCGGCCCGCACGAAAGGAGGGTGAAAACCTCCTCCGTTTATTGGCAGGCCCAACTATGTCGTTTCTCCCCTTCAACTGATATAGCTCTATTGCGTTTCCTCGAAATTGTGAAACCCAGAATGTTGTTTATTTGTCAAAGGTGGCCCAGCCCCAAACACAAGCACTGAAAGACCGCGCTCCAGTGGCCCCATCTCTTCAATCTCCACTGCCCCCATAATCTCTGCTATCTTCAGTGCCTGGAAAAATGGGGTAAGTTCAATTTAATGTAGATTTATTGCTTGCAAGTTTTTCGAAAATGTCTTTATATATTTCTTGAGTTGGGTCTTCACGAGATACTTTGAAATGGTTTTCAACAGTTTTACAGAAATGATAATTGCATTATATCATAAAATACCTCCATGGGCGCTGTAAAATAATGGACGTATATTTTCTAAATTAACTTTCTTTAAATGTAATTAATACTTAAAATTAACCAAAATAATAATCATAAATAACTAAGATTTCAAATTACCACATTCGTGTAAAAATGTATATATATTCATGTATTCCCTTTTTTTAATATTTTTATCACAAACACAATCTTGTAAACCGGGGAATTTTCTGGCTCTCTCTCCATAAAGAAAGCATGGTGGTCCTAAACTGGATGAAACCAACTTTGGTTATTCAAAAGAGGACCTATGACGTAGTGGAAAACTTTGCTTCGTCATGGGCCTGTCCAAAAAAAGTGAGGTGTCTCATAATCCCCAAAGAAAAGGGGTAAAGGTATAGGAGGGAGAGAGCCAGGACCCCAGGTTAACATCAGATCGAAAACAAACTCGCTACCGAAAGGTTGTGCTAAAAACAGGACTATTAATATATTTTAGTAAAAACACCAAGTCTCCATACTTCGTTCAAGTTAAATCCAAGCCATCGAAACTAAACTAGTAATTTTCCCGCTACCAATTGTTTCAGTCCGATTGATAGCAAATTAAATTATCTCAGCTCTCCCAAAGCCTAAGAACCAGTTAGTAGTAGGAGGACAACTATTGAATATTAAATCTACTTTCTACCTTCGATAATCGACATGGTGCCGAAACCAAGGGATTAAACGATAATTAGTTTAGTTAAAATAAACATTCTTCGAAACGATGGCGAACGACGACCTAATAACCAAACGGTATCACCGGGACAAATAAACACCGGAGCGGGTAATCTCAACCAAGGCGCCAGAAGCGTCGCATCTACAACCGGCAGTCTCATCACGCACCGGTTAAAACTACAAAAGAACTTCTAAAGTTAGCGAAAGCGGCTAGAAAGAGTGCACGCACAGCCAGCCGTGACAAGAAATCAACGAGCTAAAAAACCTCATCAAAAGTACATCAGTTCCTGATTTGGAGGATTTGGATGACGGAATAACCCTGCTAATGCAACGGGAAGAGGATCTAAATCATGCTGAACAAGCCGTCAAACCCCTTATCGAAAATGAAGTAGATCTAGAAAAGGATCAAGATGGAGCCATTGTGTACCAGGAGATAATAGGAGCAATTAAACTAAAAATCAACCGGATGATCAAGAAAATGGGTGAAACACCGCCGCAATCATCCAACACTTCTATTTACGGAGGAGCCAACGGTCCGATGGGACCAGGTTCAACTTCCGGCTGAACGCTCGGGATAAACACAACGGGCAACATCGCAACCTCTACCTACGAAAAGGTGGAAATCAAACTGCCGCCGCTGACCATTGCTAAATACAATGGGGACTATACTAAGTAGAATAACTTTTGGGGACGCTTCAAGGTCACCGTCCACGACAGCACGAAAATTGACAAGGTAGACAAATTAATTTATTTACAATCGTACTTAGAAGGAGATGCTCTCTAAGAGATAGCAAACCTCGAACATACCGAGGAGGCGTATGACGATGCCATAGATATATTAAAAAATAGATTCGCGAATACCGAGTTAAAATAGATTCGCGAATACCGAGTTAGCTATGTATTGTCATTTAAACAATCTAAAAGAAATTCAGCCAGTGACAAGCTCCTAAAATATCAATGCCCTACGCCAAGTATTGAACATTTGCAAAATTAGCATTAGGAGTTTAAAATCCATGGGTTACAATGTAGTCGATAAAGTTTTCTCTACTTGCCCCGAGTTACTAGCTCGCTTGCCTTCAGATATAAGAACAGCGTATTGCGTTTATAGAAAAGAAAAACAAACGGCCAATAGATATAAACAAAAAATGGGAGTGAACAGGCCCAGTATAGCTACGCCAATAAAACGGTCAAATACGGCTAAACTCTGATGACTGGCGACTTTTGGCCATTTTCATACTTCTCCTTTCATCCACTTTTGGTGTTAACGATCATGAAACAAAAGTTAGCCTTAACGAACAGAGATTTGGCCTTTAGATTTTGGATTTCTGAATCTACAGTTACGAGAGTATTTTATAACTGTTTAAACCATCTGTACAGCCGTCTCCTTAGATTTATTAGATGGCCTGAGAGGGATGAACTTCACGCTACAATGCCAATGTGCTTTAGAGATAAATTTGGCAAGAAATGCGCTGTGATAATAAATTGCTTTGAGGTATTTACTCACAAACCATCTAGTGTAAAAAGCCGTGCTGAACTATATTCTAGCTGTAAAAGTTGTAACACGGTAAAATTTATGATTGGGGTTACGAAGCAGGGATCAATAAGCATCATTTCTAAGGGCTGGGGAGGAAGAGTCAGTGATAAGCACTTAACTGAAAATTCAGGTCCTTTGGAAAAATTATTACCCGGTGACCTCGTTTTGGCTGATAGGGGGTTCAACATCGATGATTCGGTAGGGTTCTGTTATGCTATAATAAAATACCCAACCTTTACCAAAGGAAAGACCCAGTTGTCACCACAAGATGTAAAATCTACGAGAAAACTAGCCAATGTGAGAATTCATGTTGAGCGGGTTATAGGGCATCTTAGACAAAAATACACTATTTTGTTTACAAAACTACCCATTGACTTGCTTTCATGTAGCCCCTGAAGAAGAAATGGCTACGCTTGACAAGATTGCCGTAGTTTGTTCTGCCTTAACTAACCTTACCCCATCAGTTGCACCTATTGTTTGAGGTTCTGGTGAAGAATTTGCTGTACAATTCCGGCATAATTGGCCTTTTAAAGAAAGATCGAGCTTTTGGTTTCATGTCATTCCAAAATTGTTGATCCGGGTAAATTCGCTGCATATGATAATCGACCAAAGTCCAAACACAAAAGTGAACGTACAAACGTCCAGTTATAAAAAGCTGTGATTGAACTTGGTAATAATATTCATGATTTTTCTTCAACACTAACTGGCCAGAGTCCGTAGTTTCTAAACAATGTTTAGAATCAAAACTAATGCACGCGCTTTGTCTCTCATATTGTAAGAGCACTTAATTTCTATTACGCCTTTACCACAACAATCACAGAATACTGATGCATCTGGCGATGCACAAAGGTGAGGATATGCAACGTTTAAACTGAGACCGGCTAGCTCTAGTTTGAAATTCTCGTGTTTTGCTTCCATTATGGTAACATAAATTCTTCTCATGGTTTCTTCATGAGTTCTTCCCCATTTTGTGGCGTCAGTTTCAAAACGTTTAGTGTTGGGGTAGCAAATTAACGCTATCAACGAAGCTGGTTTAGTGCTGGGGTAGCAAATTAACGCTATCAACGAAGCTGAAGGCATTGCGGGATCGCTGTGGCATGCTTTCTTAAAGTTCGAGGCTGTTGTACGACCTGCTCGAAAGCGATGCCACAGTTTACTTTCTGCCTGCTTTTTAGTTTCCCTTTCAACCCTCTCCGCTTGTTCCACCGTAAAATCAAACTTAAGTTTTTCACACTCATTAAGCAGCTCATTGAATTTTAACCCACACTTCTTTTCATCATACAGTTCAGTCAAAGCCATTGGATAACCAACACTCGCACACTTTGGTATATAATTTTCTTGGTATTTTCTAGAGATGCTAAAATATATGCATTTAAGTCCGACATTAAAAAGTTCTTCTAATTCTGAATGCTCTTCTTTACTTATTAATGGGACAGCCTTTTGCGTAAGGACACATGATTTCTTACGAACATCCTCTACACTCTCTTCCAATAACGCATCTAGTTCTTTCTTTTTGCCTGACGCTGAGCCAAGGTTCATTTTAGAAATTTCAGCATAGGAAGCTTGCTTAGTTACAGGCACAGACCAGTATGCTGCAACGCCAGTGACAGTTTTTATTTCTCTATAACGGACAGCATAGTCGATATAGAAAAGCAATGCACCTACATGTGTGCACGACTCATCCAGGCCAACCATGCATATAAAATGTGCAGAATCAATTGACCCATCATCGTTAGCATTAATCCATGGTTTTAGCGGCGTTTCTCTTAGCCTCTGTGAATGCATGACCTATAAAAATAACAGTTAATAGAGTATTGAATCAAATCAATAATTTAGTACTCACTGTGACCAAAACGAGATTTTTACCTCTCCGAGTGACGTATGTCACGGAGAGGTTCTAATTTCAACGTGTGTGTCTGTCTGTCTGTCGGTCTGTTGTTACACCCACGTGATCGCGTTCGCAGTTTGCAAATCGGAGCAAACGTGTTCTCAATTTCCGGAAATTTTGAAATTGTATTACACTTACAGACTCTTACTCCATTCCCTGTCTTACACCATCAGCCTCTGGTCTTTGTCCATCCCACATGGACACCAGTCTGTACACACTGGCTTCTTATCACCACCATCATCTTCTCTTTGTCCATCCCACATGTACACCAGTCTGTACGTACTGGCTTCTAAACACCACCATCTTCTGGTCTTTTGTCCATCCCACATGGACACCAGTCTGTACACCTGGCTTCTACTCCATCATCATCCTTAATGTTAAGACATACGCGGCGATCGGCCAGGGTTACGAGAAACGTCCGGCCTCCCTAAGGCGGGGCTTCCACCAAAGGTTCACGCAATAGCGCTGTTCTTATCCATAGCTGCGATTCGAAACCCTTGTATACTACCTATTTGAGTAAGGCGAAGCAACCGGCGTATACTTCATTTCAAACGCCAATATTAGTCAAGTCTCACAAGAATGTTTTAATTGTTCTTTTTTAAAACGATGTAACGTTCAATAAGGCGAATAACTAAAGAAGAAAATATAAAATATTAATTATATTTATTTTAATATTTAAGATAATCTTGTTTCTCAATTCAAAATTAATACGGAAAGAATTAAAAAGCGGTCTATGTTTCTACCTCTCCGAGTGACGTATGTCACGGAGAGTTATTACACTCAACGTGGGTGTCTGTGTGGGGGGTGTGTCTGTGCGTGGGTTTGAGAGTGTATCGGGACTGATTGGGTGCTGGCATGCTGGTTATAAATAATGTCATCTTGAGTGAAGGCTAGACATCAACATAATTCTAATGTGAACAGATTAAAAACATGGCGGTAACATACTTTTTCTTCTTTTTTAAACCCCTCCCCGGCTCCACTTAGCTCTATGTGGATGACAAGCACTATCCACACAGGCTCACAACCCCTTTTAATAACAGTCAATGATAACAAAAATCCAAATAATTTAAAAAAATGTTATGAAGTCTATCTAATAAATTACTCAATGCATGCATATAACCCATGCAATAAACTTAATTAGCTTATTAAATAAAGCATCTACTAAATTACAATATAAGTTAACAGTAAACTAACACGTATGCGAGAAATAAATCATAAAATACACGCATGTAATAAATTAAACGCGAAAAAAATAACTATTTATAATGAGAGAATGAAAAAAAATACTTGTCAAATTGGATATTAAAGAAACTGTGGTGAAAATGAATTAATAGAATATCTACAATGAGTACTATAAAATCATAAAGGAGAATACAATAATCAGAGAGAGTTCATGCCGTCATGAAGAAAGTGCATGCCAAATTGAGCATTGAAAATAATCGAAATACAGGGAGACGTTATTCAAAAAACATATCATGGTATTTAGAACATTATCTACAGTAAAGTAGAGCATGCTTCGCTTGAGCATGTCTTCAAAAAACAAAACTAGTCATTATTTTCAGGCTGCAATTTTTCATTTCGGTCATGATGTTGACTTGAATACTCTCGGTTTAAAGTATAAACCTTTTATTTTCAAACCTTAGCTTTTCGTATTCATTCCTAACCCTTTCCATTTCAGTCATTATTTGCCAAACAGACGCAAACATGAGTAGGGCCTCCAAACATGCATTAGCGGAAGCTATGAGCGTTTCTTGCTTTTTTTACTAGTTAGCGACTAAGCTATAAGAAAGTTTAGCCCATTTATAAATGAAACAATAAAGGAAGGCCATGCATGCAGAAAAAATAGCAAGGAATCATGGAAAAAAGAACAATGAAATGTTGAAGTGAAGAATAAAATTAAAAGGACACCGCAGTAACTCTTAATGGTTAACTGACTTTGCAGCAATCCTCTATCTCAAAAAAATGTCCAAATGAAATTTTCAGAAGGTGGACTATTATACCCTACGTCGAATAGAAACCATTCTTATGACCATTTCTGTGTTCTTCAGTGGCAAGTGGATAAGCACCATGTTCATGGAAAGCAGAAGGCTCTTTGGGGAATCTTCAGCAAAAACTGGAGGAAGGCTATTCAAGAAGCTTGCACCCACCTGCAACAAAAAATAATTTTAATAACATGATTAATACATTACGAGAACTTACCAAATTTGCAACACGCAGAGCTTCACGTTCTTCTATAACAAGTGGAATATTGTTGAGGAATGCCTTTCATTGTCACCTCAGGAAAGGGTTCTCTGTTGGCGGTGGACATCATTTACCTGCTTTGTGATATGTTATCACAACTTTGTCCTCTCTTCGGGCGTGTTACCTAAGTCACTGATGACCAACAAGGATTGTCTACCATTGGGTCGAATCCCAATGGATCGAATGTTTTGTTCGACCGAATCCCATTAGACCGAATACCGCAATTTGGGCGGTTTTCCAATCATGATTTTTTCTTTCATTCCTATTTTTTCAATTGATTTTCTAATTAAACTTCTTGATATTGCAGCAAATAATATTTATGTTCACCAATAACATTCTTCAATAAATTTTAGTAATTAATTTTCATTGTTGGAAATTGTCTAACCTAACCTAACCTAACTTTACCAAACCTAACCAAACCTAACCTAACATAACCTAACCTAACAAAACCTAACAAAACCTAACCTAACCTAACCTAACCAAACCTAACCTAATTTAACCTAACCTAACCTAACAAAACCTAACCTAACAAAACCTAACCTAACAAAACCTAACCTAACAAAACCTAAACTAACCTAACCTAACCTTACCTAACCTAACCTAACCTAACCTAACCTTACCTCACCAAACCTAACCTAACCTAACCAAACCTTACCTAACCTTACCAAACCTAATCAAACCAAACCTAACCTAACCTAACCTAATCTAACCAAACCAAACCAAACCTAACCAAACCTAACCTTACCTAACCTTACCAAACCTAACCAAACCTAACCTAACCAAACCAAACCTAACCTTACCTAACCTAACCAGACCAGACCAGACCAAAAAATAAAATTAATATTCTTATTAAACTTCTTGATATTGAAGCAAATAATATGTATGTTCACCAATAACGTTCTTCAATAAATTTCAGTAAGTACCTTCCATTTTTGAAATTGTCTAACCCTAACCTAACCTTACCTAACGGAAGAGATCTCCCTCCCAAGTACTGACGGCGTTCGATGCTGCTTAACTTTTTCGATCATCCAAATCACTTTATTCATTGCGCTACTGGAGCTCGGCAACTCAAGAAAACGCTATGATTTTATATGTGTAAACACATCCCATTCAGTCGAAAGCTCTTTTATATAAATATTCCCATTCAGCAGAAAATCGCTCCTTGGGCTATAAATTGTTTTAAATTTGGCTACAATTTTAGAAATCTGAATTCGGTCCAACGGGATTCTATCCAATAGGAGTATACCCCAACAAGGGTACAACCTTCAACTTATAGAGGGAATGCGGCGCCTTTTTCAGTTTTTTAAACATGTTTCATTACTATGTATAATTCAATA
Organism: Phalangium opilio; assembly: GCF_054372755.1. Taxonomy (NCBI): domain Eukaryota; kingdom Metazoa; phylum Arthropoda; class Arachnida; order Opiliones; family Phalangiidae; genus Phalangium; species Phalangium opilio. Next base: position 2,217,175 of record NW_028324193.1, on the reverse strand, counting down.
CAATAAATACAAATAAATCTTACGAATGTTAGAACATATAAATATACATGTAATTACAACTTCAAAAGTTGAAGATAAATTACACAGGAATGAAAAAATTACTGTTTCACCATTACCAATAAAACTACTGACACAAAAATCTGTGTGCCCATCACGTTATGCCTTCATTGCTTATGTAGTTGTGGTTCAATGTTATCAAAGTAACAACATGGAAACTGGGAAAGATTTGACGTTAAATACTTAATTCGGCAATTGCAATTGTTTTTAATTTTTTATATAAATATGTCAAGAACATTATTTACGTGAAAATATATAACTTTCTCAACATTAAACGATGCTACCTTAACAAGCGGCTGTTGACGTCATTTAAAATTAAAAAAGAGCAGACGGCACGAAATTACTATTCAGTTCATATGATAGGTGGCGTTAATAGCTTAAACGTTTCGGGTGAATGGTTGCAGCACTGACCTTTGGCGACAAATTTACTCTGTACACTGACCTTACACCGAAATTTGGTTCAACTTGAAACTCAAACTGAACTGAATTCAAAGGCTTATTTTTGCCGGTTGAACCTCCAATCACTGAGCCAAGGCATGAAACGTCATCGGTACACGTAGCCAATTAAAAGGCCAAGGTCAATGGTTGACGGTCCAACCAGCGAGCCAAGGGCAGAAGGAGGAGCATAACTTTTCTGCAGAATACGGCCGCAGGCTTCAAACACCACCATCTTCTGGTCTTCGTTTTTGTCCATCCCACATGGACACCAGTCTGTACACCTGGCTTCTACTCCATCATCATCCTTAAGGTTAAGACATACGCGGCGATCGGCCAGGGTTAATAGAAACGTCTGGCCTCCCAATGGCGCGGCTTCGACCAAAGGTTCACGCAATTGCGCTGTTCTTATCCATACTTGCGATTCGAAACCTTTATATACTACCTATTTGAGTAAGGCGAAACAACAGCCGTATCCTTCAACTCAAACGTCAATATTAGTCAAGTCTCTCAAGAATGTTTAATTGTTCATTCTAAAAAGGATGTAACGCTGAATAAGGTGAATAACTAACGAGGAAAATTTGTTATAATAATTATATTTATTTTGGTATTTAATCATGTCTCTCAACACAAAATTAATACGGAAAGGGTAAAACAGCATTGTGTGTGTTTGTCTGTGTTTGTCCGTCCGTTGTTACACTAGTGCACTGCGTTAAAAGTTCGTTTTGTTTTGATGTGTAAAGAAATCCTACAGAACCTTAATATTCCCTTTTTCCATAATATAAAATGAATATGTGGAAATATTTTTCGTAATTATGATGCATTTAGTACTTTTATAGCTATAAAGCTCCGTTTAATTTTGATATTCCAAAGATTTTTTTTTTATTTGAAATGGCTGTTTATATATTACCTTAGCTATACTACATATGTATATAGAATAATCCTTGATTTAGTGATTTCATGAAGAAATCTAAGACCTAGACTCCGGCAGGTATATTAAGTATTATCCGCAATAGGCTTAGCGAAACAAAGAGTAAATAATTGAGGCCTGAGGTGAAGTAAACTTTGGGTTTTGATTCTCGTGTCTGAAATAAAGAGACATCAACGGTTCAGAGTGAGCCGAAAGTTAAATACACTCTTAAAGGCCGACTTCCATCGAAAAGAGTTCTAGCGAACTGAAAACCGAGCATCGAGACTAACAATGGAGCGACCGTGCAGATTTTCGAATCCCCGCTTTCGAATCCCCGCTGGGGCAAAAGTTGGAAGGGTTTAAGCAAACTGAAAGCCACGCAATGTGGTTTTAGTGAACTGAAGATACGCAATAGCGAATTTCCTTCAGGGGAAAGCAAAAATTCAAGAGGAAATAAATTTAAAATGATTTCTATTGTTCATCTTCAGTTCGCTAGAACCACATTGCACGGCTTGCAGTTAGCGAGAACCCATCAACTAGTCAGAGTTCTTTAACTCTGCAGGACCCATCAACTAGTCAGAGTTCTTTAACTCTGCAGGACCCATCAACTAGTCAGAGTTCTTTAACTCTGCAGGACCCATCAACTAGTCAGAGTTCTTTAACTCTGCAGGACCCATCAACTAGTCAGAGTTCTTTAACTCTGCAGGACCCATCAACTAGTCAGAGTTCTTTAACTCTGCAGGACCCATCAACTAGTCAGAGTTCTTTAACTCTGCAGGACCCATCAACTAGTCAGAGTTCTTTAACTCTGCAGGACCCATCAACTAGTCAGAGTTATTTAACTCTTCAGAACCCATCAACTAGTCTGAGTTCTTTAACTCTTCAGAACCCATCAACTAGTCAGAGTTCTTTAACTCTGCAGGACCCATCAACTAGTCAGAGTTCTTTAACTCTGCAGGACCCATCAACTAGTCAGAGTTCTTTAACTTTGCAGGACCCATCAACTAGTCAGAGTTCTTTAACTCTGCAGGACCCATCAACTAGTCAGAGTTCTTTAACTCAGCAGGAACCATCAACTTATCTTTTGAAACGGAGACAAAAGCGCACAGATTCAAATTATGCTCAATCTGAGTTAGAAACGGATAATCTTTCCAGGAAGAAAAGAAGAGGAAATATGGATTATGCTAAGGCGGAAATCCAGAGAGATAATTCTACAAGGCAAATTAGCCATGAAAATCCTGTGTACTGTGAAGCCGAAAACCAGAAAGATAATCTGTCAAGAATTGTCAGGCGTCAAGATCCCAACAATAGAGAAGCCGAAATGCAGAGGGACAACGCTACAAGGCAGATTAGGAGACAACACTCACAATATTTCGAAAACGCCTATCTGCAAAATATATCATATGGTCCAGATTATAAATACGAATGCTGTTCTGGACTTTTTTCCGTACTACGGTTAAAAAAACAGAGTCGGTGAAATACTTGTCAGTTGAAGGAGTACACTAGAGAGTGCTTCCGTCGCATATTTTGTTGTGTGGTTCTTGCCACAGCTACGTTTCTAGAAGGAAAGTACCACCACTCTCCAAAGAAAACGGCTATTTTTTTCCTGATTTACAAATGGAGTTGAAAGGTCTTACAGAACTTGAATGTAGAATGATTTCTCCGCTATTAATGTTTATGCAGATACGAAAACTAGGAGTTGATCAGCAAAGAGGCATTCGCGGTAATGTCGTAAATGTACCAGTTTCAATCGACTCTTCTGTTTCAATTCTGCCCAGAGGTCCCACTGACACTCAAGATATTCAAATTAAACTAATGAGGAAGAAGGAATATCAACACCACTATATGTTTGAAACAGTTCGTCCCAGAAAAATACTGAATGCTTTAAAGATTCTAATAACAACTCCTTTGTATTTGAAACATGAAGTTACAGTTCCAGATGAAGTGGCTTTGGAGTTCAGCGAATCTAATAGTGTAAATTTCGTATCGAATGAGGAAGATATGCCAACTGAAGTGGAGCACACGCCCCCTTTTGGTACAGATCAACCAAGTAATTCTGCCGTAGAACCTCAACAAGCAACTGACAGCGACCAGGAATGGGACGAAATTGATGAAGAAACAGCATTGAACAATGGCAACAGTGATACCCTTTTGCTTTCATCTGAAGATCTAATTACGCCCCAGATTGAGAGTATTGCTTATGCTCATGGAGAAGGGCAGACTCCGAATACACCTCTTTCCCGAGTATTTACGCTGGCCAACCTTTGAAGCTACCACCTAAGGCAACGTACACACAGCAAATAAAATGGGACTTCAGATGCAGCGATAGGCGTTGTGCCTCTAGTATTCCAAAAATATTTTATTCCTATGTTAAATTAGTATCGTCAAAACTACGGAGCGCTACTAATATTTGCATGAGAAAAACCAAGTCCAAAGCTGGCCAAGCATACACAGCGGGAGCATTAACAGCGCCTGGAGGTTTGGATTCTTTGGTGAAACACGATGATGGTTACAAAGTTTTGGAAAGCGTCAGATCTTCTCCTGGCTATTTACAACAGCGTGAGAAAGATCTTCTGGCTATGGTTCGCCAACTTGGTAATCCTACGTGGTTCCTCACTCTTAGTGCCGCTGAGACGAAATGGGAAGAGCTTTTGGAGTCCTTGTGCGTCATTGCCGGGCACCCTCGAGAAACTGCGAAAGAATATGTAAAAACCTTGGGATTTATGGAGAGAGCTAAGCTTATCAACGAGGACCCTGTCACCTGCAGCCGATATTTTGATTATCGTTTGAGAGAATTTTTCAAGTTTCTGCGAAGCAAGGAGTCACCGATTGGAATCATTGATGATTACTACATTAGAATAGAGTTCCAAATGAGGGGATCACCACACGCCCATATTCTACTCTGGAATAAAAACGTCCCACAATTGAGAAGCGATAACTCCAATCTAGAAGAGGTTATCATATTCATTTATTCCAACACTACCTGCTCGAAAGGGGATGTAAGTGAAAAATGGAACAACTTGGTCAAGCTGCAAACTCACAAGCATTCCAAAACCTGTCGTAAGAAGAACCATAGTGGACAGTTATCGTGTCGTTTTGGCATACCTTTTCCGTCAATGGGAAGAACCCTTATTTACGACCCTTCTAAGCGTGATGAAGACGAAAACGTTGAAGAGGTTGAAGCCCTAAGCAAATTGGTGCGAAATGCTATCGAGAAATTGAATGTCGAAACTGCACCGGAAACATTTGAAGAATTTTTGGAAACGCTGAACATAACGGAAGAGCAATATATTGCAGCTATAAGTTATCCAATTAGAAGGCTCACTGTCCTTCTGAAAATGTCACCGCAGGAAATAAGAATTAATCCATACAACAAGAAGATTTTGGAGTTACGGAACGCTATTGTGGATCTTCAATACGTCCTAGACCCGTACGTCTGTCTCATGTATATAGTTTCCTACATCGGCAAAGCCCAAAAGGGGATGTCACAGCTCTTGAGGGGGGCAATCAAGGAAGCAAAAAATAAAGGCCGCGGCGTGAAAGATAGACTAGAGGTTATTTCTAACAAATTTATTCATTGTGAAGAAATAAGCGCTCAGGAATGCTGCTACATACTGCTTTCCATTCCAATTTGTCGGAGCAGTCGTGCTCACATCTACGTAAACACTTCACCCCCAGAAGAAAGAGTCCACATTTTGAAAAGACCGTCTGAATTGGAATTATTGCCTGATGACAGTGATAACGTTTTTCCGGATGCCATAACTGAGCACTACATTGCAAGACCGGATGAGTTAGAGAATCTCAGTCTAACCGCTTTAGCCTCATGATATGAGTTTTCTCCAAGCAAACGTCTAACAAGAACTCATGATTTGAATGAAGAAGAAATTCAAGAAAATGAGATGGTTTCTGTTGGAACCTATCTCGAATTGGAAGATTCTTCAGGTTACGTGAGAAAAAGGATACAGGCCAAAGTAATCAGATTCCGAAAGTATAGTATCGTGAAAGATCTCAAAAACTATCGCCGAGTGGAACTGATGTTGTATTTACTTTGGCGTTGCGAAGAAACCGAATTGATAGCAGCTAACGTGGAAGAAATCTATGAAACCCATAAGGCGGAAATTTTGGAAGCTAGAAAGGAATTTGTAAATCTGGTGGATGATTTAGATCTGGATCAAATGATTAAAGAAGTAAGGGAAAACCAACACACAAATGAGCCTCAAAATATCCAGCCCATGATTGAACATCAAAACGAACGTGATAGAAATTTCACATTGGACGACCCGGATTATTATGTAAACTCGCTTCAAGAAGCTGTTTGTGACATAACTTCCGGAGTGCAACATCCAAGCGTTGCCGACTTTACTCCAACAATAACCCTCGTTAATAATGAAAAATATTACGATATGCTTCGAAAACTTAACTTCAAGCAGAGAGAGATTTTCTACTATGTACTGAATCATTTCAAAACGTGCCAAGAACCTTTGAGAATCCTGATAACAGGGGTGCTGGTGTTGGAAAGTCTTTTGATTAAAGCCATTTTTGAAGCCATATCCATGCATGAAAAGAACAAGCCTTGTGCGGATCCATCACAATTGTCCGTTCTAAGTACAGCTTTCACAGGGAAAGCGGCATTTAATATTAATGGTGTAACGCTTCATTCTGCCTTTAACTTGCCAACAAATCAATTTTCTGGGAAGATGCACCCTTTGGACAGCGACATTTTGAACAGAAAAAGATGTTCTCTTTTAGGGTTGAAACTTTTGATAATAGATGAAATATCTATGAGTGGAGGCAAAATTTTCAACTATGTTAATATAAGAGCCCAACAAATCTTCGGATCGGCAAAGCATTTTGGTGGCCTTTCAATTGTTCTCGTGGGAGATTACAATCAGTTACCCCCAGTCGGCGATAATTACACATTCCTGCCTTTGAAGGAAAAGAGTAACCCATACGCAGCTCTGATTGGAAGCCCACTATGGGAAGAATTTAAGCTCTACGAACTCACTGAAATTATGAGACAGAAAGATGACAAAACATTTGCCTGGGCTGGAAACCGAATGTCCGTCGAAAAAGACAGCCGCTGACATAGACTTATTTCAAAGTCTAGAAAAATCTACATCAAGAGCTCTACCTTTAGAATCTCTTCATTTATTTGCAACAAACCATGAAGTAAATACTTTCAATACGTTGAAGTTATGTTCAATGAAAGCTGAAAAGATATGCTCAATCGCATTTGACGCGGCTACTGGTGATGCTATCAATGAAATTAAAACAAGAATTTTGGAATCGGTTAAAAGCTTGAAAACCCAAGAAACCAGTGGTTTACCCAGAGAATTAACTCTAATGGTCTGTATCAGATATATGGTAACCAACAATTTGAACACCGCTGATGGTCTGGTAAATGGAGCAACTGGTAGGCTAAGGAAAATTCAGTATGGTGAAAATCAAAGAGGAGATCAAGTACCTGTTAGAGTTTGGATTGAATTTAACGATAAAAAGACTGGAGCCCAGTCTCAAGGATTAATGGCAGCCAATAATATTTATGAATTATGGACTCCTATTGAGAAGACTGTCAGAAGTTTCACCCGGCGTTCAGGACAAAAGAAAATTTATTTTTCAAGAAAGCAGTATCCTTTACTAAGTGCTGAAGCTATTACTATACACAAGAGTCAAGGAGACACCTACAACGAAGTCGTCGTTCATCTTAATCAAAAGCGAGCGATGAAAAGATCTCAACTATACGTCGCTTGTAGTAGAGCCAAAATATCGAATGGCTTGTTCATTGTGGGAAAGTTCAAACCGCCTAACCCAGTGGTTAAAGGTAAAGACACTGTAATGTTAGAGATGGAACGGCTTCGAAAAGATTGCTCGTCATTTATACCTAATTGGGATGAAAAATATCTATTTATGTACATAACGTAGAGTCTTTAAATTGTCATCTGCAAGATGTCAGCTCCGATTTAAAAATAATGAAATCAGATATGATATTCCTAGTTGAAACCTGGGTCAAAGAGACAGATGAATTAAAAATTCCTGTATTTTCTGAGCTAAAGGGCATTAATCTCTCTCGCGAGTCTCGACGAAAGGCATACGAATATCAGCTTACATCAAGTAAAATGTAACACATACCAGGATTCGTGTGTACACGGCAGAACCAACAAGAACTTCTCATATAGAATGCTTATGGCTGGATGGCACTCTACGTGATGTCCGCCTTTCTGTTCTAGCCTTATAATGTTTCCCAGCTTGTAACATTCGAGACATAATATATGGCATTGGAAAATGTGTGGCGGACTTTTATGATAAAGATGTTCCCACCGTCATTGTTGGCGACTTCAATATTAACCTTCTGGAAAGAAGTCTTCAGTCAAAAAAGCTTCTTGACTTTTTCACTGATAATGAGTATCAACTTTTGGAAGGTCTTAATATTGGACTTGGCATTTGCTGATGTAAAATTTTCCACTATTGTTGTCGCTACTTATCGAAATTGTTACTATACTTATCATAAAGTAATATGTTTGCATTTGAAATAATTCAAAAAATATACAATTAGTCAAGGCCCATTAAAACGAGTAAGAAGTTACATGGACAGTTTTAATAAGGAAATTAATCTTAGATGAAATACGCTTGTTAGCCTTGCGATACCAGAGGACGAGATCGCCATTACGAATCTGATAAATCAACAGTAAATTTTTCATAAATGGAGACCAACCCAGATGATATTGGTAAGAAATTAGATTAACCAATTTGATAAGGAAATTAAATGTGCTAATCTTAGAAAAAACCCGATCATTACGCTTGCGAAACAAGAGGAAGAGATCGCCATTACGAATCTGAAAAATCAACAGTAATTTTTTCATAAATAGAGACCAAGCCAGATGATATTAGTAAGAAATTAGATTAACCAATTTGATAAGTAAATTAAATGTGCTAATCTTAGATAAAACACAATCGTTAGGCTTGCGAAACTAGAGGAAGAGATCGCCATTACGAATCTGATAAATCAACAGTAATTTTTTCATAAATAGAGACCAACCCAAATGATATTAGTAAGAAATTAGATTAACCAATTTGATAAGGAAATTAAATGTGCAAATCTTAGATAAAACACAATCGTTAAGCTTTCGAAACTAGAGGAAGAGATCGCCATTACGAATCTGATATAAATTTTTTATAAAATTAGTCAACAGAGACAATTTAGTTAATTGTCAGTAGGCGAGGGGATCTACCAAAAAACAATAAAACTCCCCGTTGTTGGAGGAAAGCCAGGAAAAGTCAGCGAATGCCATAGGTTACGAGTCAAATAGTTCAGAGGTCAAGGGAAATTAGGGAAAAGTCATGACAGAGAAATGAAAAAAAGTTTGAAGAAATTTTGGAAAATATATCTGATTATATTTATAATGGATTTGTCAAAATATTATAAGAAAAACGTTTTTTTAGTTTTTTTGGTTTTTTTTTACATGTTATAAAAATAAATGCCTTACTTATTTTTATTCACCAATACTTGTTTTTTAATTCAAAAATTTCCTTATTTGTTTTTCATTTAATCTTAAAGATTTTGAACTTTGCGATATGTGAGGTTAATTCTGGGGCGTTTGTAGGCCCTAACGGTCTTTACTAACGGGGAGTCGCCTGCTCTCATTTATTCGGTTGCGGTTTCCGAAAAATTTAGTTGTTCAGGTTAAGCGTCTAAATATGGTTGCTAATGTAACAAAAACCCAATAATGAAAATGGAGGCCGTTATTGGTCCAAAAACTAACTGGCCGCGTGACATTAAAAAACTTATCGCGAGAGCAACGATCAAATCTTAAAAATAATTGCCTTTGCGTACTTAAACGGCGTAAGCGATAACCTCCTTGTCAAAGTGTTCAAACAGTTAGGTTTAGGATCGGCATATTTCGATTTTACATCTGCGATCACCGCACAATATCAAGCTTGGAATTACAGCAGAGACCTTCGCGGAGCCGTTACTGCCTTTAATGTTAAAAAATGGCTTATTCAACTTGAACAATGAACCGTAGTATAAATTTTTAATTTTTACATAATTAACCGCATTTTAATTATGGTTTTAATTCCAAATTTGGGAAACCCAACTTCTTCTTCAGTCCAGTGAAAAATATCACAAGTCCCTGTAAACGACAGAAGATTTTCGAAACTCCTACAAAACCAAAGAAAACTATTGAAGTTGACGATTATGACGTAGACGACATCATGTCACAATTGTCAAATGAAATGTGGTCACCAAAACGGGATTGTGATAATGATGAGTCGAATATATCCGTATCTTCCGTCGCTTCTCATGTTAACGAAGAAGATACAACGCAAAGTGAAAAAAACCATCACATCAATCTCTTCTCAAGTGAATGTAAAACCTCAAGCACCGAGCATTATTACTTCCACCTCTTCTAATGCTAATGAAGAACTGGCTCCAAACACTGTCGCTCGTGTTATTCAACAACCAATGCATAATCATCAAGACACCATATTGCTTGATATTTGTGATTGAAAATAAAAATGCACGTACTTTAGGCCTAAAAGCTAATAGGTTTGATTTTGTAGTAAAAAAAGAAAACTCTAAAGGCTCGTTTACATGTGCGCGAGAAATGGAAAAAGTCGAAGCGTAAAGCTGAGAGATGAGGCGTATTGGGGTTTGAGTTCCCTAGGCGTACAGTTTACAAAGAAGCGAGAACTTTTCAAGTCGCGCTTGTTGCTCATAGATGAAGCGGGTGTTCCGAATAAGCTCCGATCTGCCGCAGTAGAATCTTCAGCTCGTGTTTGCTTCTCGCAAAGAGTCACGTGATTTTCCAAGCCAATAATATCCAAGGACCGAATATCGTTTGATATTTCTGCGTTTGTTTATCTCGCGAAATAGGCCTAGGCACCACCATTGAGAATGTCTTTAAAAGAACAATATAAAATTTTTGAAATAGGTGTAATCACATTGCAAGCTCGACAATTAAATCCAAATTATTCTCAAGCTCAAGTAGAGAAAATATACGCACCTTGACAAATTATATCAAGTAACGTTCCAAAAGGCGAAAATAGCCATCTTTGTGTCTATTTCTCCATATAGGATGTATCCAACAACGACATTCCGTTCTAATTTTCTGGGTTTTTTTGTTATAAATGTCGAATGTTTTTCAAAAGCAATAATTTCTTTTTAAGCAGAAGTAAACTAACGACAGTCGACGCCATTTTAGTTGTTTACTTTCGACTGAAAGTCAACTCTGCAATCTAGGCTCATGCTACCGCCCAGCTCGTATGTAAACGAAGGAGCGGGTGGAGCAGCGGGAGCAAACGCTTTTGGCAGACGCGATTTTTTTAGGCGCGAGAAAAAGATTCGACTTTCAACTTCTACTCTCCGCTTTAAGCTTTTTCTCGCTCACATGTAAACGAGCCTTTACAGGATCATTTGCGTATACATTTAAAGTAAAAGTGAAAAATATGTCGCGTTTTGGAATACCACAAGCCAATTAAAATAACTTTCAACTAAACTGTTTATTTCGGTATGTAAGTATTTACAAGGGGCCCCTGGAAATAATCACCGTTTCTAAAGGCCATTTCAGACGATCCAGCTTTTGACTTGATTGTCTACCATTGGGTCGAATCCCATTGGATCGAATGTCTCGTTCGACCGAATCCCATTAGACCGAATACCGCAATTTGGGCGGTTTTCCAATCATGAATTTTCCTTTCAATCCTATTTTTCTATTGATTTTCCTATTAAACTTCTTGTTATTGCAGAAAATACTAAACCAAACGTAACCTAATATAACAGTAATGTTTTGGAAAAGGCATATTTTTGGAGAAGTCAATGAAGCTAAATTTCAATATTTTGGAAAAGGCGTAACATTGTTAAATGATTTATAAATTATTACTATCCTAATTTAACCAAACCTAACCTAACATAGAAGTAATGTTTTGGAAAAGGCATATTATTTGAGAAGTCAATGAAGCTAAACATCAATATTTTGGAAAAGGCGTAACATTGTTAAATGAATTATAACATATTACTAACCTAACCTAACCTAACCTAACCAAACCTAACCTAACATAACAGTAATGTTTTGGAAAAGGCATATTATTTGAGAAGTCAATGAAGCTAAATTTCAATATTTTGGAAAAGGCGTAACATTGTTAAATGATTTATAAAATATTACTAACCTAACCTAACCTAACCTAACCAAACCTAACCAAACCTAACCAAACCTAACCAAACCTAACCAAACCTAACCAAACCAAACCAAACCAAACCAAACCTAACCTAACCTGACCTAACCTAACCTAACCTAACCTAACCTAACCTAACCTAACCAAACCTAACCTAACCTAACCTAAAAATAAAATTGATTTTCTTATTAAACTTCTTGATACTGCAGCAAATAATATGTGTTCACCAATAACATTCTTCAATAAATTTCAGAAAATAACTTCCATTTTTGGAAATTGTCTAACCCTAACCTAACCATACCTAACGTAATCTAACCTTACCATTAAGAGATCTCCCTCCCAAGTACTGACGGCGCTCGGTGCTGCTTAACTTCTTCGATCATCCAACTCACTTTATCCATTGCGCTACTGGAGCCCGGCAACTCAAGGAAAACGCTGTGATTTTATATGTGTAAACCCATCCCATTCAGTCGAAAGCTCTTCCATTTAAATATTCCCATTCAGTAGAAAATCGCTCTTTGGGCTATAAATTGTTTTAAATTTGGCTACAATTTTAGAAATTTGAATTCGATCCAACGGGATTCTATCCAATAGGATATTACCTTTGACTCGGCTTGATAGGTCACCTCGAGTTGAATCTACTACTTGGATCGTGTGAATAAAATCCGCGCCAGGAACCTCACGCTATCAAGTAGGATTGATACTAAAAACCTATTAGACCTAATTTGAATTTCCCGCGGTTATTTTTCATGCTAATAGGTGGCGTTGATAATTACATTAAACAATCGTATGATTCGTGTTTTCGCGTCGTCTGCTTTTCAAACAGTCCAGCAGTGAGCCGATTGACAGACTTTTTACCTCTCCGGGTGACGATGACGTCACGGAGAGGTAATGCACTGACCGTGTGTGTGTGTATGTGTCTGTCTGTCTGTCTGTCTGTCAGACCCCACGTGACCGCGTTCGCGGTTTACAAATCGGAGCAAACGTGTTCGCCATTTCCGAACTGCTTTCACAGTCACGGAAATGGCTCCTCTACTTGAGTTATCACACCACCATCTTCTGGTCTTTGTCCATCCCACACGGACACCAGTCTGTACTTACCGGCTTCTAATCACCACCATCTTCTGGTCTGCGTCCATTCCACTTGGACACCAGTCTGTACATACTGGCTTCTAATCACCACCATCTTCTGGTCTTTGTCCATCCCACATGGACACCAATCTGTACATTCTGGCTTCTAAACACCACCATCTACTGGTCTTCCGTCTATTCCACATAGACACCAATCTGTCTCATTGGCTTCTACTCCATTATCATCGTTTGGTGTTAGGATATACGCGGCGATCAGCTAGGGTTACGAGAAACGTCTAGCCTCCCTAAGGTGGGATCGCCACCAAAGGTTTTTGCAATTGCGCTTTTTCCTTACTATTATAATGGAAACGAATCGTATATATACCCCAAAATTTGAAGAAAGCGGGCAAGAGGGGTACCCTTCACTTTAAACGTCAATATTAGCAAAGTTTGAGATGATAATAGGTATAACTTTATTTTAAACGATTTAACTATTATTAATGTTAATTATTGAAGATTAAAATAATTAAAAATAATTATATTTATTTAAATATTAAAGATAATCTTGTTTCTCAACTCAAAATTAATACGGAAAGAGTTAAAAAGCAGTCTATGTTTTTGTCTGTGTGTGTCCGTCCATTGTTACACTAGTGCGTCGCGTTAGCAGTTAGCCTTGTGTTGATGTGTTAATAAATCATAAAGAACCTTAATATTCCCTTTTTCCATAATATAAAGTGAATATGTGGAAGTATTTTTCGTAATTATGATGCATTTAGTACTTTTGTAGCTTTAAAGCTCTGTTTCATTTTGATATTCCAAAGATGTTTTTTAATATTGTTATTTGAAATGGCTGTTTATATATTACTTAAGCTATACTACATCTGTATATACAATAATCCTTGGTTGAGTGATTTCATGAAGAAAACTAAGACCTAGACTCCGGCGGGTATATGAAGTATCATCCGCAATAGGCTTAGTGAAACAAAGAGTAAATAATTGAGGCCTGAGGTGAAGTTAACTTTGGGCTTTGATTTTCGTGTCTGAAATGATGAGACATCAACGGTTCAGAGTGAGCCGAAAGTTAAATACACTATTAAATAATCAGGTTAAGATTTTATAATAGAAGAAAAGATCATGGTGGCAATTAGAATAGTAAAAGGGCTAATGGTAAACGGGTAGTAGCTACAGACCTTTTATTCTCTTTATGGTGCGCATTGACTATCAGTGCGTCTAGCTACAAATAAGCTTTGGTGATATTTAACGTTAAAATTCATGTTGGCATACTAAGAATATTGTTGAGGTGAGACAAAGAAGATACACGCCCCAGGAATGGAAAGTGTAGCTTCCTCTAGTGTAAATTTTTGTCTCTCCCCTCCTAGTACGCTCCAAAGGCAGGCTCGGTTGACATGGATCCACCCCTTGCCGCCATTCTGGTATTCGTTTTAGCACGAGTGGAAGCACTTACTTCTCGTGGAAGCTAGGGTGACGTTGCGTGACGTAGTATTGCCAAGTCCCTATTACGTCCACTTTATGGATGGAATAGTTGGATGAATTGTATCAACATTTTGACTCATCTAGTTGTGTCAAAAATTTGAATCGTCTGAAAGAGTATTAAGTGGTTTTTTGTTTCCTCTTCTTGAAAGTGGGATCAAAGAACATTCCCCCCGGACTTATCACAGTTTATTACCTTACTAAAGCGTTTATTACGTAGTGTTTTGTACAATCCACCTGTAAAAATGAAGTTTTGGCCTATTTTTCCATTTTTGCGCAATTTCCCACCTTAAGCCATTGCAGTTGTATCTCGGTTTTTGTTGAGGAGATATTCTTTACACGATTTCAATATTAATGTTACTGTATATAAGTAAGGCATTAATTATACAGTGCCTAAATATAGTTTTTATAATAATTATCTTTTGCTATTATATCAATATGGAGTTCATTATACATTGCTAAAATACATTAGAAAGCGCGACAAAATTGTAAGGGTTTCCCTCGGAACCTCTTGTCTATTATAAAGTTATTTGAGTAGGCAGCGCAAACTGACGATGCTTGGAGTACACTTGGCATACAAATCATTATTGAGGTATCAATGCTATACTTTGTATTACTCGCATCGGCGATAGTGGCACTCGTATTTGAAATATGTAAAGGATATTAAAAGATATTAGTCCTTGTTCAAATGACAGAAATGGAAAAACCTTTCGCTGGAAATTGTGTTTTTGTGACCGTTTAAGTCATCGAAAAAAAAAACATCCTATGTGTTATAGTTCTTTTTTGTTAATTATTATGAGATTGAGAACGAAAAATATTTGAACTTGCCATATTATACGCTGCACTCATAAAATTACACTACCTATAATTAAAATGTGCTGTCATTCTGGAATACTTCAGTAAACGGATATTGGACAAGTTTCGGAGTTAGAAATATTTTTTAATTCCATTGAATATTTCGAACTATTTAGGTAGCATTGTGTTAAGCTTTGTCCACATTTAGCTCTCACTCGCGTCTTCGTCTATTCGCATATTCGCAACAGATCACGAAAAACATTCGCGCTTTTCTTGCAAAGGCGCGAAATTCTTGGCCTAGTCGCATGAAATTTGTGTCTTCGCGAGGTCAGTATCCAGAGTAGCGAAAACCCAATGTGGACAGAAGCGCGATCTCGCAAACAAGCAAAGCGAAGATTCGAAAATGTGTCAGTCTGGACAGGCCTTTATTGTTTCATACTTTCATTACAATAATTTTACCCGATTGATATTCGTTGTTAGTTTTAATACCCGACGATAATTTTTCTGCTAAGCCGAGTTACTCTGATACCCGAATGAAATTCGACTTCCGGCCACGATACCCAACAGGTAAATTTTTCTTAACAAAAAAATAGACGATCCGGAAGACCCCTTGCACCTTAATTACGTAACGAATGGTTCAAACCTCTTTAAATATGAATTAACGAAAACGTTTTCATTCGAAAGATCGTATAAATTTACGAATATTTCAAATTGGTAACGTGCTCTAAGAAGCTTGAAAACCTCAAAAATAAAAAGGTTTTAGTAGCAATTAAAAAATACGTAGGAAGTGCATTTTAAACTTAAGTGTAAATGGAGACAGAATTAACAGAGGCTCAAGCCGTAATAGATTCTCGCTTTGTAAGTTTTTGTTATAAGTATCAATAATTACAGCCGCTGATTTTCTGACAGGTAGACGAGTAACTTCTTCGCCCCCATTTCAAAATGAAAATTATCTTCTTGTTTAGAATTAACGAAAATTCCCAAAAATATATACAAAATACACCATGTAAACGAATACTTAATGCAATTGCGTACAGCACATTATGGATTAGAAATTAGTGATTAATTTAAAGTGCCTGACTTAAAATAATATTAAATAATACAATAGAAAAAGTAAAAAAAGCAATTATTGAAAAATGTAACTAAAGCTAAAAAATATGGTAATAGCTCGAAATACTCCTAAAATATTACCGGCCTTAGTGCTAAGAAACTTAACACTAAACAATTTAAGCTTCTATATGTATATAACTTTAAAAATTATTACCAAAAAATTATTCCTAGCCCTAGAAATCATTCTCATGAACTTTCACGTCTTAATAATACCTCTCCACCTTTTCGATGATAAAATATTATTCTATTGTTCTAATTTTAAATCATAATATGTAAAATGAGCCTTAAAGACCAAAAACGCACAACTAGCCATAAAAACCAGCACGACATAGAAAACAAGTTGGGAAACCAAAATAAACCTCTCGAGCCGAGACGAATTTACTTTCCAAACACCGGTCCGCCAGCCAATGAGACAAACCGGAAATACATAGTTCTAATCGGCGAGATATTGCCATGATCATTTGTAAAGTTTAAAGCGTTTAATAATTTTCTGCGTATCCTCAATAATGCTAATGAGGACCTAATATCTATCACTTAAATGTGTATTTAACTTTCGGCTCACTCTGAACCGTTAAGACCTCCTATAAGAGGGCATGAAACAAGGTCAATTCTGGTAAAAATCTAAGTTATCTTATCTCATAGACCCAGTCGTTTCAACACGTAAGGAGAGATGAAGTATTAACATCCTAATTATTTAATGAAGCTAAAAGTTACGTTTACACTATATATAAATGTAGTAAAGATGAATTAAAAAGTAAACAATAAATTTTAAATGTTAATATCAAAAGATGTTCTTGGAATATTGAGATGAAACAGAGCTTTATAGCTACACAACTACTAAAAGAATCGTAATGCCGAAAAATATTTAAAGGAATGGTTCACCCATAAACGTTTTTTGCTGTTATGCCTTTAAGTACACCCAAAACCAAGATTTCGAGAGTTGAAAAAATTTTACATTAAGTATATTTTAAATTAAATCAGAAAACCTAATTGCATTGAGGACCCTATATCGCCTGTATGGTGCTTTTCCGCAAAGCCAGAGAGAGTACGACACGTCACTCTCATATATTAATTCAGTCCTCCATCTTATTGGCCGAGGTATCTATAGGACAAGCTTCTACTAAAAAGTAAACTCGACTATTACGCGGTTGAGCGCTAGACCGGCGACAAGGTACGTTGGCAGCGCCCGTAGAGAGAGCCGTAGTCAAGCCCGTAGCAAAGGCCTAGCTAGTACACTAGGGAATCTGGCATATCGTAACCATTTTAATGCACTATAAGGGTACTTACAGTGATCGGGAACAGTATAAAAACTAACCGCACACCTAGAGTTAACACTGACAGTCTTTTATAATACAACTTGGCATTTTGGCAATTAATTTTGATTCAAATTGATCAACGAAACGACTAACGACGAGAGCTAAACATACTTGAAGACGAAATTGTCAGACACAAAAAAAACCCCGACCGAAATTCTTCTGCTTAGAGTGCTAAAATCTCATTGGCTAAACGCTATTTAAACCAGCCAGTCATCTGGCAGGTCTGGAAAAGCACGACAGTGAAGTTTAGAGATAGGGGTTAAGGGTTTTGTCTATATAAAATTTTATTTTAATTATAAAATGAAAACTATCGCTAATAATTTAATTTCAGTAGTACCACTATCTTTATAAAAGTACTATTGACGCTAAGAGACAAAAAAAGTTTATGGGTGAACCATTCCTTTAAGTATTTCCTTTTAATATTCTGCAAAAAGAAAATGTTATCGCTTTGTAAGAGATCTTTTCATCCTACTCGCTTTATATTAACTTTGATATGCGTGTAGTGTTTCGATTCAGATGCAATCTTCATTACTCGTTCTATATAAACTCTCACTTGTGTCATTACATAGAAATAAGTTTATCTTAAATAATTAATTAAATATAAATGAAATTAATTATTTTAATCGCCAGTAAATAACTTTAAAAAAAATTAAATCGTTTAAAATAAAGTTGTTCCTATTATCTTTCGAAACTTTGCTAATATTGACGTTTAAAGTGAAGGTTACCGCTCTTGCCCGCTTTCTTCAAATTTTGGGGTGTATATACGATTCGTTTCCATTAAAATAATAGATAAAACGCACTCGCGTGAACCGATGGTGGAAGCCCTACCATTGGTAGGCTAAACAATTCTCGTAACCCTAGCCGCTCGCCGCGTACATCTTAAGATGATGGAGTAGAAGCCAATGTTACAGATTAGTGTCTATGTGGTATAGACGAAAGTCCAGCAGATGGTGGTGTTAGAAGCCAATGCTGCAGATCGTGTCTAAGTGGTATAGACGAAAGACGAAGAACAGAAGATGGTGGTGCTTGGAAGCCAGTACAGACTAGTACCCATGTGGAGTGGACGAAAACCAAAACTGGTGGTGTGGGAAGTAATGTAGAATAGCCAAGGAAGACAAACCCAAATTTTCGTGAACTGTCAATGCAGTCCGGAAATTGGGAACACCTTTGCTCCGTTACGCAAACTGCGAACGCGGTCACGTGGGGTGTGACAGACACACAGACACACCCACAAGTGCAATCCTACCTAAATCAGGTTATGTAAACGTTCTATTTTTTGAAGATCTGGACGAATTTGATAGGCATAATGAGGCGTTTTTAGGTACTGCAGATGTAGAAAGTTTGAAATTATTTTTAAATTGAAAAGGAAAGTTCAGGAGAAGAGCCATTGAAAGCCGAAGATGATTTGGCACGTTGGTCAGGGAAAACACCCAGCGTACGACACTTGAGACGATATGGTTGTATTGCTTATGCCCATGTACCGAAACCAAACGGGAATAAATTACAAAACAGAGCGAAGCAAGGCATAATGGTCGGCTACGCTGTCAAGACTAAGGGATATAGGTTTGGTTTCCCCATCAAGATTCTATTATTGAAAGCAAGTATGTCACTTTCAATGAAGATAGATTAGGTATGGACATGTATCATGAACTTGGCGACCATACGTAAGAAAAGCAGAGGAACCAGACGTCACAACCAGAAAAGACCCAGACCCAGTCAAGAAGAATGTAACGTTTGCCGAAGAAACAAAGGACAAGATAGAAGGACAAAGTAACCAAGAAGACGAAGAAGATCCTTTTGAAGACTCCGAACAAAATATTATGACGGAACAACAAGGAACAGAATAACAAGAAGACGATGAAGACTGGAAGGACAATGAAGAATACGTAACGGTTCAAAGACCAGCGCTTAAAGGTGTACAGCCAAAACAGAGCGAAGGACACGTAGGACAAGATCCAGATTTGCCAAATGGATGGTATAGAAAAGAAGTCATTCAAAAGTCAGGAAGAACAAAAGGGAAAGTCGACGTCTATAACATGACTGATGATTCCAAAACACTTCGTTCCAATACCGAAGTAGACGCATGCTTAAAGCAACGACAAATAAAACATGACATTAACAAATTCAGTTTCAAGCCATTGGACAAACGAAAAGATTGTAAGTCACACCTAGGCAACATTGCACTATGTTACAAAAAACCGATATTTTGGCAATAATTCCACAACTCGCATAGGGATAATATTTATACATTTTCGACTTCCACCTATTTCTATGATGATGCCAAAGAAAATAGTTTTAGTTAGCCCCCTAGTAGGTTTAAGTGTGTTTTTACGTTTGTTATGTGTAAAGAGCTTCAATACTATGTTATGTTAAAAGGTCCGTTAGTAAAGATCACCTATCATTTGAGATACAGCGAAAAAACTATCGAAAATTGCACTAAATGGGTCATTTTTGATCAATGATTACTCTTAAACGCGCAAGTGAATTGCGACGCTATTTTCTTTAAAATGTAATTTAAATGCCATACTATAGAAATACCCGGAAAGATATTTGCGGTTTTGGCTGGTCTTTTAATAGTTGACTTTCCAAAGTCTAAAAAAACAAGGAACGAAATATACAAAACGATAAACGACGCACTTAAAAAACATACAGCACATTTATTCCAACAAAAGGACAACACTAAAACACAACTAATGCAAGATTAAACAGAATATGTTTATTAAACTTATAGTACATATCGCTATGATAATACTATATCAGATTGTGTTTTTTACTCGGTGTCCGAATCGATGCATTCGACATTCGGGAGTAAGCTTAAATCTTCTATTTCATGTTCTTCTAAGCGTACTAATTCAGTATGAATGCAGGTTTCATGAATATCCGGTTCTTGGAGAAGACCAATTGCTTCTTTCGGAAGAGGTAAAAAGTTACGTTTATCTAGTCTTTTCTTCAAAGAATACTCGGAAACAATAGGATCAGAAGAATCAAGGGCTCGTCCAAACATATCTCTCACATTGTCCATTCGACTTGTCTTTCGCGCGTAAAGTTCCCTATCGCGCCGATAAAGTTTATTTCTTGATTCACCCGCTTGCTCACTCAACATCCCTACTGGCAGGGCGGATCTCTTGATAATATCTTCTCCATGAATGAGAATTTTATGAACAGTGACAGGCATATAGAACCATTGGCAAGAAGCAACATATCTTTCGGCCAGCATTCGACAGTACTGCCCAAATTTTGATGGTTCAATTGGAAGAGATGATGATATGACGCAAAGGATGACGTGTAACTTTGGTACTAACCACTTCTCTAAACCAAGTATTTCCGCGAACATATCCTGGTTTTCTGGAGAGAAAGCTCTTCTTGCTGTATTTCCGTCGTTGCTTGTTCCCGCGCCTTTTGGATTTGGGAAGTCTACTCGAAGAGCTAATTTTTCCCATATCAAACCCTGGATATGTTTCTTCCTTTGGATGAAAAGTGGATTATTCGCACCCCCTTTGGTTCGCCATGTTTTCAAGCCTTCAACGTTGCGATAGCCCAAATGAAGACAAAATTCAAAAAACCTAATCCAAGCATGAAGGGGACTAATACCGTAAATAAGTTGCTGCGCATCCGTTGTACGACTTGCTTGAAGGTTTAGTTTGTTGAGTTGTGTTGGTGTGGCACCGCAAATCGAGCAGGATAGCTGTGACGTTGCTCCAGATATTATACTTAGGACTTTCCCATCAATTACCGTTAAGTAGAGACTATAGTCAAAGGTAATATTTAGATGATTTGATGGTCTTGACGTCAGCGGTTGAAGCGTTGCCTATCTGATGTTCAACCCAATACTTTTCATCTAAAATTAATTGTTTCGATTCTTTGGCAAATTGTATCCTAAGTGGCCTACAAAATCGAACAGATTGTGGAGAGGGGTTATTCCACAAAACGTGGCCCACACTTGAGGAAAGGCGCAACGGAATCACGGTTGTAACAAATAAGGCAGCGTCCGATAGTTCATCTAAGCTGTCGAACCTTTGCTTATATTGGGATTGTGCAGTGCTTCCATCAAAACCCCACGAAGCCAGAAGGGTAAGTTGCAGGTTGTCAACGTTACGAGTTTGAGCATAGCGTTCTACGGATTCATGTTGTAGTTTCAGATTTCGGAGAGTAGTGTGGTTCAAGAGATCTTGCAATGCTACTGAAGCAACAGTGTCCGACACGTCAATCATAGCGGTTCTGCAAAGTGACTTCGCCTCGAGGACCTTGTAATATGGTGGGAACAAAGTCGATCCGTGGGACGTGGCTGTTTGTCTTAACATTTGATAGGTCGACACAGATAAATTTCCATCCAAAATCAAGGCTAAGGCTTCTTCAGCAGTACAACTAGTTGATGCCTCGAGAGTCATGTTCTGTTGCAGTTTGGAAGCCCGATTTGGGCTTTTCAGTAACTCATGCAAGATGTTCGATAACTGTTTCTCTCCTTGAATCTTTAGAGCTAATTCGCTTGATTTCAGAAGCTCCTCTTTAGGTTTCTCTGCCAACACTTTAGCCAAATCAGTTACCTTTTGCCTTTTTGCTCGATTTTTCGCAAAGGAATAGGGTGTTAATGGCCTACCTACAGCCACTGAAGTAGTTGAACCCTCAACAACTTCATCAATTCTATCTTTATCGATCTTGGCGTGGGGGACAGAGAAGTCGTAATTAAGCCATGACTCGTGTCTCTTCAAAAAACACTCATTTTTCTGCCGGATTCTTTCCAATATTTGATGAAGCGGGACTTTTCCCTAATAAACGCCGCTTTCATACACTTAATATCTTCGTCAGAGATACTACTTTGTACATCCTCTCCAAGCAAAGCAATAACGTTTTGTAAACACCCATTAACATCAGCCTTAGATTTAAAAATACTGACTAAATCGGACTTCCTGAGTGATAAAGGTGGTTTCGACTTTGCCATTGTAATGGGGCGAGCTTCTTCTTCAGTTGCAGAAGAAGTCAGCAATTCAGCAGACTTACTGCACTGGAGATAGTAATCAAATGACTTACTTTCATAACCCGGAGAGGTAGAGGTACAAACTCCTCTTATCGTAATTTATTTTTTAAATTCTTTCAATATTACTCAAATTAGTGTTGTCCTATTGTTTGAATAAAGGAGCTTAAACCTACTAGGGGGCTAACTTCGCCACCAGGTGGCGCACCCGAAAACTATTTACTTTGGCATCATCATAGAAATAGGTGGAAGTCGAAAATGTATAGATATTGTCCCTATGTGCCTTGTGGAATTATTGCCAAAATATCGGTCTTTTGTAACATAGTATTGCCTTACGGTACCCAAGTCATATGAAGAAGCGATGCAAAGTCAGGATGCTGAGAAATTGGACAAAGCCATGAAAACTGAATTAAAGACCATACAAGAACGAAATGTATACGATTTAGTCAATAAACAGCCAAATCAGTAGGTGATCGGAACAAGATGGGTATACGCTATCAAGAGTAACTCGAAACTCGAAATAATATGACACAAAGCCAGATTGCATTGGTTGCTCAAGGCTTCACTCAAGAACAGGATCTCGATTACTCGGAGACATATGCACCCGTGATAAATTTCTCGTTAGTCAGAGTTTGCGTTTTACTGTTCATTGTATGTCTTGGATGGAAGCATAAACAATTGGACGTAAAGAACGCTTACCTATACGGTAATTTGGATGAAACCATTTATGTCAAGCAACCAAAAGGGTTTGTCGAACTAGGCAAGGAAGATCATGTCTGGCAAATACAGAAGGCTCTATATGGATTGAAACAGAGTGGCAGGCGATGGTACCGAGAATTAGACAAAGTCCTCCAGGAACTTAACTTCACAAAACTAAAAGGATGTAATTGCATATATCTTTATGAGACGAATGCTGTGATATTAGTTTATGTCGATGACATCATAGTTATAGCAAGAAATAATCGGATAATGGATACCGTAATGACCCGAATAAGATCCAAATTTGACATAAACGATATGGGACGTTTAAAATATTTCTTGGGGATCGAATTTGATCTGTCGAAAAAAGGGAGTACATATATCCGTCAATGTGGTTATATAGATAAGTTGAAACGAGAATGGACAATCGACACGCAGAGTGTAAATAAAATACCAATTCCAGTGGGAATCACATTCAGCAAAAACCAATGCCCATCAGATGAATACCCAGTAGATTTTTATTATCGGAACCTAATCGGTATACTAATGTACTTAGCACAACGCACTCGACCTGATATTATGTACGCGGTTACCAAGTTGTACAGAAATTCATTAAACCCTGCTAAAATACACTGTGGTAATTTAATGCGAATTCTAAAATACGTGTTTGATACTAGTGATTATGGACTGAACTATCATGTCTTAAGTTACATTACCATAGAATCCTATACCGACGCTTCTTACGGCATGGACCTCGACGATAGAAAATCTACGACGGTAATTAAGATCGATGATAATCCGGTTATGCGGAGATCAGCAAAACAAGACTGCGTAGCTCAGTCTAGCACAAAAGCGGAATATATAGCCATAGCAGAAACCGCGAAAGAAGTAGTCTGGCTCCATAAGATTACTAATGAAATGATAATAACTCTTCAGTTTGAAAGCAATGTTAACACGCCTGATATATTTTGTGAAAATCAAGCGTCAACATCGTTTTCACGAAACAACATAGAAAATAGACGCACAAAACATATCGATATTAGATACCATTATGTGAGAATGTGTAGAAAAGGGACTCATTTGTAAGTACTAAAAACAATATTGCCGATTTGTTTACAAAGGCGATAGCCCCAAGAAAATATAATGAGTCTTGTAAAATGATGAAACTGTTTTATTAATAACCATTAATATCATTATATAAGTTACTTAAAGTTAACGAATTGTAATAACCATTAGTATTGTTATTTAAAACACTAAAAAAAGAAAACATTGGATAAATATCAAGACAAAAATTGGGGAGCATGTTGGATATAAGATAAGATAAGAAAATAGGCCAAACATAAGGGGATCTATTTTTCCTTTGATATGTATCACGTGGCAATGAAAAGTTTTGATAAAATTGATTAGTCTCAATTTTGATCTCGTGGTGTAAAGATGCTTCAAGGAATAAGTCTAATCCTTCATTATTTAATTGACTACTATATTTAACCAGTTCTTTCAACCTTGTATTATGAAACTAAATATATTTTACTCTATTCTAATAAATTAACAAAGTAGCAGTTTGTCGTTCGTGTATGCATTATTGGTAACTTAACTAATAATTTGAACAGGTTCGCGTCCGACTGGAATATGGGTCATTAGTTTTCGGGGGCTGTAGTGCACATATCATAACTAAATTTTTTAGAATGAAGAGAAACTTTGTGGAACTACTTTATAAGAGTTTCCGAAACCCTTTTAAAACTGAATATCATTATGACAACACCTTAAAATGTCTAAAACTGTTAACAATTAGAAATCGTCTAAAATTTCTGAAATTAGTTATCTATACAACTTATAAACAAACATATAGACTGTCCTTGTCTCTTAAGTAAATTAAACTTTAAATTACAAAACGGTGTGACAAGGGCAAAGAACTCTTTTTACACATTAAAACATTATCAAACGAACCCAATACTAAGAATACAAAAACATATGATGAATTAGAAAACAGTCCTGACCTATTCGAAGACAGAAAAAGTCGATTTTACTCAAATTTGAAGATTTCCCTAATGGGAAAGTAAAAATAGTAATATGTTTTATTTATTAATTTATTTTTCTTTTCTTTCTTATATTGAAACTTTTATAGAACCGTTATATTTGAAATAAATTATTAATTGTTATTTATTTAAAGTATTAAGACCTAATTAAACTCGTGTATGATTCTGAAAAGTACTGATGTATGTTATCATGCACGAAATAAAATTCAATTCAATTGAATTATAATTATCTTTAATTGGTAATCTAATTTAATTACCTTTAATTGGTAATCTAAATTAATTACCTATAATTGGTAATCCAGTTTATTTACCCATAATTGGTAATTATCTTTAATTGCTTATTTTGTTTAATTATCTTTAATTGCTTATTTTGTTTAATTATCTTTAATTGCTTATTTTGTTTAATTATCTTTAATTGATTAATTTGTTTAATTAGGTTTAATCTGTACTTCGCAACTAAACTAGTTGGACGCGCAAAAGTTATAATGACAATTAAGCAATCTAATTGCCCTACCAATTTGATTACCTTAAGTCACTATATCCGCCGAAAAACGACGTAAGTCCTAGAATGACTTTCTTTATTACTTAACCCTAACAAAAAAGTCTTACGTTCCACAGTTTAAAGGTAAACCACGTAATTCAGAGCAGGTACTTAAAACTATTAAAAACAATACTTTATCTTTGTTTTTCTTAATGAAACAAAAATTGGCGCCTACTTTAAAAATGGGGCTTTCATTTAAGACCGTTTTCAAATCTATCAAACAGATTTTTGTAAGGGTAGTTACAAAATGGATAAGTTTGGAAAATTTCCCATGTTATTTCTATGGAGATTCTCTAGTTTCTCGCCAAAATCTGTGATTAATTTTATGGAAATGAAAACCACCCCTAGCAACTTTATGCTTTATAAAATAACCTATTGGATGGATAATCTTGAAAGTTTTACCACATATTAAGGGCCCGGAATTTGGTTCAGTAGAAAAATTTCAAAACAATAGACTTACTACGAAAAAAGTTACAACCAATCCAAAAACCTTCCTTATACATTAGAGCCGTCATCAGGCCTTATCTAAGGGAGCTACCGCTCCCTTGGAATTTATGTAAAAATAAACTAATAAACAGTTTGAGGGTATAATCTATGCTGTGGGCCCCCAGACCAAAAACTTTACATACCCTTTACTACAGTAATATTACAGATGTGTAACTCTAAGCCTTTTTGTTTTCTTTAAAAAATATGTTCAGTTTGAACCTTAAATTCGATATTTTTTTTAGAAATGTATAAGGGATTAGGTTCATTGGAAAAAGACGTACAAAATGCGACGGAGGGAGCCAAAAGACCAACCTTATACGTGAAATTTTACACTGAATGGCACGTGACAATGGATTTAATAAAGCGATCGATATTTGCAGGGTTGGCAAGTTTTAAACAAATTGTTTTAAACTTTGGTTTAAAACTTGTTTTAAACAGCCATGAAAAAAAACTTTAATTTGTTTAAAACGTTTTAAACAAAAAGTTTAAAACATGTTTTTTTTATGGAGAAAAATTTCGAATATTTTTAACTCTTTTTTATTTGAAAATGAGCGAAAAGATTTAATAATAGAAATAATAAGCTCCAGTCAAAACCTTCCAATTATTCGACTGTTTCAAATGTGTGTTTAATGGTTTGGAGACCCTACCAGTTGTTTTATCCATTACCAATCTGTATTGAAGACTGATATTCAGAACTATGATTAAGGATAACTTATTTTGTCATCTACTTAAAGCAAAGCAATAACATTTTTCCTATGTGGTTTCTCTACACTGTTGGTACATTTTACTGTTCTAAAAAGATTACGCGTAGTCTATAAAGCCAGGCCTTTGACAGTGCTAAAATTAATACGCCTAATCCTAAAACGGAAAACATGAGCGCCTACAAATAAGTAAGGTGTGGTGAAGTTTCAAATGTATGATGAGTTCTGACCAAGAAACTCGGAAGTACGGAAGCGGAAATGACTGAATAGTGGGCACAAAAAAAATCAGGCATTTAGACATTAGGGGTTAAATGTACAAATTTACGCATCACACTCATTAAAAAAATTATATTTTCCTTATGAAAAGATCGTTTGTATTTTTTAAACAGTCAGTAGAATTTTTCAATTATTCAATATTGTACCCTCAACACGCACTCCCTTTTAAATAATTAATTTCATGATAAAATGTTTTCCGAAAATCTAACTTTAAATCGTGTTATAAACAATAAAAACACAAATTTTTTTAACTAAGTTTTTGCCAACCCTGACAAGGACCCTTTCTTACACCTTCAAATTCTAAATTTTAGGAGCTCTTGATTTTCCTGTTTGACTTTGCAGTACATGTTCGTTGTACGTTGGTCTAGGGGTATGATACTCGCGCTGGTTGCGAGTGGTACCAGGTTAAATCCCGGAAGGTCGCGTCTTAGAGCTTCATATTATAAATTTAGGAGTATTTTTATTTTCGTGTTTTACTTCTCAATACGTTTCGTGGTCCGTTGGTCTAGGTGTATAATACTTGCTTTGGGTTCAAGAGGTCCCTGGTTCTAATTCCACACGGACAATTTCTTACACCTTGAAATTCTAAATTTATTCAATACTAGCCGTTACCCGCGGCGTCGCTCGCGTGTAATAAGAACTTTCATCTAAAATGATATAAAGAATGTGTAGATTTTACTGATGACTAATATTTTTTTAGCACCCTAGGAGCGAAGGCACTCGGCACAGTCCGTCAGCCCGTCGGGATACTTTTTATTACTTTTCACGCGGACATTATTCCATAAAGAAGGGTTTTTAAGTTTTTGGACGCCATTTAAAAAGATGGCAACAAATTGAACCCAAAATACCATTCAGCCCGTCTCTATAGGTTAAAGGAAACCATTGTACTAAATATTTGTGAAATAGGTTGAAACGCGCGGACTTTATTGCATAGAGAATATTTTCTTACATTTCTGGGCGCCATTTTAAAAGATGGCGAAAACTCGAACCCGAAAGACCATTAAGCCCGTCTTAAGGTTAAAGCAAACCAGTGTCCTAAATATTTGTGAAATCGGTTGAAACGCGCGTACGTAATTGCATAGAGAAGATTTTTTACATTTCTGGGCGCCATTTTTTAAGATGGCGGCGGATTGGAAAAATATTTCTTAGTACGCGCCTACTACTTATGAGTAACGTTCCTGCAAATTTTCAGCCTTCTAGGGCAAGCGGTTTGGGCTGGGCGTTGATTATCAGTCAGTCTGTCAGTCAGTCAGTCAGTCAGTCAGTCAGTCAGGACTTTGATTTATATAGATATAGATTGAACGCTCAAAATAATTAATATCATAAAATAATTTCGCAAAATCTAATTTGTTCTTGAAAATGCGTAAATTTGTAGTTTTATCAATCAATTTGGAGGGAATAAATCTACTAACTGTTAAATCAGTTGATTTAAATATTGATTAAGGATTAAATTAATATAAATAAAGAAAAATTGCAATATCGGGACTTCAGTCAATTGGTAAACGTCACTCTTATCGTTTGTTTCTTCTGTCTTGGTCCAAACCAAGACCCTTTTTAATCAAGTAGGTTGTGAAAATTAGCGCCTTGCGCTAGCGGGAGTTGTGGATTAAATGGAGAGCCGCGATGTATAATATATAGGCTATTAGATCTGGAAGAGTGATTTAAACATGTTTAAAACTAGTTTTTTTTGTGTTTTTTACTGTTTTTTTCTACTTGTTTAAAAAACAGTTTAAAACAAAAAATCGTGTTTTAAACAATAAAAAACACCACTTTTGTTTTTTTTAAAAAAAACTTAATTTTTGTCAACCCTGGATATTTGTATTTCGGGTGACTAAACTCTATTCGAGATTAGTTAAATTTTTATGCGCAGTTTTAACCAGGGTTTAAAGTTAGGAGCTAATATGTATGTAATATGGTAAAGGGTTAACTTTGATACAAGTAGATTTATCAATTCGAAATCCTTTCTGAAATAGGAATAGGTGTTTTCTGTTTTGAGTAATCGCTTTATTTGAACTGTTATTTTAAGTTCTTAAACATCATTTAAAGTAACAAAGAATGGACATTCCATTGCAACCTATCGAAATTCATAAATAAGACTTTTTGAAACGAAAATTAAATAACATTATCGTAAAAATAATTATTAAAATACGGGTTTCGTGGATGTTCTGTTCTTGGCCAATGTTCCTATTGAGGTCAAAAGTCCAATAAGGGTTAAGATTTGGTAATTACACAACACATTTAATTGGTCGAAATTGTTCTTAGTTTTTGTGTTTTAAAAAATAAATTAGAATCTTTGATAAGTTAAACACAAATCTCAATTTATTTAAAGCTTTTAATCTCACAGATTTTATCGAAAATTAATAAAAACAGTTAATCGCACAGATCTTATTGAAATTTAAAACCGGAATACAAAAAATAAACAGAAATAACAGTAAAATTCAATAAAAGTTGCACAGAAGAGAAAACAAGTTCGTCTTCCCCCTTTGGCCTACAATTCCTTCATTTGTTTAAATCATCAACGACAGCCATCGATTTTTCTCTCGACGCCAAAAATACCCAGCATAAGGATACCTCCCTTCTTCTCTAAATTTTAAGTACCTGTTTAAAGAACGAAAAAATATAAATGAGAATCGGAGAATTGAAATTATATCTACGGCAACCACGCCCAGAGAGATTCTGGAGAGTTTTATTCACTTACCGGTACGAAGGGCTTGAACCATTCTTTTACCTCCGGGTTCAAGATTGTGTGTTTGAATTCTTTAATTACAACAAACGCGGCGTGTTTTTTCAGCGGTGAACCTGTCCTTCCTAGGCGAGCCACCGCTCTTTTCGGTTCTGCCGCCTACTACTCGGTGCCGTTCTCGGTTCCGCCGCCGCTCACCACAACTGTCGGGGTGCCCCCGCTCTAGCCCCGCCTAGGGTGCCGTGGACCTCGTCACGCCTCGGGGTTTTTCATATCACACAGTGTTTTTCAAATTTTCCCGGCATCTCAGATTATACTTTTGCACCTTCGAAAATATTAGAATGATTAGTTTTATACAGTGGGTAGTAGTAAAATGGAACATAGTTTCAAAGTTATAACAAGAATGCGTTGCATTAATTGTATAACTTGACTACCCTTTCTTTGTCATGCTTAATGTCCCCAATTGCAATATGTCATTAAACCTCCTTTTAACTTACCGCGTTTGTTGGCTCATCGTCTTCTTCGGAAGTGATAAGGTGCAGATGGAGTTCGTCGCCATCGGTAGTACTTGAAAAATTCATTTCGAATGTAGGAAACGAGAGAACTGAATAAACTAGGTATTGCGGCTTAGTTATAAACCCGAAGAAATAGTTTTTTAATCTACCGAAGTCTTTTTTTTACTCGTGGGGGGATAATCGTCCCTCAAAAAAACATAAGTAATCATCAAAAATAATTGATGTTTTTTATTCATTTCTTCAAAAGTGAAAATTTGAAAATCTCCAACTTCAGTCAGTTAATTTTCTAGACTTATCTTTTACACTTTCCCGTCTTTGTCTACAATGACAGTTTTTATAAATCTATTTAGGATATATTCCAAACACGTTAAGTGTTGATCCCAATTTTCACTAAGGGAGATTAAATCGTCTAAATAGTCAATTAAGTAGAAATAGTCTGCGTCTCTAAAGATCTCGTCTATTAACCCCTAGAAAAAGCTAGGGGCGTAACAAAGCCCAAAAAGGAGTGCGTTAAACTCGTACTTTCCCACTTTAGTCACAAAAGCAGTTTTAAGTCTACGTTTTGGGTGCTTTTCGATTTGCCAGTACCCTGATTTCAGGTCAAGAGTAGTGAAATATTTAAGTCTTCCCACTCTAGCTAGCATATCCTCTATGTTGGGGAAGGGATAATGGTCCTTAATGGTAACACTATTTAGTTTTCTGTAATCAATAGAAAACCTATAGGGTTTTCCCCGTTTTGTTTGATCATCTAAAAGTACGGGCGAAGCCCAAGGATCTAAGGAATGTCTAATGATCCCGTCATTTAGCATTTCCCTAACATGTTGTTCAGTTATTACTTCTTCTGATCATTAACCCGGTAAGGTTGAGGTTTTACGGGCGGACTAGAACCCATATTAGTCTCGTGGAAGACTAGTCCTACTCTTTCTATTTCCACTATAAAATCTTCTACTACCTTCCTATCCTTCTGCTTCTTTTGGGAAATCTCTATTTTAATTTTTGAGTCGGGTTCTGAATCTCGAAATTGAATCTCGTTCCGCGCTAGAACTGTCAGCCCTTCCCCGTTAGAACTGTCAGCCGTTCCGTGCTAGAACCGCCACCCGTTCCGCGATAGAACCGTCAGCCCTTCCGCGATAGAACCGTCACCCGTTCCGCGATAGAACCGCCACCAGTGCTAAGTCGGAACTGCCACCGGTAACCACCGGCTTTGCTCACTAAAAGTGACTTAACTATAGGTACAAGAATTCTAGTAGAATTCATAATGCAGTTATTTATTGGTAATCGTTTAATTGTTACTCACATTTAAGACAATTTGTTTACCAAGTTAGTTACAGAAAGAGATAATTTTTGTGAATTAATTCCAAAAATTACTTTTTGGCTTACTCTAAAGTTTTCGACAATCCCGCGGGATATTTTAAGTGGAATGTGTACTACGTGCTAAATAAAGCAAATGTGGTGCGTTGTAAAGATAAGCAAAACAATGTTTTCGTTTCAATTGTTAAATTTATATCAGATTTGAAGATATTACGTTCTTCTATTATCAAACAGGGTGTTGCTGGTGCTTTTTACATCTGAAAAAAATAAATTCGGGTCAGCCTAAAGCCAAGTATACTTATAAACTATTCGTAAGAAATAAACTTCTGAAAGATTTAATTAATTAAAATACTCAAAATAGTTGAAAACTTCTGATCTACAGGCGGTGCCTTCGAAATGGCTCGATTTGACATCGTTTATTTCATGAACAAAAGATCCCTCTTTACTATTACTCAGTCAATACCAAATAAAATGTAACTTACATTCATGCCCTTCACATCAGCGCGACTCAACTGTAGAACTTCCGTAGAAGAGCTTCTAGGCGTTGCACGTTCACAAGCGATTAGACCAGTCACCGCGTCATGATCGCAACCAGGATAATTACCGATCGTTTTAACTTCCTTAATGAAGCGACGTGCATTAATGTAAACCAAGTCAAGAGTATTGCCAAGTCAGAGACAACTTGGGTTAGACCGAGATTAGATACGCATTCATAAAAGTCGAACGAGGGATGACTTTCAGGGAGAGGTCTATTAAACCCAAGGCATGCCATGTTGAAGTCACCGAACAAGACAAAGATATCATGACTAATAACATCTGTTAACTCACTGAGTTATAATAATAATCTAATAATCTAGGCTTTGTCTATGAAGGGGTTTCCACACTAAGCCTTTGGCTTGTTTACAGGTCGGTCCCTTTACATTGCCAAGAGGGGTGGTGGCTAGCCCCTATGCCACAACTAACCTACAGCGCCCTACACTATTACCGTTAACCTCTGCTAGTTTTGATGGAAAGGAGAAACCGGGTTAGACCGCGGAGGAAAACTCCTTTTAACAAGCGGGGAGAGAAATTGCAAACTTTACGCATAAGGATCTGTTCCCAGATTTTGTCCCGGTGCCACAGTCCGGGATCGAACCCGGGATCCTCTTGCTGAGAGGCGAAAGCGCTAACCGCGACGCCACCCCACTTTATGTGTTGAGTAGAGAACATAAACTCAATATGTAGTTTTGGGTAACCGGAGGGGGGACATAAACGCAACCAAAGAGAATTGATCTTGAATCGCATTTATCGGATGAAAAAAACGACTTCGAGACGTTTGCCAGAGGCAGTCTTATATAGTTTATTATCAATAACATACTCGACAGGCGAAAGATTTTGGCTAACAGCCAAAAGAACTCCACCACGCCTAGTTTCACGATCATTAAAGAACTCAATACTAGAAATATCTGCACTAAGCCATGTCATAGTAAGTCCAATAACATCGGGTAAGTTCCGTTCCACAAAAACGGATAAGTGAAGAGATTTATTTTTTAAACTTCTTACATTCACCACATGAAAAGAGATCAGCGACCTTTATCTCTTTGTACTTCTGTCAGCGTTTATATTGCCAGCCTTCTTATCTTTATCGCCAGAGGTAAATTTAGTGTAAAATGAGTCATTGAAATTAGGAAAACCACAATTTAAACACACGAAGCAAGAGTCCTCAAGATGAAGAGATTTTTTAAAACATTCGAATAAACACACTTGACGTGAAAGACGAGGTCACACACACTGCAGCGAAAACGTTTCTGAGGCTTACGAAATGACTTGAGGCACACTTCACTACGACTCTTAAGAGTAGGTCCCGGATTCACCTCAATAACACCAGATAAAATCAAAATAATGGAGACAAAAGTTAACTTACTGCACTGGCTGCATAGAGTCTTAATAGTCAAAGGTTTACTCTTAACAAAGTGATGGCCATTGAAAGTAACCACAACGAAACCATGCGACGTAGCCGAAATGCGAAACGCAGGAATAGCACGTTCACACGCAAGAGAATTAACTGAGCCTTTGAGGCAAAAAAAGGTAAAATAAACATTAACGCAATACACACTCCGAGGAGACCCGTACCGCGTTTCGTCATATTGATAAGATAACGATAATCAGAGAGAGAGAAAAATGTGATAGTCATTGTGATAGTCGAATTTTAATTTTATTGTTAAGTTAAATAATTAAACACAATGTCGGACTTATTTGAAGAATTATCTGATGATCAGGAGACGGAAAAACAAAAAGAAGACGGGGACAGTAGTCAAGACGAAGATAACGAAAGTAACGACGAGCGGCCAACTAAGCCTCGGTCTTCAGAAGAGAAGAGCCCATCGATGAAGCAGATGACTATCAGCGAATCATACGATAAAATTTCTCTGTTTTCACCCAGTCACCCAGAAGCGAGCAAAATCACAGATTCCATTGGGTGTATGATGTCTATCGATTATCAACCCTTTAGCATTGTAGAGGACCTTGGATTTAAGCAAGTGATCAAAGATTGCGAACCTAGGTACCATATGCGTAGCAGAACTAATTTTTCTCGAAAAGTTGTCCCAAACCATTACATGAAAAATGACATGGCTGAATGTTTCAAAGAAGGACTTGAGTCTCTTTCTTAAACCACTGATAAAGACGGTAAAGTTTTAATTTGACCACCTTCTTTTTATTAGCTCGTGAGGAATTCACGAGACATCCGCTGATTTTCGTTCAAGGTTTAATGACACCTATGACTAATCACCTATTTTGAAATCGCTCTCTCATAGAGGGCACGAGGTTGACAACAACCCTTTAGACGATAGTTATCACTTGCGATAACTCGTTTAAAAAGTTAGAGAATTGCCCCCTTAGTCCTGGAACTCTTCGAAAGGCTCATAAACTCACTGGAGACCATATTTACTTAAAATATTACAGCAAAATGAAAGTGCGCTGTGCTACGCAGGTTTTGAATCAAACTGTAGCAAATGCTATTTAGTCTGAATTTGGAGAAGAAAATTGTGAGACCTTAAATTTTATAAGTATGTTTGATAAATTGTTTCACATTATGAACACTCCCAACTTTCAAGAAGGCTATCACAAGCGAAGCCCAATAAGCGTCCTTTTAAATCTCAGAGTGACTAGCGCCTCGTGACAATTCTTCCATTATGTTAATGTGTGAGAAAATATAACAAATCTCGTCTTAGTGGCTAGAGAAATATTTTTTGGGCTACCTTGAAGAATGGGAGCTTGATATACAGCAACGAGAGGGAAATTTCAAACAAGAAGAAAAATTTTACAATCTCAAGAGACATTGAGCGGTTTGAGACAAACAAGTAACTCTGTTTAACTAGGATTTTTCTTAATTATCATGTAATAAATATAATAATTTCATTTTCAGCCAATGGCATCATAGGGATCCTCAAATTTCTCCTTGGAAAAGCAACACCCTTCATTTTAACTGGTGTTAAAAATTTGTCGTTATATGTCTAAAAAATCAGTTAATATTGTTATAAAAAACGATACACGAAAAAACCTGTTTTATGGGCTTATCTATGATTGTCAGTCTAAAATGTTTTTTAATAGAAATAGATTAGTTTGTTTTACCTATTTGCAAGAAAATTATAACAACGGTGAATGGTGATTGGTTAAACAGAGTTGAAGTCGAAGCTTTTGTAACAGAAAATATAAGAACTCTCGAATTTTACGCGTACCCAAATTCTCAGAAGTCTTTAACTCGCTTAAAATTAGCCAATGTAATTTAGGTAGCTCCAAAAGAGCCCAATTGTAAGCTACAAATTAGCATATGTAATTTAATTTGTTTAAACCATATTTATAATTAAATCAGTTATACTAGTTTTTAAAATTCGTAGTCATTATTGGATTCCAAATACAATCAGGGAATTTTTCAGTCGTTCCCAAAGCTAGCTCTCCCACTGTGCGCGACGGGCTTTTCGAGAAAGTGAATTAGTCGCCACATACCTGTAATTAGTTTTTTTTCTAAATGAATTGAAAATTACTTTATCCTACAGGTTTTAAGCAAATAATTAATAATTGTCGGATGAAAAGCACTCTAATTTACCAGAAACTGAGATTAGTCCAATGAAAAATAAGTTACGCGGTAACTTCAATTATAGTGATAAGGATGATGTTACTTCAGACCGCGGTAAAATCATTAAAATAGGAAAATTTGCTAACATTTCTTTGGTTTTAAACAAACATTTCTTTGGTTTTAAACAAGTAAGTTCTATTTGACAGATGAAAATCATTCCGATCTCCCAGAAACTGAGATAGATGTGAACAATAAAAAATTATACGGTAACTACAATGATAGTGACCAAAAGGGTGTTGCTTCAAGCCTTGGTGAAATCACTAAAGTAAGAAGTAAACTTGCGAACATTTCTTGGTTTTAAGGAATAATTTCTGCGCGTTTTATAAATCAAATTTCTTTACGCCATTCAGTGGTGAATACAAACATATGTTATAGTGATATGTCTCTCGGCCCAGGTTCTAGTGCAGGAAACAATAAAGAAATGACTTCACTTACTGCAGAAATTTATAACTCTATTATTAGTAACTCCATTTTTACACCCTTTCTTTCGAAAATCAAAACCCATTACAATTTCTAGATTTTGGTTTAGTTAATAAGGTAAATTCGGAAAATGGTTTGTATTAGTAATAATGGTTGAACTTTGCGGGTTCTTAAATTTTTGTAATTTAAAAATGTGATGAAGAAACAAAGTATAGTGTGCGAAAACAAATTCCAGAAAATCCAGAAAGAAAACGAAAAACTTAAAAATGAGGTTTGAACACTCTAGTCATTGAATATTTTACTTCAAAGGAAATTATATAGTGTTGATCCATCCTCTGAAGGTATTATATTTTAAACCTAACTTAGAATTTGAAAACACTTTGAGAAACATGTTTAAATTTTCAGTTAGTAAGCCAGTGGCAAAAGAAGAAACTCGCAAAGTTTGACGACGACGAAATCTTTCCCCAAAAACAAGAAACCCCATTTTTGGAATTGAAGGATGGAAAAATAATTTCACCGAAACAATAGTTGGTGCTCACCATGGTTGGCCAAAAATAAGCAATCAAATCTATTTTTTTCTTTTGGTAGTTTGCTACTTCCTTTTCACTGGTAGTTTGACTAAACCATAAGTAAGATAATAAATTATTATTATGACTAAACTAGGGTGCTCACATACTACATATACTTGAAAATGAAAACATAAGTGCTACATAATGCTACACAAATTTCTAAATATCAATATAAACATTGACGTTGTAGGAAAGCCTTGGGTATGGTGTATTTTTGGACCAGAAAACGTAGGAACATGTTTAAGAATCGCTAACTGAATCAATATTAATTAAAAATCTTGCTGTAAGCATTTGGGAAAGCAATGATTTAGCCGAAAGATCTGAGGCGGGCATAGCTTCAAATAAAACAAAAGCAGAGCCACGTCCAAAATTAACACCAAAAAAATTAAATCAGTCAAAGCTAAACTTACAGAACAAAGTAATATACTAAATAATAATCTTAATCTGACGCTAACGTGAACATTCCTACATTCATTGGCTTTCAATGATAAGAATACAATGTTCAAAGTTAAATAACCACTTTTTATTATTTAGTGAAATACAATTTATTAAGATGTCGTTAATTAAAATATAAAATGAAACAAAAACTGACGCTGAGACGACTAGTTTCGTGTTTTGTACAAAGGCATCTTCAGTTCTGCTTTAATTTTATATTTAAGTAAAAACTCGCGAATAAAATTTAATTCATTATGAAACAAAAAGTGGTTATTTTAGTTTTAACATTATCATCATACGTTTGTTATCATCACACGTTTGTTATCGTCACTTTAATTTCAAGTTTTAATAACAAGACTAGATCGTTATTTAAAGAATGTGCTCGTGTCTACGCAAAATCAAAAGTTGAGGACGAAGGATCGCAAGAAACGGTTGTAAAACTTGTGCCAAGGGCGGAGGAGATAGCAGATTTAAGAAAATCTTTCAAAGGAAAATGAACGTGAAATTAAAAGAAACTTTACGGCGAAATTAATTTTTATCGTAAATGTGTTCTTTAAAATTTTTACCTGAAAAGTGTTTTTAAAATTTTTCCCGAAAACAAATTTAACTATAACGTAAAATGATTAAAATATTTTAAACCCATTAGTGAAATTAATAAAAACAGTCTTTGCAGACAAAGACTTAAAAAAACAAGAGATAAGTTTAAAAATGAATTGCCCACTTCAGGCACACTACAAGAACACGCTACCTAAATTTGGCCAGACCCTAAATTTGCAAAAATTGTTAAGGAGGCATACGCTAGAAGTAAAACGTCAAAATGATTTTAGGCATCACGTTCCTTAAAATGGCTTAACTAGTATTAAGGTAAACTTCTAACGATTAAAATAATAATACCAATTATATGTATATAATTATTATTTAAGAAAAACGTCTACTTTTTAAATCGACTCGGAGAGGTTCATTTTGGTTTCCCAACTTGTTTTTTTTTTCGAATCGGGAACTGCTGATAGTAGATACTGACGCCGCAATTAAAAACTTTCTCTCGCCTAACCTATTATATATTAGCCGCGTTTACACGAGACACTTTGAAACCGTTTTGAAATGTACAAAAAATAATATTAAGTTGATAAAATAGGAGATCTTTCACGAGAAAATGGAAATATTTTTTAAAAAGTGTTAGACCTTTCCAAAACGGTTGAAAACGGTTCGAAAGTGTCTCGTGAAAAAGCGGTTATGGTTGTTTCAATATAGTTTTTAAAGCGATTTTTTTAGAGTCCCCATTTCCCACTGCTAAATAGGGGGTTTTGAATCATTGTTATGGTTTTAAAGATAAGGTGAACAGTTGAACATAGCTAGTCCAAATAACCGAATGAAATTCCTGTAAAGGGGCAGTGATGTTAACTGTAATGTTTTGAATACACGTCCACCACAGAATCAATGCATTGAGCCATATTCTTATACCCTTTAATATTGCATAAATATATGTATAAATCAACAATACAATTGTTGTATGAAACTTCAAATTTTCCTCATGTGAAGATATGGCCACTGGTTTATTGTAATTTCATTTAATTTAATATTTTACACGCTTAGTCTGGCATGCGCTTTTATTGTAATTTAATTTAATTTAATGTTTTACATGCTTAGTCTGGCATGCGCTTTTATTGTAGTTTAATGTTTTAGATGCTTAGTCTGGTATGCGCTTTTATTGTAATTTAATGTTTTACATGCTTAGTCTGGCATGCGCTTTTATTGTAATTTAATGTTTTACATGCTTAGTCTGGCATGCGCTTTTATTGTAATTTAATTTAAGTTAATGTTTTACACGCTTAGTCTGGCATGCGCTTTTATTGTAATTTCATTTAACTTAATGTTTTTCACGCTTAGTCTGGCATGCGCTTTTATTGTAATTTAATGTTTTTAGTAAGCATGCTCATGCTATATTTAAAAACGATTACTCTCATTATTTTCTATGGCAAGTTCTTGATTTCATGGTGTGCCTCGCACCTTTTTAGTCTGTAGGAGGTTCATGCTTCTCACGTTTCTTGCGTTGCGTAATTGTTAATAAACATCTTTTCACCATTGCAAATTCAGCCTCGTCCTAAATATATGGAGCGAGAATAATAAGCACTCACTTTCTTCACAGGTTCAGTTTACATCATTTTGACCATCGTCCAATCACATAGGTTCATCGAAGATACGCTTAACGTCATCAGCTACGAGCTACACTCATTTAACAGATATCTATTTTATTTGGTCGTAAATGTTAATATATTTACGTCCATAAATTAATACATTTCCTTTTCAGCGTTACCAGGCTCTACAGAGAAAGCTTGAGCGATATGGGAACCATCTCTGGTTGTAATGACACATTTTTGGCGCTATCAAGGGCTTGAACTCAACCCTAGTCAGGAGAGTGGAACCATAGACGAATGGACAGAGTGATAGGCTGGACCAATGCCTGAGAATTTGACGTGGCGATTCGCATTGTGTTTTATTTGGATGATGACGTCACATTAGTTAAAGAGACGCATAAGACGCCTTTCGGTTACATTCGCCTCAACATGTAGTCTCAAACCGGGATGGAAACTAAGCTGCTGCGAGTGATAAGTTTACCATTTCTGTGATATTCTACAAAATATGATCATCATTATTTCTTCAGTTCATAATTGAAACAGACCTACTGATAATGCGCTTAAGTTATTGAAGACAGAGGCATTGTGTTGACGCGTTCTTCAACTGTGTCCTCGCGAAGGGTAGTAATTGAGTGTATTACCACAATTAACTGTAACGTCTGCTATGATTCGCCATAATCGCTGTACGGAAACAGACAATTTCTTTGGCAAACCTGTACAGTGAGAGTTGGTATGGCGATGGCTTCAATGCTGTAGAGGCTACCATTGAACGTGATATGGACATTGCTAGAAGTTAAGTCGTCTCTGAGGTAAGTGGTGTTGGGTTCATGTAGTGATTCAACATAGAACACTGAGGGCTCGTAGTGTAAAGTGTCAAATAAGAAAAGACAGACCTTCACTGTACAATAGTTCCCGTTGATGAGGTTTATTGGCGTGCCACTGTCATCACTACTAAGACGGTAGGTTGCTTAAATTTGTTGCAAGCGTTGTAGATTTCTCAGTCATTGTGTAGAGAGAGTTCTAGTAAGTTGTCTTGTCAAAGCTGAACGTTCTAAATATATAATATTTGGGAAAGGCCAAAGTGTGGTTTCCAGTGAAGTACATCATGATCATTAACAAACTTAGCCGAGATGTGTTTGTGATGCATAAAAAGTAGTCTCGCCAGATCGGCACGTCCGTCTATAATGAACCATTATTATGGCTGTTGAACAGTGTTGACGCAAACGAGTTCTTTGAATGTTCTCTAAATCATTATCTTCAACCAAGAATGGTTCTACTGCACTGTGAGCCACGTCTCATTATCTAATTAGTGACGCGCGATACGGAAATAATAAGACTCCAAAGTTCTCAACTAATGACCCCGAATATGATTAGTTGTGAGATCAAAACGTTTAGTGTAGCTTTCAACTGAGCACACCATGCAACCTTCCACGAAGAATGGGTCTGTGTGACCGACACAAAATATTTCGGTTTAAGGAGTCGTGAAATGTCCAGGTCAAATTTTTAAGGGTTATTGTAGACGCATTGTGTTGCGTTGTAGAAGCTTTATCTACCGACACAGCTAATTGACAGCGTCCTATACTAACTATTACTGTTAACCGTAGCACGTTTTGATGGAAAGGCGAAACGGGGTGAGACCACGAAGGAGAACTCCTTTAACAAGTTATGGGGAGAGAACTTGCAAAATCTACGCAGCAGTAGACCGGTTTCACAGTTCATGATCAAAATTTCCCACTTGGTGTGAGGCGAAAGTGATAACTGTAACGCCACCCCACTTTCATGATGCTAAATGCTGTGCTTCCACCCAACGTCAGCGTTTACAGCGCTATCAATGTTTGCCGAATCGTTCGTCCAGCTTGAAGCAGCTTGTTGTGGTCATGGGCTTGTTCTGCTTCAAGTTCGTCATCGGTGTCATCGGTATTTGGTTGCGGATTTAATTCAACTGGTGCAGCTAAAACAAAAACCTTAGATTAAAACTGGTTCTAATCAAATGGAGTCATGAAAGCTGTTGTACCTAATTAAGATTAGTACAAACCCTTTACTGACCATGGGGTTAACAGTTAGATTACAGGATGATACGTAATCTGAGAGAAAAGCGCACGCTTAATGTATCATAGCTCAGGTCGGATAGGACCCCAAAAAGGGGGAGGAATCGCCGGACTCAACACTAAGGGCTACAGATGAAGCAATTCCTATTGAATCCTACTCTTTCTTCCCAATTTTTGGCGACCCATCCAACCTGAGATGTGACACATTAAGCGTGCCGGTTTCTCGCAGATTACGCATACTCCCCCCATCATCCTAACCATAATGATGTACATATATCCATGCACATGAATAAATTTAACATTCAACATATATAACTATAATTTACCTTGCTCCCTAGGCATTGGCTCATCCAAACAGAAGTTGTGTAAGATGCAGCAAGCATAAATTATGTCAGTGACCATTCTAGGGTTATAGCAAAGGGCACCTCCTGATATGTCTAGGCATCTCCAAAATGCCATTGACGGGTTCAATAACCTAAATGTTAATAACAATTCATTGACTAAGTTAATACAGCAACACTAGCTTTGATTATGTCAGGTATCAACGTGACCATTGTTTAAAATATTTTTGAAAATATCACAAGTGACAACTATCACTTAAATAGTTAATGTCAGTCAATAGCTATCACTTGCGTAATTGGTCAGAAAATTGGCTAGAATGGTCTATGTTATTTATCAATTACAGAACTAATCAAAATGCAATTACCTGACATACGACGCTGATTATAGCGTTGTTCATTTGGTGTTTCAGGGTGGAGTATGGGTGTCATTAGGAATGGCTGTAACGGGTAACAACTATCGCCCAAAAGATACCCTTGTGGCATTGTTCAAGCCTTAAAACGTCCAAATATGTCGCTGAAACGCCAAATAATTGAGTCATGCGTCCCACCAGCATGTTTTGCCACAACATCGGTGATACGCATTTCATTATCGCAAATCTGGTACAGAAAAAGGACTGTCAGTATGCACATTGTCATTCAAGGAGGACACCATTTACCAATTGGACATTAAGGGAGTAATTTCCTTTCCTATCCATGTGGGCATTTGGTTCAACAACTGGTAGTTTGATTAGCACATGAGTGCAATCAATTGCACCCAAAACATCTGGGAAAAAGCACTTGGCTCTAAATGATGCCTGTAAAAACCATAGGAGATACTTAATTTTCAATTTTGTCTCTATGTTCAAGAAAAATGGAACTCTGAATTGAAGTTAAAATTTTTGGCTCCATAAAAACTTTCTTGCAAACTTAACTTGGCATGATGAATGTATCGCTAAAAACCCCATTTAAAATGCATGAAAGTACATAAGCAAATATCACCAAAACTAAACCAAATCACATTTCCGAAAAAACATTTTGATTGCCTCTGGCCAATTCGCGGTTGTTTAACATGAATATCAACGTAGTTTTCAAACAAATGTCTAATAAAGGAGACATATACCCGATATATTCAGAGCTTTATGCTGGGGGAGAAGCTACGATCGAAGAATACTTTAAACGGTGCTTCTGATTTTTATACAAAAGTATAGTTGAAACCCCGCATGCCCGCCAAAACCGTGCTAACACTTTGGAAGGTTTCTCGTATCACATAATACCAACCCATACCGCAGCCACTTCAGCTTCACCAGTCGGAAAGTTTACGAGCTCCTTCATGGAAACAACGATTGCCTCGGTAACATTCTTTATGGCTCGGCTCACAGATGGCTAACTCATGCCGTGCTCGTAGTTACTGGCGAGCGCATGCAGAAAGCTATCGGAACCATAAAATAGAAGGGTCACATGAACTTGGTTCTCCACCTTCAAAACATATTCTAGGAGAGCGATAGCTCTCTTAGATAAGACTTCATACCGACTTTAATGTATAAGGATGGTTTTTTGATTGGTTATAACTTTTTTTGTATCGTATTAACTGCTTTGAAAAAATTCCACAGAAATACAATTCGGGCCCTCAATATGTGGTTAAAATTTCAAGAAGATCCACCCATTAGTTTATTGTATAAAAAATAAAGTTGCTAAGGGTGGTTTTCATTTCCATAAAATTAATCAGCCCTTTAGGTGAAAAAGTTAAATTTTCCCATAGAAATAACATGGAGTTTTTTTCAAATTTAGCCATTTTTTCGCCACCCTTTTGAAATGAAATATTCGTTTGTTACGTTTGGGAACGGTTTTATATCAAAATTTAAACCTTTTTAGAGAGTAAGGATGACGGTTTAGAACAGGTTTTACCCCCCTTCCTTCCCCCCCTTCAGGGGGGGAGGGGTAAAACCTGTTCTATACCGTCATCCGGGGGGTTGGGGGGGAATTGATGACGTCACGTGATGGTGTTGTCAGGGGGGAGGAATTGGGGGGGGGGAATTGATGACGTCATGTGATGGTGTTGGCGGGAAATTTGAATTTATTTTTAGTGTATTGGTATGACGTCATGGCAAATTTTTTATGACGTCACGTGGCTGGTACCTGTAGTGATAGGCTTATGCTAGGCTTATGCTATGGTAGATCCTGCAAGATAGGCTTATGCTAGGTTATTCTAGGCTTATTATAATTATGAATCAGAATTTTAGTCAAAAACGTTTAATGAACACAGTCAATTCCAATTAATTCGCGAATGTACGCGTCA
This sequence comes from Phalangium opilio, assembly GCF_054372755.1. Taxonomy (NCBI): domain Eukaryota; kingdom Metazoa; phylum Arthropoda; class Arachnida; order Opiliones; family Phalangiidae; genus Phalangium; species Phalangium opilio. Next base: position 2,173,260 of record NW_028324193.1, on the reverse strand, counting down.
TTATTTAAGCAAATGCAGAATAAATTATATAATTGTAGTTTACGCGTCAAGTTTTTGTCACGAACCAAGTTACAAAAATCTTCGAAAATGCTCGAAGGAACTATACACGCCGCTAGGAAATTTTTTACACGGTCGTAATCATTGTGCGACATAGTACCGCGACTTACATAATATTTTTGATATATATCATTCATGCGTTTTACAATAGCTTCGTACATGCATTTAATAACTTCGGCTTGATCGTTTAAAAGCTTGAAGTGAAATCTCATAAAACTAAATTTCTCGTTCAGTTTCCCTGCTTCGGCCTTTGTTAGAGTGAATACGCGACCATCGTCGAATACTATACTCCCCTCCATAACGGTTATTTTTATTTTCAAGTTCAAGTAACGATAATTACCCAGGTCGCCAGTTTCCATAGCTGAATAGATCTCCGTCCACTCCTCCATAAATTCCGTCAAAACGTCTTCCGAGATTATAACAATAGTCCCGTCCTTCTTTGTCAAAAGTAAGCTTGGCTCGTACCCAGTAACTCCAAACACCGCCGAGCAATCAGCCCCTAGTCTTACACGGGCGTTCACGCGGTAAACTCCTACTTTGGTGGACATTCTTACGGGAGGTCTTTACGGTTTAAAAGGTTACAACTGAATGTTTATCGCGAGATTTTCTTGAGAGTGCGGGGTTGATAATTAGCCTAAGGGTATATTGACTGATGCTTTTTTATTGCCCTTTATTGGCCAGGTCGTTGAGGACCTTAAAAGGGGGCGTAGCTAAACCAGTTGTATTGTTAACAATGGAATCTGAGTGATTTATGACTCACACAAACGTGTTAAGACATTCCATCGGCTTTTTATTTATACGTAATATTTATACGTAACATCGTTCAGACTGGTCTATGGCCATAAAAAGGGACAGAACTTGAACAAAAGAATTTATCCCCATCCGATTTTATTTTTACTATAAAGACGTGCTTTAATGGGTTTAGGGGTATGGTCGAATCAGTTGTATTGTTATGAATGGAATCTATTTTCGGATTTATTGCTTTGTTAGTCAGTGACTCTTCCTACCACGAAACATTTAATTTTTTCCAGGTGATTGCCCTGATGGCATTATCCTGACAAGTCTCAACATGTTATGTCTTTGTCGCGTTACCCGAAATTAAAGTAATATTTTTAAAATACCAAAATGCAAATTCAACTAGGAATACAGTTACTAGGATGAAAGTAACTGCCACTATTTTCCCTGGCTTTGAAAGAGCTTCGCGAATTAACGTCTGCTTAGTAACAGCATCCATTACAATCTAACCTTTCATCCCCTTATTTGGGGTATAAATAGAGGCTGATTTGGTCAGGACCTCATTTGATTGTTAGACACCGCCAGGATAAGATGAATCGCGAAATTACCCGTCTAGAAACGATTGGTGCATTTGCGAGTACGTTTGTAAAACCGTCAGAACTAGCCCGTCATGGGTTTTACTATTTAAGTTCGGGGACGGACGCTGTTAAATGCCATTTTTGTGACTTAACGCTACGTGGATGGGAACCTAACGATAATGTTTTCGAGGAGCATCAGAAATTCAAGGCAGACTGTCCATTACTTCAAGGATTACCAACAAATAACATGCCCATATTCATCCAAAACCCACTGACTAAAGACATGCCACCAAACAGAAAGTACAGAGATGTCCCTCAAGAAGAGTGGGAGAAAGAAAAAGTCATTCCGCCAACCCAACCCATACCAACAACACTTACTCCGAATGACGATATTGTACTAAGAATTAAACGTGTTAATCTCGAGAAAGCTATAATTGAAATGTTTATTCAAGAACTTTTGCGACAGGAAAGTTAGATCCTATTATTGTAATATATTCCATACCTTATTACGTTTCTAAATTATAAAAGAACCAGTCAAAAACTTGAAATGTTTATTCAAGAACTTTTGCGACAGGAAAGTTAGATCCTATTATTGTAATATATTCCATACCTCATTACCTTTCTAAATTATAAAAGAACCAGTCAAAAACTTGAAATGTTTATTCAAGAACTTTTGCGACAGGAAAGTTAGATCCTATTATTGTAATATATTCCATACCTCATTACCTTTCTAAATTATAAAAGAACCAGTCGAAAACTTGAAATGTAACTCGAAATAAATATATTTTTTTCCTTAATTTGTTCTTTGTAATACTATTATACCTACTACAGTCTTGACAAAACCTTTTCAGTGGTTATAGTGTATGATGTTACTTAGCTTTTATCAACACATTTCGTGTTAAAAGTAAAACGTTTTTGAACATTTAAATTGCATTGTACACACACGAAACGCGTCATTTAAAATTTCTAAAATCCCATAGGAATACATGGGGAATTGAATAGACCATCGGAACGAAAACAGTCATATACATTACATTTTATCAACACGAAACGCGTCATTTGAAAAAAACAAACATTTCAAATGTTTAAAGCGTTGAAATAAATTCTAACTAAATTATTCAAATCATTCCTATTTTCAGTTTGGTCTGTAAGAGTTCCCCAAAATGATTTATGGCTTTAGGGAGGGGTGAATGACCTCGGGTCCCTGAGATGCATGGGAATTTATTTTTCTTTAATTGGGCCACCCCACAGGTTGGTTTATGACCTTGAAAAGGGGGCGGAACAAAAGCATCTATTCCCTTTGTCTTTTTGGGTCATTCCAAGACTTCTATGGCCATAAAAGAGGGCTGAACTTGAACAAAAGAATTTATTTTGTCAATTCTTTAATTGGACCCCCCACCAGATGGTTTAGTACCTTAAAAGGGGGCGTAGCTAAACCAGTTGTATTGTTATCAATGGAATTTATATTTAGAGTGTTTTATGACTAGCCCCAAACGTGTTAAGACATGTTTATGACATTGAGGGGGATCTATTTTTCTAATTGTATCACGAAAGTATAAAAGAGCGGATCACTCTAGGCTACTTATCAGTTTACTTCTGACCGCTGTTGATGCAAGCCAAGAAATCTTCTGCTCCCAAACAAAACATGTGAGTTATTCCGTGCCCATATCCTAGTGCTTTAGTATTTTTAACTTAGTTTTTATACGTGTTTTAGTATTTTAAATTTTTACAAGTGTTTTCATTTTAACTTAGTTTTACAAGTGTTTTCAATTTAACTTAGTTTTTTACAAGTATTTTAGTATTTTTAACTTAGTTTTTTACAAGTGTTTTCAATTTTTTTATAAGTATTTTCATTTTTTTTATAAGAACTTTCAATTTTTATAAGTACTTTATTGTTTTAGTATTTGACTGTTTTTTTTATAAGTACATTACTGTTTTATTGTTTTAGCATATTTTTGTGTTTTAGTATTATTATTTAGGCCTATTCAGATTTATCATTAGTATTTTGTGGTATTTGTATTTTTAAATTATCGCAATGGCCAACTCTAATGTAGAAATTGAACTCCCTATTGAAGTTGATAGTTTTTTAGTCGACTTTCCAGACTCGTTAGAAATAGCCTTTTTAAATGCCGATGACACGTTTATGGCAAACTATTCTACACCCCCGTCTAATAATAGATCTCCGTCTCCCACCCTGTCTATGGCAAACAATAGCGACGATGTTTCTTTCTTAGATGGTTATACTACCCTTCCTATAGCTCCATCTCAGAACGAGTCAATGGATCAAGGGGAAGGACAGGTAGGGGGTGGGGTTCTTACTCCTCCACCTCCACCCCCATCTCCGCTAGTTGCACCACCAGGTGTAAACGTACTTTCTAGCGGGGTAGTGTCCTTCCCCAATTTTAATCTTGATGGATGGGAAATGGAAGTACAATTTGACAATAACATCGTCGAATCTGTAAGCGACTTCCTAGAATACGTTTTGGACGACTGTTTACCCGATGACATGATTGCAATTTCAATGACAAGCATTAGCAATCCAGGCATTCAAACCGCAGACTTTAGTTTTAGAAGAAGAGACCAAATAGATATTGGATTTATATTAGAAGTAGTTGCTGATAAAGCCTATAATTCTGAAGGGGGGTCAAAGTTTTTTCTCGGTCCTATAGGAATAAACATACAGCGCGTGAGGTTGCCCCAAGGCGCCTACCGTTCGAAACGGCTAGGAATTTGTAGCTTCGAGACTTTTGCCAGGGAGAAGAAATGTATTGTTCAGATCAAGAACAACGATCGGCTATGCCTCCCTTATTCTCTAGTTTTTGCTAGAATACACAGGGATCATACAATGCATCCTCTTGACAAAAGCCTCGAGGCGGATTTCAAAACACTATGTCGTCCCAATATTAGTAAAAAATCGGGAGAGAGGCTTAGGAGGATGGCGGAGGAATTAGCCGTGGCGGCGGAAATACCATTGGACGAATGTGCGGGGGCGGGTGCTCTACCTAGATTTCAATCATACTTGGCTGATTACCAAATAATAGTTTTTACGGTTAGAGCAAACGTCCCCCACCGTATTTTCGGGGAACCCGATTTCATACCTGGTGCCGATGGTAATCCAAAGCCGCGGCTATACCTTTTTAACTACCAGAATCATTTTGACGTCATCACCAAACCTAAACCTCTCTCCAATTTTCATTATTTCTGCGAGAGGTGCCTTGTAGGATATAACAACTTAGACTTCACTCACGCTTGCAACAAGTATTGTTATTCCTGTCAAAGGGCCAAAGATTGCGTGGGGGGTGAAATTAGATGCGAGACCTGTCATCGCGATTTTAGGGGGCAAGAATGCTTTGAGGCCCATAAGGCTAGTGGAAGCAAAACCCTATCAGTCTGCCAAAGGGTTTTTAATTGCCCCCGTTGCGCAAAAACAATAGATATGGGGAAACGCAAGTCACTTCACAACTGCGGGGAAGTCTATTGCGTAATCTGCAATAAATTCAACCCACACCCCCACTATTGTTTCATGCAGGTTACCGACTTTAAAGCCCACCCTGCGGCTAAAAAAGCTAAGACCCATCCTTCGGTTACTATCTTTTATGATCTCGAATGTGTTCAAAATACCCCACACCCTTCAAACCCTAATGCTTTCCTACACACTCCTATCTTATGTATTTCTCAAAAAATCTGTGATCAATGCATTCTCGAGAAATCCGATCAATTTACTTGCGCCACCTGCGGGCCTCGAGAACGGGTGTTTCTCGGGAATGATCCTGTTCTGGATTTTTTTAATTATCTTCAAGAATTCCACAATTCTCCCAAAATAACCGTTATAGCACATAATGCGAAGGGTTACGATTTACAATTTCTGTACAAAGCCATGTTAGCCATCAAAGCGTGGCGCCCTCAAGTGATAATGACGGGAACGAAGATTATGCAAATTCGATATGAGAATTTGACATTTATAGATAGTTTAAATTTCATCCCATCCCCCTTATCTAGCTTTGTTTCCACTTTTGGCTTAGACCCTAGTTTAAATAAGGGATATTTCCCGCACTTGCTCTTCAACTTTGTTCCCGAACACGTGTTTGATCCAAAAGATCCTACGAGTACAAATTATGTCTTGAGGGAAAGCATGCCTCTTTTAGAATCTTACGCGCCAGACAGGCTAACCGAAAAACAACGCTCGGTTTTAATTTCATGGTACAACGAACAAGTTGAAGCCAAAAAAGGTTTCAACTACGTTGAAGAATTGATACATTATTGCCGTTTGGACGTTAGGATTTTAAGAGAGGGGTGCTTAAAGTACAGGGAGATTTTTGAGAAGATTGCGGACGTTAACCCTTTTAACACTGCCGTGACAATTGCCGGGCTCTGCAATGCCGTTTTCAGGAAGGACCACCTAGCGCCAAATTCAATTGGAATTGTTCCACCTCACGGCTATAGAATGAAAGACCCTCAGTCTAAAGTAGCCATCGAGTGGTTGAGGTGGGAAGCCCATAAGCGCAGGGTCATTATTAAGTCGGCTTTTAACGGTTCAGAACCTAAAATTTTGAACATTAAAGTCGACGGGCTTCTAGTAGACGAGCTTGGCGCAGATCAAAAGGTCGTCTACCAAATTCAAGGTTGTTTTTGGCACGGGTGTAGAGCCTGTTTCCCGGTAAACAGAGACCTGGTTTTGCACGGTGACGTCACCCAAACTTTACACTCCCGCTATACTGATACTTTGAACTGTAATAAGAGGCTTAGGGAGCTGGGGTATAAGGTAATCGAAATGTGGGAATGCGAATTCCACAAATTGAGGGAGCAAAAGCCCGAAATTAACACCTTTCTATCTTCTATTCATATCCAAATCGATGCGTGGGAACCACTCAATCCCCGTAACGCATTTTTCGGGGGGCGTACTTCCGCTCTATGTCTTCATCACAAGGTTAAGCCAGGAGAGGAGATTCGATATGTCGACGTCACTAGTCTGTATCCATGGTGTAACAAATACGGTAAACTACCATACGGCCACCCTACGATCTTGACAGACAACTTCCCACCCATTAACGAGATTGAAGGTTTTATTAAACTGGATATCCTGCCCCCTCGTAACCTCTTCCACCCCGTTTTACCCCAAAAGATCGGGGGGAAATTGTGCTTTGCCCTGTGTCAGCTGTGCGCTGAAAACAAATATCAGGGGGATTGCACACATTCCGACGAGGAAAGAGTTATTAGGGGGACGTTTGTGGCGGACGAAGTCCATTTAGCAGTTAGAAAGGGTTACGTGGTTGTTAAAATCCACGAAGCCTGGTCGTACAAAATATCTCAGTACGACCCCTTAACAAAAAGTGGCGGGCTTTTTAACAATAACGTCAACTGCTTTCTGAAGCTAAAACAGGAAAGTAGCGGCTGGCCTTCTGACGTAGTAACCCAAGCGCAGAAAGATCAATACGTAGCCGAGTACTACGAAAAGGAAGGGGTAAAACTTGATCCTAGCTGTATCGAGAAGAACGCTGGCAAGCGTACCATCGCCAAACTGTGTTTGAATTCGTTTTGGGGCAAATTTGGTGAGAGGACTCGCCTTGACAAGGTAGAAGTCTTCGATGATCCACAGAAGTTCTTTAACTTGTTCTATGACCCAGCAATTGAGGTCAAGACGTTGATACCAGTTAGCGACGACATTTGCGTTGCTAAGTGGTGTTATATCAACGAGATTGACCCAATTAATAAAAATGTCAGTGTTCCGATCGCAGCCTACACCACGGCCATGGCTCGGATTAAGCTTTATTCCTACTTAGACCGCTTGGGTGAGTCTGTTCTATATACAGACACTGATTCGATACTGTACGTTTACACACCAGGGGGCGTAGAAATGGAAACTGGGAATTTCCTCGGTGAAATGACCAATGAGCTTGAAAAGTACGGACCCCAGGCCTACATCGAAGAATATGCGAGTGGTGGATGTAAGAACTACGCATACCGAGTTATGAACCCTGATACCGGATCGACAGCCGTCGAGATGAAGGTTAAGGGGTTCCGACTTAACCATACCACCAAAGATTTGGTTAACATGGATAGGTTAATGGGGCTTATAGGCATTTACGAACCGGCGGCGGAACCGATCCAAGTACCAATCCCCAAGCAAATACGCCGAAAAGCTGATCACACTGTTATAAGTGTCGACCAGTCCAAGGTTTACAGAACTGTGGTGGATAAGGTCAGATTGATTGAAGATTTCCGCACGCTACCTTACGGTTACCGAGTTTGAGCACATTCGACAGTATCTGTTTCTGTGAGGGTCTCTTCTTTTTTTATTTATTTATTTATTTATTTATTTATTTATCTAGTCAGTCCCGGTGATATTTATTTATATATTTATTTATCTAGTCGGCATGTATATAAAGTCTAGCCATATTGTTTTTTGATCAATATTATCAATTAGTCATTTTCGTCTCGGTGAAATGTCCTGTGATTAACTAATTTTTTCGTCAATGCTTCCTTAAATATCCCATGTATTTTCGAAATTGCAATTGTTCATTTTCGTGTCGATCTCTTCTATATATATACAAACACTTTACAATCTTTATCTCATTAATTCGTTGAAAGTCAACGTGTAAGGTCATGTATCCTTTCTACCATCCTTTTAACATGGTGATAGCAGGCCCGTCTCAAAGCGGGAAAACTCAATTAGTTTTAAAAATATAAGAGAACAGGGAAGCCATGTTTTCCCCTAATATAAGCGAAATACATTGGTTCTACGGTGAATGGCAACCTTTTTTCGAAAGTTTGAGAAAATTTGTGGTTTTCAAACAAGGTATGCCAGATTTATCAGAATATACCGGCGGTAAGCCTTGCCTTTTAATCATCGATGACTTGATGACCGAGAACAAAGGAGAAGTTGGGTCTCTTTTTACCAAGGGAACGCATCATCGCAACTTGAGTGTAATTTATATCGTCCAAAACGTATTCCATCGATCCAAAGACTCTAGAGATGTTTCTTTGAACGCTCATTATCTTATTCTTATGAAATCTCCTAGAGACAAATTGCAAAGTTCAATAATAGCTAGACAAATGTTTGCCGATAAATGGCGTTTCGCTGTCGACGCCTACCGTGACGCTACTAGTTTACCTTTCGGATATTTATTATTCGATCTACACCAAAGATGCCCCGAGAATCATAGACTTGGGACAGGAATATTTCCCGACAACCCTTGCGAAGTTTACATCCCCAAATAATTATAATAGTAGATGGGTGTTTAGCCATCTCTTCATTTAGTCACTATGCCTTATGCCGTTCGGTCACAAAGAAATTTGCTCTCCGTTATTGGCAAATCCCCTCGAAAACAACGTAGAATCATTTTACGTAACGCCAAGAAGCCCTTAATTGACGCAATCGCAGAGTGTGTTGAAAATACTTTACACGGTAACGTTAAATTAAATAAAACTCAAAAAGCTAGATTAGCTAGGCATTCCGCAAAACTTAGAAAAATTGCTAATAAGAGAATATCTTGGAAAACAAAACGTGATATATTAGTTCAGGAAGGTGGTCGTTTCTTTTCTTTCCTTTTCCCTCTAGTTTCCTCTATTATCGGCGCTATAACAGGAGGTAGTCAGTAAAATATGCAGTACGCTCAGAAAATGCTCCTTGTCCCTAGCTCTACCTTTAAAAGCGACCCCTTTCCACACCCCCAACAACAAGTAGTTTCGGAATTGGACAATGAAATGAATGTTATTTTAGCTCGTAAAGATTTAGACGAAGCTTCAAAATGGCGCTTATACGAACAGACTGTACAGAGATATAATAATTTACATAATATCGCTAGGCAACCTATACCCACGGTCCCCCAACCAACATCCAACTATTTTAACTTGGCTTGGTTAGACGATATCCCCCTTAAATATATAGGGCATGTACATAGTATCGTTGATCAGATTTCAACTAACCCTGAAAAGCTTAGGTGGACAGATAGTGGGGAAGTTATAGTTAATGATTCATTAATACCCGGCTCGAATATTAGAGATATAGCTTTAGAATTTGTCAAGCCTTCCTCTAACAAAGACCCAAAACCTAGAGGTTTTTACGCATTTACAAACCTACTTTCTAGTTTTTCCCCTCTAACTTCGTATACAATACCCCAACAAATTAAAATCAAAAGAACTAGAGCTCCCAAAGTTTTTGTCAAGGTAGCAGCTAAAAAACTTAAATCTGAGAATAGTCTTGAGGCATCAGCTAAAAAACTTAAATCTGAGAAAAGTCTTAAGACAGCAGCTAAAAAACTTAAAACTGAGTCTCCGAAATGGGTAGCGTACGTAAAATCTCCAAAATTTTAGAAGGTATCTACTTTAACCCTTCCCACCCTGCCAGTTTCGGGGGTGCTGAAAAATTATATTTAGCAGTGAAATTAAAGGGTATTAGTAAGAAACAGGTACTAGATTGGTTAAAGGGAAAAGACGCGTACACTCTACATAAGAGAGTTTTTAGAAAGTTTAAAAGAAACAAGGTGGTTGTAACTAACATAGGAGATCAATATCAGGCGGATTTGAACGACATGCGTTCTTTGAGTCAGTACAACGACGGGTACAAATACATATTAACCGTAATAGATTGCTTTAGCAGAAAAGCCTGGGCCGTACCTTTAAAATCCAAAAGCGGTGTTGAAACGGTTGAGGCTTTTAAGTCTGTCTTTAGAGAGAGGGTTCCTAGGAAACTACAAACGGATAAGGGTACTGAATTTAGAAATTCCCAATTACAAGGATACTTGAAGGAGAAAGGGGTTATATTTTTTACAACTGAGAATGACGATATAAAAGCGTGTATGGTAGAAAGATTAAATCAAACTTTAAAGTAACGCATGTACAGGTATTTTACAGAAAAGAATACCAATAGATATATAGATGTTCTAGATGACCTGGTTAAGGCTTACAATAACTCGGTGCATTCCGCGATAAAAATGACTCCTTTGGATGTTACTGGCACCAATGTCCTTCAGGTTTTTAAAAATGTATACGGAAAGTACTTTAGCGAAAAGAAAGTTTACGGGAAAAAATTAAAGGTGGGCGAATACGTCCGAGTAAGTAGGAATAAGATGATTTTTGAAAAAGGGTACGAGCGAACTTACACAATAGAGGTTTTTAAAATAGTGGGGAAAATTGACAGACGCCCTCCTGTATTCAAACTAGAAGATTTAAACGGGGAACCAATAAAGGGGGTGTTTTACGGGATGGAACTTCAGTCGGTAGCTAGACCCGAGACGTACAAGATCGAGAAAGTAATTCGTAAGCGGACTAGGAGAGGACAAAAGGAGCTCTTTGTAAAGTGGCTAGGCTATCCCCCTTCTATGAATTCTTGGATTCCGGCTAAAGATGCAGTCTCCCTTTTACCTAACGCTCCCCAGCAACGCTAGCATGAAAATTTATGACAACAACAAGACGTCTTCGTACACTACCAAGTTGCCCCAGGCTATAGAGCTGATCGGGGATGACTGGGAGGTTGCTCAAGTAGAAGTTTTGTACCCAATGTCCTTTTTTAACATACCCAGTGAGGAAGGTCATGTGCAGGTGGTCTCGCATGAAAATAAAAAAGGTCGGGACGGAAAATCACAGCCTATTGTTAAAGCCGAGGCCTTTATAGTTCCCGGGGGTTATTACAAATCATTAGAAGCCCTACTTAAACAAATAGCTTCCGGGTTAATCGGCTTTCAATACGGTTCAAAGTTTAAATTTGATTCGGATCCCCTCTCTGATTACATTTCTTTAACTATTCAACCTAACGGTATCATGGCTCTTTCTCCCACTTTGAAAAGGATATTAGGATTTAAAACCCCAAAAGGCCAAAGTACGTCTTTCTCTTGCCCTTCAGATAAAACCAGCCAATCGTATAGAAGCTCTGTTCCCGCTAATTTAAATTATTATATTCCCGACCAATTGTTTATTTATTCCGATATAGTAGCTAATGAATTTATAGGCGATACGGTAGCCCCGCTACTTCGTATAGTAGGCGTAGACAGCGAAAAGCCTCACGGTTCGACTATAACTAAATCATTTAACTCTCCCCATTACGTTAAAGTTGCTAAACGTTACTTTGATACTATAGACATTGATATAAGGAATAGTTTAGGCCAAGCCGCGTCATTCGAGTTTGGAACGTCGACCTGTAAACTACACTTTAGACCATGCCAAAACCCCAAACATTAGAGTCTCGTTGCGAGTATAGGAGGTATTATTTAGATCAGGTAGGGGGTGGAGGGGTGTCAAAAGTATTTGTCGGGACCCCCCACCAAAAAGGTCACGGAATTGGGAGCGCCCTGAAAAAGTTATTTAGATGGGCACGCCCCTTATTAATTAGAGGTGCAAAGTATCTGGCACCTAGAGCCATTAGTACGGGACAAAAGATTCTTGGTGACGTAATGCAAGGTCAGAGTGTGAAAAGTGCCGCGAAATAGAGATTGCAGGAAACTTATGAGAACATGACTGCTGCTTAGCAAGGTTCAGGATTAAAGATAAAGAGACGCAAAGTTAAACGCCTGTCAGTTTATCACCGTCATTCAAAGCAGACGCCATGCGATATATTTAGCTCCTGAAAAAATCATGTTTTCTCTCCAAGCTCTTAAGAGTGAATTGGACATTTTTGCCCCTGCGCCGATTCAAACTAGTGTCGAACATGCTCAAGGTGTATGGGCCAAACCCTTGGCGGCCATTGGTGATAGCTCTACCCTCGAATACCTCATCTCGGGCAATGGAGATAGCTACATCGATGTAGCCCACACCATGCATTACAACAAAGTCAAAATCACCAACGAAGATGGAAGTGATCTTCCTGATGCCGCCGTGGTAGCTTTCGTGAACAACGCTGGCCACGCATTGTGGAGAACTTGCGATGTTTTCTTGAACAATACCCGAGTTTCTTCAGCCGCTCAAAACTACGCCTTCACTTCTTTTATCGAAACTGTCTCAAATTACGGACCCGCGGCTAAAAAATCTCACCTCATGATGGCCGGATGGGAAAAGGACGAAGCCGGAAAGTTCGACGACTTTTCAAATAAAGGTTTCGTCGCCCGAATGGCTAAAACTGCTAAATCGGCCGTGATTGAATTTTTTACACCCGTGTTTAGTGACGTGTTTAATATTCCCGAATATCTCTTAAACGGGGTGGACCTTAAAGTCGTGATTACTCGCAACAAGGACGAGTTTGCCTTAATGTGCCAAGAAACAGCCACTCACAAAAACTGTAAAGTCAAGATACTAGACGCTGCACTAGCGGTACGTAAAATTAAACTCAGTCCTAAAATATTGTTTGCGCATGAAGCAGCGCTTAATAACGGTACTGCCAAATATAATTTTGACTCCTGATACCGTTGACTCCTGATTTCGGTAAAAACTTGTATATACAAGCTTATCAAACATTGTTCGCGGGCACGGGTATTCATTATAAAGACGACGGTAACGATATTACTCCCGACGAGTTTGCCAACGGGTTAACCCTCTACGCTTTTGATCTGACACCTGACCTATCTGCTAGTGAAACAAACCACTGGAACCCCGTTAAGCAAGGACAATTAAGATTGGACATGGGATTCGCTAAACCCTTGTCGGAAGCCGCAGTCTGCATTGTATACGCCGAATTTCAAAGCATGATTCAAATCGATAAAAATAGAAACGTAATTGTAGATTATTAAAATGTCAGCAACCACCACCGTAGACTTGATTCTCGCTTTATCAGATACGCCCAACTTTTTGGGTGTTTTCGCATCAAATAGGTTACCAAAGGTTACCAGATATCCCTCATCGTTAATTATAAATTTAGATCAGCACTATTAAAAGGGGTCTCACTGGGTATCGGTCTTTATAGACGGAGCTCGTGTAGGGTATTATTTCGATAGCTACGGTTTGCCACCATTTCTGCCTAGTATAAGAAGATTTTTATCTTTAAACTGCAGAAAATGGACTTTTGGTAAACGACAACTTCAGAGGTTAGAAAGTAGCGTATGCGGGCAGTATAGCGCCCTCTATCTTATTCATAGAAGTAAGAAGAAAAGTACGAAAGCCTTCCTAAAAGCTTTTACCGCAAATCGAAAAATTAACGATATGAAAATTGCTAAACAATTTCAAAATCATATACGGCGACTAAAAAAAGTGTAAAAGGAGCTTATTAACAAACCGTGTGGTTGCCTGGTGGTAATGCGTCCAGCTCTGTGTTGTTTCAACAACATTTGAGTTTCCATTCCAGGGTTCGACTTCCTACCAACGGCGCTTTATTAGTCCGGTATAGGAAAAAAACATCTTCAGATATGGCTTGAATCAAGTTTAAGGAGGGTTTTTTTTAAATATTTAACCAATTTATTATTAATTCAACTTAATTATGTATGTTATTATCACGCTAATTAAATGTTTTTGATTTAAAATCCGATTGTAATAATAATAAGCCTAGCATAAGCATATCTTTCAGGATCAACCATAGGATAAGCCTACCAGGATCTACAATAGCATAAGCCTATCCCTACAGGTACCAGCCACTTGACGTCATCAAAAATTAGCTGTGACGTCATCAAGAAAACCACCACCAGGTGGCTCAATAATTCAAATTTCCCGCTAAGTACATCACGTGACGTCATCAATCCCCCCAATTCCTCCCCCTGCCAACACCATCACGTGACGTCATCAATTCCCCCCCTGCCAAAACCATCACGTGACGTCATCAATTCCCCCCCCCAACCCCCCCGGATGACGGTATAGAACAGGTTTTACCCCTCCCCCCCTGAAGGGGGGAAGGAAGGGGGGTAAAACCTGTTCTATACCGTCATCCTTACTCTCTCTTTTTCTAGGACCATTTTTAAGGTTTTTGAGAAAAATTAATTTAAAGTATGTTTAATTTTAAATTTTAAAAACTACCCCAATCTGCGATATTTTAGCATGGATACGCTGTTTTATTGGTAAATATCAGCGCGACCAATGTTGGCATTTTTTAACGTATAGTTGCCTCATAATAATCCGATTGTTTTTTCTTAATGCCTTTTGGTTGAAATGGCCTATCGATAGTGAGATAAGACTGCTTTAATATTGCCGCCGTGACAAATTACCCCGTTTGTGGCCGCCATTTTTTTAAGGGAAAAAAATTTGAGAGTGGGTCCTTTTTCGTTGCCATTTTCATATTTTTTGAGGATTTGCTCATGGATGGATTTTAAATATAATATAAAGTAGGTTTCAAGCTTTAATATAAGCCTAATTTCATAATTTTCCACCTTTTTATTGTCCCACAATCTATTTCTAAACTTGGCACTTTCTTTAAGGCGGTGAAATTGCGCTAAGCCTTGGCTTACCGTTAATTTTTGCCATTTATAAAAATGTTTACCTCTTGTTGTTACTTCGCTTTCTCGTATCGTCGTATTTTTAAAGTTTAGACTTTGAAAGTAGTGCTTAGTTTTCTTAAATATTACTTAATTGTATAAAATTTCAATATTATAATTGCCTAAAACGTCCGTATTAACGAATTCAATGTTTTTTGTTGAAGGGACGCGCCTTGCATTTGAATTTCGTTCCCTCGAAACTACCTCCTTTAAGAGACCGGCCGCCGGAGGCTTTTTCTTTTACGCCCTCTCGGTCGCTCGTTCAGCCCCGATTCCCCCGAAAACAGCTGTAGTGAGTGACTCTGTTATTTACCAAAAATGTATGCGGTCAGTGTGTTGTTTTTGCATTTTAATGCTTCTAATCGTGGTGCACGTCGAGGTTTAGGAATCCAACGTGTGTTGCGTAATGAAAATCAAGGGTGGATACTATATGATCTAATGATCTATGCTTTAAAAGGAATTTGACGGCGACAGTCATGCAAAAACGGTATTAGGCCTTGCCAAAAGTTGACTAAGCTATAGTGAGCCTTCGTCAGTCATTGATATAAGAAATTGACCCTCGGATATCCTCTGACTAGGAGATGGTTATAAAGTTACTAACTCTCGATTTTGGAGGTAGATACTGTCTAGTGACAGGGTTGGCAAGTTTTAAACAAATTGTTTTAAACTTTGGTTTAAAACTTGTTTTAAACAGCCATGAAAAAAAACTTTAATTTGTTTAAAACGTTTTAAACAAAAAGTTTAAAACATGTTTTTTTTATGGAGAAAAATTTCGAATATTTTTAACTCTTTTTTATTTGAAAATGAGCGAAAAGATTTAATAATAGAAATAATAAGCTCCAGTCAAAACCTTCCAATTATTCGACTGTTTCAAATGTGTGTTTAATGGTTTGGAGACCCTACCAGTTGTTTTATCCATTACCAATCTGTATTGAAGACTGATATTCAGAACTATGATTAAGGATAACTTATTTTGTCATCTACTTAAAGCAAAGCAATAACATTTTTCCTATGTGGTTTCTCTACACTGTTGGTACATTTTACTGTTCTAAAAAGATTACGCGTAGTCTATAAAGCCAGGCCTTTGACAGTGCTAAAATTAATACGCCTAATCCTAAAACGGAAAACATGAGCGCCTACAAATAAGTAAGGTGTGGTGAAGTTTCAAATGTATGATGAGTTCTGACCAAGAAACTCGGAAGTACGGAAGCGGAAATGACTGAATAGTGGGCACAAAAAAAATCAGGCATTTAGACATTAGGGGTTAAATGTACAAATTTACGCATCACACTCATTAAAAAAATTATATTTTCCTTATGAAAAGATCGTTTGTATTTTTTAAACAGTCAGTAGAATTTTTCAATTATTCAATATTGTACCCTCAACACGCACTCCCTTTTAAATAATTAATTTCATGATAAAATGTTTTCCGAAAATCTAACTTTAAATCGTGTTATAAACAATAAAAACACAAATTTTTTTAACTAAGTTTTTGCCAACCCTGACAAGGACCCTTTCTTACACCTTCAAATTCTAAATTTTAGGAGCTCTTGATTTTCCTGTTTGACTTTGCAGTACATGTTCGTTGTACGTTGGTCTAGGGGTATGATACTCGCGCTGGTTGCGAGTGGTACCAGGTTAAATCCCGGAAGGTCGCGTCTTAGAGCTTCATATTATAAATTTAGGAGTATTTTTATTTTCGTGTTTTACTTCTCAATACGTTTCGTGGTCCGTTGGTCTAGGTGTATAATACTTGCTTTGGGTTCAAGAGGTCCCTGGTTCTAATTCCACACGGACAATTTCTTACACCTTGAAATTCTAAATTTATTCAATATTGAACGCTCAAAATAATTAATATCATAAAATAATTTCGCAAAATCTAATTTGTTCTTGAAAATGCGTAAATTTGTAGTTTTATCAATCAATTTGGAGGGAATAAATCTACTAACTGTTAAATCAGTTGATTTAAATATTGATTAAGGATTAAATTAATATAAATAAAGAAAAATTGCAATATCGGGACTTCAGTCAATTGGTAAACGTCACTCTTATCGTTTGTTTCTTCTGTCTTGGTCCAAACCAAGACCCTTTTTAATCAAGTAGGTTGTGAAAATTAGCGCCTTGCGCTAGCGGGAGTTGTGGATTAAATGGAGAGCCGCGATGTATAATATATAGGCTATTAGATCTGGAAGAGTGATTTAAACATGTTTAAAACTAGTTTTTTTTGTGTTTTTTACTGTTTTTTTCTACTTGTTTAAAAAACAGTTTAAAACAAAAAATCGTGTTTTAAACAATAAAAAACACCACTTTTGTTTTTTTTAAAAAAAACTTAATTTTTGTCAACCCTGTCTAGTGACACTTAAAGTAACGACTTAATCTTATAAACAGACTAACATCATAAGCCCATATCGTAAATTCACTGATGTTGATATCTAAGCTTACTTGAAATACCAATACCAATTTTTTTAACTCCATGAATCTTAAATATCAACATCAAAAATCATCTACTGAAAGAGATATCTACTTAAATTCCATTCAAATTTCTCGCAACATTTCAAATTAACGAATAGAAATGTGCAAATGAAGTTCAAACTGATTAATTGGGCAAATTGCTATATTGGTCACCATTACCGATCACAGATAGATTTGCGCCCTTCAGTAGTGTTTATTATGCTTGTGAAATGGTAAGCGAAATCTGTGATTAAAGTTTACAATAAACATGAGCAAAAACAGCTATATTTTAATATATATATATATTTTAACTCGATTACCGAATATCTAAATTTGACTAAAATTAACAAAATATTCTATTCAGGGTTAAAAATCTTGTTTGAAGCAGCAAGCCATCTAATCCTTATTTACCTTCTTTTGAAAAAAAAATAATAGGTTGATACCTCTTTCAGTAGATGATTCATTGATATTTCAGTTTCATTGAGATTAAAAAAAATTAGTTCCACCATTGGTTGATTTTCAATATTGACCAATCGATAATCACAAATTTTAATAACTAAATTACAAAAACCGGTTCAAAACCATATTAGTTTTGAAATGATTAAATTATAATTTTAAACATATATACTAGTGAATTCCTCGTAGTCGTAGGTAATTAGTTTATTTCCTTAGTGAAATTAAAATTAATGCTGAATATTATATACACAAAGTAAATAATAAATTAACTTCTAAAATTTAAATGTAAAGTGTGTGCATTATTTCCCAATTAATAAAAGATATCCACCTATTTTCATTCAAATTAATTACTAATTGTGGATAATGGATAGAAAATGTCGAGCTCTAATTGCGATATAGCTAAAATCAATCCCACTGGCTATTTATAATACAATATAACCTTTGCCCTATGTTTACTGTTTTGAATTTTATTTGTAAAATTTAAAACAAAATAGTATTAAAATTTTTAAATTAAATAATTATTAATAAATTTCAATAAAATAAATTCTGGTTAAATACATAACACTACTTTTTATTAATTTTCTGATATTATAAGAGCTAAATATCAAAGACACATATTTAATTGCTCTCATTTCGACACAACTGCAACCGTATAGATTTATTCATTTAATAACATTTCTCATTTAAATTCAAAGGGCTGTATTAACTTTTAAAGGTGAAAACCCAGCTGACTAAGAAGTAAAAAAATAACAGGCTGCCAGGCTGTCTCTTACACAACAGAGTTGGCCATTCTCGCTTATGAGAAATGAATCCTTGTCATATGCATCTCTGGACTTTAGGAGCTCCAGGACTCCCAACTGAAGCAGGGTGGGAAATAGGGATTTTTTAAAACTAGACATTGGGCCAGCGACCCCCTCCCCTGCCCTGGAATAAATGAACTGGTCCATGACCATTGACCAGGGCGCGGCGTCTGCTAAACTAAAGAAGTGGGTAATTAAAATAGTTGAGATAATGTATGGACCCTGGTTACCCTAGAATTTCCTTAGTGGTCCTGTGGACCACTGCTCCCCCTCCGATTTAATTTTTAAACTGGTCATTTTCCCTGTGCCACCGCCTTATTTACAACGCTGAACTGACGATTTCTTTTGACCGGACCATAGCCTACTCGATCACGCGCAACATGTCGCAAGCTGCTTGCTATAGCGCGAGACAGGGTGGCAAATAAGGATTTTTTAAACTGGACATTAGGCCAGGGGTACGTTCAGTAACCCTCTTTGATGGCAGCGCTTACTAAGCGATGTGAGATTTTTCCTACTGTACGCTTTTTCGCGTTTCCGGTTTTGACGTCATGATGCTCAGCGCTTGCCC
Organism: Phalangium opilio; assembly: GCF_054372755.1. NCBI lineage: Eukaryota > Metazoa > Arthropoda > Arachnida > Opiliones > Phalangiidae > Phalangium > Phalangium opilio. The sequence continues at coordinate 2,154,290 of NW_028324193.1, read as the reverse complement.
ATCAAAAAAACCATCTAATCGATATGGTTTTTTTGATGGCGCGACGTAGCGTTTGACTGATGAACACTTGACAGACGAAAAGTTGGCGCGGGATTTAAAAATTAAATTCCAATAATGCTATTCCTACAGTAATTGTATTAGTTTTCATTACAAAACTACTTCTACCATTCAAATAGACATAATTTTCTTAAACAAGTTCATTATTTGTAAGCTCGTTTATACTTAAAAAAGAGCCATTTGCGCTTCGTAACGTTTTGAGGGCCGGTAAGACGTTTCCCCAACTCCATTTTCTAAACCAGCGCTAACTTCAAAGTGTCACTTTTCCGTTCAACAGCCTTTTACGTCACTGTGACGTCTCGAGCCCATCAACCACACAGCAAGAAAACAGCGATTTCCTTGAGATTTTCGTTACTGAACGTACCCCTACTCCCAGAGACCCTCCTGACTTGGATTAAATAAACTGGTCCGTGACCATTGGCCAGAGCACGTCGTCTGCTAAGCTAAAGAAGTGGATAATTAAAATATTAGAATTTTAATGTGTGGACTCTGGTTACCCTTGAATTTTTTAGTAGTCTCGTGGACCACTGACACCCCCTCCGATTTAATTTTTGAACTGTACCACGCAATTTTTAAACTCGCCATTTGCCCTGTGTTACCGCCTTATTTCCCACGCTGGCGCGAGTTGCTTTGCGTTGTCGAGTGCGTGATGGAGCGGGCTATGCCAGGAGTCCCAACCCCCGTTACTTACTACCAAAATACCCACTAGCATAGCCCACTCGATCACGCTCTCTTTTCCCCGGCTACATATTTTGAAGAGGGCACTTTTTAGGCGTATTAATAATCTTGGATCACCTTTGTGGACTTTTAGGGTAGCCCTTATAAATTGAGTCGGCATTGCCCTGACTATATTGTGTTTAAGGTTTATAAGCTTAATATCAAACAGACGTTAGTTAATGCTACAAAAAAGTTTGAAATTGATAATCTCGGATCGTCTTTGAGAAGTTTTAAGGATATCCGAATTTCATATTGGGCTTATGAAAAGTTTGAGCTAAAGGTTAAACAGACATAAATCAGGGTTTTAAAAAATTGTGTAAAACTGTCAATTTGGTCCTATTTGTGGAATTTTTAGGGGAGCGCCTCGCGTTTCAATAAATGGTTGTAAAAAATTGTATTATGTTAATTACAATAAGAATACAAACTTTCAATGAGTTACGTTTTTATTTTTTGGAGTATGATTATAAATAAATGACTGATTGAGCTAAAGTTACGGTCCCCTTTTTATATGTTTTAATTGTAAGCTTATGTGTACTTGTTGTGTAGGCAGTTCTAGAAATTTTGGTTTTACTTATTACAATGTAATAAGAACATGTCTTTGTTGCTGATGCGTGTCGGATTAGCCATTTTCTATTTTTACTCTTTCGGTGTCGTATCGATTCGACGATTAGTAGATCATAACAAAAACAGGCAGATGTTCTTTACTTACACCCAAATATCCTCACCCGTGGTCACTATCGTAAACTGTGTAAGCCAGGCATACTTTTAGAAATAACCCAAGTGATAGGCCCATCACGATAGAAATGACTCAGTCTGACTGACGCATCCGCGTATTTTTTTCACAATCTACAGCATTTAATTAAAGACTACAAAAATAAGGAAATGAGACTCTTGCCACCCCTCGGCCTTAATTCCGCAGATATTCTATTGTCGTGACTAATAACAATAATAATGGAACACAGGAATATGAAAAGAGTACAAATGAGTTTTGAGCCTTTTGTAAGGTATGAATGCCAGTAGTCAAGACCAGATTTTGCAGCAGTAGTCATATATAGGGACAAAATTCTGTGGGGCTTTGTTAAGGATTTCGGGAAACCAACTTCCTGTAGACTGTGATTGGTTTAGCTTTAGTAAAAGCAAAGCCACGACTGTTTACCACGTACGTGACCTTCACCAGAAGTCGTTAACCAAACTAAACTATACCACGGCGTCTGCATTCCTTTATTTTATATTCTTTGATTCAATCGCCCCACAGACTTGCAACCCCCTCGACCCAGCCCGATTTTCACTGTCTCTCCTAGCTTGGAAACAGTTGGATGGTTTAAATCAGTATAGAATAGTGTCGGTAGAGAGGGGAGTAAACTGTGTATCCCTCCTTCTAGGCCCGCTTTCGTAAGAGTGGATACTGCACGCGGCTGGTAGGGGATGACACTGAGCTAAGAGTAAAGGGTATGACGTTTGTATACGTAGAACTGACATGACTCTATCTTAAGGGGGAAGAGTACCGACCCAAGGTTCGAATGGCGCTCAGGTGTTTTAAATGTAACAATTGATTAAAGTGTCTTTCAAATTCAAGGCGGAAAAGCCCAACTTTTTTTAGATTATTAATAATAAAAGTAAAATGAGGTTACAAACATAAATTGTGTTAGTCTTGTTAAACAATCTTTTAAAAAGTTACGGCAGAAAAGATAGTTTCGGACATAGCAGAAAAGCGGCCGAGTGGACGTCACAAATCAGCAAACTGGTTAGTAATTTCGGCCTACACGTTCTTTCCAGAGGGATGTGCAGCGATACCCAGAAATATAATTTAGCGTTAAGCTTTGACGTGGCAGCATCAAAGCTTAAAACTATATTAAATTCCAAGTATCTAATGCGCAAGGTCTTAAAAACGAATCCCAGCAGTGGGTGAATCCAGAACCATTCACTGACTGAAAAAGAAAAGAGTTTTATTTGGTCTTAAGCCGGACGTGACGGTGTCCTTCTTAAGACTAAATTTAGTCGGTATATCATATTAGGAAGGCAATTTTAAGCAGGTAATGTTCAAAACCTAAGTTTAAGACGCCAATATTGTAAAGTTGTAATCCAGAGATGAGCACCCAAGAAAATAGAGAAAAAAATCTACCCTATCGTTTCCACGTCACCCATGAGGTACGATAGAGTCGAGTAGTTTAATCATAAGAACGACGTGGCGGCGTAGTTCTTAAGATTAAATTTACTCGATGTATGACGCGTTTTTGTTTGGACGAAGTGTACCGGGTACGCGCTTCGCTCCGACGGGTTTCGCCAGTAGCCCTAATCCCCTCTTTACGCAAAAGCTTGGCTCGACGAAGGAGCCCTCATAAGAATTAGAGAAAGAAGATAGTAGGTAAATAATTCGTTGCATGTACAATGGGGGAAGCGGAAACTCACCTCTGGCTCATCTATTTTCTTTCGTCGTTTAGCACTTTCATTGTGAGCAAGGCTGCCATATCATCTGCCGAATGGCCTGATCGCTCGTAACGATGTAAAATCCTGGCCATTTCAACAACACGGTTCGTCAAACTGATCAGACAAGATGAAACGAGAAGACCCAAGTACCTCTTGCCAATTTTGGCTAGTTTTGGCATTCGGATTTCTTTCGATCTCCAAACATCCAGCGGAGTCATAATGCTTTTCTTATCCACTTTCGGGGACAGAACTTCCTTCATGTAGTCTGTAACCTCTTCGCATGGTCTTTTGCTCGTTGAACGGGGAGTTCCACCAACTGGGACTAAAGATGGAAATATGGAATCCCCGGCTTCATCCTACTCAGGATTCAATTCTTCCGGTCCTGGCTTATCTTTGACTTGGTCTTGGACCATTTTTAGGACCTCGTTCAAGCTTGGGACGCAAAATTCAGGATACTCATCCTGCTATTCAGGATGCACGTGACTACCTTTAAAACCATAAATACACAACCTTTGACACGTCCAAAAGTAAAACAGAGTATACCTGAGATACACGAACAATTTACATTAAGCCGTTTTCTTGGAAGAAAACTATATAATCACAATCCTAATCTAGTTACTTCTGATGTTTCAATGCCGTAATCCTCAAGGGCACCCTTAATTTTGACCCAGTTATTTTCCGAAGAAAGGGGTTCCGATTTATTTACGTTCCCAAATCCAACTGTTAGGCAATGGTGGTGCCATTTAACGTCGATGAATTTCACGCAAAATTCCACAACAGCACCCCAGCGAATAACTTCCAGGTGCTTTTCATCCGCGTTAGTCTAGAATTTCAAAAACATTTAATAGTAGTGAGAAGAAAATGAAAATTCTTTATTAATAACGGTTATAGAAGGATGGGAAACTAACCATTTCGAGACGCTTCTTTTTGTTCAATAATTTCATCCCAGCTAGAAGTTTCGACGACGATGGTACCGTAACCTGTGGTCCACCTCTGGCGATGGCTAGGTGGAATTCCGATAGGTCTATTGTTGAAAACGGAACGCAAACCTTGGCCACCATGGCCATCAAAGAGACTTCGAAGCTCTTCTGATGGATACAATCCGCTTTGAACTTGACAATCTTCTTGAGTGGTGCCAACAACTCATCTGCAGCTGACCTTTTCGTACACTTTGCTCTGACTATTCTTTCATGCGTTTTCTTTTGACATACGGAAATGGGATTTAATTAATCGAATTTTCGTATAACCTTAGTTTGGTAATTACAAACCTTAATATGACGCTCCAAATTTCCCGCTGTGCTCTGGTTAACTCTAGTCCACCCCAGGTAGCAATTCACCATGTTAATTACTTGTATGTTGAGTGTTATTAGTGTATATAACGTGTTTGGGTTTTTCATAAGTGTAAAACACGTGGAGTATAGGTTGAATATATCACGTTAATAGAGCTGATGATTTAGGGCGTGTAAAACACGTGGAGTATAGGTGGATAATATGACTTGTGGTGTTGATTTAGGTGTAAAACATGTGGGGAATAGGTTGAAACTATCACGTTAATTGTGGAATATATTTAGACTTGTAAATCAAGTGGAGTTTGGTTTGAACACATCACTTTAATTTGGTGGCGATGTAAAGCGTGTACAACACGTGGAGTAAAGGTTGAATATATCACGCAATTGTTGGTAATGATTTAAGGCGTGTAAAACACGTGGGGCATAGTTTATCACGTCAGTTGTGTATATTTAGACGTGTAAAACACGTGGAGTTTTGGTTGAACTCGTCACGTTAATTTGATGGGGATTTAGGGCGTTTAATACATGTGGAGAATTGTTGGACAATATCACACTTTGGTGGTGATTAAGGCCGTGGAATACACGTGAACATGAAGTTGAATTTAACAGTTACTCAATATGCCTAAATAACGTGACAATGAGGTTGAAAAGAACAAGATATTTGTACGTGTGGTTGAAATTGATTCAAACAAAGTAGTTGAAATATATAATATTTCTAATATTTGAAATTATTACTTAATTTATAGTATCACAATGTATTTAACTTTAAACTTCTAGTAAATAAAATTTCCACACAAACAATTGTATTAATATAATTTTTAGAAAGGCCAGCACAAGTGAGAAGTATATAGGTTCAAATAAATAAGTGATTATTGTATAGAATTCTCCGTTGGTATTCACCGTTGTTAAGACCGACCGCCATTCACAGCAAATTGTTGAAGCCCACATTTGCTTTCTCTAATATGGCAATGACACCTACCATCTAGTACCGTTTTCTATTGACATTTTCCCTGGAGTAATATTATAGGATAAAAAATGAACGTTGCCTTATAAGTGCTTTAAAATACAGCTACGTCTCCTTCAGTATAGTGCTCCTAAAAAATATGTAGGGTTCGGCCGTTCGCTTTTTTAAATCTTTCATTTTAAATCGAGGTCTAAAAAATATTAGACCTCCTTATGTATCGCAATGTTTTAACCATTAGTAACAACAACGTGATCTTCACTGTTGGTTAACGTGAATAAGTCGGTGCTTAGAGGTGACATGGTATTTGTACTACGGATTGTTGTTAAGCTATCGATACTTTAACCATACTTTTCCACGCCTTTGCTTATTGGTAGCGGGAATCACGTTACCGGTGTGAATATCCCTAATTTCGGGTTTTGATAAAGACAATATCACACTGCAAAAAGCATTAATATGCCTTGGGGCATATCTTGTTTCATTTTTGTCCGCGAATCAAATATACGCGAAGTTTTCCAGAAACGAATTTTGTGAAACCTTTTGTGTTCCAACGAATAAAAGTACATATACGCTATTAACATAAGGAGATCATCTCTCTAAGGGCCCAAGATTCTATGTTACGGTTGAAATGTATGTATGTCCGATTTGGTCAGCCATCCATCTCATCTCAAGTGGTATAATAATTGTATAGCCTGAACAGAGGCCGAGCGCATTCGCTGCAGAGTAACCCGGCATTGAACATTTTTCGCTCCTTCAAAGATTTCTCACGACAGCTCTTCGTGATTTTTACTAAGCGCGAATTTACCTCTTGTGTCTCAGAGAGCTGGGGGGTCCTGGAAATTCTCTTACTTATTTTTTCCCCTCAGTCCTTCCTCTCTCGCCTACCCGTGTGTTCTAGTTGTATTCCCAACCGCTTGGGAGCGTTATCTCGCGTCTAGACCACGACCGGCTTAGGATATCGGTCGTGGCTGATTTTGAAAATTATTTTTCTCTCCTACGAATTTCACGAAAAATTCGGAAGGAGCCCCTATACAAAATCTACGTCACACATAGCAGAACTAGATGTTTTTGCTAATAGATGCGCTTGGGCCCTTAGAGAGATGATCTCCTTATGCTATTAACATGAGCCGTCTCGTTCGTTATTTTTACTTAGGTTCCCGATTGGGATTTGATTGACGGATTGGCTTATATCAACTTGGAATCCCTGTATAATAGACTTGTACCAGTTAATCCCCCCGTAGAACGGCCACTCATTTAGGTTAAGGGTAGATGTTACAAATGGTGCCGTGCCCGTCTTTTTGAGCCTCGGTCCTTTTTTTCGCGTCCTGTCGCTTTCTCTTTTGCGACGGGGTGGTCCGGCCCGATTCGCGAGCTTAGTTATAGGTTAGTTCTAGTTTAGACAAGATCGCAGCCATATTGGGTACCCTTCCTTCTCGAACATTCGAGGCGTAGTTCTTAAATTTAAATCGGGCTGAATCATAGATTTTATTAATCCTACCATTGATATAAATTGAATTTATTTAATTTAGAATTAAATCGCATGATAGATATTATTGTTTTCCGGGATAGACAATTTTGAACTAAATTATTTTTTAAATTTAAATGAGCAATCCCGAATCGTGCCCATTTTCGAAATTATGCCGCAAAAGATACGACACAGAATCTTCTTCGCCTTCAGGAAATATTTCGGAATCTTCAGGGTCCACATTCCCGTTAGCTAAGCCTAACCTCGTGGTCGCGGATATCATACGCCAACCTCGGTTGATTGATTCAAATATGGCGCACGCCCTAAACCCAACTGAAGATTCCCCATGGGATGATATTCTCTATGTAACCCGTATTTGAACGTATTACGGATGAAAGGATAGAAAATTCCTCCCCCACGTATAAGATGAGTAACCCAAGAGAGGAAGAAAAAAGTAAATATGCTAATAATTTAGCCCTCTTTAATCGTATGAGCAAAAGTTATAACCCCCAGGGGAGTAGCCTAGTTCGAGCCAGACATAAGGGGAGTACCCCTGATCTAGTCATGTTAAGTGAGATACCTAGACCGAGTCCACCAAAAGAAAAGGTAGAGGTTGAATCAAACTCATATGCAAGGGCAAAGCATTTTATGAATAGTTGGGTTCACTCAAGGCACGTTATACCTAAAGCCACGTCAACTGCGAATATTCCGACAATAACAGTGACTACTACCTCTCCCTGTGGGGCAATTCCACGTAGTAGTTCGGTTGTATATACAAATGCCCCCAGATTCCATAAGCAATTCCCCAGTCTCCACCTAGCTTTCAGCCTCAGGGCACACAAAACCCTAGCCATTCAACCGGGACATCCAACCCACCACCACAACAAAGCGCTCCAAATAGTGGAGGTGCTCAGCAAGCCGCATTTTTAGCATCGTTTCTGCAATCCTTTTCAAACATGGCTATAAGCCAAGGCGCCGCCAGAGGTCTTGAGCCCCCGGAAAGGTTAGCTTTTTACGGCAGGAAAAATGAAAGCGTTCCGGAATTCCTCAGAAACTTTGACAAATATATAAGATTCCACAAAATCAGCGAAGAAGACAAAATGCTATTTATGCTCCTTTTTATGAGGGAAAATGCTCTATATTGGTTTCGATCTTTCCCCCAAAATATAGAATGGCCAGCGTTTAAAGGGAGACTAAAACGTCCTTATTAAATAGAGGCCGAAGAGGCAAAGGTTAGGATCGAATTACTTAATAGGCGACAAAAACAAAATGAGTCTGTGGATGAGGTTTTCGGCTATTATGTTAGGGTAAATCAGAACTTACATCCTCAAATACCGGACAATGAACTACTTTTAATGATCAAACGCAATATAAGACCAGAGTTTAAAGGATTACTTATGTTCCTTCCAATGTATACAATCTCCGATTTGCATGATGCGTGCTTAAAAATAGAACAAACGTTCGACTTAGACCTACCCCTCTCATCCCAAGATAAACCCAATCCTATCACACAACAAAATATTGCTGTTAGAGAGCAACCTATAGCTAGTTTCGATACTATGAGAGAACTCTATGTTTGGAATTTTATAAATTGTTTATGCGTGCCTATCACCCGTACGAGACAGTTATCAGCGGCGGGGTCTTTTTAATTAAGAGAGGTTGATCGCGTTATAGGAGGGAAGAAAAACGAATGTTTCCCTACAACGTACTTACAAGTACAGCGTACGTATTTTGTTTTACATCTACGATTCATAGTAACAGAGGTATATAAAACTTCTCTTCAAGAGAAGTGTACCACCACAAAGCGGGGCAATGTAACGTCATTCTACCCAACATCCCTTAACATTTGGAGCAAGGTTACTAAACCAAATCATATTCCGCGATAAATAGTTCCCCCTCATCATTAGTCTATTTGCGTTAAACTACTTGACAAGACGCGCTTGTGGATTTTTGTCTCACACCAAAAAGAGGTTAGGGAGTTGATTGCTGAGGATTTAGTACGAAACAGTTATAGAATTCACCCCGTGCACGGTGCGATGCCCATCTGAAGTTTGTTGAGCGGGAGATCAAACAAAAAGGGGTGAGCCTGGGAAGAATGACGTTCCGTAACTAATGTATTAAGATGATACAGAGTGTCATCCTTCTTCTATTATCCCCTTCTGATAATAACAAAACATGGAAAAACTATGCGGAGAAATGTTAAGAAGTTTTATTACGCATATTTTAACTGTATTTAGAACGTTAGTTTTAATTATTTTCGAAATTTCGGCATTTTTAGCAATTTTTTGGTATCAATTGATTTTTGTGTTTTTCTTTTGTGAGCTTTTTTTGTATTTTCTTTTTTTTTGAGAAACATGGGACCAGTTACTGGTACTGGGCGCTTCCAATTCCTTTGTTTTTTCAAGTTCTTTTTGACTTGCTTCCAGCTCGGCTCCTCCGCTACTTAACGGATGTTCTTCACCTAGAGTAAAATAATACGAACGTACGTAAGTTCATGATCCAGGTCTCGTGTTGGATAGTGACTCCTAGTCGAAGCTACCCAGACAAATTGATCAAATGGGCTATACTTACTCTCCGAAGCGCTTTTTTCGGATAACGCACTTTCAACTTGTTGTCCCGTTGGTGCAGGACTCTCGTCTTCTCCTACAATCGCGTAACATAATTAACGCCTAATTTAAGGTAAATGATTAATATAAAATATTCTTACTGTCCGAAGTTCTGCCTGGAGTACGCGAGACCGAGTCGCGTTCGTAGTCACTCGTAACTGGCCATTCAATTTCTTCTTCTAATTCTAAACGAAAAAAACAGTTACTTTTTCATTACGGAATAATATTTATAATACCAACCATGAGGTGGGGATTTTGACTTGCTCGCGGTCGCGGGTTCTTCGTAATCCAAAAAAAAATTAAAGTTATTATTTCCAGAAAATATAAGAGAAGCTTAAGCGCTTCCCCCGGCACTGTAAATTAGCGCGCGGTTGTCGGGAATTCTTAAACACTATAGAATTGGTAAATATGTCTAACCTGAATCATCGGGGCTTATAAGCCCTTTACTAGACGCTAACTGTCGAAGCGTTGACAAAAGATCTCCTCCTGTCTTTTGCGTTATTTTTTCGACGATAGAGATACATTTGTTAAACTCGGCTGGTGTAGCGTTGTTCCCTTAGATTAATTCCAGGGCCTAGTTTCGCCTCTACAATGAATGAGCAATATCAAATTTTAAAATGTCATATTTGTCAACCTTACCCTTATCAAAATCTGAACAATACTAAGGCAGAAGTTGAGCAATTTCAAAACAACTCTTCAAAGAAAAAGCAATTTCAACTCGACTGTTCCCAACCACGATAGTTGCTAAACAATATGTTGTCAACTTTTAACCAACATCGTGATTGCTGCACAATTCTTAACGCAATCGTTAGATGTGTTAAATGTTGACATGATGTTGACCAGATACAGTTCGCTACCTTTATATTGCAAAAATATTGCCTCGGAAATGGCTTCAATAAACGGCCGATTGATAAACAACCACAGGTTGTTATCAACATCTAAAAAACACTGATCGCTACCATAATATTGCGTAAATATTGTCTCGGACATGGCTTCCATAAATTGCCGACTGATAAACAACCACAGATTGCCATCCACGGCGTAAATCGTCACCTTTGGATTGCCGAAGTGTAGACTATTAAAGTTCTAAAATAAAATGACAATTGGTATACACTTTATTGTCCTTTAAAGACCAGATTGACGTCGCGTGTTTTCTCAACCACGTTAAGTAGGCTTTGACATTTGAGTTTACTACCAAAACAGATGTACTACCAAAACTACCAAAACAGATGTACTACCAAAACTATGTGTACTGAATGTAAATATAAATATGTTCCCAGTTGATTTATGTTAAATAATCGGCCTGTAGGCAAATTGTGGCTTCATCTGACCTTGAAACAGTTAAATGGCCGATATATTTAACTCCTATTCAAATATTTTGCGTATATCATCAGATGTTGTCCCAATGAGCAATGCGTGAAACGTTAATGACATTATGACCGTCAAGAACACCTTCACGTTTAAAACCATTACGAAATTTGATAATTCTATATAAAATATTAGAGATGGGCCGATACCGATACCATATCGGTATCGGTACCGATATTTGGCCTTAACCGATATATCGGTATCGGTTAAAAATGAACCGATATTTCTACCCGATATTTTTTGAAGAAAATAAATACTTATGTTGAGAGTAGATGACGCCATAAGACCTAAACTCTGAGACAGCACAGTTTTTCATCTATTTTTGGATAACGTAACTGGTGTCTAAAATGGGTTTTTCGTATGATAAGCCAGTTTTATAGTTTCAAGTACCGAAATTGGATCGAGAATCATCAATAGAGATGGGCCGATACCGATACCATATCGGTATCGGTTTTATATCGGTTTAATCGAAGGATCGGGTAAAATATCGGTATCGGTACGTATCGGTTTCCCAAGTATCGGATCATATCGGTATCGGTTTAAACTGGTATCGGCCCATCTCTATAAAATATCATAGGTTCTATAGACGGGTTTATTTAACCACGTTTATCATTGATAAATTTTATCACTTCCAAGTATACAAATGGCACACAACTATAACACGCTCATTAATCAAATTAAGACAGACATTTTAAACAATAAAAATGACATTTTAATCTTTTGAATTTCAAGGTACAGTGCATCGGTGTATTTCGTATTATATTTGCGTTAACGGTAGAACATTCATGAATTAGTCGTTATTAATATCGTTCGCGGGAACAGACACATATCTCTTCAACCCTACATAAAGAGAAACAAAAGGTGATATAACCTGGGTAGTTCTAATTGCGCAAAACGGGTTATCGTGATCTTGAACTTGAAAAATGTGCGGAATCTCTAAATTATTGAACTGCAAAACGGTTAATTGTAGCGAACGTATCACTACAGCGTATTGTGGCACACATACGCAAGTGTTTATTTCGCAAAAGCATGGCTTATGACACAATAGCCAGTATATGTCTCCATAGCCTGTGGCGCCGTTTTCTTTTTCATATTTAATACAATACGACATTTTATTCCCTTTTCGTGGGTATGACCTCGAGACATATAAATATTTGGCCTTTTTGAATCGGTGAAAATAGAGTACTTCATCACCCAACTCCTTGTGTTAGTCTAAAAGACTTAAGGTAACTTGTGAAGGCACAGTGCTATATTTGTACATTTTCCCTACGACGAATGTGTCCAAATCAATCATGGTCGAAACGTTAAGACGTTTGCCTACTGACATGAGGTTTTTACAGAAAGCGAGGACATTCGAATCATTAGTTAAGGAGTGTAATAATTAAGGTATCGTTATTATGGTGGTTGCAGCGTTTACAACTTGGATTTGACTGTACCGTGTGCCATGGACCAATTTTAGGATCATTCCATTTAATGATTCGAATGGAAAACATGAAACGCCCCATAATGGACCAAGCATTCGTGTACAGTCGGCTGCGTGTAGATGTGCGTGAAGGTTTGCAGTCATATGCCTCTTCCCGTATAGGTTCTCAAACTCACGGACGTATTGGCACAACAATAACTCTGCCTGGTTTATTTCAACGTTAGAAATAACATTTTTACATAAAATGTACATTCCACACGCAAGTAAAGCATGGTGGTTCAAATATTCAGGCTTCATTATGCCTTGGAGAACTGGAATGGAATAGTATAACAACCAGTATTTAAATTCTGCGGCTTTCCAGTACTTCCGATCTTTCAAGCTTCGAGGGATGCGATGCACAAAATGGGGCACATTCATTGATAGCAGTCGACTACTGACAACCTCTACTGACTTAGAAAGGGAAAAGTCAAATTTACAGTGCTGACTGTCGAACCATAACGACAAGAGTTTCCCTGCCTGACCTATAAATGTTGCGTGCATAATGTCAAATGCTGTGCATTTTATCACGTCTGGCACGAAACACTGTAAAACAGAAGGGCCTTGTATCCCGTATACTACATTTCCGGTATCCAAGGCTTCCATTCCCATGCTAATGAACTCCTGGTGGGTTCGTTTTGGACCATCTGGATCAATGTTGATATAGGGATATACACGTGGACCCCGGTTCAGTTTAATTTTGAATATTTCCCCTTCTTGCTTGCACGTAGCACAGCCGTACCGCCCGTTAAACTGTTTCACATTTGGCAGGCAAATCACAAGTGCCACTTAATAATAAACCCTTAACTACAATTATTTGCTCAGACCGGTAAGGTTTAATGGGCACGCCCTTAGCAAGTGTTTGTAATTCTGTATATATACTACTCAGAAATATATTCATGTTTGGTTTTGATTGGTCAAACCATACCCCGGCAAGGATAACGTTTTCTTTTTTTACACGAAGGTCGTAGGGTAGTTCGTTGATCATTAGATACAATGGCTAGATAGATGATTTGCTACTATTATACAGTGGCACCCCATCAGTATTCCAGGTAAATGATATTTGATTGGGGTCGTATTCAGACAAATATTGTCTGTAAATTTCTCCATCTAAAATATCACTATCACAATGTTCTACTTTATTCCTATTATGCATTAATTGTTCTTTGAATCCGTTCCTGTCGTACAACAACTGCAATTGATCTCTAATTGATAATGTAATAAATTGCTTCATGTCCTTCTCCCTTAATTCTTTTAGGCAATTGTGACACTTAGGTTTATCATCTTCCAAGCGCGAAAAACAGTTTGAGCAATACCTATTATAAGACCTTCTAACACATGTTTTTAAACATTTGCGAAATAGATAAAGGGATTTTGAGAGATTATTCGGTGACGGAATGTGAAGAGATATTAGTTTAAGGAGAGAAGCTACCGCTACTCCGCTAATAGAATATCTAAAACAAAATAGAGTAATGGCTATGAAACTCTCCAACTTTGTAATTGGAGCATCTTTATACAAGGGTATGTCATTGTCACTGTTACTTTCGTCACCAAATTCTTTCTTGTCCAGTTCACTTTCACTATCGTATGTTGGGGTATCATCATATTCTGCTTCACCTGACTGACATTTACCTTTACTTGAGTGACCCATACTTCTACTTGAGTGACCTTTATTTTTTCTTGAGAGACCTTTATTTCTAATCGATTGACCTTTATTTCTACTTGAGTGACCTTTATTTCTACTTGGGTGACCTTTATTTCTACTTGAGTAACCTTCAACTCTACTAGTGTGACCTTCAACACTACTAGTGTGACCTGCAACTCTACTAGTGTGACCTGCAACTCTACTAGTGTGACCTGCAACTCTACTAGTGTGACCTGCAACTCTACTAGTGTGACCTCCACCTCTGCTAGACTGACTTTCAGCGTCACTAAACTGGCTTTCACCGTCACTAGACTGGCTTTCACCGTCACTAGACTGGCTTTCACCGTCACTAGACTGACTTTCACCGTCACTAGACTGACTTTCATCGTCACTAGACTGACTTTCACCATGTGCACTAGACTGACGTTCACCGTCACTAGACTGACGTGCACCGTCACTAGACTGACTTTCACCGTCACTAGACTGGCTTTGTTCACCGACATTAGACTGACTTCCACCGTCACTAGAATCGTTTGTACCGCTACTAGAATCGTTTGTACCGCCGATAGTCTTGTTTTCTCCGCCGCTACCCTCATTTGAACACCTGTAGATAATATATTGAAATTGCAGGTGTAGTTTCGTGTTGAATTACATCGTTGCCATTCTGATGTGAAACGATGAGAAAGATTATCTTTTCACCTCAGACAGCAAAGGATAGTATACCATTCGTCACCACTTGAATCGGATTTAATCTCGCTGCTCAGGTCATCTACGCTACTGGCGCAATCATTTACCTTATATTTCTTATTGGTAACGACCCGTTTTTTAGGATTCTCAGGAAAATATCGCTTTTTCCCACCAATCGTGGTCATATTTTACGAACGAGTGTCTCACATAGAATGTAATGCTTCCACTCTGATTTAGAATAGACAAAAAACGATGTTCACCGAATAGATTTAGACTTGTTGTTCTACTAAATAATGTATTTTACCAGCTATAGACAACATTTGGGGTCTTATGGAAAATTCCATTGGGTCCTCCTGGAGCGCTCCCATGGAGCAATAAACATGGGAGGAGTAGTTGCCGGATCGTTAAAGACTGTTTTTCCGTAATTAGGGTTTCTTATTTTTAATGCTCCATGGGAGCGCTCCGGGAGGACCCAATGGAATTCGCCATTAGAGCATTGTTTCAAGCTGAGATTGGGGCAGCCGCATTTCGCTGATAAGCGGAAACACGATGCGTCCTTAATGCCTTTCCCAAAACTAGCTCCGTTGTCGTCATATAGGCTAATGAAGCTACTCGGTTTATATATTCTCTAGCTTAGAGAACACGTTGTTGGTTTACGCGGGCTTGGGCTTTCATGTTTCACTAGTGTTGGCCATGATATTTGGTTTGGTCTTTCCTTACTCGGTCTATGCCTACTCTTCATAGATAACAGCCCCGTATTCAGACTAAAAAAACGCCTCCGATCGAGAAGTTTAATTGTTCTGTCGGAGACGCTGGAGTATGTTGACCTAAGAATAGGTAGGCCTAACTGAAGTCGTTTTACAGAAATGGCTGTCGACGAGGATATAGCCAAAGAGCTATTAAAATTACACGCGACTGAGGTCCTACAGGATAAGCGGGAAGAAATCGCAGGTACAAAGTCGAGTTTGCAAACCCATTCGAGCTCAAATATGCTAGCTTTAGTTTTGTGGATAGCAGGCAACAAAGTTAGTATCGTGTCCAAGAGGGACTTTGTTTCGTCGGATGCAATGGAGGAAGGAAGATGTGCCATGGTTAATTGGAGAAACGAGAGTGGTCGGTTAAGCCGATATAAATGCAGAGTGCTTAAAGTCAGCAGTGGTAAGTGAATTATTATCTATATATTCCGTGCTGTAACCGTGAAACCGAGATCAAATGCCAAATGTCAACGTTAGTAGTAGGGACTATACAAATAGCCACGGATCCAAGATGGCCGCCACCCCAAGATGGCCGCCCTCTCCCCATCCACCAGACTCAAACCAAACTTTTCAGACAAGTCTAGACTAGCCCGAGCTGTTAGTTTCATCCCTCCCATGACATCATCTTCTTAACTTAAACTAAAACTAAAACTATAGTCAACCTTGACGTCATCCCTGGCTTGCTAACATTGGGTGTTACCCTTTTTTCTCTGTAAGCCTAAAGTTAATAAAAACACAGATTTTAAGACATCAAATATTTACTTTTTATAAGATGTACAGATATGGGTGATAAATAAATACAGAATATATATTACAAAATAATCAACAACCAACAAGGATAAACAAACATGTTTTAAAGAGTTCATTTTTCACGTTGACCCTGTATCGTTATTTGACTCGGAAGTGCAATCGGCGGAGGGACGTTTGGGCTTATTTTCTAATTGTTTTCTGTTTCGCCGTTCAATTTCGTAAAGAGTTAACAAAACGTTGACTATTAACCCGTAAACAAAAAAGAAAATGAGGCACAACATATTGCGAGGGCTATGATAGCAAATGATATTTAAATTGCTAGTACGTGCTATATGTAACAAACTAGAGAGGTAAGAGGCAGTTTTAATTGGATCCTATTTGTCACATTAGGCGGAGCGTAAGTAAAGAGATAATATCATTGGATAGGTTAATTAAGGTGGAGTTAGAAAATAAGCCTATAATTATAAGTCTGACAAGAATAACAAATATAGAAATAAAGATTTTTTAATAACAAACAATATAATATATACAATAACAAATATTTATATGAAAAACCCACCACCATTTAAAAAGATTAAACACCGGTCGACCCAAACCCCCCCACTGCCGCGTGCCGTCGGGGTCAAAGTCTAGAAACAACATAAAAATGTGTTACGTGCTGAAACCTAAATTAAAAACTTGAAAATATTTACCGCCGTTTCCACCGGTCTTAGCAATATAACCGGGGTCACTATCAATTGGGCAAGCCTATTGCCCCGCCGAATATTGTAGGCGGTGTCCCCGACGTTGGCTATGACGACTTTTATGGGTCCCCGATAGTCGGCGTCTATTATTGTTAAGAATTATTATACTTTTAAGCACTATAAAATAACTAATAAACATACCTATCGTCCCCTCGGCGACAAACAGCCCTTGGGCTGTTAAGCTGCTACGGCCAACAAGGCGGCCGTAGCTGTTCTCGGGCAGCATCACGCCTAACCCAGTCGACACGATTTTGATACCGTGAGGGTCGATTACGGTATCCACTGGACAATATAAGTCCAGTCCGGCCGACTGGGGGGTGGCACGACGGGGAGTAAGCGCTGCCGGATGGATTTTAATCACGGGCAGGCAGGGCAAACGAGGAGCGGTAGAGAAAGACATCTTAAAGTTTTTGGGACTGGTGTTTCAGAAACAGAAGTTAAACAACTGATAACTTTCATTTTGAAACACGGGGCTTATATACAAAATTAGCGAGGTCAAATCTAATAGTGTCTAGCCAATACTTTCAAGATTTTTAAAATTTAATAAATAGCCAAAAAGTTAATTAGATATATAGGTATAAAATTACAAAATCTCTCCGAGGTCTAAGTTTTTTTTCGTATGCAAAAAAGTTGTCTAGGTGTGTTTTAAATAATTCAAACGAGATCGTGTTATATAAAAAACCCTTTAGCGAAGGTTAAAAAGAAGTTACTTTGATAAATGCCTAAGGGGACAAATATTATTCGTATGTAAAAGCTTGTTTAGGCGTGTTTCGAATAATTTGAATAATTCTCACGAGATCGCTTTATATAAGAAAAACAATTTATTAGTGAAGGTTAAAACTAATTACTTTGGGAGGGACGGAAATTGTTTTTTTGACATGATTTAAATCTAAATAAATGTATATTAATATTAAACTATAGAGGTATTTTTTATATAGATAGATATCCTAATGTCTTCTATAATCTTTAGTACCAACTCCACAATAAAAAAATGTTTTTAGGTCAAATTAAAAATAGCGTATCAGACATAATTATATTTTTTAAATTCTTAATAAAAAAAACCATGTCTAAGCCTGTATTCTAAAAAAAATGGCCCTGAGATTTTGGGTATAAAAGCTTGAGCATGGGTATTGGATTCTCACAATCGATCCAGCCATGAACAAGTACCAAGAGTCTCAATCTATGTTTGAATCTCCACCTTCTTCTCCTAATAATCGACAAGGATCCAGCAACGGTCAACGAACGCTGAGTCAATTTGTAAAACCCGACCCCGTTGAGATCCTCCTCGATTCTGACGACGAGGAGTTTGTCCAGGACGTGTTGCAGAAACACGTTGTCGGCGTCAACGGGGTTGAGGGGTCCTATCGCTTGAGAAGCGACGGGCAATATTTTGAAACTAAAATCCCCCCGCGAAAAGGGGATTTCTACATAGATATCAGTATATATAAATTTAAAGACATAAAAGACGCCCAGGCGGACAAACTGTGGGAGTGTAGACATAAGCGGCTAAAAAGAGTCGTTGACGCTAAAAACAAAGACGCCGTCAAACTTCTAAACGCTTTCCATCGCTTGGTGGACGACGTGAAGAACGACGCAGAAGCCGCTCAGCAGCCGCCAAGCAAAGTAAGTATCTTATTAACAATAAATTTACAAACCAAAAATTTTGTTCCAATTTTTTTTTATTTCTGATAGAGATTCAAAAAATGAGTTCGAGCAGCGGCAGCAGCGGGAGTGACTCGGAGGGTAGTGGCGGAGAGGAACACGCACAGGTAAACCGGTACTACACAATTGAGCGACAGATTGACAAAACGAGTCGCAAGTGGCATTGTAAACAAATCGATTTGCGTATAGCTTTCAAAAATCTGGAAGACATTCCAACGCGAGATTTTTTTCGAATTTTTCGAAAAATTCTCGACGAAGTTATACGCAAATTAGTAACCGAGAATCCCGGGTATAATCGGGTTCGATTTGTTTTAAGCTCCCCCGGATTGCCGACCCCCGTTAATATTAAATTTATAAAAATTGACAAATTCACCAGTAAGCGAATTATGCGAACCATCTATAGAGTAACGCAATCTAGTCGGGACTTTGTCTTTAATGGGGAAGATTTTCAGTTTGACATTATTTTTTTAAACCTCGACGCGAATATAGGAGTTTATTATAAGTCCATAAAAAATAGAACTTTGGTTAATTTGGATTATTTCGTTAAACAAAATAACCAATTTATTTTTATGGAGAATAATGATAACCTTTGTTTTGCTCGGAGTTTAGTTTTGGGTAAAGAGCTGGCCGATCGCAATTTTTATCGACAAAAAAAGCAAGGTCAGCCCTTTAACCAGAACAATTTCAAAAAACTGAAACGCGATAGCACCCTTGTGGGTAATATTGCAAAAATCTTGCACAGGAAAGCCGGAGTCCCCGAAGGTTTTGTTACTCTAGAAGATATTCAAAAATTTCAAAATTATTTAGCTCCCCATTATAGAATCGTGATAATTGATGCTGCGAATAATTTTACCATATTTTTCAAAGGACCCCAAGCTCCTAAATTTATCTATTTATTAAAAATTGGCGACCATATCCACCCCGCGAAAACTTGGCACGGCATGATGGGGGGTTGTATCTCTTGCGATTTATGCTTAAAATCTTTTTACAAATACGAATTGTTAAAAGAGCATAAATGCCCCGAGGATACAAAACCCTATATATGTTTTCGGTGTCAAGGAGAAGCTTTTCATTTAACCAACGAGGACGTTTTAAAACGTTGCGACGAATGCCACCGCTACTTTTTCCCGGGCCCCTGCTACGAAACTCATTTACTTAATGGCACCTGCGCGAGCCAAAAACGATGTTTAGAATGTGGGCGACTGATGGGTGACGATCACGACTGCAATCCCGAATGCTCTCAGTGTAAAATAGTTCATCCGCCAGGTGAACATTTTGTTATGCCTTTGGAAACCAAAATGAAAGCCTCGCGGTTTATTTATTACGACATTGAGACTATTCTTAGAAATAATATCCACGTCCCCATTTTACTAGTTTGCGACGTAGAGACTGAAGCTGGCTTTGAAACTAAAATTTTTTACGGCGCCAATTGCGTCGAGCAATTTTTAAATTATTTATTTAGCGTCGAGCAGGTAGTTTTGACTGGACAGAAGCGTAAAACGTACCAACCGCGCTTTACTAACACTCAAGTCGTAGCTCATTACGCGAAAGCTTTTGATAACTTCTTAATTCTTAACGCTTTAGTCCATAGACACGTCACCCCTGCCGTTATTTTTGACGGTAGTAAAATTCTCATGATTCATCTCGAGGGACCGCAAATTAGATTCCTCGATAGCTTTAATTACATTAGTCAACCTCTGCGTAATTTCACCAGCATGTTTAGCCTCGGCGATGTGGCGAAAGGATTCTTTCCATTTGATTTTCATACCGAAGAAAATCTTAATTACATTGGTGTCATCCCTGAAGCTTCGTACTTTAACGTAGCTCAAATGAAAGCCAATGATTATCGAGATTTTCAAGCTTGGTACGCGTCAATGGAAGGATCTATTTACAACATCAAAGAAGAGCTTATTAAATATTGCATTCAAGACGTCAAAGTCCTAAGACAAGGCGTCGAAGCTTTTAGAAAAATTTACGTAGATCTAACCAAATTAGACCCTTTCTGCTTAAAAAATATTACTTTGGCGGGTGCTCTAACCACTATTTATCTTAACAATTACTATAAACCTTACAGCATGGGTATTGTTCCTTCTAACGGCTATAACGCAAAATTTAATCACAGTCAAATTAGCTTAAAATATCTCGCTTGGGTGGAGAAAACTGAAAATATAAAATTGCGCACTGCTTTAAGCTACGGGGGCGAGTACCGCGTGGGTCGCTATTTAGTCGACGGCTATAGCGAAACTCCTCCCAAAATCTACGATTTCCACGGTTGCTACTTTCACGGTTGTCCATGCCAAAAACTTAATGCCTACAATACCCAACTCAAAGCCAGCAACAGATTTCTGTACGAGCGGACCCTAGATAGAGAGCTGTTTATTAAAGAGAAGATGGTCGGGTATGAATATACCTCGATTTTTGAGTGTCAATTTGCTAAGCTTTTAAAAGAAAACGCCGAAGCAAAGGCTTTCTGCAAAAGTTTAACTTTTCGACCTCAAATATCAGCCCGTAGCGCTCTCTATGGGGGACGGACGGAAAATTTTGTTCTTAACTGCCACGTGCAAGGTGAGGAGAAAATTTTCTACAAGGATATTATTTCTTTGTACCCGAAAGTTTGTCGCGATTGTCCGTACCCTAGCGGCCACCCCATAATCTATAGCAGAGATTTTGACAAATCGCCAGGGTGGTATTTTGGCGTTATGAGTTGTCGTCTGCTTCCCCCTCAAGATCTCCACATCCCCTTAATTCCCTTCCGCAGCGGTGGTAAATTAGCCTACGCCCTCTGTCGCACGTGTCTAGAATTGCGAGCGGAAATCTGCGATCACACTGTCAACGAAAGGGCTTTCGAATCAGTCTGGCCAACGGTTGAAGTCTATGCCGCTATGGAGCATGGATATAAACTCCTTGATATATTCGAGGTGTACCATTATCCAAAAACGGAATATTTCTTCGCCCAGTACATGACTGATTTTATCGCCCTAAAAGTGAAGAATTCCGGATTTCCCGCTCACGCGCAAACGCCTCTGCAAAAAGAGGCGTATATCGCTGATATAAACAAGAATGAAAAGCTTTCTCTGACCGTGGCGGATATTCAATCAAATCCTTCACTGCGTAATATCGCTAAAATTAATTTAAATTCTCTTTGGGGTCGCATGGCTCTGAATACGGGAAAGATTCGCAGCATCTTTATCAACAATTATTACGAATTGATACGATACGCGAGCGATTACACTCTGGAATTAGTCGACTTACGGCCAGTTACGGAGTCGATCGCTCTTTTATCGTACAAAGCCAAAAGCGATTACGTTTCGGACTACAAACTGGGGTCGGCCATTGTGGGGAGCTTTGTTTCTTGCTACGGGCGACTCGAATTGAACAAGATGCTGCTTCAATTAGACCGCGCAGCCTTGTATTGTGACACCGACTCGATAATCTACCGCCATCTACCGGGAAAGTTTGACATTCCAACTGGCAATCATATTGGTTGCTGGGCGGATGAACTCGGCGGTGATTATATAACTTCCTTTTGTAGTACCGGTGCCAAAAGTTACTCGTTTCGCACTAGCAAAGGAAAAGAAGTCAAGAAAATTAAAGGGTTGACGTTAAATCGAGAAAATCTTGAAAAACTTGACTTTGAAACCTTTGAAAGTGTAGCGATGAATCCGGAAAAGGAAGTTACAGTCAATGTCCCTTTTAATTTTAAACGGGATAAATATAAGCTGCAGCTAGAGGCCGTTAAAATTACCAAAAGATTTCGCCAAACCTCGAATAAGAGATTGTTGAACGCCGATTTGACAACCAGTCGACCCTACGGTTTCAAAGAGGCAACACCCGCTTCAACATCTCTCTCGCATGAATTACGAGGCTAGGCGAAGACATACTTTTGAGGGCTTGTGGGAATCTTGCGTTCCTATCGAAGCCCTGGCCAAAGACGGTTTCTATCTTGCAGATGTAGAAACACAGACGACGCGCTGCGCCTTTTGCGGCATCGCCTTGTACCAGTGGCGTTGCACGGACCATCCATCGAGGGAACATCGGAAACACAGCCCATCGTGTCCGATGGTTTCCAAAAAACCGTGCAACAACAAACCACTGCGTCAGGGGTTTCCCGAATTCCCGACCAGCGAGGGCGAGGATGTTTGCGAGCCTCTAATCCAAACATGCCCAGCCATCAACAAAGAGCGGTCGGGAAACGAAAAAGTGCGCGTGCGCATAAATCCGTCGTGTTTTCTTCTGTAGTGCGTGTGTACCAACTACCCTCCGAGTCTCGCGTCAACTTTAACCTCCTCAACGTTCAACGCTTCCGCCAGCGTTGTCTGGAATTAGAAGAGAAACTTTTTAAAAAAACAATTACTTCATAGGGGAATTTTTTGGGTAAAAGGGTTTCGTTTATTTTGTTTAAATATTTTCTAATTTGTGTTTATTAAGGGTCTTTGGGTTTTGGGTTAATTGTATTTTTGATTATGTATATTATATATATAAACTGTTAATTAAAATAAAAATGTTTATTAATCAAGATGAATCCAACCGAGTCAGTCTCGCATTCTTTAAAGTTCCAAACACCCGCCCAGTTTCTAATCGTGGGGCCAACGCAAGCGGGGAAGAGTTTTCTTTTAAGTAACTTATTGCAAAATCATCAGCTTATGTTTGACCCACCGCATAAAAAGGTTATTTATTGCTACGCCGCCTGGCAGCCAAACTACGAAAAATTGAAACAATTGATTCCGGGAATTCAATTTATTCAAGGCTTGCCAACGGCGGATCCGGACTTTTGGGAAATGAATCGCGACTCCTACTTGATACTAGACGACTTAGCTAGCCAATTATTTAAACAAACTCATATTGCCGATTTAGTGTGCGTGACGTCGCATCATTTAGGGTATACGGTTATTATTATTACTCAACAACTGTTTCCCAAGGGTAGCCAATCGCGGATAATTTCTCAAAACTCTTCCTATTTTATAATAATGAAAAATCCTCGAGATGTCGCCTCTATTAGATATTTGGCGCAACAAATAAGTCCAGATAACCCGAAGCGTATTACGGAGGCGTACAGACTAGCCACTAGAGAACCCTATAGCTATTTGTTAATTGATTTAAAACAAGAAACTCCGGAAAATTTACGATTAAGGTCGCGAGTTCTACCTCACGAATCACCTATGTATGTCTATGTCGATTAAATTTAATTGTCATTTGAATAATGGCCCCACGCGTTAAACGTCGATCAGCAAAACGCTCCCGACTCGTCGTAGCGCGTCCCTCGACCAAGTTTGCCAAATTTGTCCCTTATTTACAGAGTTTGCGTCAAACTAGCTGTAAACAACGGCGAACCCTCTTAAACAATAGTAGCGCGCCTCAATTAAAGAGCATTCAGACAATTTGTAAGAATTTAAAGGGCGGGGGTATTTATTTGAGTAAAGACCGTAAGAAAAAGCTAGCAAAGTACAAGAAAATTATTAGACAACTCGGATCAAGTACCTTGTCGCAGAAAAGCAAAAAAAAGCTGTTGTTGCAGCAATCAGGTGGTTTTCTTACGACGTTGCTTGCCGCAATCTTGCCTTCGATTGTCCAAGCCATAGCTGCTAAACTATGAAACAAATGGTTCTTGTGCCCGCTAGCGCAGTAACTTCAACAGCTGCCCAAGAGCACTCTGCTTTGGACCGAGAGATTGAGGATATTTTAAAATCGCCATTGAATGCCTACGATAAATTATATAAATATTTAGACGCTTTTAAGAAATATTTAAGTATCGAGAAACAAATTCCCTTACCTAAATTTGAGGTCGTAACACAGGCAATGTCTAATGTCCCCACGCCGCCATTACCGGTCACCCCTAAAATGCCCCCGCGAAAAAAACAATTGTCATGGCCGAGCTATGCCACGTCATCACCGACAACAAGCGCTTCGGGCAGTTCTTTTACTACGCCTAAACGAGCCGAGCCTCGGCAAAAGGTTTTCAAAAGCGAAACGGCTGCGGGGACACCAACACCAGAAGATTTTTACCAACAATTTGGGCCGACCTATGTTGGAGATATGGTGAAACGGCAAGCCGAAGTTCTTGCAAATCATTTGCAAAACACATTTTTCACGCCAAAAAGAGAGCTAGAAGAAGGAGCTGTCGGTTATGCAAATCGTGACGACGATTTACAAGAGGAAATTGTCGATGAACAAGAGAATTTAGCGGAGGAAAACGGGGACAATTTAACGGACTTGGAAAACTTGTTTGAGACGGCCTCCGCTAAACAGAAAAACAAGAAAAAAAAGAAAAAACCTCGGAAGAAGAAAGACGAACTCCAAAACTTAGGACCGCTGGTTCCATCTAACGAGAGGAGAAAGAGGCATAATAAATGGCGCGATATTGATTAATAAAAAAAAATGTAATATTTAGACAAATAAAAAATTGTTTTATTGCGAACAATATCTGTGTACATGTTTTTTTAAATGTAAAGATAAATATAATAAAGCGACATAGTCGTTAAGTTTAAGATTCTGGTCATAGATGGCGTCTAATATCGTCTTTCTAGCTACGCCCTTACAGCGGAGTGATAGGTACAGACAACAATGGACGCCACACAGTTGAAAGAATGGATGTTGAATTTGTTGTTTATTGTAAACAACTCGTTTCCCGTATCGTTTTAAATTAACTTTATAGTATCGCGGCGAATTTCCGTAAGTGCAAAACATTTCCACCGTGTCATTGTTAGAAAAGCACGCTATCCAATGTTCTCCAGCCTCTCCAGCTGCTTCATTATTGAATATAAAGCAAAATTTGGACCTTTTTGGCCGTTCTGGGAGTCTGTTTACTGGGAAGCATCCTAAATAGTAGGGTCGCGTTCTTTTGTCGCAAGTTAAGAGAGCGTTTATTTGCGAAGTGTTCATAATTTATTCTTGACAAGGCCCGTCTCGGGTAACGAGACTTTTTGTAGTTCGGCGCTGTAGAAAACACCCAAAATTTGCTCCCCCTTTAAATCTGCTACGCGATAGACGGGTGGTGACCTGGGTATGACGTCAACAACGCGAAATATTTCGTCAGTAAAGGTGCCTCCCGAGCTGGTTTTTCTAAATACTCTACTAGCTATAGAAAGACGCACGTGATCGCCAACTTTAAGCCTCGGTGCGTATCGATTAATTCCGTTTGATTTCCCGTACAGTTTATTCCAAATGATTGATTCGTTATCTATATTAACATGAACCGGTGCAATTCCAGTAGTTGAATGAACCCGTTCATTATAGGCTTGAGTAATTAAAGGTAAATATTTAACGTAATTTTTATTCCCCGTGGCCGTAATAACCCGGGCAATTTGTTCCTTAATTGTTCTAATAAAGCGTTCCGCTAAACTAGCCTTATGCTGACTCCTGGCAAAATGTATTTGCACATTGTTTCGTTTCAAGAAGGATGCAAAGTTGCGCGAACTAAATTCCCCACCGTAGTCCGTGTATATTTTTAAAGGGATCCTCTCTCGAAATATTTTTTTAAAAGCTTCGATAACCTCGCCAGATGTTTTGTTTCTAAGAGGTACTGTCCATCCGTAGCGGCTTAAGACGTCAATGACGCACAAAACATAGCGAACATTTTTATTAAAACGTTTTAATTTCGGTAGATCCAACAAATCAGCTTGAAAAACGTCATCGATAGTTGAGGCGTACACTTGGTTAGTTTTGAATCGGAAACGTCGAAATCGATGTTTCGTATAGGCGGGCTGTTTCTCGAGAAAGGCGATTAATTTTGCTTTTGGCACGTCCGGTAAGGCCTTTTGTAATCTGGCTAGCGACCCATAAGCGGCCGGATTTGCCACGTCGTAATAAATTTTTCTAATTTTAGCATCCATGTCTTGACAAGTATAAATAACGACTAAATGGTTTCCCAATAAACAACTTTATTTAATACACGCAAAGGTATTTTATAAAAACAATATCAGTTAAACAAATACGATATATCAATACATTTATCTTAATAGCCATAAATCAAGGCATTCTTTAAATCGGCAAAACTGTTGACAAAATAAGCGTAAATATCCTCTTGATCCTCGATCCATCCATGGTCGGTCTCAAATTGATGCAAAATTTTCTCACGATCCAGTTGAGGCAGCGCTTCGTGCAAATTACGCTCGACTCGATCGCTGAAATTTGTGTCAAATTCCGAGCAGCTTTGAGAGTGGCATATTTGTTTTCGACACTCGACGTTGGCGCAAGTGGAAGTGACGTCAAACAAGGTGGTAGTGAGCTCGTTTAAAATTAATTCGCGCATGCGACAGACAGCTATCCCTTTAGCCTTGAGATCCTCGTCAATCAACGGCTTTAAGTCGATCAACGTCTGCCATCCTGTTTTGTTCAGGCTAAATCCTTCGCTGGTGCTAAAGTTGAGGAAATAACGACTGCCGCTACCTCGTTCATAGTATCGAAGATCGATTAGACGTTCATCTTTCGAGTTGACGAAGCATTCCAGCTTGATGCGCTCTTTGACGGGCAACCAAATATGATAGCGAGGTATTTTTCCGTCAAAAAAGGACGTGAGTTCATTTTGAAACCGAAACAAAGCGTACCAGGCGTTAGGTTTTAATATAGTTTTTGTACGCGTATCCGATCTTTGAATTAATATTTTAGGTTCAATAGATTCAATGACGCAAATATCGAGCTTTGGCGTGACGGTGTGTACTTGGTGCATCTTGGCTCGCGACTGATATTGTATTTATAAAGTTTTAGTCTTTTATACGTTGGGGTGATTATAAATAATTTCTCTGTTTTTAGATATTATTAATTGGTTGTTTGGAAATTCGGCCATGACAATGCACGTGACGTTTTCGGTTAGCGGAGAGCTAAATCTTAACGATAATCGCAAGTTACCAGTCTGGGGCATGGAATTTAGACCTAACGAAGCGAGATGCTCTCTACTCAAATCAAAAACAACGACAAAAAAGCCCTTCTTATATAAATCGTAAGAAATAATATTTCCTCGGTCAAGACCTAATATCTCGAGACCCTCGAATAAAGAATTGTAACATCTAACGTACTGGTCGTCGTCAAAATTGGGCGTAAAGGGGATATCGGGATAATTTTGCGAATTTAAAGAGAATTGCATGAAATCGAGTTTGAAGTGTTGGAGATCCAGGGGGTTGGAAGTTGCTTCCCCTACAAATTTTTTATTAGTAACGAAAGCCACGACAGTTCGCGAGGGTAATTGCCCCGTAAACAAGCTGTCCCTAATAAAATCTTGCGTTCCGGTGGTTATTAAGAAATTTTTCATAACAATAGAGTTTACTTCGTAGCGAGCGTTTATTCCCGAGTTTAACATCTGGGCGTGAGCTAGTTGCAGTTCGGGATTAACCTCAATTTCGCGCGTAAACAAAGTGCATTCCGTTAAATCAATCTTATACTTTTTGCCCTGCTCATTGTGAATAATAGCGAAATCCGTGGAGCTTCGATGAAGTCTAATTCGCACCTCGATATTATCTAGTAAGAATTTGGGCGTTTTGAACATATCCAAAAATAATTCGCCAATTACATCGCACGTCTTTGATTGGGCCACGCGTTTAGCGCGACGACCAATACCATTATCTTCTTTGTTAATATTGGCGTTATCTAAAGCCGTCGCCGGATCAATAATGGTATCCAAATAATATAACATAGAAGTTAACCAGGAATTGGCCGCCGTTTGTCCATAATTTAAAAGTATTTTAAAATAGGCCATATATGGGTACATATTATTAGGTTGCTGGACAGCGACGCCATTGAGAAATAATTCTACTTGACAAAATAGCGAGGCAATTATTAAATTTGTCACCGAGACTTTCTTTTCCGCATCTGGAACGGCCGTGCCGTCCTCGTGCAAAACGCGAAATTTTACTCTCAAAAGAGTTTTAGTCAAATCATGATAATTGTTAGAGGGGGGAATGATAAATTCTACATATTTAGCATTAGTTAGGGGGGCAATGGGATAATGAGCAGTCGTTTTAGTCCCAACAATATTATTATTCACCACTGGCTTTTCAAATACTTCAAAGTCGGAAAGAACACTTTCGTAGGTCGACATGTTTAGTCTAGAAAATCGCGTTTAGTGCGTCGCTTAACACGTTTGCTCCGGCTTGTTTTAGCAGTCCTCTTTCGTTTTCGGCCCGTCCCGCTTTGAGTGTTGACGAACCGGTCCACGCCTTTATGTAGTAGGGAATTTATAGATTGTTTGACATTTCTTTTAATCGATTCTCGAGGTGATATTCCGGGGTTTTGGGCATCGCTAATTACTCTACTCGTTAACCCAACAGCTTCGGACGCTAAAGTACTAATGGCCGGCCTAATAAAGGGTGTAATTTTGCGCAATAAAGAATTAAAGATACCGCCAACACTAAAACGACCTCCGGATTGGAAAACGTTTGCGTGTAAAGCCGGAAGGGAGGATCCTCTTTGGAAATACAGAGTGTATCTATTAGGTACCATTGCTTCTGGGCTATTGACGTCGACGCCTAAAAAACAGTTTAATATATACTTTGCCCAAATTAAACGGAATATTTTCCCCGTAATCGGATTTCAATTCAATTTCAATTTCTTGTATATCGCTGGTTGAAATTGGATAAAAGTCGATATTATTAAATATTTCCTGGTTCTCCTCGTCTAGCAGCGAAAAAGCCGGCATTTTTATGAAACGTAGCAGAGGAGCTTGACCACCACCTACTACCTGTTGCCGAATAATATTGGTATAGACAAACATGGCATCGACGCCTCTCATGATATCCGCGGGATACTCCGAAGTCTCGTTATTAAGATACCGATCTAATTGATTGGCACTAAAGCCTAGCAATCGTCCCAGTCCCCTCCCGGGTGTTGTTTTGGGAAACAAAATGGAAACCGTATCGTTCAGTTTTGAAACCGTCACGGTTCCGTCTACATTCTGCGTAAATTTTAGACTTTTCCTATGCGCCGGGGACATGGCTTCGCCCATGGCACTTAAAACATCGCTAATATGATAATAAACCCCGGGAGGAATTTCACACGCAAAATTGTCAACTCGTTTGCCTTGAGGGTTATCCTGTTGATATCCGGGTAGGGACGGCTGGTCAGCCATATTTGGGTCTTCTGGAAATCTATCCACATCGTATTCGCTAGTCCAAAAATTATTATCCGCTGTCAGGGTCATTATTCTTAATCGAGGATTTACCAGAGCCACTCCCGAATGACTGTGTTGAAAAAATTCTCCCTCTTCGGGAATGTTAAATAACTTGGCCATTGGTCCAGCTACCGAGACGCGAACACCTGGCTCTATTTCGATACGAACATAAAATCTATCTTCCAGAGCATTTTTGAGAATGTACATTTTAAAATACTGGCGAGGCATATATTCTTGAACCCCCAATAACTGGTTTATGATTTTTAAATGTAAAGAGAAGGGAATTACGGCCCCGCTTGCCGTAAAATCGCAAATATAATCGCCCGCGGGTATTTTGATTTTTGCGACACTAGTCTTAGTAAATAGATGCATTAGTGAGTCATGAACGCGATAATTTACAAATGTGTCATTAGTTGTTTTGAAATGCGTAAAATTACGCTCTAAAGGTTTAGTGGATAGAAACGTCCCACCAACGTATTCAGCTTCTAAATTTAATATATCACGCAATTCCTTTGGGAAGAGCATTTCAATTTTTGCCGGACAATGGATTCTAAAATAATGCTCCGCTCCTTGCTTAATAACGCTAAATTCGGCCTGATGTAATCTTAAAGGGTCAAAATTGCGCGCAGTTATTTGGAGGTTTTCGGCAATTTCTTCATAAATCTTATAATCATCTGTCGATCTAAACTCGCCTGACACTTTAAAAAAGAAATAAAGCCAGGGTTCTTCCCAGGGGGTATAGCGCTTTATGGTTCTATTGACTCGATATTCTATGTATGCATTGTCTTTGTCTATAGTATATTCTTCTAACGTCATGCTCAAGGGTCCTAGTTGGTGTTTTCCGGAGTAATATCTATCGGGGTCAGCGCCAAGCAATTTAGCTACTTGGGGAGAAAATTTAATTTCCACCCATTCTGGTGTTTTGAAATTATACACGATAGCATACCCCCAATTATCTACTGTGTGGTATGTTACTTGAATTTTTTTAAATACTAATTTTTCTAAAGTGTTGGCTACGGCTCGATAAAGCCCTTCGGCGTTTTTCTCTGGCGTTTTACTGGCTTTAAAAGTTTGAGGTAAGAACAATACTGTGTAATTGTCATAATCTTCAGGGTTAATAGGCTTAGGCTCTTCGGGAATAATTGGTTCAGGCTTTTTTTTCGGCGGATCAACCGGCTGCGGAAACAAGGGTTTTTCATCAACCGGTGGTGGGGAGGGAGTCGGTAATACGGGTAGCTCTGGAGATGAGGGGGGTGTGGGCGAAGGTGTGGGTGTTAATGGTTCAAAGGGGGCGAGGGGTCTTGAGCGTGGGGGCGGTGGTGGAGTGGAGGGTTTTGGGGGTGGTGGCGGAGAAGAGGCTTTCGGGGGCGGTGGTAGGGTTTGTTTCGGGGCTGGTGGTGCTGGTGCCGGTGGAGGAGAGGGAGGTTTTGGGGGTGGTGGCGGAGAAGAGGCTTTCGGGGGCGGTGGTAGGGTTTGTTTCGGGGCTGGTGGTGCTGGTGCCGGTGGAGGAGAGGGAGGTTTTGGGGGTGGTGGCGGAGAAGAGGCTTTCGGGGGCGATGGTAGGGTTTGTTTCGGGGCTGGTGGTGCTGGTGCCGGTGGAGGAGAGGGAGGTTTTGGGGGTGGTGGCGGAGAAGAGGTTTTCGGGGGCGGTGGTAGGGTTTGTTTCGGGGCTGGTGGTGCTGGTGCCGGTGGAGGAGAGGGAGGTTTTGGGGGTGGTGGCGGAGAAGAGGTTTTCGGGGGCGGTGGTAGGGTTTGTTTCGGGGCTGGTGGTGCTGGTGCCGGTGGAGGAGAGGGAGGTTTTGGGGGTGGTGGCGGAGAAGAGGTTTTCGGGGGCGGTGGTAGGGTTTGTTTCGGGGCTGGTGGTGCTGGTGCCGGTGGAGGAGAGGGAGGTTTCGGGGGTGGTGGAGGAGAGGAGCGTCTCGGGGGTGGTGGAGGAGGGGTTATTTTGGGTGGTGGTGAAGGTTTTCGTTTTGGAGGAGGGGTTATTTTGGGTGGTGGTGAAGGTTTTCGTTTTGGAAGAGGGGTTATTTTGGGTGGCTGTGGTTGTACAGGTACTACGGGCTTAGCTGCAGTAATAGGAATTGGAAGAAAGGGAGTAGTTCGCGGTAAAATAGGCATAGATGGGGCTACAGGCTTATATTCCGGTTGAGGTTTTTTTCTTATCGACGGAACTTCGTGGCTTGTTTTACGTTTAATGGCGGCTTTGGGAATGTACTTGTAATCAAATTTTTTTTTAAAACTATCTCCAACATTATCAATTTCGATTTCCACGTAATTATTAGTGTAATTTAAACTTATATTTTTAGCATGCTTTGATACAGGATATTTTGATATATATGGAACATCCTCGTAATTATTCTCTTTAAATTCAAATAGCGTGGTCAAGGGGGAATCAGCTGGTATTTTGAACCGTATGTTTTCCTCTCCTAAAACTTGCAGGTAAACGGGAAAGTTTGTATCTAACTGGTTTCCCAGGGCCCCGTCTTTATATTTATTCACTAATTTAAAAGATAATTTGCCTTTTAAATACGGATGACTGTTTACATCATCATTTAACAGCTCGACAAAATTTTGGGGCAGTTCGTACTCTTTGGTCTTGGTATAACGATTGACAGGTATCTCTATTTTTTGATATTCAACAGGCTCTCGAACAGCTGCATAGTTGCCATGGTTTGGGTCACTTACAACCTGAATTTCAAACTTGTTAAACTCTTCGCTTATATTCACCCAATGATTTGGAAATATGATTTCTGCCAGCCCAACTTCATAATCGCTACTCAAGTTAAGAGGTTGATGCAAATAATTTTTAAAACTTGATTGGGTATTGTTTGGGTATATATCTAAACACGTATTAGACGCTAAAGTTAAAAAAAAGTCGTCATTCATGACTAACGCCTGTTTATCAACTAACCCCAACTTCTTAAACAAACCTTATTTTATACATAAAAAGATCGGCCATAGCTCGGTAGACTGGCCGGGATTTGAACTCGCCACCTTTTTAGGTATTACATTAGTAGACCCTGCCTTTAACCACTGAGCTATGGACGATCTTAAAATACACGCCGTTTATCTTCATCAAAAAAAACTTTAAAAAATTCTTAAACTTTTAAAGTCGTTACCCTTGAAAAATCTACGTAGCTAGGTAATTGACCTTACCCGATTCCGATAAAAAAGACAACGCCCTGACTAGTTCGAGCCGGTTTTCAACTTGTTTGATGCAGTTATTATATAAGACGTTGGGCTTTAATAGTACGTTTCAGGGTGTGGTCGACAGGGTGTGGTCCTTAAAAAATAAATTTTTTTATCTAGAGAACTTGTTTAATATTAAATCTGCTCTCGGTCATTTAGTATATAAGCTCTGTGTTTCGCGGAGAAAGTTATCAGTTGCTCAGCTATGCTCTTAAAAGTCCAACTAAAGATGTCTTGCTTTAACTCGTGCCGCTTTTGTTGGGTGAGAAAAGACCAAACTCAATTTTCCAACGGAAAAGGGTCCAATTTCGATTATGCCAACTGTCTCTTCTCGGGCATTGCCTGAAAAGGGACCAATTTCGATTCATGGGCTAGATTTACGTAGCTTTTCTGGACAATCTCTACTCATTTGACTGCCCGAAAAGCTGCGTAAATTTGTGTAAAGTCGCATTTTCCATCGCGACTTCTCCTGACAGAGTGACCAGGCCATCAGAAGGCTTTGTTCATGCATCCTGATGGCTAATGTCGAGGAGGTTCATGAATCGACCTTCATTGCAGCGTAATTTGCGTCCATACAACGGACTATAGCAATGAAGGAAAATAAGTTAAGTCCCGCTACTTCTTCCGTGGCAAGACTTAATTTGACATGTTTTCCATTGATCTCTTGAAAGTTGCGTAAAATTTGTGTGAAGTCGGCTCAGCCATCAGAATGCATGAGCAAAGCCTTTTGGTTGTGGTTCGATTTCATTTGCAATGTCGGGCTGACGCTGCAATGAAGGAGAAGTTCTGGCTCAAACAACCAGACCAGAACAAGAAGGCCAAGCCTCGCAGTGGCTCGGATGTAACTTCCTTCGGGAGGTAAAGGGTCAACGAAGAATTTTATGGGACATGGCCCGTACAACCTGACAAGCCCTGCCACCGCATAAGGTTCTGCGTACCCTGCACCAAATGGAGCACGTTCTCTTCAGTGAGGCCTTGACTTCGATGTCCTTCTCAAACTTAACAGCTGTTCGCTCGATCAACGTGGATAGGATTCGGAGCCGAAAGGCCCAAGATCTTCATGAATCAATGGAGGCATGTACCACCAGAGTGCCTGAAAAAAAGCTAGTGGCCGACGCCCCGCTAGAGTGAATGCCACGTTGATGTCGTGAAATTGTTAATAAAACGCGGCGCTAATTACGATTTAAAGAGCGGCTTTCAGTTAAGATTTTGACTAAAATATCAAGTTTTGAAAATCAAAATGTCACTTTGAGCAAGATGCTTTTTACGCCAGAGATAAAAACAACTACCTTCAAAATTTCGATTTAAAGACATTAGCGGTAAAAGTAGCGGTAAATATTTCTGGTTTTAATTTAATTTTTGTTTATATTTATATTCTTGTTATTCTCTATTTATATTCTTGTTATTCTCTATTTTATTGTATATATTATTTGGTATTTGTTATTAAAAAATCTTTATTTATATATTTGTCTTTGTTTCTCAGACATACTTTAAAGGTTTTATGGCGGGAAATTCAAACAAGAATCTTACAAAATAACTAGACTGGTTTATTAAAAGAACTACAGCCTCCGAGGGTTAGCCGAGCTTGTTTTGGGGGAAAAATGGGTAAAACCCCTCTAAAGAGTCATAGCATGCTGGAAGGTAGGGTTGGTCAGGTAGGAGCTTAGCTTAATCTTTGTTTGCAAGTTTGGTGGATGAGGAGAGGGCGGCCATCTTGGGGTGGCGGCCATCTTGGATCCGTGGCTATTTGTATAGTCCCTACCTTTACTTGAGTGACCCATACTTCTACTTGAGTGACCTTTATTTTTTCTTGAGAGACCTTTATTTCTAATCGATTGACCTTTATTTCTACTTGAGTGACCTTTATTTCTACTTGGGTGACCTTTATTTCTACTTGAGTAACCTTCAACTCTACTAGTGTGACCTTCAACACTACTAGTGTGACCTGCAACTCTACTAGTGTGACCTGCAACTCTACTAGTGTGACCTGCAACTCTACTAGTGTGACCTGCAACTCTACTAGTGTGACCTCCACCTCTGCTAGACTGACTTTCAGCGTCACTAAACTGGCTTTCACCGTCACTAGACTGGCTTTCACCGTCACTAGACTGGCTTTCACCGTCACTAGACTGACTTTCACCGTCACTAGACTGACTTTCATCGTCACTAGACTGACTTTCACCATGTGCACTAGACTGACGTTCACCGTCACTAGACTGACGTGCACCGTCACTAGACTGACTTTCACCGTCACTAGACTGGCTTTGTTCACCGACATTAGACTGACTTCCACCGTCACTAGAATCGTTTGTACCGCTACTAGAATCGTTTGTACCGCCGATAGTCTTGTTTTCTCCGCCGCTACCCTCATTTGAACACCTGTAGATAATATATTGAAATTGCAGGTGTAGTTTCGTGTTGAATTACATCGTTGCCATTCTGATGTGAAACGATGAGAAAGATTATCTTTTCACCTCAGACAGCAAAGGATAGTATACCATTCGTCACCACTTGAATCGGATTTAATCTCGCTGCTCAGGTCATCTACGCTACTGGCGCAATCATTTACCTTATATTTCTTATTGGTAACGACCCGTTTTTTAGGATTCTCAGGAAAATATCGCTTTTTCCCACCAATCGTGGTCATATTTTACGAACGAGTGTCTCACATAGAATGTAATGCTTCCACTCTGATTTAGAATAGACAAAAAACGATGTTCACCGAATAGATTTAGACTTGTTGTTCTACTAAATAATGTATTTTACCAGCTATAGACAACATTTGGGGTCTTATGGAAAATTCCATTGGGTCCTCCTGGAGCGCTCCCATGGAGCAATAAACATGGGAGGAGTAGTTGCCGGATCGTTAAAGACTGTTTTTCCGTAATTAGGGTTTCTTATTTTTAATGCTCCATGGGAGCGCTCCGGGAGGACCCAATGGAATTCGCCATTAGAGCATTGTTTCAAGCTGAGATTGGGGCAGC
This sequence comes from Phalangium opilio, assembly GCF_054372755.1. Lineage (NCBI taxonomy): Eukaryota > Metazoa > Arthropoda > Arachnida > Opiliones > Phalangiidae > Phalangium > Phalangium opilio. The sequence continues at coordinate 2,118,428 of NW_028324193.1, read as the reverse complement.
CGCATTTCGCTGATAAGCGGAAACACGATGCGTCCTTAATGCCTTTCCCAAAACTAGCTCCGTTGTCGTCATATAGGCTAATGAAGCTACTCGGTTTATATATTCTCTAGCTTAGAGAACACGTTGTTGGTTTACGCGGGCTTGGGCTTTCATGTTTCACTAGTGTTGGCCATGATATTTGGTTTGGTCTTTCCTTACTCGGTCTATGCCTACTCTTCATAGATAACAGCCCCGTATTCAGACTAAAAAAACGCCTCCGATCGAGAAGTTTAATTGTTCTGTCGGAGACGCTGGAGTATGTTGACCTAAGAATAGGTAGGCCTAACTGAAGTCGTTTTACAGAAATGGCTGTCGACGAGGATATAGCCAAAGAGCTATTAAAATTACACGCGACTGAGGTCCTACAGGATAAGCGGGAAGAAATCGCAGGTACAAAGTCGAGTTTGCAAACCCATTCGAGCTCAAATATGCTAGCTTTAGTTTTGTGGATAGCAGGCAACAAAGTTAGTATCGTGTCCAAGAGGGACTTTGTTTCGTCGGATGCAATGGAGGAAGGAAGATGTGCCATGGTTAATTGGAGAAACGAGAGTGGTCGGTTAAGCCGATATAAATGCAGAGTGCTTAAAGTCAGCAGTGGTAAGTGAATTATTATCTATATATTCCGTGCTGTAACCGTGAAACCGAGATCAAATGCCAAATGTCAACGTTAGTAGTAGGGACTATACAAATAGCCACGGATCCAAGATGGCCGCCACCCCAAGATGGCCGCCCTCTCCCCATCCACCAGACTCAAACCAAACTTTTCAGACAAGTCTAGACTAGCCCGAGCTGTTAGTTTCATCCCTCCCATGACATCATCTTCTTAACTTAAACTAAAACTAAAACTATAGTCAACCTTGACGTCATCCCTGGCTTGCTAACATTGGGTGTTACCCTTTTTTCTCTGTAAGCCTAAAGTTAATAAAAACACAGATTTTAAGACATCAAATATTTACTTTTTATAAGATGTACAGATATGGGTGATAAATAAATACAGAATATATATTACAAAATAATCAACAACCAACAAGGATAAACAAACATGTTTTAAAGAGTTCATTTTTCACGTTGACCCTGTATCGTTATTTGACTCGGAAGTGCAATCGGCGGAGGGACGTTTGGGCTTATTTTCTAATTGTTTTCTGTTTCGCCGTTCAATTTCGTAAAGAGTTAACAAAACGTTGACTATTAACCCGTAAACAAAAAAGAAAATGAGGCACAACATATTGCGAGGGCTATGATAGCAAATGATATTTAAATTGCTAGTACGTGCTATATGTAACAAACTAGAGAGGTAAGAGGCAGTTTTAATTGGATCCTATTTGTCACATTAGGCGGAGCGTAAGTAAAGAGATAATATCATTGGATAGGTTAATTAAGGTGGAGTTAGAAAATAAGCCTATAATTATAAGTCTGACAAGAATAACAAATATAGAAATAAAGATTTTTTAATAACAAACAATATAATATATACAATAACAAATATTTATATGAAAAACCCACCACCATTTAAAAAGATTAAACACCGGTCGACCCAAACCCCCCCACTGCCGCGTGCCGTCGGGGTCAAAGTCTAGAAACAACATAAAAATGTGTTACGTGCTGAAACCTAAATTAAAAACTTGAAAATATTTACCGCCGTTTCCACCGGTCTTAGCAATATAACCGGGGTCACTATCAATTGGGCAAGCCTATTGCCCCGCCGAATATTGTAGGCGGTGTCCCCGACGTTGGCTATGACGACTTTTATGGGTCCCCGATAGTCGGCGTCTATTATTGTTAAGAATTATTATACTTTTAAGCACTATAAAATAACTAATAAACATACCTATCGTCCCCTCGGCGACAAACAGCCCTTGGGCTGTTAAGCTGCTACGGCCAACAAGGCGGCCGTAGCTGTTCTCGGGCAGCATCACGCCTAACCCAGTCGACACGATTTTGATACCGTGAGGGTCGATTACGGTATCCACTGGACAATATAAGTCCAGTCCGGCCGACTGGGGGGTGGCACGACGGGGAGTAAGCGCTGCCGGATGGATTTTAATCACGGGCAGGCAGGGCAAACGAGGAGCGGTAGAGAAAGACATCTTAAAGTTTTTGGGACTGGTGTTTCAGAAACAGAAGTTAAACAACTGATAACTTTCATTTTGAAACACGGGGCTTATATACAAAATTAGCGAGGTCAAATCTAATAGTGTCTAGCCAATACTTTCAAGATTTTTAAAATTTAATAAATAGCCAAAAAGTTAATTAGATATATAGGTATAAAATTACAAAATCTCTCCGAGGTCTAAGTTTTTTTTCGTATGCAAAAAAGTTGTCTAGGTGTGTTTTAAATAATTCAAACGAGATCGTGTTATATAAAAAACCCTTTAGCGAAGGTTAAAAAGAAGTTACTTTGATAAATGCCTAAGGGGACAAATATTATTCGTATGTAAAAGCTTGTTTAGGCGTGTTTCGAATAATTTGAATAATTCTCACGAGATCGCTTTATATAAGAAAAACAATTTATTAGTGAAGGTTAAAACTAATTACTTTGGGAGGGACGGAAATTGTTTTTTTGACATGATTTAAATCTAAATAAATGTATATTAATATTAAACTATAGAGGTATTTTTTATATAGATAGATATCCTAATGTCTTCTATAATCTTTAGTACCAACTCCACAATAAAAAAATGTTTTTAGGTCAAATTAAAAATAGCGTATCAGACATAATTATATTTTTTAAATTCTTAATAAAAAAAACCATGTCTAAGCCTGTATTCTAAAAAAAATGGCCCTGAGATTTTGGGTATAAAAGCTTGAGCATGGGTATTGGATTCTCACAATCGATCCAGCCATGAACAAGTACCAAGAGTCTCAATCTATGTTTGAATCTCCACCTTCTTCTCCTAATAATCGACAAGGATCCAGCAACGGTCAACGAACGCTGAGTCAATTTGTAAAACCCGACCCCGTTGAGATCCTCCTCGATTCTGACGACGAGGAGTTTGTCCAGGACGTGTTGCAGAAACACGTTGTCGGCGTCAACGGGGTTGAGGGGTCCTATCGCTTGAGAAGCGACGGGCAATATTTTGAAACTAAAATCCCCCCGCGAAAAGGGGATTTCTACATAGATATCAGTATATATAAATTTAAAGACATAAAAGACGCCCAGGCGGACAAACTGTGGGAGTGTAGACATAAGCGGCTAAAAAGAGTCGTTGACGCTAAAAACAAAGACGCCGTCAAACTTCTAAACGCTTTCCATCGCTTGGTGGACGACGTGAAGAACGACGCAGAAGCCGCTCAGCAGCCGCCAAGCAAAGTAAGTATCTTATTAACAATAAATTTACAAACCAAAAATTTTGTTCCAATTTTTTTTTATTTCTGATAGAGATTCAAAAAATGAGTTCGAGCAGCGGCAGCAGCGGGAGTGACTCGGAGGGTAGTGGCGGAGAGGAACACGCACAGGTAAACCGGTACTACACAATTGAGCGACAGATTGACAAAACGAGTCGCAAGTGGCATTGTAAACAAATCGATTTGCGTATAGCTTTCAAAAATCTGGAAGACATTCCAACGCGAGATTTTTTTCGAATTTTTCGAAAAATTCTCGACGAAGTTATACGCAAATTAGTAACCGAGAATCCCGGGTATAATCGGGTTCGATTTGTTTTAAGCTCCCCCGGATTGACGACCCCCGTTAATATTAAATTTATAAAAATTGACAAATTCACCAGTAAGCGAATTATGCGAACCATCTATAGAGTAACGCAATCTAGTCGGGACTTTGTCTTTAATGGGGAAGATTTTCAGTTTGACATTATTTTTTTAAACCTCGACGCGAATATAGGAGTTTATTATAAGTCCATAAAAAATAGAACTTTGGTTAATTTGGATTATTTCGTTAAACAAAATAACCAATTTATTTTTATGGAGAATAATGATAACCTTTGTTTTGCTCGGAGTTTAGTTTTGGGTAAAGAGCTGGCCGATCGCAATTTTTATCGACAAAAAAAGCAAGGTCAGCCCTTTAACCAGAACAATTTCAAAAAACTGAAACGCGATAGCACCCTTGTGGGTAATATTGCAAAAATCTTGCACAGGAAAGCCGGAGTCCCCGAAGGTTTTGTTACTCTAGAAGATATTCAAAAATTTCAAAATTATTTAGCTCCCCATTATAGAATCGTGATAATTGATGCTGCGAATAATTTTACCATATTTTTCAAAGGACCCCAAGCTCCTAAATTTATCTATTTATTAAAAATTGGCGACCATATCCACCCCGCGAAAACTTGGCACGGCATGATGGGGGGTTGTATCTCTTGCGATTTATGCTTAAAATCTTTTTACAAATACGAATTGTTAAAAGAGCATAAATGCCCCGAGGATACAAAACCCTATATATGTTTTCGGTGTCAAGGAGAAGCTTTTCATTTAACCAACGAGGACGTTTTAAAACGTTGCGACGAATGCCACCGCTACTTTTTCCCGGGCCCCTGCTACGAAACTCATTTACTTAATGGCACCTGCGCGAGCCAAAAACGATGTTTAGAATGTGGGCGACTGATGGGTGACGATCACGACTGCAATCCCGAATGCTCTCAGTGTAAAATAGTTCATCCGCCAGGTGAACATTTTGTTATGCCTTTGGAAACCAAAATGAAAGCCTCGCGGTTTATTTATTACGACATTGAGACTATTCTTAGAAATAATATCCACGTCCCCATTTTACTAGTTTGCGACGTAGAGACTGAAGCTGGCTTTGAAACTAAAATTTTTTACGGCGCCAATTGCGTCGAGCAATTTTTAAATTATTTATTTAGCGTCGAGCAGGTAGTTTTGACTGGACAGAAGCGTAAAACGTACCAACCGCGCTTTACTAACACTCAAGTCGTAGCTCATTACGCGAAAGCTTTTGATAACTTCTTAATTCTTAACGCTTTAGTCCATAGACACGTCACCCCTGCCGTTATTTTTGACGGTAGTAAAATTCTCATGATTCATCTCGAGGGACCGCAAATTAGATTCCTCGATAGCTTTAATTACATTAGTCAACCTCTGCGTAATTTCACCAGCATGTTTAGCCTCGGCGATGTGGCGAAAGGATTCTTTCCATTTGATTTTCATACCGAAGAAAATCTTAATTACATTGGTGTCATCCCTGAAGCTTCGTACTTTAACGTAGCTCAAATGAAAGCCAATGATTATCGAGATTTTCAAGCTTGGTACGCGTCAATGGAAGGATCTATTTACAACATCAAAGAAGAGCTTATTAAATATTGCATTCAAGACGTCAAAGTCCTAAGACAAGGCGTCGAAGCTTTTAGAAAAATTTACGTAGATCTAACCAAATTAGACCCTTTCTGCTTAAAAAATATTACTTTGGCGGGTGCTCTAACCACTATTTATCTTAACAATTACTATAAACCTTACAGCATGGGTATTGTTCCTTCTAACGGCTATAACGCAAAATTTAATCACAGTCAAATTAGCTTAAAATATCTCGCTTGGGTGGAGAAAACTGAAAATATAAAATTGCGCACTGCTTTAAGCTACGGGGGCGAGTACCGCGTGGGTCGCTATTTAGTCGACGGCTATAGCGAAACTCCTCCCAAAATCTACGATTTCCACGGTTGCTACTTTCACGGTTGTCCATGCCAAAAACTTAATGCCTACAATACCCAACTCAAAGCCAGCAACAGATTTCTGTACGAGCGGACCCTAGATAGAGAGCTGTTTATTAAAGAGAAGATGGTCGGGTATGAATATACCTCGATTTTTGAGTGTCAATTTGCTAAGCTTTTAAAAGAAAACGCCGAAGCAAAGGCTTTCTGCAAAAGTTTAACTTTTCGACCTCAAATATCAGCCCGTAGCGCTCTCTATGGGGGACGGACGGAAAATTTTGTTCTTAACTGCCACGTGCAAGGTGAGGAGAAAATTTTCTACAAGGATATTATTTCTTTGTACCCGAAAGTTTGTCGCGATTGTCCGTACCCTAGCGGCCACCCCATAATCTATAGCAGAGATTTTGACAAATCGCCAGGGTGGTATTTTGGCGTTATGAGTTGTCGTCTGCTTCCCCCTCAAGATCTCCACATCCCCTTAATTCCCTTCCGCAGCGGTGGTAAATTAGCCTACGCCCTCTGTCGCACGTGTCTAGAATTGCGAGCGGAAATCTGCGATCACACTGTCAACGAAAGGGCTTTCGAATCAGTCTGGCCAACGGTTGAAGTCTATGCCGCTATGGAGCATGGATATAAACTCCTTGATATATTCGAGGTGTACCATTATCCAAAAACGGAATATTTCTTCGCCCAGTACATGACTGATTTTATCGCCCTAAAAGTGAAGAATTCCGGATTTCCCGCTCACGCGCAAACGCCTCTGCAAAAAGAGGCGTATATCGCTGATATAAACAAGAATGAAAAGCTTTCTCTGACCGTGGCGGATATTCAATCAAATCCTTCACTGCGTAATATCGCTAAAATTAATTTAAATTCTCTTTGGGGTCGCATGGCTCTGAATACGGGAAAGATTCGCAGCATCTTTATCAACAATTATTACGAATTGATACGATACGCGAGCGATTACACTCTGGAATTAGTCGACTTACGGCCAGTTACGGAGTCGATCGCTCTTTTATCGTACAAAGCCAAAAGCGATTACGTTTCGGACTACAAACTGGGGTCGGCCATTGTGGGGAGCTTTGTTTCTTGCTACGGGCGACTCGAATTGAACAAGATGCTGCTTCAATTAGACCGCGCAGCCTTGTATTGTGACACCGACTCGATAATCTACCGCCATCTACCGGGAAAGTTTGACATTCCAACTGGCAATCATATTGGTTGCTGGGCGGATGAACTCGGCGGTGATTATATAACTTCCTTTTGTAGTACCGGTGCCAAAAGTTACTCGTTTCGCACTAGCAAAGGAAAAGAAGTCAAGAAAATTAAAGGGTTGACGTTAAATCGAGAAAATCTTGAAAAACTTGACTTTGAAACCTTTGAAAGTGTAGCGATGAATCCGGAAAAGGAAGTTACAGTCAATGTCCCTTTTAATTTTAAACGGGATAAATATAAGCTGCAGCTAGAGGCCGTTAAAATTACCAAAAGATTTCGCCAAACCTCGAATAAGAGATTGTTGAACGCCGATTTGACAACCAGTCGACCCTACGGTTTCAAAGAGGCAACACCCGCTTCAACATCTCTCTCGCATGAATTACGAGGCTAGGCGAAGACATACTTTTGAGGGCTTGTGGGAATCTTGCGTTCCTATCGAAGCCCTGGCCAAAGACGGTTTCTATCTTGCAGATGTAGAAACACAGACGACGCGCTGCGCCTTTTGCGGCATCGCCTTGTACCAGTGGCGTTGCACGGACCATCCATCGAGGGAACATCGGAAACACAGCCCATCGTGTCCGATGGTTTCCAAAAAACCGTGCAACAACAAACCACTGCGTCAGGGGTTTCCCGAATTCCCGACCAGCGAGGGCGAGGATGTTTGCGAGCCTCTAATCCAAACATGCCCAGCCATCAACAAAGAGCGGTCGGGAAACGAAAAAGTGCGCGTGCGCATAAATCCGTCGTGTTTTCTTCTGTAGTGCGTGTGTACCAACTACCCTCCGAGTCTCGCGTCAACTTTAACCTCCTCAACGTTCAACGCTTCCGCCAGCGTTGTCTGGAATTAGAAGAGAAACTTTTTAAAAAAACAATTACTTCATAGGGGAATTTTTTGGGTAAAAGGGTTTCGTTTATTTTGTTTAAATATTTTCTAATTTGTGTTTATTAAGGGTCTTTGGGTTTTGGGTTAATTGTATTTTTGATTATGTATATTATATATATAAACTGTTAATTAAAATAAAAATGTTTATTAATCAAGATGAATCCAACCGAGTCAGTCTCGCATTCTTTAAAGTTCCAAACACCCGCCCAGTTTCTAATCGTGGGGCCAACGCAAGCGGGGAAGAGTTTTCTTTTAAGTAACTTATTGCAAAATCATCAGCTTATGTTTGACCCACCGCATAAAAAGGTTATTTATTGCTACGCCGCCTGGCAGCCAAACTACGAAAAATTGAAACAATTGATTCCGGGAATTCAATTTATTCAAGGCTTGCCAACGGCGGATCCGGACTTTTGGGAAATGAATCGCGACTCCTACTTGATACTAGACGACTTAGCTAGCCAATTATTTAAACAAACTCATATTGCCGATTTAGTGTGCGTGACGTCGCATCATTTAGGGTATACGGTTATTATTATTACTCAACAACTGTTTCCCAAGGGTAGCCAATCGCGGATAATTTCTCAAAACTCTTCCTATTTTATAATAATGAAAAATCCTCGAGATGTCGCCTCTATTAGATATTTGGCGCAACAAATAAGTCCAGATAACCCGAAGCGTATTACGGAGGCGTACAGACTAGCCACTAGAGAACCCTATAGCTATTTGTTAATTGATTTAAAACAAGAAACTCCGGAAAATTTACGATTAAGGTCGCGAGTTCTACCTCACGAATCACCTATGTATGTCTATGTCGATTAAATTTAATTGTCATTTGAATAATGGCCCCACGCGTTAAACGTCGATCAGCAAAACGCTCCCGACTCGTCGTAGCGCGTCCCTCGACCAAGTTTGCCAAATTTGTCCCTTATTTACAGAGTTTGCGTCAAACTAGCTGTAAACAACGGCGAACCCTCTTAAACAATAGTAGCGCGCCTCAATTAAAGAGCATTCAGACAATTTGTAAGAATTTAAAGGGCGGGGGTATTTATTTGAGTAAAGACCGTAAGAAAAAGCTAGCAAAGTACAAGAAAATTATTAGACAACTCGGATCAAGTACCTTGTCGCAGAAAAGCAAAAAAAAGCTGTTGTTGCAGCAATCAGGTGGTTTTCTTACGACGTTGCTTGCCGCAATCTTGCCTTCGATTGTCCAAGCCATAGCTGCTAAACTATGAAACAAATGGTTCTTGTGCCCGCTAGCGCAGTAACTTCAACAGCTGCCCAAGAGCACTCTGCTTTGGACCGAGAGATTGAGGATATTTTAAAATCGCCATTGAATGCCTACGATAAATTATATAAATATTTAGACGCTTTTAAGAAATATTTAAGTATCGAGAAACAAATTCCCTTACCTAAATTTGAGGTCGTAACACAGGCAATGTCTAATGTCCCCACGCCGCCATTACCGGTCACCCCTAAAATGCCCCCGCGAAAAAAACAATTGTCATGGCCGAGCTATGCCACGTCATCACCGACAACAAGCGCTTCGGGCAGTTCTTTTACTACGCCTAAACGAGCCGAGCCTCGGCAAAAGGTTTTCAAAAGCGAAACGGCTGCGGGGACACCAACACCAGAAGATTTTTACCAACAATTTGGGCCGACCTATGTTGGAGATATGGTGAAACGGCAAGCCGAAGTTCTTGCAAATCATTTGCAAAACACATTTTTCACGCCAAAAAGAGAGCTAGAAGAAGGAGCTGTCGGTTATGCAAATCGTGACGACGATTTACAAGAGGAAATTGTCGATGAACAAGAGAATTTAGCGGAGGAAAACGGGGACAATTTAACGGACTTGGAAAACTTGTTTGAGACGGCCTCCGCTAAACAGAAAAACAAGAAAAAAAAGAAAAAACCTCGGAAGAAGAAAGACGAACTCCAAAACTTAGGACCGCTGGTTCCATCTAACGAGAGGAGAAAGAGGCATAATAAATGGCGCGATATTGATTAATAAAAAAAAATGTAATATTTAGACAAATAAAAAATTGTTTTATTGCGAACAATATCTGTGTACATGTTTTTTTAAATGTAAAGATAAATATAATAAAGCGACATAGTCGTTAAGTTTAAGATTCTGGTCATAGATGGCGTCTAATATCGTCTTTCTAGCTACGCCCTTACAGCGGAGTGATAGGTACAGACAACAATGGACGCCACACAGTTGAAAGAATGGATGTTGAATTTGTTGTTTATTGTAAACAACTCGTTTCCCGTATCGTTTTAAATTAACTTTATAGTATCGCGGCGAATTTCCGTAAGTGCAAAACATTTCCACCGTGTCATTGTTAGAAAAGCACGCTATCCAATGTTCTCCAGCCTCTCCAGCTGCTTCATTATTGAATATAAAGCAAAATTTGGACCTTTTTGGCCGTTCTGGGAGTCTGTTTACTGGGAAGCATCCTAAATAGTAGGGTCGCGTTCTTTTGTCGCAAGTTAAGAGAGCGTTTATTTGCGAAGTGTTCATAATTTATTCTTGACAAGGCCCGTCTCGGGTAACGAGACTTTTTGTAGTTCGGCGCTGTAGAAAACACCCAAAATTTGCTCCCCCTTTAAATCTGCTACGCGATAGACGGGTGGTGACCTGGGTATGACGTCAACAACGCGAAATATTTCGTCAGTAAAGGTGCCTCCCGAGCTGGTTTTTCTAAATACTCTACTAGCTATAGAAAGACGCACGTGATCGCCAACTTTAAGCCTCGGTGCGTATCGATTAATTCCGTTTGATTTCCCGTACAGTTTATTCCAAATGATTGATTCGTTATCTATATTAACATGAACCGGTGCAATTCCAGTAGTTGAATGAACCCGTTCATTATAGGCTTGAGTAATTAAAGGTAAATATTTAACGTAATTTTTATTCCCCGTGGCCGTAATAACCCGGGCAATTTGTTCCTTAATTGTTCTAATAAAGCGTTCCGCTAAACTAGCCTTATGCTGACTCCTGGCAAAATGTATTTGCACATTGTTTCGTTTCAAGAAGGATGCAAAGTTGCGCGAACTAAATTCCCCACCGTAGTCCGTGTATATTTTTAAAGGGATCCTCTCTCGAAATATTTTTTTAAAAGCTTCGATAACCTCGCCAGATGTTTTGTTTCTAAGAGGTACTGTCCATCCGTAGCGGCTTAAGACGTCAATGACGCACAAAACATAGCGAACATTTTTATTAAAACGTTTTAATTTCGGTAGATCCAACAAATCAGCTTGAAAAACGTCATCGATAGTTGAGGCGTACACTTGGTTAGTTTTGAATCGGAAACGTCGAAATCGATGTTTCGTATAGGCGGGCTGTTTCTCGAGAAAGGCGATTAATTTTGCTTTTGGCACGTCCGGTAAGGCCTTTTGTAATCTGGCTAGCGACCCATAAGCGGCCGGATTTGCCACGTCGTAATAAATTTTTCTAATTTTAGCATCCATGTCTTGACAAGTATAAATAACGACTAAATGGTTTCCCAATAAACAACTTTATTTAATACACGCAAAGGTATTTTATAAAAACAATATCAGTTAAACAAATACGATATATCAATACATTTATCTTAATAGCCATAAATCAAGGCATTCTTTAAATCGGCAAAACTGTTGACAAAATAAGCGTAAATATCCTCTTGATCCTCGATCCATCCATGGTCGGTCTCAAATTGATGCAAAATTTTCTCACGATCCAGTTGAGGCAGCGCTTCGTGCAAATTACGCTCGACTCGATCGCTGAAATTTGTGTCAAATTCCGAGCAGCTTTGAGAGTGGCATATTTGTTTTCGACACTCGACGTTGGCGCAAGTGGAAGTGACGTCAAACAAGGTGGTAGTGAGCTCGTTTAAAATTAATTCGCGCATGCGACAGACAGCTATCCCTTTAGCCTTGAGATCCTCGTCAATCAACGGCTTTAAGTCGATCAACGTCTGCCATCCTGTTTTGTTCAGGCTAAATCCTTCGCTGGTGCTAAAGTTGAGGAAATAACGACTGCCGCTACCTCGTTCATAGTATCGAAGATCGATTAGACGTTCATCTTTCGAGTTGACGAAGCATTCCAGCTTGATGCGCTCTTTGACGGGCAACCAAATATGATAGCGAGGTATTTTTCCGTCAAAAAAGGACGTGAGTTCATTTTGAAACCGAAACAAAGCGTACCAGGCGTTAGGTTTTAATATAGTTTTTGTACGCGTATCCGATCTTTGAATTAATATTTTAGGTTCAATAGATTCAATGACGCAAATATCGAGCTTTGGCGTGACGGTGTGTACTTGGTGCATCTTGGCTCGCGACTGATATTGTATTTATAAAGTTTTAGTCTTTTATACGTTGGGGTGATTATAAATAATTTCTCTGTTTTTAGATATTATTAATTGGTTGTTTGGAAATTCGGCCATGACAATGCACGTGACGTTTTCGGTTAGCGGAGAGCTAAATCTTAACGATAATCGCAAGTTACCAGTCTGGGGCATGGAATTTAGACCTAACGAAGCGAGATGCTCTCTACTCAAATCAAAAACAACGACAAAAAAGCCCTTCTTATATAAATCGTAAGAAATAATATTTCCTCGGTCAAGACCTAATATCTCGAGACCCTCGAATAAAGAATTGTAACATCTAACGTACTGGTCGTCGTCAAAATTGGGCGTAAAGGGGATATCGGGATAATTTTGCGAATTTAAAGAGAATTGCATGAAATCGAGTTTGAAGTGTTGGAGATCCAGGGGGTTGGAAGTTGCTTCCCCTACAAATTTTTTATTAGTAACGAAAGCCACGACAGTTCGCGAGGGTAATTGCCCCGTAAACAAGCTGTCCCTAATAAAATCTTGCGTTCCGGTGGTTATTAAGAAATTTTTCATAACAATAGAGTTTACTTCGTAGCGAGCGTTTATTCCCGAGTTTAACATCTGGGCGTGAGCTAGTTGCAGTTCGGGATTAACCTCAATTTCGCGCGTAAACAAAGTGCATTCCGTTAAATCAATCTTATACTTTTTGCCCTGCTCATTGTGAATAATAGCGAAATCCGTGGAGCTTCGATGAAGTCTAATTCGCACCTCGATATTATCTAGTAAGAATTTGGGCGTTTTGAACATATCCAAAAATAATTCGCCAATTACATCGCACGTCTTTGATTGGGCCACGCGTTTAGCGCGACGACCAATACCATTATCTTCTTTGTTAATATTGGCGTTATCTAAAGCCGTCGCCGGATCAATAATGGTATCCAAATAATATAACATAGAAGTTAACCAGGAATTGGCCGCCGTTTGTCCATAATTTAAAAGTATTTTAAAATAGGCCATATATGGGTACATATTATTAGGTTGCTGGACAGCGACGCCATTGAGAAATAATTCTACTTGACAAAATAGCGAGGCAATTATTAAATTTGTCACCGAGACTTTCTTTTCCGCATCTGGAACGGCCGTGCCGTCCTCGTGCAAAACGCGAAATTTTACTCTCAAAAGAGTTTTAGTCAAATCATGATAATTGTTAGAGGGGGGAATGATAAATTCTACATATTTAGCATTAGTTAGGGGGGCAATGGGATAATGAGCAGTCGTTTTAGTCCCAACAATATTATTATTCACCACTGGCTTTTCAAATACTTCAAAGTCGGAAAGAACACTTTCGTAGGTCGACATGTTTAGTCTAGAAAATCGCGTTTAGTGCGTCGCTTAACACGTTTGCTCCGGCTTGTTTTAGCAGTCCTCTTTCGTTTTCGGCCCGTCCCGCTTTGAGTGTTGACGAACCGGTCCACGCCTTTATGTAGTAGGGAATTTATAGATTGTTTGACATTTCTTTTAATCGATTCTCGAGGTGATATTCCGGGGTTTTGGGCATCGCTAATTACTCTACTCGTTAACCCAACAGCTTCGGACGCTAAAGTACTAATGGCCGGCCTAATAAAGGGTGTAATTTTGCGCAATAAAGAATTAAAGATACCGCCAACACTAAAACGACCTCCGGATTGGAAAACGTTTGCGTGTAAAGCCGGAAGGGAGGATCCTCTTTGGAAATACAGAGTGTATCTATTAGGTACCATTGCTTCTGGGCTATTGACGTCGACGCCTAAAAAACAGTTTAATATATACTTTGCCCAAATTAAACGGAATATTTTCCCCGTAATCGGATTTCAATTCAATTTCAATTTCTTGTATATCGCTGGTTGAAATTGGATAAAAGTCGATATTATTAAATATTTCCTGGTTCTCCTCGTCTAGCAGCGAAAAAGCCGGCATTTTTATGAAACGTAGCAGAGGAGCTTGACCACCACCTACTACCTGTTGCCGAATAATATTGGTATAGACAAACATGGCATCGACGCCTCTCATGATATCCGCGGGATACTCCGAAGTCTCGTTATTAAGATACCGATCTAATTGATTGGCACTAAAGCCTAGCAATCGTCCCAGTCCCCTCCCGGGTGTTGTTTTGGGAAACAAAATGGAAACCGTATCGTTCAGTTTTGAAACCGTCACGGTTCCGTCTACATTCTGCGTAAATTTTAGACTTTTCCTATGCGCCGGGGACATGGCTTCGCCCATGGCACTTAAAACATCGCTAATATGATAATAAACCCCGGGAGGAATTTCACACGCAAAATTGTCAACTCGTTTGCCTTGAGGGTTATCCTGTTGATATCCGGGTAGGGACGGCTGGTCAGCCATATTTGGGTCTTCTGGAAATCTATCCACATCGTATTCGCTAGTCCAAAAATTATTATCCGCTGTCAGGGTCATTATTCTTAATCGAGGATTTACCAGAGCCACTCCCGAATGACTGTGTTGAAAAAATTCTCCCTCTTCGGGAATGTTAAATAACTTGGCCATTGGTCCAGCTACCGAGACGCGAACACCTGGCTCTATTTCGATACGAACATAAAATCTATCTTCCAGAGCATTTTTGAGAATGTACATTTTAAAATACTGGCGAGGCATATATTCTTGAACCCCCAATAACTGGTTTATGATTTTTAAATGTAAAGAGAAGGGAATTACGGCCCCGCTTGCCGTAAAATCGCAAATATAATCGCCCGCGGGTATTTTGATTTTTGCGACACTAGTCTTAGTAAATAGATGCATTAGTGAGTCATGAACGCGATAATTTACAAATGTGTCATTAGTTGTTTTGAAATGCGTAAAATTACGCTCTAAAGGTTTAGTGGATAGAAACGTCCCACCAACGTATTCAGCTTCTAAATTTAATATATCACGCAATTCCTTTGGGAAGAGCATTTCAATTTTTGCCGGACAATGGATTCTAAAATAATGCTCCGCTCCTTGCTTAATAACGCTAAATTCGGCCTGATGTAATCTTAAAGGGTCAAAATTGCGCGCAGTTATTTGGAGGTTTTCGGCAATTTCTTCATAAATCTTATAATCATCTGTCGATCTAAACTCGCCTGACACTTTAAAAAAGAAATAAAGCCAGGGTTCTTCCCAGGGGGTATAGCGCTTTATGGTTCTATTGACTCGATATTCTATGTATGCATTGTCTTTGTCTATAGTATATTCTTCTAACGTCATGCTCAAGGGTCCTAGTTGGTGTTTTCCGGAGTAATATCTATCGGGGTCAGCGCCAAGCAATTTAGCTACTTGGGGAGAAAATTTAATTTCCACCCATTCTGGTGTTTTGAAATTATACACGATAGCATACCCCCAATTATCTACTGTGTGGTATGTTACTTGAATTTTTTTAAATACTAATTTTTCTAAAGTGTTGGCTACGGCTCGATAAAGCCCTTCGGCGTTTTTCTCTGGCGTTTTACTGGCTTTAAAAGTTTGAGGTAAGAACAATACTGTGTAATTGTCATAATCTTCAGGGTTAATAGGCTTAGGCTCTTCGGGAATAATTGGTTCAGGCTTTTTTTTCGGCGGATCAACCGGCTGCGGAAACAAGGGTTTTTCATCAACCGGTGGTGGGGAGGGAGTCGGTAATACGGGTAGCTCTGGAGATGAGGGGGGTGTGGGCGAAGGTGTGGGTGTTAATGGTTCAAAGGGGGCGAGGGGTCTTGAGCGTGGGGGCGGTGGTGGAGTGGAGGGTTTTGGGGGTGGTGGCGGAGAAGAGGCTTTCGGGGGCGGTGGTAGGGTTTGTTTCGGGGCTGGTGGTGCTGGTGCCGGTGGAGGAGAGGGAGGTTTTGGGGGTGGTGGCGGAGAAGAGGCTTTCGGGGGCGGTGGTAGGGTTTGTTTCGGGGCTGGTGGTGCTGGTGCCGGTGGAGGAGAGGGAGGTTTTGGGGGTGGTGGCGGAGAAGAGGCTTTCGGGGGCGATGGTAGGGTTTGTTTCGGGGCTGGTGGTGCTGGTGCCGGTGGAGGAGAGGGAGGTTTTGGGGGTGGTGGCGGAGAAGAGGTTTTCGGGGGCGGTGGTAGGGTTTGTTTCGGGGCTGGTGGTGCTGGTGCCGGTGGAGGAGAGGGAGGTTTTGGGGGTGGTGGCGGAGAAGAGGTTTTCGGGGGCGGTGGTAGGGTTTGTTTCGGGGCTGGTGGTGCTGGTGCCGGTGGAGGAGAGGGAGGTTTTGGGGGTGGTGGCGGAGAAGAGGTTTTCGGGGGCGGTGGTAGGGTTTGTTTCGGGGCTGGTGGTGCTGGTGCCGGTGGAGGAGAGGGAGGTTTCGGGGGTGGTGGAGGAGAGGAGCGTCTCGGGGGTGGTGGAGGAGGGGTTATTTTGGGTGGTGGTGAAGGTTTTCGTTTTGGAGGAGGGGTTATTTTGGGTGGTGGTGAAGGTTTTCGTTTTGGAAGAGGGGTTATTTTGGGTGGCTGTGGTTGTACAGGTACTACGGGCTTAGCTGCAGTAATAGGAATTGGAAGAAAGGGAGTAGTTCGCGGTAAAATAGGCATAGATGGGGCTACAGGCTTATATTCCGGTTGAGGTTTTTTTCTTATCGACGGAACTTCGTGGCTTGTTTTACGTTTAATGGCGGCTTTGGGAATGTACTTGTAATCAAATTTTTTTTTAAAACTATCTCCAACATTATCAATTTCGATTTCCACGTAATTATTAGTGTAATTTAAACTTATATTTTTAGCATGCTTTGATACAGGATATTTTGATATATATGGAACATCCTCGTAATTATTCTCTTTAAATTCAAATAGCGTGGTCAAGGGGGAATCAGCTGGTATTTTGAACCGTATGTTTTCCTCTCCTAAAACTTGCAGGTAAACGGGAAAGTTTGTATCTAACTGGTTTCCCAGGGCCCCGTCTTTATATTTATTCACTAATTTAAAAGATAATTTGCCTTTTAAATACGGATGACTGTTTACATCATCATTTAACAGCTCGACAAAATTTTGGGGCAGTTCGTACTCTTTGGTCTTGGTATAACGATTGACAGGTATCTCTATTTTTTGATATTCAACAGGCTCTCGAACAGCTGCATAGTTGCCATGGTTTGGGTCACTTACAACCTGAATTTCAAACTTGTTAAACTCTTCGCTTATATTCACCCAATGATTTGGAAATATGATTTCTGCCAGCCCAACTTCATAATCGCTACTCAAGTTAAGAGGTTGATGCAAATAATTTTTAAAACTTGATTGGGTATTGTTTGGGTATATATCTAAACACGTATTAGACGCTAAAGTTAAAAAAAAGTCGTCATTCATGACTAACGCCTGTTTATCAACTAACCCCAACTTCTTAAACAAACCTTATTTTATACATAAAAAGATCGGCCATAGCTCGGTAGACTGGCCGGGATTTGAACTCGCCACCTTTTTAGGTATTACATTAGTAGACCCTGCCTTTAACCACTGAGCTATGGACGATCTTAAAATACACGCCGTTTATCTTCATCAAAAAAAACTTTAAAAAATTCTTAAACTTTTAAAGTCGTTACCCTTGAAAAATCTACGTAGCTAGGTAATTGACCTTACCCGATTCCGATAAAAAAGACAACGCCCTGACTAGTTCGAGCCGGTTTTCAACTTGTTTGATGCAGTTATTATATAAGACGTTGGGCTTTAATAGTACGTTTCAGGGTGTGGTCGACAGGGTGTGGTCCTTAAAAAATAAATTTTTTTATCTAGAGAACTTGTTTAATATTAAATCTGCTCTCGGTCATTTAGTATATAAGCTCTGTGTTTCGCGGAGAAAGTTATCAGTTGCTCAGCTATGCTCTTAAAAGTCCAACTAAAGATGTCTTGCTTTAACTCGTGCCGCTTTTGTTGGGTGAGAAAAGACCAAACTCAATTTTCCAACGGAAAAGGGACCAATTTCGATTATGCCAACTGTCTCTTCTCGGGCATTGCCTGAAAAGGGACCAATTTCGATTCATGGGCTAGATTTACGTAGCTTTTCTGGACAATCTCTACTCATTTGACTGCCCGAAAAGCTGCGTAAATTTGTGTAAAGTCGCATTTTCCATCGCGACTTCTCCTGACAGAGTGACCAGGCCATCAGAAGGCTTTGTTCATGCATCCTGATGGCTAATGTCGAGGAGGTTCATGAATCGACCTTCATTGCAGCGTAATTTGCGTCCATACAACGGACTATAGCAATGAAGGAAAATAAGTTAAGTCCCGCTACTTCTTCCGTGGCAAGACTTAATTTGACATGTTTTCCATTGATCTCTTGAAAGTTGCGTAAAATTTGTGTGAAGTCGGCTCAGCCATCAGAATGCATGAGCAAAGCCTTTTGGTTGTGGTTCGATTTCATTTGCAATGTCGGGCTGACGCTGCAATGAAGGAGAAGTTCTGTTGATATAGGGATATACACGTGGACCCCGGTTCAGTTTAATTTTGAATATTTCCCCTTCTTGCTTGCACGTAGCACAGCCGTACCGCCCGTTAAACTGTTTCACATTTGGCAGGCAAATCACAAGTGCCACTTAATAATAAACCCTTAACTACAATTATTTGCTCAGACCGGTAAGGTTTAATGGGCACGCCCTTAGCAAGTGTTTGTAATTCTGTATATATACTACTCAGAAATATATTCATGTTTGGTTTTGATTGGTCAAACCATACCCCGGCAAGGATAACGTTTTCTTTTTTTACACGAAGGTCGTAGGGTAGTTCGTTGATCATTAGATACAATGGCTAGATAGATGATTTGCTACTATTATACAGTGGCACCCCATCAGTATTCCAGGTAAATGATATTTGATTGGGGTCGTATTCAGACAAATATTGTCTGTAAATTTCTCCATCTAAAATATCACTATCACAATGTTCTACTTTATTCCTATTATGCATTAATTGTTCTTTGAATCCGTTCCTGTCGTACAACAACTGCAATTGATCTCTAATTGATAATGTAATAAATTGCTTCATGTCCTTCTCCCTTAATTCTTTTAGGCAATTGTGACACTTAGGTTTATCATCTTCCAAGCGCGAAAAACAGTTTGAGCAATACCTATTATAAGACCTTCTAACACATGTTTTTAAACATTTGCGAAATAGATAAAGGGATTTTGAGAGATTATTCGGTGACGGAATGTGAAGAGATATTAGTTTAAGGAGAGAAGCTACCGCTACTCCGCTAATAGAATATCTAAAACAAAATAGAGTAATGGCTATGAAACTCTCCAACTTTGTAATTGGAGCATCTTTATACAAGGGTATGTCATTGTCACTGTTACTTTCGTCACCAAATTCTTTCTTGTCCAGTTCACTTTCACTATCGTATGTTGGGGTATCATCATATTCTGCTTCACCTGACTGACATTTACCTTTACTTGAGTGACCCATACTTCTACTTGAGTGACCTTTATTTTTTCTTGAGAGACCTTTATTTCTAATCGATTGACCTTTATTTCTACTTGAGTGACCTTTATTTCTACTTGGGTGACCTTTATTTCTACTTGAGTAACCTTCAACTCTACTAGTGTGACCTTCAACACTACTAGTGTGACCTGCAACTCTACTAGTGTGACCTGCAACTCTACTAGTGTGACCTGCAACTCTACTAGTGTGACCTGCAACTCTACTAGTGTGACCTCCACCTCTGCTAGACTGACTTTCAGCGTCACTAAACTGGCTTTCACCGTCACTAGACTGGCTTTCACCGTCACTAGACTGGCTTTCACCGTCACTAGACTGACTTTCACCGTCACTAGACTGACTTTCATCGTCACTAGACTGACTTTCACCATGTGCACTAGACTGACGTTCACCGTCACTAGACTGACGTGCACCGTCACTAGACTGACTTTCACCGTCACTAGACTGGCTTTGTTCACCGACATTAGACTGACTTCCACCGTCACTAGAATCGTTTGTACCGCTACTAGAATCGTTTGTACCGCCGATAGTCTTGTTTTCTCCGCCGCTACCCTCATTTGAACACCTGTAGATAATATATTGAAATTGCAGGTGTAGTTTCGTGTTGAATTACATCGTTGCCATTCTGATGTGAAACGATGAGAAAGATTATC
The DNA here is from genome assembly GCF_054372755.1 of Phalangium opilio. NCBI lineage: Eukaryota > Metazoa > Arthropoda > Arachnida > Opiliones > Phalangiidae > Phalangium > Phalangium opilio. The sequence continues at coordinate 2,098,285 of NW_028324193.1, read as the reverse complement.
TTTTCACCTCAGACAGCAAAGGATAGTATACCATTCGTCACCACTTGAATCGGATTTAATCTCGCTGCTCAGGTCATCTACGCTACTGGCGCAATCATTTACCTTATATTTCTTATTGGTAACGACCCGTTTTTTAGGATTCTCAGGAAAATATCGCTTTTTCCCACCAATCGTGGTCATATTTTACGAACGAGTGTCTCACATAGAATGTAATGCTTCCACTCTGATTTAGAATAGACAAAAAACGATGTTCACCGAATAGATTTAGACTTGTTGTTCTACTAAATAATGTATTTTACCAGCTATAGACAACATTTGGGGTCTTATGGAAAATTCCATTGGGTCCTCCTGGAGCGCTCCCATGGAGCAATAAACATGGGAGGAGTAGTTGCCGGATCGTTAAAGACTGTTTTTCCGTAATTAGGGTTTCTTATTTTTAATGCTCCATGGGAGCGCTCCGGGAGGACCCAATGGAATTCGCCATTAGAGCATTGTTTCAAGCTGAGATTGGGGCAGCCGCATTTCGCTGATAAGCGGAAACACGATGCGTCCTTAATGCCTTTCCCAAAACTAGCTCCGTTGTCGTCATATAGGCTAATGAAGCTACTCGGTTTATATATTCTCTAGCTTAGAGAACACGTTGTTGGTTTACGCGGGCTTGGGCTTTCATGTTTCACTAGTGTTGGCCATGATATTTGGTTTGGTCTTTCCTTACTCGGTCTATGCCTACTCTTCATAGATAACAGCCCCGTATTCAGACTAAAAAAACGCCTCCGATCGAGAAGTTTAATTGTTCTGTCGGAGACGCTGGAGTATGTTGACCTAAGAATAGGTAGGCCTAACTGAAGTCGTTTTACAGAAATGGCTGTCGACGAGGATATAGCCAAAGAGCTATTAAAATTACACGCGACTGAGGTCCTACAGGATAAGCGGGAAGAAATCGCAGGTACAAAGTCGAGTTTGCAAACCCATTCGAGCTCAAATATGCTAGCTTTAGTTTTGTGGATAGCAGGCAACAAAGTTAGTATCGTGTCCAAGAGGGACTTTGTTTCGTCGGATGCAATGGAGGAAGGAAGATGTGCCATGGTTAATTGGAGAAACGAGAGTGGTCGGTTAAGCCGATATAAATGCAGAGTGCTTAAAGTCAGCAGTGGTAAGTGAATTATTATCTATATATTCCGTGCTGTAACCGTGAAACCGAGATCAAATGCCAAATGTCAACGTTTAATTGCAAAGTCTTGAATGTATCAAACAAGTAAAAACACCACAAATGTTTTCCCAATACATTTGTTAAGAAATTCATTTCAAAGATGTACACGTACCTCAAGGTATGGCTCTTTAGACGTTCTGAACTTTAATTGGTTTAAGTATGAATATCTCAACAAAAGTGAACACGTGAAGCTTACATGTATAGTTGTATTTGGCCATGAAAAGTTAAAGAATAACGCCTAGATTACTCCATATTTTCGATCAATGCCTAGACTTAAACTTTCAATTCATGAACTCATATAGAACGTAAGAAACAATGTCAGAGTTCTTGAGTTCATGGACATGGAATGTCAATGCAAAGTGCCATATTGATAATATGAAATCATTAGTATTTGTACTAATTCATTTGGCTTAAACGGCTTACATGGGTATTGCTATTGCTTAGATAACATCTTTACCTATACATAGATGTTAGCTACCTGGAATGCCTGATGAGGGAACAAACAGTACACTTGTGTAAAGGTACCGCAACATTTACAACTGGTTATCAAGCGTCTTCAAGTAAACCAAAGACACCTTCCATTTTAAAAACGACAAGAGCCATTAACAAACGACGCAACATGTGCATGGCTTTAGCCAAGAAAAATATCGAGCATGATATTGTGGGTTTGTCGCCTGTCACATGATCTATTTCGGGATTCGCTTCAAAGAAACCGAAGGTTACTGCTAGGAAGCATAATGAATTCGGGGAAATGGCAACTGGTTCGAGCGAAGACCAGTATATAATGTATTCAGTCAAAGAGGGAGAAAAAGGTAGCACGAAGTGGGACGGCCGCAATAAAACTGTTGGCACTAGCGGACCCGACTATAATATCATAAATAATGTAACTGTCGCTAGCGAAGGCAGCCACAGCAGGACAATTGACAAACGCGGCAAAAACGATAAGACAACCAACAAAAACAAAAATGTGACAAGAAACCAACAAACTGGAAAAAAGGTGGCAAGGCAAAACCAGCTCATAAAGAAGACGGCAAGGCACGACCATCGAGAGAAGAAAGCGATAAGACACCATCATCGAGGGAAGAAAGCGATAAGACACCATCATCGAGGGAAGAAAGCGATAAGATACCATCATCGAGGGAAGAAAGCGATAAGATACCACCATCGAGGGAAGAAAGCGATAAGATACCATCATCGAGGGAAGAAAGCGATAAGATACCACCATCGAGGGAAGAAAGCGATATGATACCACCATCGAGGGAAGAAAGCGATATGATACCACCATCGAGGGAAGAAAGCGATAATACAATGCCATCGAGGGAAGAAAGCGATAATACAATGCCATCGAGGGAAGAAAGCGATAATACAATGCCATCGAGGGAAGAAAGCGATAATACAATGCCATCGAGGGAAGAAAGCGATAACATACCATCATCGAGGGAAGAAAGCGATAAGACACCATCATCGAGGGAAGAAAGCGATAAGACACCATCATCGAGGGAAGAAAGCGATAAGATACCACCATCGAGGGAAGAAAGCGATATGATACCACCATCGAGGGAAGAAAGCGATATGATACCACCATCGAGGGAAGAAAGCGATAATACAATGCCATCGAGGGAAGAAAGCGATAATACAATGCCATCGAGGGAAGAAAGCGATAACATACCACCATCGAGGGAAGAAAGCGATAATACAACACCATCGAGGGAAGAAAGCGATAATACAACACCATCGATTGAAGAAAGCGATAATACAACACCATCGATTGAAGAAAGCGATAATACAACACCATCGATTGAAGAAAGCGACAAGGCTCCACCAGCCCGGGAAGTAGGTGGCAACAATACGGTAAATAACATAAATTGTGAAAACTATAATACAATATTGAACACTGTCAAAAGCCGTTATAATTTCTCTGAACGTAAGGGAGATGTGCCAGGGAACACTGGCGCTATTGGCCTTGTATCAACGCAAGAAAATACAGGTGGTTTGATAGCATCTACTTCTGGATTGTCCACCAGTCATTGTACACGTTGCAGTGTTTTTGATAATGGTAAAAACCTTTTACTCTTACAATATTGTGTAGTAGAGCGCGGATAGGCATACATGACAGGCAGGTATCTGTTTTATTTTACCCGTAGTTAGTGAATGTCTTTATTCCATGACATAGTTTTTATTCTAGGTAGCAGTCGATAGAAAACGTCCTTTCCACTCAATTACTTTCCCAATTTCAGTTTCAAGTGAATTCCTTTCGCATATGAAATATGTTTTAGAAAAGATGATTGATTTCAAATCCACGACACCGGACAATGTTCCAATTCCCATTTCAGTGGTAGAGACCAAGGAACAATTGGTAAACATTGATTTTGTCCATAGTTAGATGTAAACTATATCTCCACGTCTCTAAATCATTCATTAACAATGTGTCTGTCTATTTTATTAGATACTACATATCCTTAGTTGTATATACTCATGACATTATTACATTAGTGTAAATTGTGTTTATCAGGTGGAATTGGTTGCTGGTTCAGGATATTTTATATCTCAAAGGAGTAGAAATACTATTCGGATGAAATCCAAGACGCCTGACTCTGCAATTAGAGCCATTCTTTCTTCTAAATACACGATGCATGAATTGAGTAAAATGACCGCCAGAGGGAGGAATGGCACCAAAGGAGTCCATTCCCAGATCCTTGATTCAATAAACTGTACTATGCATTTGTAACTTCAGTTCCATAAGTTTGACAATTCCTGTACTTTCTTTTATAACGAAAGACTTCGAGCTAGTTACAGGGTGACATGAGAACTGAATATTTAATACATGTAACATCCGAAACACTTATTTAGCCTATATACTAACCCATAAGTAGCGCTTTACAAGGTTTATAACCGCTACTTCACGACTAGCTCTCAGGAATCCGTCAAACGTATGGATACAAAGTATATCAGTACCCCATGGTCTAGGTTCAATGAAAAATGTATTTGCAAGGTAGAATGTTAGACTAAGTGAATCAACTAGGCACTACGTTGATTCAAGTGTAAGATCTATACTATAACCCTGTTGGATGTAAAAAAGGCGGTAGGCAACCCTTTGTAAAGGGACAAAGGAAGGGGTTGATCCATTGCCCCGTCTCTGCGCACTCTCAGGATCCAAAACCGCCTACAGCGCAAACGCCGAAAAGCGAGATTGAAGGCAAAGTGTTATCCGTGTGTTTTTCGCTCTTAGTTACATCGAAGAGGCTTATTATGTTTTTGACTATTTACCAAAGAAAAAGGAATGTTTCATTTCACCTTCATAGATATAGGCAATACAGTGACAGGCGAGCATTGAGTTAGATTAACTCTTTCCCCTTGCATGACATTGACATTGTTGCGTCTAGGCCAGTGGTATTACTATGATTAATAACCAACATTATCCAATACTATTACCTTATTAGTGTACTTGGCGAAGTATTTTAAGAAAGTGACGCTAGATGAACCGTACGTTACTAGAATAATTAATAACAAAATTACGGTTGCCAAGAAAAAGATAAAAACACTTAAGAATAGAGACAACGAGGCTGACGTTGCCATTTCAGATGAGGAAAGTCTTGGTAGCGAAGACGGCAAGGAATCCGGCAACGCCAATACATCTAACTAAATTTGTATTACTAACCTACAATAAAAATCATTACGCTAACTGCAACTTACTTGCAAAGAAATTGTTAATTTGAAATGCGTTAAATCTGTAGCGTCAATGTGTAGAGACTGAATTGAGGCTATAATGTCGCGCTTGTGTAGGGAGGCTATAATGTCGCGCTTGAGTAGGGAGGCTATAATGTCGCGCTTGTGTAGGGAGGCTATAATGTCGCGCTTGTGTAGGGAGGCTATAATGTCGCGCTTGTGTAGGGAGGCTATAATGTCGCGCTTGTGTAGGGAGGCTATAATGTCGCGCTTGTGTAGGGAGGCAAAAATGTCGCGCTAGTTTAGAGAGGCAAATATGTCGCGCTACTGTAGAGAGGCAAAAATGTCGCGCTAGTCTAGAGAGGCAAATATGTCGCGCTACTGTAGAGAGGCAAATATGTCGCGCTACTGTAGAGAGGCAAAAATGTCGCGCTACTGTAGAGAGCCAAAAATGTCGCACTATTCTAGAGAGGCAAAAATGTCGCGCTACTGTAGAGAAGCAAAAATGTCGCGCTAGTCTAGAGAGGCAAAACTGTCGCGCTACTGTAGAGAGGCAAAAATGTCGCGCTACTGTAGAGAGGCAAAAATGTCGCACTACTGTAGAGAGGCAAAAATGTCGCGCTACTGTAGAGAGGCAAAAATGTCGCGCTACTGTAGAGAGGCAAAAATGTCGCGCTACTGTAGAGAGGCAAAAATGTCGCGCTACTGTAGAGGCAAAAATGTCGCGCTATTGTAGAGAGGCAACAATGTGGAGCTACTGTAGAGAGGCAAAAATGTCGCGCTACTGTAGAGAGGCAAAAATGTCGCGCTACTGTAGAGAGGCAAAAATGTCGCGCTCGTCTAGAGAGGAAAAAATGTCGCTCAAATGTTTAGTGACAACAGGGACGAATTTATCACATTATCATTGCGTATTTGTTGTGTTATTTAACGCTATGAAGTCTCAACTAATTAGCAACATCTGAACGATATGTTGTGGTTATGTAGAGCAGTAGTGGATGTGTAACTGTACAACCATGGTATCCTTTTTATTATAGCAACCTCAAAGCAACCATCTTTTTGATAAGGGTAACAATGTAAGACTTACGGACTAGTTTCACAACAAAACAAATTATTGTGTACACGAAATAGTGTCTTTGTATCTTTCCGTCCTTTATTAGGAAAAGTTCGGAGAACTTCACAGTGTTATCCGAAATAGCTTTAAAAATTGTTCGCGAAGGCCTGTAAACGAAAAAGGATGAAGTTTGTTTCTCGCTTATTGGTTGTAAACACTCACTGTTCCGATTCTCCGCTTTCGAACAACTGCTTAAAAACTTGCTTCCAAGTAAAGGAATGAGTACTTTTGCGAAGTGAGTCCATTTCTTCGTGGCTACTCGGGAACAGTTGTATTGAGCCGGCATTGATAATCGTTTTTTGAAAAGTTAAAGCCATGGCGTCCACCAACTGGCTCGTGTTGAATAATTTGCTTATTGTCCCCGGCATGGGCCTTTTGTGCCATTTTGCAAGTTCTTGTTTAACGTAGCCTATCGTAATAATGTTCATTTTGAAGACTAAACGATAAACGGATATTCAATGAATAAACGGAAGTAGGCACCTGTACTTAACAAAACTTACTACTTAAACGGCAATAAGTTTGTCGGTGTAATTATTATTAAAAGTCTTTGAATAAATCGGGGCTTTTAAAAGGTTAGGTATGGCTAAAACAACATTACGTACGCGTTATTTTTTCACCCGAATAACATTCTCGGCCAAAGTGGTTTCGGCTAATCAAGAATGTTATTTGAGTCGAGCTTGACCCTGCTAATGTATGGCTAATAGTGTTAGCTTTATAGTACCTTTTCACCCATACGACTCTTTCCCCATTAAAATAAAAACGGCAACCATCTACGTAGCTATACTAGCGTTGCCCATTCCATACAGATAAGAGGAATCATTCTGTAGCCTCCCCGACTCCCTTTTATAAGTCGGCAAAGATTGAGTGAGTACCATTAAAAACAGGCAATGATTAAGCAAGTAGCCCCTCGACTGCTTATTAAAATCTCCAAAGATAAAGTTAGTAGCCCCTCGACACCCACTAAAACAGGCAATGATTAAGTTAGTAGCCCCTCAACTCCCTTTAAAAATCGGCTATGAATAAGTAGGTTGACTCTCGACACTTTTGAAATCGAAAATGATTGAGTTAGTAGTCCCTCAAAACGCCAATCATTACTTATGAATTAGTGAATAGCTCCTCGATGCCCTTTAAATATTACCAATTATTAAGTATAGGTCACCATTGAATAAGTGAGTAGCAACTCGAGTGAGCTTAAAAATTGCCAATGATTTAGGGACCACCCTTTTGAAATCGCCTATGGACCTTCGACGCGTAAGCGTTTGAAAGAGAATTTTTCTTAGGGTTACGAATAGGAAATACGTAAGCGATTGAAATGAATTTGGTTTAGGGTTTCGGTTTCGTTTTCATTCTCTACTTAAGTCTGGCTAAAATTTAAAATCAATTATAGCATTTCCTAACGGATGTCATTTAAAAAGTTTCTTCAAAAATATGTGGCATTGCGCATCCGCACCGCACTCTTATTTAAATCATGACCGCTTCTTTTCCGTTTTCACTCTCCCTTTAAAAAGGCGAACGATACTTTTTCTTCAGACCAAGTGAAAGTAATAGCCCATCGTTCGATGTTCATCAAACGATGTAGTGAAAAACCATGGATAAAGAATGCGCGTCACCTTGAACTTTTATTATCACGACGCTACAGGATCGGCAACTCCCTATCTCGAACTACAGCTTATTCCGAATATACTCTGTTACAACAACGGTTGTCAGCACGCGCAAACCTAGGTCTCCATGTAATCTAGCCTTGCGCGTGCTGACAAGAGGCTAAAACCCTTCGGGATATTTTAAACGATATTAAATCCTGAAGATCCTGAAAATCCTTTGGTCTCTTGACAGCACGTACAAAGCTAGGTTAAATAGAGACCTAGGTTTACGCTCGCTGACAACTGATGTTGTAATACACGGAATAAGCTGTAGGGAGTTGCCTATCCTCTACAGTGGAAAGAAATTTCACGCTCTCGGGCATTCTTTATCCATGGAAAAACTATCGCGCTACCTTTAAGATTGCTAAATTACAACCCATAAGCTGGAAAAATGAAACCAAAAGCACGCGTCTTCTATTCATCGCATTCTATTCTAAATTCTGGGCACCAGACACAAGGCCTGTGCGAAAAACTCGAAAATCGAGTCTCGAAAATCAAAATTTTGGGACTTGAAAATTATTTCGAGTCCTTAAAAATCTTCACTATTGGACTCGAGGAGGACTCGAACCGAGACTTGACGCCTTTTCAACTCCAAAAATATTTACTTTCTGACCCGTAATTTTAAGTAAAGAGCCGCATCTAGTAGGGTTTAATCGATTTAAAGTTTAGAATAGACAGGTGATTGGACAAAAATTTGACTTCAGCTAAAGTACACTGAGAAAAATATGTTCAGTGAAAAAAACAGAAAACTTCTGGCAGCACGTGATGCCAGAAAATATCAGTAAAAATAACAGCAACTACGGTTTTCTCGATTTTCAGAACGGTTCTGTAAAAATTATAGGTTATTCGTTTTTCTCCAAAACAGAAGTTTTTATGTCAATTTTACAAGTTAAAACTGTAACCATATTCTGTAGTTTTTACAGAAATAACTATGAATGCAACAGTTTTGATCTGTATTGAAAATCTGTAATTCTTACAGAAAAACTGTTTTGATCTGAAATAATGGTCTGTGGTTTTTACAGAAATAACTGTGTAGATCGGTTTTGAAAATCTGCATTATTTACAGATATAACTGTTTTTATGTGGAATTAAGTACTGTGGTTTTTACAGAAATAACTGTATAGATCTGCTTTCAAAATCTGTAAAATTCTCAGAAATAACTGTTCTGATCTAAAACTAATGTCTGTGGTTATTTCAGAAAGAACTGTATATGCCAGCTTTTAAAATGTGTAATAATTACAGAAACCCGTGTAAAGTCCATCGTTTTATTGGTGTTAAAAATCTGATGATTTTACAGAAACATTTGTATATTACTTTTTTGGAGTGCGTTCAATATCAGTACTTTAAACAGATGATATGATATATTTAACAGAATTATTCAGTGTTGAACCTGTAAATTTCACAGAAATGTCAGATCAAAATCACTGTTTTGCACGTTAACTCAATTTGCATCATTCAATGCAAGATTAATGTCTCCAATATTTGCAGAAACATTGTTTTTATTACTTGTAAGGCTATAAAATTCAAAAATTTTATCTAAGAACATTACACCCAAAGAATTAAAGACATACCGATTGTAGCCTGATTATATCCTGTGATGTGGGAACTTAGTCATTGATTCCGTGAATTTCGGTAAAAGTCATTTTTGAAAACGAGTTCCCTTTGATAACGATTCATTATTTTATAAATGAATTTTTTTTTTAATATATGCAAAATTTTAATAAAAGTAAAGGCCAAACCTTTAAAAATTACAATGACTTTAAAATCCTTCAAAGTCAGCCAAACTCGAAAATATTTTTTAATCAAAAACATAATTTTTGGACTTACACCCTTTGCGATTTTCTGGATTAATCTTCGCGGTGCATCTAAAGGAAAAATAATTAAATGATTAATATTAAATTAACAACAGCTTTTAACTACAAACTCTGAGTGCCAAAAAAGAGAAATCTTGCAGAAAAACAGGTTTTCAATGTGAGATTTTTGGTTTTCTACCATTTTAAAAACTATATTAACATGGATTTCAATACACAATAAGGGGAAAATATGAGAAAGACGATTTTATACCTTTGGATTAATTCCTTATCTGTGCTCGCTTTTTCTGGATACTCGATATTTAAAACCAAATACAATCCAAAGAACGGTAAAATTCTCGTTGTTAGGTGTAATCATTCACGACATTTTGAAGACGGACAAAAAATTTTGGTTTCAGCTTCCTAGACTTTCACTTGACCTGTTCTGACTATTTCATTCTCCCTTTAAGGGCCAATGTAAGGCAATAATGGCTGATATTTTTTAAGCGGCATTTGAATTTCCGTAAAAAGTAAAGAAAAACCTATCTGGCCAAGGGGCTGCAGTATTAGGGCCTATTTAAATGTAAACAATGCAAACATGTATAACTTACTTGTTTAGTTGGCACTCGTTATGACGCAATAATCAAGGTGGTATTTCTATATTAGTCATAGTCTGTAAACAAACATACACATAAATTTGAGTTTTGGTTCTATAATAAATTCAATATATAAATGATCTAGGCTTTATCTCCTTATTTTTAAAGAAAAACTGTTTGATTAACTCCAAAGATAAGTAACCGATTTATGGATTTTCAATTGTCTTCTATTAAAAATAAACAGCAAAATTCACCTTTTATAACTAGATCATTTATCATACAGAATGCTGAAATGTATTTAACTTACTTGTTCAAATTGTGGAATCTCACTTAATGGGCGCTGGTAAACGAGGTAATATAATACTCAGTAAGTCGCGTTTCATTTCTGGCTCTAAGAACCACACCTGCATTACCCGCGTGGAGACCGTAGATATCGAACCTGTCCAAAAAAACCCGAACTCGACCGCGCACAATGGAAACTTTGTAGCCCAGAGGGAAGTGACAAAAAAGGGTTAAAGTCTCTCTCTTGACCCAGCGGAGCCTCCTAGTTTTTTCCAAAGAATTTCCCCCTCCTGGGGTTGCGGTTATTTTCCATTCTAAAGGTGGGGGCCGGTGAACTCTCTCTCGAATCCACGTGCACTCGTTTTTTAGCATTATTAAGTTCTTACACTTTATCTCTCGGGACCAAATAAATAATAATATAAAAATTTACTAATTTGTAGAATATTTACTAAATCTTATAGAAAATGCACTCTAAATATAAACATCTCATGAACCAAAAATGTATAGTCTAGTCCCCTACACGATGAGTTAAAAAATTAAATTGACTAAAAAATGATGCATTTTTCACCTGTTACTTCAATTATATGCATTGATTTGCATCTCGTCGAAACTTTGGGTTTAGACTATATATTTAAAAGCTATATTTATTACACATAAACGGACAAGGTGGAATTTGAAGATTTGCAACTCGAAAATTATATATTAGTTAAACCATAAATGATAGGAGCTATTTTAAAATTAGGTCTAGTATTTTTACTGTCAAACAGAGGTCGATTATTTTTGAGTTCACCATTGGTTAAAGAAGTGGGAGCAATAAAAATTACAGAAAATAGTCTGTCAAAATTAATGTAGAAATTATATGGGTTTACCTGTAATTTTCCCAAAATAGATACCGTAAAATTTGGGGGAAAAAGTGAATGAAACATTAAAGAATCAAATCTTTTAGTTTTTGCAGTTTTGAACATTATTAAAGGTTTCCGGTAACACACGTATCTGAAAATTATACATAGAACATACTTTGCTTGTTTAATCGCCAATAAACTGTAGTTTTCACAGTTTGCTAGTAACGTTAACAAAGTAATGGTAGCACAATATCTGTAAAATTTACAAACGGCATCTGTTTTACCAATCAAATACGCAAATCTGTCATATTCACAATTTCGGACTAAAACTAACAGATAATACCATGAAGGTACAGAAAATATCTGCAATACCTACAAAACAGTCATTCTGTGTAATTTTTTTGCAAAATTTACAGAATGCATCTGTTTTACCAATCAAATAAGTAAAGCTGTATTTTTCACAGATACTTCTATAAAATATTTTTTGTAAAATATACAGTAAATGCCTGCAAAGCCTATCGAGCAGTCACCCTGTAAAACATTTCTGTGGAATTCACCGATCAAAACTGAGGATCCAAAATTACAGAAACGAATGTGTAATTTTTACAGTTAGAATTAGAAATACCAGTTCAATCAGTGAAATATACAGATGTTTTCCGTAAAATAGTAGAAACGGTTTTACTGTGTTTCTATTTCTGCAGAAAAACTCCGTTAATATTTTTTACATTTCAATACTGTAAAATACTTCTGTTCAAACTACAGAAATTTCTCTCAGTGTAGTCAAGCGAACCGAAACCAAAAGTTAAAAATTTTTGTTACTGCGCGTCATTGTCGTCGTGAAATTTATACTTTGTTAGTAAAATTTATCCTTATTAGAAATTAATTTATTATAATTCTTGTATTATTAATTATGTAAAATTAAACTGGACTCGCACAGGCGTACCCGACACCCTGGGAAATATGCATCTTAACCCGCGTCTAATTGCCCGTCTTTCAATTTGAGAGATTATCGGCACTTTCCAAGAAGGACAATCGCGTTTAAAGATACTAGATCCCACGCATTTTTATAAATCAGCTCAATACATTCAAACAATTACCATTCAATTACTAATTTTAATTTGTTGAGAAAAATAATTAACGCGCGAGTATGGCTAATCGTAATAAAAACTATATAAAAATGACGACAATCGCCGAGTCTTAGTATTGTACTTACGGTGACGTTTCTCGAATGCGAAGTCCTGATGTTCCTTGACGAAACTTTTATTAATTGTAGGAACTAGTTAAATTTGAAGAAAGGTTTTCAAACCAACGAATAACGCAAACTAAGTTTTTAATCAAGCTAATTTTAAAAGGAAAAAATAATATTTTCACGGACGAAAAGATGACTTACTAGCTAAACTTCTCTCACTATAATGTGATAGGTCGAATAGCCAGCGGCCTATGAGACGGAACTCGTAAGTCTATAATATGTATCGCATAAGTCTATAAGTTGTATCACGCGTCTAATAAGGAGTAATTTCAAAGGACTGTCAGATACTATTTCTCGGATCAGTTCCGCTCCACATAAACTTTGAAAACCAAGATTTTAAAACAATTTCCATTTTGAAATTTTAATTAATAACGAAATACTTCAAAGTAATACAGAATTGACTCTAACTTTAAAAGCGATACTTTCTCTTCGAATTCAGAATCAATTCTTTCATACGCTAACGCTATGAAAAACTCAAAACTTGAAGATGTAATAAAGCGCGGAACATTAATTCAAAAATGACAAGAAAGATTGAACATTCCAAACTTACTTACTAATACTTACTTAGTATCCTTTTGTCCAGTTTACCGTCGTCATATTGGAATAGCGGTGGCTAGAAGGCCCGCCAGCTTTACACGAGACCCGCCTTCAAAAGCTAGTAGCGAAAGAGTCCCATGCCCCCAGTTCCAACTTTGGACATTTTTGCGCTACAAACCCTGACTCGTAATGCTTTTTCTACGATGATCAAATTTCATAAGTGGATTCGCTTCAGAGCATTTCAAAGATATTAGCTAAATTTTACAAGATTAGTCGCGTATGTTTTAATTTCAATCTTGAGGCGTATTTCGTAATTTTACGTCCGTTATTTGGCAAATAATCAATGTTCAAAGCTGATAGAAATGCTTTGAAACCGACTCTAGCACTACCGCGAAATTTATGTTGGAAGTAGGGGCGCTTTCGTTAAAAGTTTTTTTAACATGGGTCGCGAGTAAAGCTGGCAGGCCTTCTACTCAAAACTCATTGGGAACTCGGTATCTGCTAGGACTGGTATCTGGCTGGACTTTACCATCACCCCTTCAGTGGCGTCGCCACAGGTAGGGTGGGATTGGCTTAAGCCTATGTTGATATTTCCAAGGGGACTCAAAATTCTCATAATTAGGCCTTAATTTGTGAAAATATTTTGTCGTACTTATTTTTCAATGTCATTTACTTATGGCAAATCGCTTTTCTTTTTTGCAATTTCCAAAGAATGAAAGAAAGTAAAAAATCTTTTGAAGATCTAGTATTTTACCTCTCGCATCCCCAACCCTCCTTAATAAAGCGAAGGGGATAGCTAAGGTATTGAACTACTGTTTGGCGACCCAGAGTCCCGGCCGTCGTCCGTCAACCGACTTGTTTTACTATAGGTAAAGCCCTGGGTGGCTGGTTAATCTATAATCGGAACAAACAGTTCTACCTGTTTTCTCGTTTTCGTTATCTGTGCAACGTTCTCTCACTTACACTCGTTTCCGGTAATTTTCTATAGACCTAGGATATCGTAGAGCTTTAGGTTTTTGAATTTTTTCCCAAAAGTGCTTCAGAAATAGCTGAAACCGTTTTAATGACTATTCCTAATGTAAATAGTTTATCGTTAATACCTAGCAAGGTAGGGAAGCGAAAAATAACACCAAACCAAAAATTTGATACTACTGGAAATTGAATTACGGAAGCAGAAACATTAGGGGTGGAACTAAGGTAATAATAATTGATAGATTTGTCTCGGAAATGGAAAATAGACTTCTTAAAAATGTTGATTTGTTTCAAGTACTTTTAGCTGCTGACCCAAGTTCCCCAATCTTTTTAAACGTAATAGATATTCAAGATTTTGCTAAGAAATATGATAGATTGACCATAATTCGCTTGTTGGACAAGAATTTATTGAAAGCGCAGTAATTCGAAAAAATCGATGAGTGTTTCAAATATTTAGCATCTTTAGAGGTTGGGTTTCCAGATTTGTTTAAGTATTTTCAAATCGTCATGACAACTCCGGTCGCCAATACCACAGGTGAATGAAGTTTTACCATTCTCAAAAGATTAAAAACGTACCTGCGCACTACGATGTCTGAGGACAGGTTATCAAATTTAGCTAGGATTTCAGTGAATAGAGATTTATCAAACTAATTAAGGGAGAATCCTGATTAGTGGTCGGCCTTTGGACAAGAGAATCCACAGAATTTTGGGTTAATCAGTTATTCATGGATAATAATCAGATAATTATTCGTGATTACATTGCATTAATCATAGACTCCCCGTGGATAATTTCAAATTATGAATAAAGATAAAACAAACAGATATTATCCAATCCAAATGCCGACCGGATTTAGTTATAAATGTATTCGGGAAAAGTAACAATAGACGGTTGAACTTTTTTGCGTATTATTATATGCTTAAGTGTATAATGTGATTAAAGAATCTAGCATCAATAAAAAAAATTAAAGACCGGGCCTGAACCGTTTTCAAAGGGGGATATAAAATTGGACGACCCTGAGGGCCTACAATTTTTCAGCCTGTGTGTGAAATAATCCTAACGACGCCACTGCACCCTTTTTTAGCAAACCTGATGTTAAATTTACGAAATAAAAATAAAAACAAGTTACCCAATCGGCGTAATTAGAAGAAGCCCACCTCATGTTAACATAACCAAATAACCCTAAACCCACCTGATGTTAACGCAACCCAATAACCGTGAGTTCATAAAGTAACGCACCTGATATTAACATAACTCAATAACCATAACTCTGTATGTATTAAAAGTAACTCTTATTAATCGTAAGATTTAAAGACTTAATTATAAGTGACATTGCAGCAACCCGATGCCCAACTGACTCCTATCGATTGGAGTAATAAAGCGCGAAAGTAATATCATTATTGTGAATCTCGTCTGAAATTAAACCTGGTGTTACGACTTTCAATCGCATACTTGTTCTCCTAATTCGTCGAGATATTTACGGCTCGCGGATCAGTGATAACTTTAAACTATTTGTGCCGTTAAATAAAGCCAAGTGTGTTTTTAATTGCTTTAATTTACATGATATCTGCGTTCGATTGCCCACAGTGACAAGGTTTAGATCTGCGCATTTCAAATTTGGCTCCCACGAAAGCGATTGGGCGCTCTTGACGCATGCGCTCTGATTCAGTTGCCTGGTTACAGCGTCCTTCTCTCTACACGGCAAGTGTCGTCTGCTAAAAGGCCGAGGCTTAATGAGGCAAGTTCTTAATTATGGTTCTAAATCAAAATTATCGCCTTAAATTAAGCGTATTAAGTTGGAATATTACGTATTACTTACTCGGTTCGGCTCTTCTAACGGCCAGCCTTAAAATAAAAGGTCTAGAAAAGGGGTAAACATTCATTCGCCCCAATTCAGCCTGCGTAAAAAGAAAATAGCATTACCATTTTCAAAAAATTGACATGTCATGAAAATAATGGGCCTATAAATGCGCGGTTAGTCTCATTAGAAAGATCGGAAAAATGTATGTAAGAATAGATGAACGTCCAGCGTTTGATAGCCGACAATAAAAAAATAGCAACGAAAATCCGGAAACTGTCTCCGTTGACCGAAAATGGCCAAAATTTTAGAAGTGCCTATCTTCGTAAATAATGGTCGAGGGAGGGTAATCAAGCTCTTAAAACATGCAGACGGACACGACGGAGGAAGTTCGTGGCGTCTTGAGGCGGACAAATCATTTGGGCAAGCGCCCAACACGTGGATAGCTGCCCAGATTAACGCTATGATAGAGATACTAAAAATCTAGGACTTACCTTGAGAAAGACTGCTCGTAGAGGGTCCAAAGAGGTCTTAAAAGGTGCGGATGTAGATGACGGATGAGATGCTTGCGAAGAGAGGCGGAGAAATCCCTTGGGCGAGCGACAAACACCTAAATGTCCACTATTTGGAAAGTTATTGCGAATAGCCTTTTGGCCTTTTCCTTGTCAGCCAAGTGTTCAATTGCCCTCTGTGTTAAGGTTCTGTCAGGAAAGACGAAGCTTGGGTCAGTGCACGACGTCGTGGCCTCGAATTACTGATTTGAGCTTGGATGAGACAGTCTCATGCAAGATATGAGGATCTTTGTAAGTAGGGGAAATATGCCGTTCCCAGTGCAGGTACAGTGGAAGGCAGGGAGGATTGAGGATATGAGGATTGAGGATATGAGGATTGAGGATTGCAAGATGGCGGGTGAGAAAACGTATGCCTTTTTGATTGACTCACCCCTCTATCAGACCTACAAGTGGGCGTTTTTTTGATTGACTCACCCCTCTCATCCCCGCACCTGCAAGGGGTGTTTTTGACAGGTCAATGAAGCGTGTTCGATTCTCGGATGTAGAAGTACATACATTGGAGTATGAAGATAGGGTGAATTTTGATTTAAGAAATAAACAGTATTTTAATATGTTAATTAGATTAAAATTTGAACCATTAATTTCGCCCGTATTAATCAAATGGTTAAGGGGGTATGAAACTCCAGATGACGTTGGGGGGGGGAAATAAAGAATCCCCGTAAAAACCCAGCTCTACCGACTATTCTAGATCATTCTAGAAAAATTAAAATTCCCCGTAAAACCCAAGTTAACGTTGTTTAAGGCCATGACGTAAAATGTACAGTCAAAGTTGTAGATTGTTCGAGAATAATCTTCTCGAAAAAACCCGCCATTAATGTACAGTCAAAGCTAGGATGATGATCATATTAAATGGTATAAATAGCCAGGACCCCAAGTTAAACCACCATCACAATCTCACTCAAGCTCGACGAGGAAGGAAGGACCATCCAACAAGTACAATGTAAGTATAGTTTTTGTGTACTTATTATTTTTTAAAGTTAAAGTTTGAACCGTATATATCAGTGTTAATGGGGGATTTTTTTTTCCTTCACCAAGGCTTAAGAAATCCGTGGTCGTTGACTTTGATTTTCTTACCGGGCGAATTGTTGGAGTTGAACGGGAACAAATCGCGAAGGAGGTAGCCATTACAAGCGTCGAGAAAACTCCGAGGGTTGGCTCATGGTCTTTCGCGCCCCCATACAGTGAAAAAGAACTTACATACGACACTGTGCGTCAGAACAGGTGGCTCCTAAACAACCTACATGGTCTGGGATGGGATGATGGAGTAACGCCCTACGAAAAACTTGGGGAGTGCCTACGATCTGCTGTTCAAGGCTACGACCATGTATTCTGTAAAGGGGAGGAAAAGTGCTTCTTTTTGTTGAACCTTATTAATCGTGAAGTTATAGACTTGAATGGAGTAGGATGTCCCAAAGCCAACGAAATCGACGATGATGGTCCGATGATTACATGTATGCTTAATCATAAAACTGTCCGTAATAATAAGAAGTATTTGTGTGCACTCTCAAAATGTATATTATTTTCCGAGTGGATTTATAACCACAAAGAAATTGTAAATAAAAATTTAGGAGACGAATAAAATTAAAAAATCAGAATATAGTTTTATTTTTATTTATTATGTTGTTTTTTTTTTTTAAATTTTATACGACACCGCGTAATTATCACATATACTCCGATTGACCGCAATCCCAACATGCTCAATTACCGCCCTGTCGAGGTGGGCGGCGAGCTCCTGTTCCTCCCCACTATTATTGCGGGCATCCCGCCTCCTCATCATGAGCGTGAATACGGCGTTTTGAACGCTGATAATAGTACATAAGAGGAAAAAAAAATGTTTTAGCGAATATATGTATATTGTAATTAATGTAAATTGAATTAAATATTTGATAGTGTGTCATACCCATATCCATCGCAGTTAGGGGATGGTGATCCCCCGTCCGGGGTGGGGTAAGCCCCATTGGCATCCCTTGTCGGACTAAGCGGAGGGGTAGAAAAATATATTAACAAATAAATGAAATACTATTAATAATTAATAATTAATCAATATATTATCTATATCTTCAATACACACCTTGGGCGTATATATCCCGCAATAATGTCCTCTAGAGTGACCAAGAGGGCCTGGATGGAGGGGGTGGCCATGCTGGGGAGTAACAAAACCCGTATGGTGTCCATAATTCTAAACGAAATCAATTAGCGGTACAAATGGTGGGGTGTATAAATATGGATGTATTTACCGGTATCCGTCACAATTTATGTTGAGAACAATTTCCTCATCAAAATCATCAAAATCACCGAGGTCGGCGCTAATCACATTAAAACAATCTTAAGTATTGATACTACACAACAATAATAATAGAAAAATACACTTACATATCCCCGGGATGGATGATTGGGAAAGTGTTTACGGAGTCAGCGTCATCTCCGTTTTCGACGATGAAGTTTAACACCTCATTATCTCCCTCATCTAAGATAAAATCTTCCTCCATTTCCTCAATTATTAGTGGAGGAGGAGTTTCTGGTGCGTACACCCAAGACATGTCCCCCATAGGGACGCGACCCAGAACCATTTTCAATTTAATTTAAAAGTTTTTAAAAAATTAATGGGACTCAACTTGCCACTAGGACAGAAAAAATCGTTGTGACCAAATTTTCAAAAATGGCCCATGCCCCTGGGTTCAACATGTAGTATGAAAACCTCTAACCCTTCCTCGGATTTTCTCCAAATTACAATAGAACTTCAAACAGTTAGTATGAATTGTAGGATTAAAAACCATACATCTATGAATCAGTGGTTTCATTCGGGATTCCCCCCAAAAACCCAAAAAGCGCGAAGAAATCAAGCTTAGCTGGGTGGTCATCCACTTGTTCAAAATATACTGATAACTTAAAGGACATGGTACATTGAATTAGTACGTATCCGACCCCTCGTTTCGAACCATCTAGAAGGCGAAAACACGTGCGTCTTAACCAAACATGTCAACTTGACTTCTCGATCGAGGTGATATTCAGCCTCTATCCTGGGTGGTCAAACGCTATAACATATATATACATTCGGAACTCGGGTGTCAAACCCCTCGTGTACGAGTGTACCTGCTACTATTGTTAAAGATACAAGTTGGGTTTTTATCGGAGGAGTAAATTTCTTAAGCTACATTCGCAAAGGAGCGGAAAGCTGAAGCTGAAAGCCGAAACCTAAAGCTTCCTTAAAAAACCAGTTTCTGCTAAACATTTCGCATTTCGGCTGAAACTGGTTTTTCCAGGCTGATTCTGAAAGCAGGCGCTGAAAGCGGGTGGATTTCACATTTCAGCCAAGATCAACTCAAGTTGATCTTTCAGCTTCAGCCGCGTACCACGTGATTTGAAGAACCAATTAAAAGAGCGATAAGGGGAACGAAAACGCGCGAAGAAGCCGTGTTTAAGTTTATTTTAAACATGGCTACCGCGAAGGAGTTGTTGAAGAAAGTTTCTACTGAAAAGAAAAAATTAACTTGTGAAAGGAGGGAAAAATTAATAAGTGCGGTTTTCGAGAACAAAGTTATCTGGGACAAATGTTTATCTGAACATAAGGATAATGCATCAGTAGACGCAGCATGGAACATAATTTCGCTAACAACAGGAATGTCAAGTATGTATTGAAGTTTGGATGATTATTTTAATTTATCCGTTTATCCCTGAAGTATAAACATTATAATTATATTATTAATAGAGGCTCTTGCCAAGAGAGAGTGGAAGTATTTGCGGGATCAATTTCGTACCAATTTCAATGTTGTGAACGTTAAAAAATCTGGATCAGGATATGATCCAGAAAAGGATTTTGACAAAATTAAATGGCCCTATTTTAAGCAGATGCTTTTCTTGAAAGATATTATATCCAAAAGAGAGTATGTGTATTAATAATACATTAAATTCCCAATTTGTGTAGTTAACTTAAGTTCTCTTACTGCTATAATGCAGAACTTCATGTAATATAGATGAAATGAATGAGAGTGAAACGGTAGAGGAAATGTCTCATCAAAACAGTAATGACGCAGAAGCATACAAAGTGAGTTTTAAAGATGTTTAAAACATCTAACTTTCGAGTATAATTAACTTTATCTTATCAGATTCTCTCAAGTATGTCTGAAGGAACTGTTGGTGACAAAGAGATCGTGGAAGAAGTTGCTGAACCTTCTGAATTATCTACTCAAAGTACATCAAGATGCACAAGTTCAGCATCATCGTCCAGACCATCATCAGCTGCGAACAGTACCAATACTCAAGGGAAACGAAAAGCAACTAAACGCTCTGTAGGAACAAATGATGACATTTTAGAAGAAATGGACAAAATCGATAAGTATGCAACTTTATGAACCTTGTTTAATCATGGTATAAATAAGTAGGAAGTAAACGATTAAACATAATCGTTTCCAGAGTTATGATGAAAGTGGCTGAATCTGCAAACAGCCATTCTTCCGATGATGCAGCTGATAGATTCGGAAAGTATATTGCGGATATTTTCCGAAGGGTGAAAACTAAAAAACAGCCTAAATTTGAATTAAAACTTATTCAAACAGCATTCTCCTTTCTTTCTGATTCAGATTCTGAATAATCTTTTTTAATAAAATAAAGCAAATGCCAGTATTCGACACAATTTATTTAACACATTTTAGTTTTTAACATTTATGGTAACCTTTTTAATATATTTGGCCTTTTTACTCCGGGAATATCCCATTGCCAAGCTACTTGGCCATTTTCAGAAAAGAAATATTCTGCATATTTAGCTCGCACTTCACCTGCATCTCTTAAAAAATTTCTGGCACGAGTTGGTGGAACATTTGTGAATGCGTTAGCTGGTTCGTTTCTCCATTGTTCATTTTGAGCATAACCAGGGGGGCAATACACTTTTTGCGGTCCTTCAAGCGCTTTTTCTTCTGTCATGATAAAGTTGTGTAAAACTACAGTTGCTTTTGTCACCAAATCCACATTTTCAGGCGAAAGGATTATTGGTCTACGAAATATTCTCCACCTAGCTCCTAGAATACCAAACGCATTTTCACTGCATCGCCTTCACGTTTTAACAAGATAATAGTTATTAATATTTACAATATTAAAATTTAATTAAATAAAAATTATCACCTTGCTCGGCTGAGACGATAATTAAAAACCCTTTTTTCATCATCCAAGTCCCCTCGATTGTACGGTTTTAAAAAGTCTGTTCGCAACTGGAAAGCATCATCACCAACCATGACATGCGGCGCTAATATACTAGTCCCTGGCAGAATGGCAGGGAGTGGTATTTTCAATTGGGAATTTTCCAAAGCTCTCCCAATGGCTGACGCTTTAAAAACACCACCATCAGAACTCGAACCGTACGCACCAATATCAACGGCTATAAATCTGTAGTCCGCATCTACAACTGCCATCAGATTTATGGAATTTGTGCCCTAAAATATATAAAAACATTAATTTAAATGCAGAAATGAAAAATAACACCCTTAAATTTGAACGTGCCTTGTAATTATAGTACATAGATCCAGTATTTTTCGGCTGCTGAATTAGTACATGCTTGCCATCTACAGCACCAATGCAGTTTGGGTATTGCCAAGTTGCATAATACTTTGCGGCAGCATCCTTCCATGTTTTTTCACTAGGGCTCTGAATAAGTATATTTTCATTACATGAATCAACGCACCATGTAGATCCAACTATGTAAGCATACTTCTAAGTAGATGGGCCTTAAAATATCCCACATGGCTTGGCATGTTTCACGAACAATATAATGGGTTGTCGAAAGTCCTATCCGGAAAGCGTATGCAATGGATATAAAACTGTTTCCCGTAGCCAGGTACCTAGATAATTTTTAAATAGTACTTTTGTCCTTTTGTAATCTTATGGAATTAGTAATTATTTAATATGCTTACCGCAACGTGACTGCCAAACGATGGGCCGGAGATATTGCTTCTCTCGACACCGGGTACTTTTTTAATGAACTATGCAGTAAGCCGAGAAGTTTATCAAAATGCTTGGGAGACATACGTGAATAATTTTTAAAGTACGCATGATCGTGAAGTCTCATCACCTTCATCTGTAAATAAGTATAGTTATTTTAATATGAAGGCCATAAAATGTATCAAAACCAAATACAAAGGCTTAACTATAAAACTTACCAGAGTGTGAAAATCGCCTTCTTTCTTCCTTTTTAACCATATCAGGTGCACCCACCAACGCGCTCTTTTTCTAATTATTATTTGGTTTCTTCTTCGCATTAACTTCATCAACAACAATTTCTTTTTTAATAACAATAAGATCATCAATTTGTTTGCCACCGTCATCGCCATTTTACATATCATATAGTTTCGAGGGAACCCTAGTGGCGTTGCCCTACATCACAAATCAAAACATCTCCTTTGGGAAAGGTCTAGCGCAAAGTTGAAACTGGTTTTGAGGAGGAAACTGGTTTTCCAAAACCCGCGCGAGAGATTGAAAACCAGCTTTCAGTTTCGTCTTTATGCTTACTGAGAGATTTCCGCTCCTTTGCGAATGTAGCTTTAGACTCGAGGGAGTCTTCACATCAAAGTGTCATAGTTGACTTTACACTATCTACAATATAAGCCGAATTCGGATGTACAACGAAGTGTCGGTCATCTTGGACCATCTAGAATATTCTTTCCGATTCCAGAACATTCCATTGTTTCTAGAAGGTTCTTTTTGGGTCTTCCATATTACACCTTCTTAAACCAGGCGCAATTGGATTTCTGTACGTTGATGGGGAAACCCCGGAAAATCCAAGAAAAATACACTGTTTAAGGCTGCCAATATTTTTATCCAATGGGAATCACTGGAAAGGGTGAAACAATATATACGTAGGCCTAAAAATTGTATAAAAGGGAGGTGAAATGGGTGCTATGTCACATTCGATTTCAAGATGTACTCCTGCTCTACTTGCGCCGATGTCTTCACCAACCAGCCGAACCTTAGTCGTCATATGCGGACCAAACATGGTAATATTTCTTTTGCGTGTCCAGTTTGTAATAAGAGTTATGCGCGGAAAGATAATTTAAACCGCCATCAACGGCAAATGAACCACGTTGGAGCCGCAGTAAATAAAGTCGCGGAAAATAATACGCGTCCACCAACCCCGCAACCCGGACCGTCACACCGCGTCAGCCCTCCCAATTCTCCCGTAAAGAGAAAAGCGGCACCGATTCCGACAAACGGAGGAAAGAAAAGAAAAGTAGAAAATGGTAAATATTTGGTTTATTGATTTCCCCTGTAAGGTGTCTTACCCGCTGCACATTGATGCATAGGGTGTAGCTAACAACCAGGGGTTTAAGACAATCTATCTTTTCTGAATTGGTGTAGGAATTAATTCCTAATTTATATGTAGAAAATGCGCCAATTCCAGATGACCCGTTATCTACCCAAGATATCGAAGGGCTTGATGAGTTTATAAAGATGTGGGAGGATAGACAAAATCAAGATGGGGGAGGTAGGGAAAATGAAGATGGTGATGTTTTGCTCTCGCAAGATGACGTCGGGTTAAATGAATTTATGGACAATTGGGAGGCCGAACAAAACGCGGTAGAACAACCCGGGAGTCAACAACCGGACATTGAGGAAATTAACGCGCTCGATAACGCGATTTTCTCGGCTCGAATCACCGCCCCTGACGGTGTAACGGACCCGATTTTATTCATAAACAAACACCGGGAAAAACTAGAATCATATCTCAGAAACAAATTGAGTGTTAAAAAGGGGATTAAATGGTATTTAACGGTTCGCGCGCGGTATACACGTGAACTTGGAAATACAGGCGCTGAAACCGAAATTAGCCCATATTTCCGAGGATTTACGCATGCCACATTGGCACCGGAAGTTATCCCACAACAAATCGACTTGAGTCGAGATAAAATTGCCGAGAGTATGATTAGCTTCGAAGCTATGGGAAGTGGGTGGGTTTTAGACCGAATATTATTTATACAAATCAACATTATCCAGTACTTACCCCTAGTGGGTGGAACATATTTTCAATTACCACCCGTGATTGAAAATAAAAAGGCAACGGTAAATGTTAACCCGGAAGATCCAACTGACAATAAGTGTTTCTTGTGGTCGATAATAGCAAAACTCCATCCGGCTTTAATCACCCCAAGTCGTGTAACACATTATAGGCCGTACGAGAACGAGCTCGATTTGTGTGGAATCACTTTCCCTTTTGAATTAGATACATTTAAACTTAAACGGTTTGAGGAGGTGAACAATTTATCAGTGAATATTTTCGCGTACGAAAAAGGATATTTTCCACGTTACGTAAGCGAGAACAAAGTGCATGAATCTAGACAAATTGATCTCCTCTTGGTTTCCAATGGAAAATCAAAACACTACATGTTAATTCGCCACCTTAGCCGATTGTTTAACGGTTTCACGAAACATTGTCACCAATCCTTCTACTGCCGATATTGCTTGAAGAGAAGCGCCACCGAAGCAGTTCACGATAATCACGTGCGTGAGTGTAGTGTACACGACCCGCAACGTGTGATTATGCCGCATAGTGAACCCACATTGAAATTTAAAAACTTTGGATGGAATCAAATGGTAATTTACTAAATATAACCAAGTGCAAGACAAAATTATAATGTTTCATTACATCGATATAGGTTCCATATATTATTGTAGCCGATTTTAAAACGATTCTCGCAAAGGTGACAACATGTTTACCAGACACATCGTTGTCTTCAACAACTACATTGGCGTTACATAAGGCGTGTGGTTTTTCATACGCAATCATCGGACCAACCGGTAAATTCCAATCCCCTAAATGGATTAACCATTTAGCTTACAATTATTCATGCTATCATAGGAAATCTCGTTAAACACGAAGTATACAGAGGAGTTGACGGGGCAATAAAATTCCTGAAAATGCTGTTGGATGAATCCGACATCATCGTTGGGAAGCTGAAGGAGAACAAACCAATGCAATTAACAACGGTCGAAGAAGCTTCACACGAAGCTGCGACCTGTTGTTACGTTTGTGAAGAATCCTTCACGGCATCTATAATCAAAACGCGCGACCACGACCACTACACTGGAAAATATAGAGGGGGTGCGTGTCAAAGTTGCAACTTGAAATTGAAAGCACCAAAATTCATACCAGTTGTGATGCACAATCTCAGCAGGTAATTTAAATAATCATTATGTCTAATTAGATCTATTTAATAATTATCGATTACCGAATAGGTGCGATGCGCATCTCATCATGCAGCAAATTGCGATGATTCGAAACAAAAAGATTGACTGTATAGCAACCAATAGTGAGACATACATTTCATTCACGCTGGGAAATCTACGCTTTGTGGATAGCATCCGATTCTTGCCTGCATCCCTCGAATCGTTGGTGTCAAATGTAGCGAAAGGAGGACAAGAGAAATTCCCACTCATGAACGCCGTTTTCAATCCGGCTGAAGTTAAATTACTTCTTCGGAAGGGTGTATACCCCTACACTAACATGGATTCCGAGAAGCGCTTCTCCGAAAAGCAACTACCGCCAATTGAGTGTTTCTAGAACGATCTTACGGACGAGCCCCTTAAACAGGATGATTACACTCACGCTCAAAACGTGTGGCAATCATTCAACATTCGGAATTTGGGTATGATCATGATAACATTCATTCGAGACGAACATTTGCTAATATTTGTATTGCATTTTTTAAAGGAGGGTACCACGATTTGTATGTTCTGTCCGATACTCTCCTCCTAGCGGATGTTTTTCAAAACTTCCGCAAAATGTGCATGACGTACAATCGTCTAGACCCTGCACACTCATATACCTTACCCGGTTTTGCCTGGCAAGCCGCTCTATGCATGTCAAAGGTGCACCTAGACTTGCTATTGGATGAGAACATGCACCTCTTCATCGAAAAGGGGATTAGGGGAGGGGTATCCATGATAAGTCATCGCTTCGCTGCGGCCAACAACACATATCTAGATAATTACGACGCATCAAAACCGGAAAGTTACATATGTTATCTAGGTAAGATATACAAGTTATCCTAAATTAAATTTTCACATACTAACAATCAACGGTAATAGATTGCAACAACCTTTATGGGACGGTCATGTGTGACGCTCTACCCATGAGGAATTTCCAGTGGGTAGAACCCAACCCCAATTCCGAGCTCGAAATTCTAAGTTGCCCAGATGACTCGCCGGAGGGTTATATTATTGAAGTGGATATGGAGTACCCCGAATATCTCCATGATAGTCACAACTGCTATCCACTAGCTCCAGAATCCATGTCCATAAAACCCCAGATGCTCTCTCACTATTCCAAAGAGCAGATGACTTCGCTGAACATCAAAATCAAGGAATCTCTACCCAAACTACTCCCCAACCTAAACAAGAAGGAACGATACGTGGTTCACTATCGTAATTTAAAGTACTACGTATCAAAGGGGCTGAGAATCAGCAAAATTCACAGAATTTTGAAGTTTCAACAAGGAGCGTGGTTAAAGGGGTACATAGAATTTAACACCGAGAAGAGGACGAAGGCGACTGATGATTTCGAGAAGGACCTATTTAAATTAATGAACAATGCCGTGTTTGGTATGTATTTATAAAATTAGAATGAACATAAAATAGTATGGATAATAATGATTTGCTTTCTCCCTTAGGAAAAACGATGGAGAACCTTCGGAACCGTCAGGATTTCCAACTAGTGACGACTGCCGAAAAAGCCGTTAAAAAGGCTAGTTCACCAGCATTCGAACGGTTCACCATATTCCACAACGAACTAGTTGGAATCAACTCCGCAAAAAAGAAGCTGGTCCTAAATCGACCGATATACACGGGTTTCGCAATTCTGGATCTATCAAAATTGCTCATGTACCAGTTCCACTATGATGTAATTCGGGCACAATACGGGGAGAAAGCAAAACTCCTCTTCACAGATACTGGTAAGTTTTACGTCCTTATATATATCATTTACTTTAGCATAACATTTACATTAACATTTGCGGAAATTACGTATAATTACAGACAGTCTCACGTATCACATAGAAACCAAAGACTTGTTCAAAGACTTCGCCGCTCAGTCGGATATGTACGACTTCTCGGGGTACCCACGTGACCATCCACTTCACAGCGATGTGAACAAGAAACGCCTTGGTAAATTCAAGGTTGAACTAGATGGGACACCGATCGCGGAGTTCTGTGGGCTGAGACCCAAAATGTACAGTATCCTGTCGGCCAAGGGAGAGAAAAAGACGTGCAAGGGCGTGTGCAAGCGCGTCGTGCAGAAACGTGTCCGGCACGCGCATTATCGCGAATGCTTGCTGAACCGCGAGCTGACCACCGCGGAGATGATAAGGATTGTCAGTGACAAGCACATTTTAAAAACTGTAAAAC
Organism: Phalangium opilio; assembly: GCF_054372755.1. Taxonomy (NCBI): domain Eukaryota; kingdom Metazoa; phylum Arthropoda; class Arachnida; order Opiliones; family Phalangiidae; genus Phalangium; species Phalangium opilio. The sequence continues at coordinate 2,070,637 of NW_028324193.1, read as the reverse complement.
AAACCAAACTGTGTTTAAACCCATGTGACGATAAGCGTCACATTTTGAATGACGGTATCACGACACTAGCCCACGGGCATAAAAATACAAAATAAAGAGAAAAATTATGACAAATTTATTGAGTAATTCTTATACATATATTCGGAAATCATACGATCATTAACATTTTTATTTTTAGTAAATCGTTTTATTATATCAAACATTTTAACTCCCCTACATCTATACAACGAGAAATAGACACAATATCCGCCACAAGTTTGACTTAATTCCCCCTGTAGTTGGCGTGAATTAAACGTAACAGTTAGGCTGTTTCGCTCTACAAAATCATTAAATTTAAATAAATCCGGAGGATTTCCATAGCTTTCAAAGAATTCAGTATTCTTTTTCCTCGAAATGTATATAACCGTCCAATGTTTTCCTCCCCCTTTTGAGGTGTCAGTATTCACAATGTATAGAGAGGGAAACGTTTTAACAGTTAGTGGTAGTTTATCCGCCGCAAAAATACCCCTAAACAGATTTTTAGCGTATGGATCGCGCCTTAATATTCTCTCAAGTTGTTGGGAGTCCATTATGAGCTTTGATCGAATAGAACAGCTCGGTTTTTGTCAATTTCAATCAAAGATTGGAATTCGGAATAGTAAACGACGGCAATTGTAGCCGGTAGCGCTTCGGCAAATATTAACTCCAATCGGACACTACCGTTCTTTATAAAGTTGAAACTTTCAGTCGAACTACCATTCAGGTCGGGGGTCAAGTCGAATACGAAAAGAGCATTACCATTGGCGAACTCGTCACGGTCAATGAAATTACCCTCGTCGATATTCCATTGTCCGGTTTGAAGAAAGAGATTGGCGTACGATCTCATACATAGGTTATCCTTAAAGTTGGGGCTTAAGGGTTTATGGGGTACGCTAACCCCATCAACGGATAAGGTGATTTGAGTCACCGCTTCATTTTTAAAATTAAAAGGCGACATTTTATAATCACCCAAAAACGCGTTCTGGTCTACAAATCCAATTACAACTTTATTCGGTTGTTGACCGCTAAATAAATTGTCTTTGACTGCTATTTTACTTCCTTGAGATATGGAAAACGTATTACATTCCGTACGTGTTATGGGGTATTTCATCGTAGCCAATTCCAGGGTTTTGGCGTGTGATATCATAATCTCGGGGGTTAGTTTAACTCTTCTTATGAATAACGAAGCGTGGGTAAATATAACTTTCGCTTTATTTCCATCCGCATGTAAGCAGAATTCGTTGGGACTTTTGATAAATTTAAAATTCACATCGACCAGATTGGGGATAAAGCGATTTTGCTGACATATATCGGCGTGTACGACGAAAATCAAGTCTATAACCCCATTTTGGGCGAATTCACTCCGTTTCAAAAACCCTTCATTTTCGGAAAAGTCGTCAAAATGTCCCGCCGTATCTTTGTAGAATAGTGCCCCGGTCAAAAAACTCTTTTTCGCTGGACCACCAAATGTCAATAGCGTTTGAATCATGCTCTTGTATGCGTATTGTTGAGGACATGATGTAACTGATCTATCATTCAACGATACGTGTAGTTCACTAAAAAGACTGGAGAGTAATAGGTTTTCGGGTCCAACTTTATCCGCCTGAGTAGTTATATCACCATTCGCATCGTACACAGCGGCTTTAGGTAGAGACCCATCCGCTTTAACCACTTTTACTTGTAAATGCAGGAGCGTGTTTTTCAAGTCCATGTATGTCTCGGAGTTCCCGGTGACGGGAAATATAATAGCCTGATTTTCATCCACATTGGAGGTAGAGTTATACTCCACCCATTGACTTCCTACTATCCCAGTTTGGGTATAGGGTACGTGAAAAACATTTAGTTCCGAGCTGACGCTGTTCATAGAGTTTGGGTGTGCGAGCGACATTATTAAAATATATCCGGGTGTAAAGATGACGACCTTCTCTTCTTCTTAGCTCGAACAGAACTGATGATGGGTGACACTTTGCGTTTCCTTTTACGTCCGTTTTCAGTTAGCTTGGTCACTTCTTCGGCGGCCCTTCTCAATGTTTCCTTACCCGCTTCTTTACCCCTAGTTCTCAATGCTTGTTTAATGGGTACACCGCTTGTATAATCCGTCGCAATTTTCGCGCCAGTGTTTAAAAACTTTCGACCTAGGAACGTGGCACCCCTTTTAAGTAATGGCATGGCCGATCTGAACGCCGAGGAGATAATTGACCCCAGGCCATAACCACGTTGCACGGCCAAACCTCTATATACTGGGATGGATCCATGTCCAATTTGATTTAGATAATAGTCCTCATAATCCTCAACAGAAACGTGACCCGTATTATATGGAGACATCCTTACACTTTGACAATCACGTCATAAATGGGGCGGAGATTGAATTCAACGTAGTTCTTATAACAAGTGCCAAGTTCTTCTGGGCCTAAAATGCAGAGTGACGTGAACTTTCCCACGTTCGAACTTAACCGGTTTACCCATTTCACTCATAATGTTTATTTCAATTGTTTGGAAGTTGTTTTTCGCTATGGGCATGTAATGGGGTTTAGCAAACTCTTTTTCCACCGTGTCACCATCTTTCCCGTTGATACTTATAATTCTTAAGAGAGGGACGTCAGAGTCTCCTACCGATCGAGACTGAATTATATCAGAGTATACGAATAAGGAGTGCATTCCAGCATCCATATCACAACTGAATGGGGCCGTCATAGAGGCGACCACAGTGAAGTCTTTTTTTGGAATTCCTCGTGAACCCTAATATAATGGCAATTTCGCTTGGGATATAAAGTTGGTTCGTCCCTTTTAACTCAACCATCACCCGTCGATTTGGTTTGTTGTATGAAAACTCAACCCTAGATTTTATTTTTTCAGTAGCACCAGCATCGTCGTCGGCTGACAATATTTCGAGTAATTCCTCTACAGAACCGTAATATCCGGGAGGTATAATTATCGATATACCCCGGTTTTCATTCACTCCGTTAATTGTCTGTCCACTTTCACCAAAACCAGATCCCTCTTCTGGGAATTCATCCATTGCATCCGAAGCAACACCTACGAACGAATTATCCCAAATGCGAACTGCGCATTCCCTTTTTACATTATTCCAAGTTCTAGGATAGCTTATTTCAGCCAGAGCAACCTCGTGAGATCCCTCTAGAATTATAGGTTCTGGTAGATACGTTCTGAACTTGCTTATAGTATTTCCTTTGAAATATTGCGTTGACGAGTCAGAGGGTAGTGTGATGTAGAAACTCATTTTACGTCGATTTCTTGCACCCAGGAATCAAATTCGGAACTATACCCTCTCCACCGTACGAGTAGTTCTTTAGTACCGTCAGGTTTTTTACGTTTTCGTAATACTTTTTCAATTTTAAATTTACAGTTTTCTAGGTCCTTGCCAACTCTCTGTATTTCCTCTTTGTAGAACACACCGGAAATGAGCTCGGAGTTCAAATCCTTCAGTTTATATACCGGTGGATCTCTCGGGATTCGTTCTGTTACTTTGAATAGTTCTTCGGTATAATTGGCCAAATACCCTTTTTCAAACGTTCCTTTATTTTTGCTAATTCTAACTAAATCATCAATTTCAAAGGGGTATGAAACTGGCGGCGAAGTTTACTTTTCCGTACAAATTTAACCAGATTTCTTTCGAATTTTCCTCTGTCACTTCAGTGGGTTTGCATTTAATTGATTTGTGGTAGTTGTTATTATACGATTCCAATAAGTCGGGTAATACGTCAATGTATTTGTAGGTGTCGTTTTGTGTAAAATATCGGTACATTCGCTCCTTCAAGGTTCGATTAAATCGTTCAACTATACTGCATTTCACTTCCGAGTGTGTGGCGAAAAACTTGATATCCAAATGTTTCAATTCACTTTGCAGTTCTTTATTTAGAAATTCATTCCCATGATCCGACTGAACAATCTTGGGTTTTCTACCAGACTCTAAAACGGATCTAAACGCCGCAACCATCGTAGGTCCTTTCTTGTCTTTAATAGCGACGGCGAAAGCAAATTTACTGAATACGTCAATACAGCACAGTAGAAATCTATATCCGTCATTATGACGCTTAATGTTTTGCATGTCTGCCAGATCAAGTTGCCATTGTTCATCTATACCGTACACAATAGTCTTGTTCCTTCTGAAGTTGTGCCTCGCGGGTTTGTGCAGTGTATACGTATCTTGACGTTGTAGGAACTCAAAAACATCATTTAAGGAAACGTTAATCCCCTTTTCCCTCGCAGCCCTATATAGTCCTTGTACACCTCCGAAGCTCCCCGGATCTTTTTCATTGAAGTATATTTCTTCTAGTTTATCCATTAGTCGTGCAGTTTAAGGTTTTTTGAGTATACCAATAAGCGAAATCAGATAACTCGATAATTATAATAAGAAATAATATCAAAAGCGCCGTAATAACTTTGGGATTATTTAAAAATGAAACGGACAGGGAGGCTAGAAGCCCTGTGGGAGAAGGGTCGTTACATCCTTCCATGGTAACGTGTAAGTAATTTGTGAAAGAAATGAAACGTGGTATTGATATATATTCTTTATTTCAAGTTTATCCAAGTGTTGAGACCATTACCGTAGTGGGAATCTGGGGTTGGGGGATAATAATCAATGCTCGGTAAATCGCTTTTAGACACATCGAGATAGGTATTTGGTACAACACTCGTAGAGTTTCCAAATGGGAATTTGTTTCTCACGATAGTTTTTGGTACATTTTCTTTTATTAACATTTCGTAAAACTGATTTATTCCAACGACAGTGTGTTTCGGTTTACTTTTATAACCTTTAACTGATTCGTGTAAAATATCCATAATATTCGACCCGACGATTGGTTGTCCCCTGTATATAAGTTCCCCGTTAGGAGACCAATTAATCTTGGAGTTCATATCAATCCACTTATATAAGGCAATGGCTGGTTTGAGGTGTGAATCCGGTATTGTCATGGCTATTTCAGAATACCAATCTTTCTTTTTCTGTTGTTTAACAGGTTTCTTCTTTTTTCTTTTGTTAATAGCACTCGTTAGTAAATGATTGTACATGTTAACTTTTTGCGTCTGGTTCAATTTGTTGTCTACCAAAACAGTCTTCGTATCCAAATTTTCACTATGTTCAACTTTTGGTTGTGAGTTTTGTTATGTTTGTAAAACCTAAGTTCAGATGGCGCCAGCCTCTTCATTGAAATGGTATTTTAATCTAGCGCTATTGCTTTCTCTCTTAAGAAGAACGCAGTAGACACGCGCCTGAAGCGAGGGTGAAATAACGTAACGCTCGTCGACATAAAAGAACCCTTAGTACTATTACTACGTAATAACAATAAAACTATTTAATGTATCACAATTAGCCTCAGTATTTATTATTTAAGTCTACGACTAGTCAGGCTCAGAATAGTACTCTTAGTTATATTCCCCTACCTCGGAAATAAGGGAGGTATAGATATAACAACTGGCGACGGCGATTTTCTTTGTTTATCGACCACACCCTCACCCCGCGGCGGCGACTCAAAATGGCGGCTTCCTCTTTCTCGTCCGTCGAACCTTTCGACGCGTCTTCCAGCGATTGGCCAACATACATCGAACGGATGGAATTATTTTTTGTGGCCCAAGACGTTCCAGATACAAAACAGGTCGCAACCTTTTTGACTTTGATAGGCCCTACGACTTATTCTTTGGTGCGAAGCCTCACAGCTCCAACAGCTCCTTCAGCAAAAACCTTTGCCGAACTTAAGAAGATATTAGGCGACCACCTGTGCCCTAAGCCTTTGTTAGTTGCGGAACGTTTCCGTTTTCACCGCTGCCGCCAGTCCGCGTCTCAACCCGTCTCAGCTTTCGTCGCCGAACTTAAACATTTGTCAGTTCGCTGTGATTTTGGAGCGACATTAGATGATACTTTACGCGACCAGTTTATATCCGGTTTGGCAAACGATGCCATTTTAAAACGTCTTCTCTCGGAGAGCGCGTTAACTTTTCAGCAAGCCGTCGACATAGCCGTTTCTATGGAAACAGCCGCTCGGGCCACACGTGAACTTCATGGTTCAGTTTCTGGTCCTACCGTCAACGCGCTTCGTTCCGGTTCCTCCCGCGCTTCTTCTCATCCGTCTCGCGCTGTACAACGCTCTACGCGTCCCGCCCGTTCTACGTTTTCCGGTTCCGATCGGCGTCCCGTTTCTCCATCGGGTCGCCCTGCCTGTTTTCGCTGTGGTGGGAACACCCATACCGACTCTGCCTGCCGTTTCAAACGTGCCCAATGTAACCGCTGTCACCGACATGGCCACATCAGCAGAGTATGTAAGCAAAACACACCGCGCACACACGAGAAGAAACAATCTGGTTCTAAGAAACCCAACGTTCACTCTCTGGCAACTGAGCCTCTGGACACTGTTTCCGAACCTGAAGATGACGACGCCTTCCACAGTAGTTTGTATACCGTCACCACAGAACCCCTTGGCGAGGATCATCCCATCATGATTGACTTACAAATCAATCAGACGCACCTGTCCATGGAACTGGACACGGGAGCCTCCGTTTCTGTACTTTCGAAGAAATTGTATGACGCAAAGTTCAACCATATTCCATTGGAACCAACTCGGAAGAAACTCGCCACTTACACTAAAGAAACCGTGCAACCACTGGGCGTCATACCGGTCACTGTTCGTTATGGATCTCAAGAAATTCAGGATTTCCTATATGTATTGGAGGGGGAAGGAACACCTCTTTTTGGCCGAAGCTGGCTTAGTAAAATAAAGTTGAACTGGAAGGAATTGACTTCTTCCCACGGCCACATTGCCACACTTGATTCAGGGGTATACCCGAAGAAGCTCAACGACATTCTGGCAAAACATACAGATGTTTTCAATAACTCAATCGGAAAATTGGCTCATTTTAAAGCTCATCTTCGTCTACGGGAAGGAGCTCAGCCCAAGTTCTGTAAAGCTCGCACTGTTGCTTATGCTCTACGCCCCAGGGTAAATCAAGAACTCGAAAGATTAGAAAAGGAAAACATCATAACTCCGGTGGAATTTAGTGATTGGGCTACGCCGGTAGTTCCGATCGTTAAACCAAATGGTTCTATTCGCCTTTGCGGTGACTATAAGGTTACCGTTAATCCTGTACTGCAAGTAGACCATCATCCAATGCCCAGAATCGAAGAAATGTTTGAAAAATTGAGCAAGGGAACCCGATTCACAGAAATAGACCTCAGTGAAGCATTTATGCAGATCCAGGTCGACGATGAAACCAGCAAAGTATTGACCATCAATACTCCCAAGGGTTTATATCAAGTTAACAGACTCGCTTATGGAATAGCCTCATCTCCGGCAATCTTTCAGAAAACGCTAGAACAAGTTTTAGCCGGTCTCGATTCAGCTAGCAATTTCCAAGACAACATCCTGGTCACAGGTGAAACAGATGAAGCTCATTTGGACAACTTAGACAAAGTTCTAACACGCTTACAAGAGTACGGATTAAAGGTCCGGCGGGAAAAATGTAAATTTTTTGTAAACTCCCTTGAATGTTTGGGTCACATTATTGACAGTAAAGGTTTACACCCTACTCCGAAGAAGATCACGGCTATTCAAAACGCGCCTATTCCGACTAACGTTTCGCAATTACGTTCTTTTATTGGATTGGTCAATTATTATGGAAAATTTATCAAGAACATCAGTATGAAACTCCACCCACTACATCGCTTACTGGCGAAGGATACACCGTGGGCATGGACCCAAGAATGTAATGCCGCGTTTGAAGCCATCAAACATGAATTAACTTCGGACCACGTCCTGGTAACCTATGATCCGGCCTTGCCTCTAGTTTTGTCTTGCGATGCGTCACCCTATGGTATCGGTTGCGTTCTCGCTCACACCCTACCGTCTGGCGATGAACGTCCTATTGCTTACGCTTCGCGTACAATGACCAAAACGGAACAAAACTATGCCCAAGTCGAAAAAGAAGCTCTCGCTATTATCTTTGGCATTAAGAAATTTCACTCGTACCTTTATGGCCGACATTTTACGTTGTATACCGACCAACGTCCGCTAACGAAGATCTTCGGACACCATTCGGGACTTCCGATTCTCGCCGCGTCACGTCTTCAGCGTTGGGCCGTCATGCTCGCGGCTCATCACTATACCATAAAGTACAAACCCGGACTTCGTCATGCCAACGCAGACGCGCTTTCGCGACTTCCACTCGCGGTTACGGTTCCTGATATAGAAGATGGAGCCCATTTATTTAACTTTCACCAACTCAGCTGCTTGCCCATCACCAGCCTCGACATTGCTCGAGCTACCAGCCAAGATCCAATTCTATCCAGGGTGCTCGATTTCACTCTGAATGGATGGCCTCAATTAAAGGAGGAAGAGAGGGATCTCAAGTTTTACTTATCGAAAAAAGATGAACTCACGGTCACACACAATTGTCTACTGAGAGGCATGAGAGTTGTCATTCCGACAAAATGCCAACCTAAAGTTTTAGACGAACTGCACAAAAACCATCCCGGTATAGTCAATATGAAAGCTTTAGCTCGTAGCTACGTCTACTGGAAAGGCATCGACCAAGACTTAGAACTCAGGGTAAAATCCTGTTCGGAATGCCAATCATTACGGAAGAATCCGCCTAAGAGTACTCTCCATCCGTGGATACACGCCGACCGACCATTTCAACGGGTCCACGTCGACTACGCTGGTCCCTTCCGCAATCACATGTTTTTCGTCGCTATCGACGCCTATTCGAAATGGCCGGAAGTATACATATCGAAATCATCCACGGCTGAGCAGACCATAGAGTCTCTGACCAACATCTTTTCACGATTTGGCTTAGCAGAATGCCTCGTTAGTGATAACGGTCCGTGTTTCACGAGTACGGAATTTGAACATTTTACCGCCATGAACGGAGTTAAACACGTATTCTCTGCGCCGTTCCATCCAGCCACAAATGGTTTAGCCGAGAGGTTTGTCCAGACGTTAAAAAGGAATTTGAAACACTCTCACCCTTCAACGTCCATCCAACAGCAACTGGACAATTTCCTGATGACATACCGCAACACGCCTCATGCAACTACGGGGGAAACTCCTGCCAACATGTTTTTAAAACGCAGCCTAAGAACACGTCTCCGTCTACTTAAACCAGACATTAGCGACAGGGTCCGATCACAGCAAACTAAACAAGTTCTCCGTAGAGCTAATGGTTCAAACAAAACGTTTGAAGTCGGAGAAACCATATACGCCCGAGATTATCGAACTGCCAAGCCTGGTTGGACACCAGCTACCGTGTTAGCACGAACCGGGCCTCTGTCTTATAAAATTCATACGAACGAAAACATGATATGGAGACGACATCAGGACCAAATTATCGAACGCATGGATAACTCTAATCAAGACGAGTTAATCCCGCAACCTGCCTCACCGACACAACCACATTCTCCCCTTTCTTTACCCATAACTCGTACACCTTCGGAACAATCTAGAACACCAACTGCTCAAACACCACTCATCACACCAAACAATGGTACTACGTCTTCGCAACAACGTTATCGGTCATCTCCGACCCCAGAGCGACCTCATGAAGACCCAGTAACTCAACCGAACGAATCAACGCCTGTGATACGACGATCCAAACGGCATATTAAGCCTCCTAAGCGCCTTAATCTTTAATGTGATAACGAACTTGGACATATAGTGAATTTAAAGCTTAAGTTCCTATTTAATAATTCAAACTTGTTAGTGATATTTTAAAATTGTTCCTATATTTGTAAACAAATACTTTCAATAAGTCATAACTTCAAATGTAAATTGGGAGGAGTGTTATGTTTGTAAAACCTAAGTTCAGATGGCGCCAGCCTCTTCATTGAAATGGTATTTTAATCTAGCGCTATTGCTTTCTCTCTTAAGAAGAACGCAGTAGACACGCGCCTGAAGCGAGGGTGAAATAACGTAACGCTCGTCGACATAAAAGAACCCTTAGTACTATTACTACGTAATAACAATAAAACTATTTAATGTATCACAATTAGCCTCAGTATTTATTATTTAAGTCTACGACTAGTCAGGCTCAGAATAGTACTCTTAGTTATATTCCCCTACCTCGGAAATAAGGGAGGTATAGATATAACAAGTTTAATCGGCGGTAAACCTCTTCAGGTACCAAAATCATCTTTCTAGCCATTTTTAATTGCTCTACTTATAGCTGCACCAGCAGCACTGCTAACAAGTGATAAAAGGGGTGCTAACAAGAGAGGTAAAAAACCACCTTTTTGAATAAGGATCTTTTTTCGTTTTGCTACGGTGCTTTGTTTAGATAACTTCCGTAACATTAGACAGTGCTTCTTCAATCGTTTCTTCTGGTCATCTGATAACTTCACGTTACCGCGTAGGACATTTATACAACATTCCACTATGGCCTTGATAGAGTCATTACTAGCGTGTTTGATAGCGTATTTTCTCTGACACGCATTACAAGTAGTCAGATACTTTAAGAAATGTTGATGCGTATGCACTCTTTTCATTTTGGAATATAGACTGCGGCTTCTTCGCCCGGTATGAGTCCCGTCCGTAGTCTATGATCATCTGACGTCGTTGGCTTTAAATCAACCCATAAATACCCAAAATCTCTAGCAATTGCCTGATGGAACGCGTCGATAACGTATTTACTATTGGTGGGACAAATCTGTTTGGCTAAATGAAATATAGCCGATTTATCTCGAGGAGATTTGAATATTATCAAGTAGTGGGCGTTTAAATTTAATGTTCTAATTTCCTTCCCGGGGTAATATAAATTTTGCATCAAAATAAAAACAGAGGTGTTTTTATGGTGCGATCCCCGTATGAACAAATTAGTTACATCCTTGTTATTAGATATTTCACAAAGTAAATCATCAAGTATAACAAAATTCTTGATATTGGGGTCTAATATATTCACATTTAATATACCTTCGTGAAATTCTACAGAAGGCGTGTGATCTAATACCGAATTAAATCATTTCGGTTGATATTCAGTGTAACACCATATTATCCTATCTGGAGGGGGTGATATACATATATCTTTATACTTTATAAGGTTAGCTACAAAGTATGATTTTTCCGATTGTGTCGCCCCGGCTATGAGACCATTAAATGGGTGTTGTAAGCTGAAGTCCATTTTAAGGAATGAATCATTTTTTAAGAATCAAGTTGTTTTTTATTCACAAATATTCTTTGGCATTACATACGATTTGACCAATCATAGACTTACAAAATTCGTCACTTAGAAAAGTGCTCAAAGTAAATATCTTATAAATTTCAACATAATCAAGATTACTTATCGCGGTGTCAAAGTTCATTGAAACACGCATTTCCCACCCATTCAAACAATCGTGTTGAGTTTGAGAGGGGTGATCAATACTACATCCGTAACAACATTTACGGATGTTTGATTTCAATTGTTCTACAATACAATTTTTTAATAACACACGTACTCGACTCGCCTCGTTAAGAAATGTGACTACGTCTTTATACGTATCCATCAACGTCTTGGCAAGGTAGTGTCCAACGGCGAATCCCTTCTTTGTTGGGAAGAACTTGCCGTACATAGCACCTGTTTCAGGGTATAGTTCCCTGATGTCTATAATCTTACGGTCTCGATATGTTCGCAACTCCACACGCTTCGTTTCAGAACCGGTAAAGAACCATGATGTCTCCGGGGCGTCGTCGGTTTCGAAGAACTTGAATATTTCATCCTTCCTAGCGTATAGCTCGTGGAAATCGGACTGGTGAAGTATGAGTCCCGTAGAACTGTCTTTGAACCCTAGTCGTACGTCTAACTTCGGGGTAACCTCAATTACTTTCTCATCTGATAGGGGAAATAGCACTACGGCAGACATTCTGTCAAATAGAAAAAAAATCTAAGTTTTATATACAAACTATAGCTTTAAAAATAACAAGTCCACAAAAACTATACTTACATTGTACTTGGTGGATGGTCCTTCCTTCCTCGTCGGACTTTAGAGAGATTGTGATGGTTGTTTAACTCAGGGTCCTGGCTATTTATACTATTTAATAAGATCATCATCCTAGCTTTGACTGTACATTATTGGTGTTTACGCCGTGGGTTTTTTCGGGAAGATTATTCTCGAACAATCTACAACTTTGACTGTACATTTTACGTCATGGCCTTAAACAACGTTAACTTGGGTTTTACGGGGAATTTTAATTTTTCTAGAATGATCTAGAATGATCTAGAATGATCTAGAATAGTCGGTAGAGCTGGGTTTTTACGGGGATTCTTTATTTCACCCCCCCAACGTCATCTGGAGTTTCATACCCCCTTAACCATTTGATTAATACGGGCGAAATTAATGGTTCAAATTTTAATCTAATTAACATATTAAAATACTGTTTATTTCTTAAATCAAAATTCACCCTATCTTCATACTCCAATGTATGTACTTCTACATCCGAGAATCGAACACGCTTCATTGACCTGTCAAAAACACCCCTTGCAGGTGCGGGGATGAGAGGGGTGAGTCAATCAAAAAAACGCCCACTTGTAGGTCTGATAGAGGGGTGAGTCAATCAAAAAGGCATACGTTTTCTCACCCGCCATCTTGCAATCCTCAATCCTCATATCCTCAATCCTCATATCCTCAATCCTCAATCCTCCCTGCCTTCCACTGTACCTGCACTGGGAACGGCATATTTCCCCTACTTTTGTACTCGATTCGAGGATTTATTGGTTATTACATTGGCTTCACCCATAGCCCAATAGATTACGCGCAACGCGACGCAAGCGAGTTTCAGTGGAATAAAATTTGCCGAGAAGCTAAATAAATAAAATTATACGTGGTGTACGTTGTTCCGAGGTAGTTTATTTTGGCAATTAAAACTAAGTTTAAATACTTTTAAATGCGTATTACATCTCATTACTTTATTTATCGTATTTTATTTATATATTTATTTTATTTTATTTACTTTCAATAAATAAAAATGGTATGGTAAAGTAAAGTTATGAGGAAAAGCGAAGGATACAGAGACTTTTAGAGTAGGGGTTTAAATGTTTTTATTTTTAAATTAAAGGTTATATTTTTTGTTGTTTAAATTTTTATGGATATACGTAATTAAAAAAGTCTGGCATTTCAAGATTCTTCAGTGTCGGAATGTTCTTCGGCCCTTATTCGATCACAAAAGTATGCGAGAAATCTAGAACAAAAGATTAAATATTAAATGAATGAGTCTCATTAAATTTATTAATAAAAATATTAATAAAAATTACTTTATTGTATGACTTCGAATCTCGGAGCGCATGAAATCATCACTTCCACTTAAACGTAGAAGAAAATTGATTTCATTTTCGCCCATTGGAAACGAACTCTCGGTTTGTTCTTTCGCAAGCATTTGCGCTTGGCGATAAAATATGCGCAACGACCTAAAATCAAAATTTTGATTGGGAAATGTGCTACTTTGAAAATGAAGTATAATATTTACTTTAGTGCCAAATTTATCAGGTATAGCGAAGCTTCATTCGAAGAGTTGATGCTCAATTGCTTGTAGAAATTTTCCGCCAGTGCTTTAAGTTCAGGATTAGGGGCAATGTCGTGTTCAGAATTATTTTGAATATTTTCGTCACTTTCTTCGGACAGTTGAATATCCTCGTCAATTTCTTTTCCGACTGTCTTGGTTTTTTGACTACCCTTTATTTCCGTAACATTTTCATCGACGCCTACCTGGTCATCTTTTTTTACTTTACGCTTATAAATTGAAAAATAATTAATTTTCAAAAGCTAATTTTTTAAATTAACTTGTTTCGAAGACTTACCTTTAATCTCGGTTGTACGTGCTCCAAGAATCTAGTTTTAAAACTAGAAGCCGAGCGCGTTTGAAAATTATCTGCTGTATTACATAATTTCGCAATTTTATCCCATAAAGAGTTCGACGTTATTCCTTGTCCAAAAGAATCAACATTGACTGACTTTACAGCCTTTAGTAGAATTTTGTCGTCCTTCTCGCTGTATGTTCTATTTTTCCTATTTAACGATTGATATCATTAAAACGAACACATTCCGGTACGAATTAATACAAGGCACACATTTATTTCTTACTTTTTTATACGTTTTTCTATTTCTTCATCTTCCGAAGATATATTTTGATCATCTTTAGCGCCGTGGCTTACTTCATCTTGTTTTTCTAATAAATAAATTATGTACTATTTCTGTAAGTTTTATAAATTCCTTTATCACACCTTCAATTTTGGTCGCTTCAATCCTGGTTGTATATGCTTCAAGAATCGAGATCGTAAGGCCACCGCGGTACGGTTTCTGAGACTTTCAAAGTCTTTACAATAATCCAAAATTTGGCCCCAAATCTTAGATCCGGTTAATCCTGCTCCAAAGGGAGTTCCATTAATAGTAAGGACGGCCTCAAGGATTTTTCTGTCGTCTTTTTCATTGTATAATATTCCTTTCGTTCTGAAGAGAATAAAATAAGTTAAACAGGGTGTTTCGGATAAAAATGTGATAAATATAAGAGCGTGTTCTTTTGGCAATTTCGAGTCGGAAATGTTCAACGATTAAGTTAAAACTTGAAGACGGTGACACGTCAAGATGTTATCAAACATTTCTGACTCAAAGCTGCCCATAGAACACGACCTACCATTTATATGCATATTTATTAACATATTTTTACCTATAATTTTCTTCAGGTTTCTCTCTTTTACGTTCCTTTTCGTCTCTACTTTTGGAAGTGCTGGCTGGTTTTCTTTCTTTTCCACTACTTTTGCTAAACTCTCTAGTTGAAAATGGCATAGTCTTCGGTGCACTATCCTTTCCTTTCTTAGTGCTTTATTAAAAACGTCTCTTTAATAAGAAAGAATATTACATTTATAACATTACTAATACTTTTCTTCATCTTCCATCATTTCATAATTCTTAGATTTTTTTAACGGTCCTTGCGGATGTTCCGGGAACGTCATCTACTTCCATTGTTTCGTTACGCTTTGGAGACTTCGGCTCTTTTCTCGTGTAAGAATCGAGAATGGATTAAGCTTGAGCAATTCTGTCATCTTCCTTCTAGGCTGGTACTGATGAGAATGAGTCCGTCCACAGAAATCTAGGCTCTTTTATACGAGTAATTCCTTTCCCCTTTCACCATTTCCTCCCCTATTTATGAGAATCTCTCCTGCTAACAGTTTATTAGAGAGATTAAGCATCCCTATTCGACCTTAAGGATAAGCACTCTCGAACATAGCTGTACGTACGCATTTGGAAGCTGCTTAAACTCTCTAAGAGAATAAACGGAAACCATTTTTTAACAAGGTAACTACAAATAAACTATATTACCGTCACACACGCACAAGGGAAGTAACTACAAGGTAAGTACGTTCCCTCGGAGACGGGAAGCAGGTTCCCTTGGAGACGGGAACTAGACTTACGGTAAGTAGGTTCCCTCGGAGCCGGGAAGTAGGGTCCCTTGGAGACGGGAACTATGTTCCTTCGGAGACGGAAAGTAGGTTCCCTCGGAAACGGGAAGTAGGTTCCCATGTTCCCTTGGACTTTACACTCGCAGAAGGGAACTAGACTTACGGTAAGTAGGTTACCTTGAAGACGGGAACTATGTTCCTTCGGAGACGGGAAGTAGGTTCCCATGTTCCCTTGGACTTTACACTCGCAGAAGGGAACTAGACTTACGGTAAGTAGGTTACCTTGGAGACGGGAACTATGTTCCTTCGGAGACGTGAAGTAGGTTCCCTCGGAGCCGGGAAGTAGGTTCCCTCGGAGCCGGGAAGTAGGTTCCCTCGGAGACGGGAAGTAGGTTCCCATATTCCCTTGGACTTTAAAACTCGCAGAAGGGAACTAGACTTACGGTAAGTAGTGTTCCCGTGTTCCCTTAGACTTTACACTGACAGAAGGGAACTAGACTTTCGGTAAGTAGAGTTCCCGTGTTGCCTTAGACTTTACACTGGCAGAAGGGAACTAGACTTACGGTAAGTAGAGTTCCCGTGTTCCCTTGGACTTTAATTTAAAAACTCGCAGAAGGGAACTAGACTTACGGTAAGTAGAGTTCCCGTGTTCCCTTAGACTTTAATCTCGCAGAAGGGAACTAGACTTACGGTAAGTAGAGTTCCCGTGTTCCCTTGGACTTTAAACTTACACTTAGACTTATAATTGACACTCGGAGAAGGTAAAAACCCATGTTATTTTCCCATAGAACACACAGGTCACTCACTACCTGATCATTAAAAATCTTAGGCAACGTTAGCCTAACTTGATTTTAACATGTAAAAATTGCTATTCAATGCCTAATATATTCTATAAGACCTAACCTAACCTAACCTAACTTGTTTCGTCTTCACTTCGCTTTTAGCGGATTTAAGAACAACCGATATGAGTTCCCATATTTTACCTACAAATGGTTTCATGTTGAAATATGCAGTTATGTGTAAAATTATATTGTTTCGTCTTCTCTTCGCTTTTAGCAGACATAAGCCTAACGGATAGAAGTTCCCATATTTTATCTGCAAATGTTTTCATGTTGAAATATGCAGTAATGTATAAAATATCTTGTTTCGTCTTCACTTCGTTTTTATCTGACTTAAGCGTAACGGATATGAGTTCCCATATACTATATGCAAATGTTTCCAGCTTGAAATATGCAGTAATGTTTGAAATTTTTATGTATTATATTGACATTAGTCGTCGTGGCGCTTGTTGGTTTTTAGGACATAAAACATTTCTATATAAACAATTAAAGCGTCAAACATTCTACGTAAAGACTTTGCCATAAGCTAAATATTTGAGAATCACTTAACTAGCTGAAAAATATAAAAAAGCATGAAACCGTACCGCTATATAATTTTAAAGCTTTGCTATTCCAATATTTTATGTTCTATTAACCAAAGGGTCACAAGTTCACAACTGAATAATAGTATACGAAAAGAATTTGCTAAATATTTGCTAAACGCTTATCTGCTGAAAAATTAAAGCATGAATCATACTACGTTTAGTTCGCTTTTGGTTTGGCATATGCGAGGTCAGCGCTACATAAAATAAATCAAACGTCAATTGCCACACTAGCCTACAGAAAATGCTTCCATGTAATTACAATGTCTATGTTATGGAATACGAGTATACCACAGTTTCATTATTATAAAATCCTTCCATTGCAAGAAATGTCACAGTTGCAGTATCCAATATACCTCGCCAACATTTCGCCTTACGCAAACTGAATACGAATTGCTTAACACGCTAGGGTGAAAAGTCAAAGACTTATAAATACTCGAAAAACTTGGCACATTACATACATAACACATAACGTGCAAAATACTAACTTGCCAGTGTGTCCCGAGTGAAAAGCGCTTTAATGCCTTCTAGCGCATGACGGCTCAGAAATTTGGGTACTTACACTGTTATGTTTTAGCGTCTTAATGTTTTTTATACAGTAGACATATATATATTTTAATGTTTTAGCTTTGGGGATTATTGACCAAAGGGGGCGTTGCTTCCTAGTTTACAATTAAGATAACGGGAGTCGAATAAATCATTACGTACCGCGGCTCATAACCTGTAGTATGAGAAATGAATTCGAGAAATAAATACTATTGTAATTAGATTGCGTGTTACGATATCTACACACCTAACATACACAATTCGCCAACACTTCTCCTTACGCGAACTGTATGCGAATTACTTAATTTGCTAAAAATGAGTAGCATGAAATGTACTTCGCTTTTAACTGACTTAAGCGTAACCGATATCAGTTCGAAAATTTCATCAGCAAATGTTTTCCTCTTGAAATATGCAAATATGAATAAAAATATAATGTTTCGTTTTCACTTCGCTTTTAGCTAATTTAAGCTTAACCGATATGAGTTACCATATTTTATCTTCAAATACTTTCATGTTTAAATATGCCGTTATGTGTAAAAAATTTCTTGTTTCGTCTTCACTTCGCTTTTAGCGGATTTAAGGGTAACCGATATGAGTTCCCATATTTTATCTGCAAATGTTTTCCTCTTGAAATATGCAGTTATGTATAAAAAAATCTTGTTTCGTCTTCACTCGCTTTTAGCGGATTTAATGGTAACCGATATGAGTTCCCATATTTTACCTACAAATTTTTTCATGTTGAAATATGCAGTTATGTGTAAAATTATATTGTTTCGTTTTCTCTTCGCTTTTAGCTGACTTAAGCTTAACCGATATGAGTTACCATATTTTATCTGAAAATGTTTTCCTCTTGAAATATGCAGTTATGTATAAAATATCTTGTTTCGTCTTCACTTCGTTTTTATCTGACTTAAGCGTAACGAATATGAGTTCCCATATTTTATCTGCAAATATTTTCATGTTGAAATATGCAGTTATGTATAAAAATATCTTGTTTCGTCTTCACTTCGCTTTTATCTGACTTAAGCGTAACCGATATGAGTTCCCTTATTTTATATGCAAATGTTTCAAGCTTGAAGTAAGCAGTAATGTATAAAAATATCTTTTTTCGTCTTGACTTCGCTTTAAGCTGACTTAAGCTTAACCAATATGAGCTACCATATATTATCTTCAAATATTTTCATGTTGAAATATGCAGTTATGCATAAAAATAACTTGTTTCGTCTTCGCTTCGCTTTTAGCCGACCTAAGGGTAGCCGCTATGAGTTCCCATATTTTATCTGCAAATGTTTTCCTCTTGAAATATGCAGTTGTGTGTAAAATTATTTTGTTTAGTCTTCACTTCGCTTTTAGCTGACTTAAGCGTAACCGATATGAGTTCCCAATTTTATCTGCAAATATTTTCCTCTTGAAATATGCAGTTATGTATAAAAATACTTTGTTTAGTCTTCACTTCGCTTTTAGCTGACTTAAGCGTAACCGAAATGAGTTCCCATATTTTGCCTGCACATGTTTTCCTCTAGAAATATGCAGTTATGTATAAAAATACTTTGTTTCGTCTTCACTTCGCTTTTAGCTGACTTAAGCGTAACCGAAATGAGTTCCCATATTTTATCTGCAAATGTTTAACTCTTGAAATATGAAGTTATGTATGAAAATATATTGTTTCGTCTTCACTTCGCTTTTAGCCGACTTAAGCCTAACCGATATGAGTTCCCATATTTTATCTGCAAATGTTTTCCTCTTGAAATATGCAGTTATATATTGTTTCGTTTTCACTTAGCATTTAGCTGACTTAAGGGTAACCGATATGAGTTCCCATATTTTATCTGCAAATATTTTCATGTTGAAATATGCAGTTATGTATAAAAATATTATGTATTATTTAGACATTAGAACCTTCGGTCGTCGTTGCGCTTGTTGGTTTTTAGGACATAAAACATTTATGTATTAACAATTAAAACAAGAACGCATTTGTGTGTTAACAATTAAAGCATCAAACATTCTACGTAAAGACTTCGCCTTAAGCTAATTGTTTTTTCTATATTTTCAGAGCTTTTTAATTCTTTATTTAAAAGCTAATGGTTTTTATAATTTCGGAGCTTTTAAATTCCTAAAAACCAACGAGGGTCAAGACAACCAAAAGTTTCTATGATTTCGCCAAACACTTAATATTAGCCCATCGCCCCACTTTATGTAAAATAACCATAAAAGCATCAAACATTCTACGCAAAGACTTCGCCATAGGCTAAATATTTGAGAATCGCTTAACTAGCTGAAAAATAGAAAAAAAGCATGAAACAGTAAAGACATCGCCTAACTATTAGTGTTTGCTATATAATTTTAAAGCTTTACTATTCTAATATTTTATGTTGTCATATAATTAAGAGTCACACGTTCACAACTGAAGGTTCTAATAGTTTACGATAAGAATTCTTCGGACGCTAAATATTTGCTAAACGCTTGGCTGCTGAAAAATATAAAAAGAATGAAACATACTACGTTTAGTTCGCTTTTGGTTTGCCGTATGCGAGGTCAGCGCTACATAAAATAAGTCAAACTTCAATTGCCACACTAGCCTAGAGAAAATTCTTCCATGCAATTATTAGTTGGTTTTCAATTCGATATATCCCAGGTCATACACTTGCCTACTAAGAACGCACCATCAATGTTTATTTCTCTTTTAATTAGCCATAATGTCAGACTTTAGAATAATAAATGAACGAACCTTTCATTTGTTATTTTTAGCACGCTGATTGAGACTTAGTTTTCTTGAAACATACAAGGCAAAACTGGAGGTCCTATAAAGCATTCTTTCTTACCTCGATTTCTATGTTATAAAATCCGAGTACAACACAATTTCAATGTTATAAAATCTCTCTATTGCAAGAAATGTCACAGGGGCAGGATCCAATATACTTCGCCAACACTTAGCCTTACGCGAACTGTTTGTGAATTGCTTAAATTGCATGTACAAAACAGCGTTAAAAGTAAAAAGACTTCTTAATACTCGGAAAACTCTTCGCACATTACATACTACCTAACGTGAAAAATACTAACATACCATATGTGTTTCGATTGAAAAGCGCTTTAATGCCTTCTAGCGCATGACGGCTCAGAATTTTAGGTAGTTAAACAATTAGCTAACACTTCGCCTTACGCGAACTGTATGCGAATTACTTAATTTGCTAAAAATAAGTGACATGAAATGTACTTCGCTTTTAGCCGACTTAAGCGTAACCGACATGAGTTTCCATATTTTATTTGCAATTGTTTTAATCTTGAAATATGCAGTTATGTATAAAAATATCTCGATTCGTCTTCACTTCGCTTTTAGCTGACTTAAGTGTAACCGATTTGAGTTCACATATTTTATCTGCAAATGATTACCTCTTGAAATATGAAGCTGACTTAAGGGTAACCGAAATGAATTCCCATATTTTATCTGCAAATGTTTATCTCTTGAAATATGTAGTTATCGATGAAAATATATTGTTTCGTCTTCACTTCGCTTTAAGCTGACTTAAGCGTAACCGATATGAGTTCCCATATTTTATCTGCAAATGTTTTCCATTTAAAATACGCAGTTATGCATAAAAAATAACTTTTTTCGTCTTCGCTTCGCTTTTAGCCGACCTAAGGTTAGCCGCTATGAGTTCCCATATTTTATCTGCAAATGTTTTCCATTTAAAATACGCAGTTATGCATAAAAAATAACTTTTTTCGTCTTCGCTTCGCTTTTAGCCGACCTAAGGGTAGCCGCTATGAGTTCCCATATTTTATCTGCAAATGTTTTCCTCTTGAAATATGCAGTTGTGTGTAAAATTATTTTGTTCAGTCTTCACTTCGCTTTTAGCTGACTTAAGCCAAACCGATATGAGTTCCCATATTTTGCCTGCAAATGTTTTCCTCTAGAAATATGCAGTTATGTATAATAATATCTTGTTTCGTCTTCACTTCGCTTTTAGCTGACTTAAGCGTAACCGAAATGAGTTCCCATATTTTTTTGCAAATGTTTAACTCTTGAAATATGAAGTTATGTATGAAAATATATTGTTTCGTCTTCACTTCGCTTTTAGCTGACTTATTCGTACCCGAAATTATTTCCCATATTTTATCTGCAAATGTTTACCTTTCGAAATATGAAGTTACGTTTGAAAATATATTGTTTCGTCTTCACTTCGCTTTTAGCTGACTTAATCGTACCCGAAATGATTTCCCATATTTTATCTGCAAATGTTTACCTTTTGAAATATGAAGTTACCTTTGAAAATATATTGTTTCGTCTTCACTTCGCTTTTAGCCGACTTAAGAGTAACCGAAATGAATTCCCATATTTTATCTACAAATGTTTTCCTTTTGAAATATATAAAATTATTATGTATTATATAGACATTAGATCTCTTTTAGTTAGCCATAATGTCAGACTTTAGAATAATAAATGAAAGAACATTTCATTTGTTATTTTTAGCACGCTAATTGTGACTTAGTTTTCTTGAAACATACAAGGCAAAACTGGAGATCCTATAAAGCATTCTTTCTTACTGCGATTTCTATGTTATGAAATCCGAGTATACCACACTGTCTATATTATGGAATCCGAGTTTACCACAATGTCTATGTTATAAAATCCGAGTACAACACAATTTATGAGTTCGCCTTACGCGAACCACAATTTCAATGTTATAAAATCCTTCGATTGCAAGAAATGTCACAGGGGCAGGATCCAATATACTTCGCCAACACTTAGCCTTACGCGAACTGTTTGTGAATTGCTTAAATTGCTTGTACAAAACAGCGTTAAAAGTAAAAAGACTTCTTAATACTCGGAAAACTCTTCGCACATTACATACTACCTAACGTGAAAAATACTAACTTGCCATATGTTTTCCAAGAGAAAAGCGCTTTAATGCCTTCTAGCGCATGACGGCTCAGAAATATAGGTACTAAAACAATTCGCCAACACTTCGCCTTACTCGAACTGTATGCGAATTACTTAATATGCTAAAATAAGTAGCATGAAATATACTTCGTTAGGACATCGATTTGCAAGAATTGCTTAGGTTTTGCGAAAAATTACACATGATATAATAAGGTATACTCATATAAATAAGAAGTAAATCAGAGTATACCCGAGTAATCATTCAGTAAATCGGAGTATAGTCAAAAATATATGTGAAAAATCCGAGTATAGTCAAATATATATGTGAAAAATCCGAGTATACTCGAATATGTGAAAAATCAGAGTATACCAAAATACATACGTTATATATACGAGTATGCTCGAATATGTGATAAATCCGATTATACTCGAGTACGTTATAAATCCAGGAATACCCAAATATATATGTTATAAATCCGAGTATACCCAAAAACATGTTACCAATCCGAGTATACTCGAATATGTGATAAATCCAAGTATACCCTAATACATCCGAGTATACCCTAATACATCCGAGTATACCCTAATACATCCGAGTATACCCTATCACATCCGAGTATACCCTAATACATCCGAGTATACCCTAATACATCCGAGTATACCCTAATACATCCGAGTATACCCTAATACATCCGAGTATACCCTAATACATCCGAGTATACCCTAATACATCCGAGTATACCCTAATACATCCGAGTATACTTGTTTCTCTATGGGTGTTCAACATGGGAATATTGCTACCGTGAGACACCAAAGGCGTTGCGGAAAATCGGACTCAATCCTCGGGAGCAAGTTAAAACACCGTTGAATATGTGAACCGGGGAATATGGTGTGAGAATATGTTAATTGACAAAAAATCCCCTAGACCTAACCTAACCTTGGAAGGAGAATGTTTTGGAAAAGGTGGCAGCTAATTAATAGGAGAATATTTAGGAAAAGGTGGTAACTAATTAATAGGATAATATTTTGGAAAAGGTGGCAGCTAACTATTAGGAGAATATTTTGGAAAAAGGTGGCAGCTAACTATTAGGAGAATATTTTGGAAAAGGTGGCAGCTAATTAGTAGGAGAATGTTTAGGAAAAGGTGGCAACGAATTATTGGAACCATTGTTTTGGAAAAGGTGGCAGCTAACTATTAGGAGAATATTTTGGAAAAGGTAGCAACTAGTTAGTAGGAGAATGTTTAGGAAAAGGTGGCAGCTAACTATTAGGAGAACATTTTGGAAAAGGTGGCAGCAAATTAGAAGAAGAATATTATTTAGGAAAAGGTGGCAACTAATTAATATTAGAATATTTTGGAAAAGGTGGCAACGAATTATTGGAACCAGTGTTTTGGAAAAGGTGGCAGCTAACTATTAGGAGAATATTTTTGAAAAAGTGGCAGCTAATTAGTAGGAGAATGTTTAGGAAAAGGTGGCAGCTAACTATTAGGAGAATAGTTTGGAAAAGGTGGCAGCTAATTAGAAGAAGAATATTATTTAGAAAAAGGTGGCAACTAATTAATAGGAGAATATTTTGGGAAAGGTGGCAACGAATTATTGGAACCATTGTTTTGGAAAAGGTGGCAGCTAACTATTAGGGGAATATTTTGGAAAAGGTGGCAGCTAATTAGTAGGAGAACGTTTAGGAAAAGGTGGCAGCTAATTATTAGGAGAATATTTTGGAAAAGGTGGCAGCTAATAATTAGGAGAATATTTTGGAAAAGGTGGCAGCTAATTAATAGGATAATAACCTAACATAACCTAACCAAACTTACAATTTCCTCCTTTGGGTTTGAACCCGAGCCTCTGAATTAAAAGCCTGATATTCTACCATGCTGCTGCGGTGATTCAAAATCCTCACAGACATTTAATTAACTAATTCTTTCAAATAAATTCCCATTCAGCAGAAACCCACCATTGGGCTGAAAATTTAAATATATTCTTCATAAAAAACCAAAAAGCGGTTTCGGTCCAATGGGACTATACCAAATTAAAAGTGAAATCTTGATAGATTGTACAAATTGTATATTAAATAGTATTAATTTGAAAATTTACCCATCCAGCACAAGCACGAGAAAAACACAGTAACACTTTTGGGTTTGCCAAACTCTCCAATAGATGTAGTCCGAAAAACGTTTCAAGGACTCCAGGCATCTTGATGAAAAGGTCCCGCCGCTTGAGTATAAAGTTGATAAACGTGAGCGGGTGAGGCTTTTAACCTTGAAATCTGGTTAGCTCTTCGTTTCAGTTTTGAAGCGACCTTTTAATTAGCGTAACTGCGCTGGCGTTTGTAGCCATAACACCACTCACCGAGGATTCCTTTAGATTTATTCGGATAGGCCCATGTCGTAACTTGTTCGGTAAGAAGTTTAACACATTTCAATATCATTATCATAGAACTGCAATCTTTCAAACCGTTTTAAATCAAAATACAAAACTACACATGTACAACTTTAACGTGTCAAGATACAGTATTAATATATTAATGTTGTACCTTTATAAAATAACTAAATGTACTTGTAATTGCTTCTTTGTACAGTTGTTCATTATACGATTAAATACAACCATATGTAACGTAACGAAAAAAATTATGGCACTTGATTTAACACGCTTATAAAGGTAAGTTTGCGCAAACTAGCATGTTATTTTTCAAAACTCGCTTCCGAAGAAGTTACCCCTACCATATCGTTTAGTACATGTCATTATTGGTTGGAACACGTACTCAGCCGAAAAAAGGTGAAGATCAATTCGTTCGGGTTTCGTTCCTTAGAGTAAGCATGCAACCTTCCCTTTAAAATAGTCAAACCCCATATGTTTTTGCTATATCACCGCCCCAGAACATTTACCTGATATTTTTTAACTAAAATAACGATATACTAACAGAAACGTTACTTTTGGGTCTAATTTTTGTTCAATTAAGTGTACCATGTAAAATACTCAAAACAGCTTATTGAAATGTTTTTTAGATGTTAGCTACGACCATGGCTTAAGTTGCCTGTCTTAGGCAGTGTCTCTACGAGTGTATGCATTAAATGATTGCACTTATAAATGTCGCTGCAAATGCCTTTTCCAAGCTAAAAGTGGAGTTCGTAAAGAAAGTCAACTTGTATAGGAACAACGTGACCCTCGCTTTGCTTCAAAAAAGCTGACTCCTTTGACCAGAAAGATAAAATAAACATTTTATGTAAACATAGTGAGAATGTTATTTTTGATACGAAAAGGCTCTTGGTCGTTTTAATAGACATTACTTGTATACTCATCCCCCCAAATGTCGTCCATCATATTCCCAATTGCACCTGCGGAACCGCCGTCAAGGGACACGAGGACGGCCAGCGGGCCCGACAACGCCCCTTGAGCAGGTGACTTAAGTCGGACACCGTCAGCGGGGAGCCCAGCCAGGAGGTGGTCGGCGACAGGGACGGACTAAGGCAGCAGAAGGCCCGAGGGGGCGAGGGAGGTCCCTCCGAACACAGCCGTGCCATACGGTCCAGACGTGTATCCACGACACATAGAGGGTTGCCAGGAGCTGGGGATGAGCCAAAGAAAAACAAAGGCAGGGGCGAAGCGGCCGAGTAAAACGTTTGCGGAACGGGACAAGGAATGATCTTTACCAAGGGCGAGTCCCAAAAACTCACGAACCAACCGGCACACCGAACTCGGGCCCCCTCCACCACGACGAGGCCTATTAATCTGCTCCACCAGGGTGACCACCCGATGGAGCAGGAGGGGGTATAATCGGCCTCAGGGTTAAAATGCAGCCGCCGTATTTTGCAGGCTTAGCGTTCCGCGCCCACTTGGATTATCTTCGCTCAAGGTCCTGGCTTATTATTGGCGGCTTATGTTTTGAGGCGATATTGGATTCTCTGCAGACATTGGATGTTCATGCAAGCAAGGAAAGATAGTGGTTCAGTTCAGTTAGCTTTTCAATTGACACTGAACGTAGGGTGTAATGTCAGAGTATTTTCTGTAGATTATCGTCAAAGGTCAGTGCAATAACCTTTAAACTCTATGTTTAGGTAATTTACGCCATCTATTTCGTGAACCTTCAAATAGCAGACTATTTTTCTCAATCCCCACAAGTTTAGGGTTTGGGTTCGTACGAAATTTTTGGATCGAAAATCCCTGACTTTTCCAGGTTATCCCTGACCAATGTCTCCCAATATCCCTGGCCTTTTTTACATATTTTAAGCAAAATAAAGACAAAAAAATTACTTCAAATTTTTTAATAGAATATTATCATAGTTACAATGACTGAGATCAATAATATTAACATTAAATTACATATGACTAAGATCACTAAATTTAACATTAAAATGATCGAGACCATTAAATTTGACACTAATATAATAATAAAAAATGACTACTTTAAATCACACATTAAATTATCACAGTACTTTACTGATGTTGACTGGCATCTTTGGACTATTAAATTTAAATTTTGTACTGAAAAACACCTTAAAAATTCTCACTGACACTTATTTTGTTCCACTCTGCAACTCTTATTCTAGTTTTCTTATGCTAATGTTAAGTTAATTTTCTTCCATTGAATGGGTTGCGGAAAGTTTTAGTTTCTTTGAGCGCAATACTTTTAGCTCTCTTAGTTTTCTTTTTCGGTTCTCATTTCTTTCCTCTTCTTTCTTATTCTCTTCCATATTTTCTTTTAAAGCCATTTCATAATTTGACCTGGCTCCTTTCACAAATCTAAACATTGTCTTGTCTACAGACACTCCGTTCAATCCGCCATTAGCTGCTATACCGTCATTTACTTGTCGCAGAGCTTTGAGCGAGTCTTCATGAAGATTTTCGATTAGCATTCCTTTGTTTATAGAGAATCCACTTTCTACAGTTGCATTTCCGTGTGAAAATGTTAGGACTAATTTAGTTACTTTAAAGATGTCTTTGTACATGAATGCATTGTGTTTGTATAAAAAGCATCTAATCATTCCCTGGACCCTTCTTCATTTTTGAGAAAATTTTCAAAAATTCCAAAAAGATCTCCTTTGGCTTTAGTAGAACCACAAAGTGCAGAAAATTGTTGAGATGCTTTTTCTGCTTCACCTTCCCCAATTCGGTTGTTATTTACCAAGGTCTTTAGAAGATTTTTCATCCTCTCTTGGGCCACTTTTTGCTTTTTGAAATTTAATTCTGGATCCAGAGACGATATTCCTTTTACCAAAGTGTGCTTGATAGGTGATCGTTCCAGAATTTTAGAAACAACCGCGACAATGAACTTCCTACATTGCAGCCTGAATTCTCCCTTCTGCCGTTCACTGACACTTTTCAAAGTTGCCAATTTTCCAGTAGCTCCAAATCCTATGTCTACATTTTAGGGCGCAAGCAAGTTCTCGGCGTTGGACAAATCTATTTCTACCAGTTCTGTTACTGTATTTGCAGCTTCCAGAATGGCCTGCTTCACACATCTTGCCATTAATAATTTTACAATGCCAAACACAGCAGCATATAGACAGGGCCCAAGTGGTTGATCCGTCTGAAATCTTCTCAAAAAGGGTTCCAATTCACAAGCAATTGTTTTAAAAAAAGCAAGCTTAGCCAGCATGAAAACATCATCTACGCCTTTCTTAACATTTGTTATAGAAGTTGTAGAAGGTAATTTTTTGGATGAAGAAATGTAAGTTTAAATTTTTGGATATAATTGTAAGGCTCTCTCAGCGCAACTAGCATTCTCAACCCAACGGATGGAACAGAACTTTTTTGGAAAAACCTTTGATCCTATAAGTTCTATGAAATCTGCTCTTCTAGCTGGGGAATCTTTAAAATGGAAGTATACGCCACGTAGAAAAGCAGTAACATGGAATTCGGCGACATTGTGACCAGTTTGTAACGCTCCATTTAGTACGTGAAGTCCACATAATCCGAGATCTAATATTTTGGGTTATCTGTTTCAACCTCTGTCTCTTCTTTAAAAAGTCGAACGAATTTCCAATTTACATTGGGCCCATCCATACTGATTTGAAGTATGTTATTTGTATTCAATGGAAAAATTCCTTCTTTAAATTTTAAAAGAATATTCTCAGCAGATGCATGACCAAGGAAAACTGAGTTAAGTTACCTTGTTGACACTCGTTGCTCGACTTCATTCCAAAACCTGATGTGAAGATCCATTTGACCTTTTTGCGATACTTTATTTAAAGCTTCATCAAAGCAAATAACGAAATTCTCTATGCCTTTTAAACTTTCCATTAGTTTGTCTCTGAAGTAAGGTGCCAAGCCATAGCAAATGAGATAACGAACTTTATTTTCTTTCATGGCAAAACCTTGCGCTATCTGGCTGTCAGGAAACATTTTTTTATATATGATGTTGTCCGAGGGGGAAACCACTAAGAAAATTTTGTACACCTGATTTCAGATTTCAAATGACTTCAATTGAACTATCATAGACTTCATTTGACTTCAAAGACTTCACTAACTGTATTTGATTTCAAATGACTTCATTAAAATTTAAAAAGACTTCAAGTGACTTCGATATAATTTATAAAGACTTCAGGTGACTTCAGTACAATTTTTAAAGACTTCAAGTGACTTCAATATAATTTATAGACTTCAATATGACTTCAACATAATTTATAGACTTCAATGTGACTTCAATTTAGTTTGTAATGATTTCAACTGATTTCAACATAATTTATAGACTTCAATGTGACTTCAACATAATTTATAGACTTCAATGTGACTTCAACATAATTTATAGACTTCAATGTGACTTCAACATAATTTATAGACTTCAATGTGACTTCAATATAATATGTGAAGACTTCTAGTGACTTCAATAGAATTTATAGACTAGAGCCGATTTCTATTTTTTCTCAAGACTTCATTAAATTGCAATATTTGAAAAGTATCTATGTACTTTGCTATTAAGTACTAAGGTGCAGTGCAACCAAAAGCAAGTATCGATGCCGAATTATATGGCACAGATACAAGCCCGAATAGTATTGGTCCATGTCTCACTCTAAAGAATTCTGCGGCGTTATACGCGGGAAAAATATGATCACGTGATCGGCCGCCATTTACGGAAAGAAGATTTTATATGGCATAGCTAACTCGATCACGTTTGTGAAAGCGTGGGCTGTGTTTTTGAAAGTGATTATCGTCTGATTCATACTCGGATTCATGGTTCAGAGAACTAGATGGCGCAATTTTTAAATAGGCAGCTTTTATGGCGTATTCTTTGACTTTTTATTATTTTCTAACACGTTTCGAAATTAAGGTTCCCAATTTAGTTAAATAATAGTTTATTAAGCCAATAGGTGATTATATTAAGTATTTGGTCTTGCTGAACTTGTTGAAAATAAGAAATCGTCATCACGCCGCGATTTTTTACGTGACTTGACACATGATTTATAGTAGAATGCGCGAGAAGAAATTTGTTTTCAAACTATCCTACAACATGAAAACAAATTTCCTCTCGCGCATTCTTTATCCATGATCTTATGATTCTGAGCGCGAGCGCTATTTCTTCAGACTAGATACGTCACTCGATAGTGACGATTTGTTATATTTTTCAATTAACTAATCCATCTTTATATATTTACCTATAAAACTTCGTCACAAACAAAAATATATCGTTTACGAATATTCTTTGAAAACGGAATGATTAGCCGCCGACAATAAGTCCAAAAAGGCAAAAAATACTGGGGGAAAGTGTCTGGCACGAGGGTCTGGTTGCATTGCACCCCCAAAAACGGCCGAAAATTTAGTGACCTCTGTAGAGGAGGCGTTACTCCAAATAATAGTTGTAGAAGAGGAAATTTACAGCTACGATTTTTCACTAAAAAAAAACCCGCAAACCCTAATCAATACTATCGTATTCTTTGACTAACATAAGCTGTGTAGCTTGACCGTAAACATTAGAAGTGAAGTGCGAAAGAACCTTAAATTTTCGCAAAGTAAGCTTATCACTGGTGTTTGTATTGTGCCAATCAGGTGGAATATTGCTCCATTCCAAACCTATTGACCCAATCTTTAAGAAACGAAATGAGAGGAAAAAAATTCATATGCAAGGAACTTCATGAGATTTGAATAGATTTGAAACGGAATTTCAATAGACTTCATGACACTATTAACGGATTTCCTTGAACTTCAAGAGATTTTTCAAGAACTTTATAAGATTTAAAGAGATTTTTCAAGGACTTCATATGACTTAAAGAGATTTCCAACGGACTTCATATGACTTCAAGAGATTTCCAACGGACTTCATCGACTTCAAGAGATTTCCAACGGACTTCATCAACTTCGAGAGATTTCAAGGGGACTTCGTATGACTTCAAGAGGACTTCGTATGACTTCAAAAGATTTCCAAGAGACTTCCGAGAGACTTCGAGAGATTTCCAAGAGACTTCGCATGACTTCAAGCGATTTCCAAGGGACTTCGCATGACTTCAAGGGATTCTCTAGGGACTTCCTAAGACTTCCGAGATTTCAACCAAATTTTGCGATTTATAGAGATTTCAAAAATAATTTATGGACTTCAACCGTGATTTCAAAAATTTTGTACACCTGATTTCACAAGTGGTTTCCGCCTCGATGTTGTCATCATTAATGGAGTGGAAGGATTGTCGTTTTGAAACTAATCTTAAAGCCCAGAGAATTTCCGCCTTTGAAATTTCCTCATTTACTAAATATCCTGATATGCCAGACCGAGCTGTTGTTATTTCATTTATAGGTTTCTCGTTGCTTGATTCGTTTTTAGCAGTTGGTAATTCTGGCACAGAATTGGCTTGGGAAGATGATGGTTTTTGTAAAAAAACATTCATTGGCACTTGTTTCTCAGTTACGACTTTAAGAAATTTCAAATGAGCTGGTCTTGAAGCGTGACATTTAGAGCTTGTATGCCCATATTACTTAGTGAAAACGACTTTCGACAAACTTTACAACTGGCTTTAAAACATCTTTATCTTGTTGAAGCCAAGCATTGAATTCTGGGTGAAATGATTTATTGAGCCATTCATCCTTAAACCTTGTCTTCTTAGAGCACATTTTCAGGTTTGCTTAATTCTCCCGCTATTTAATATCAACAATTACTTCTTAATTTTATAGATACATTCTTTAATAGACGTGCAAAACTCTATATTAAATTACTGTTCAAAATCAAACTTACATTGGGGAGGTTTGATATCTGACAATACTTCGCCTACCTCAACTACAAGTCTACGATTTAAAATTTTTTATTAACAGACGAAATTCGCTAGACTCTTACCGCGGCAAACTTGATCACGTCGTGCCAGAAATAAAATTAATCCATAGCATATCTCGATCACGCGTTCCACTCCTCGAGCTCTAAAAGCCTGTTCAATCAGCCCAAAACCGCGTATCTTGTATCTTAACCTGAAAATTCGAAACAGTCTATGGGAAAAACCTCGATTTTTGGAACAATTCCTTCCAATTCTGAAGATATTGGTTCTGATCTATTGAAATTTTAATGAAGTGTGTAACGTAAAGTTTCTTATGATTGTGCATAGTTTCAAAGGTTTTTACGCATCATATTTAAATTTCAAGAGATTTCAACCAGTATCTTCAGAACCAGGAGGGACAAAAATTTGAAGAGCTTCGAATTTTTCAAGAAAGAGCACGAGATACGCGCTTTAACGTTGAAAAATAATTCTTTGAACAGGCTTCTAGAGAGTGAGGAGCCTGCGTCCGGGAGCGCGTGATGGAATGGGCTATGGTTAAGCTGTTAGGCTATAATTCCCACGTTTTGCCGCAAGGTGTGCACAATACGTGCCATTTATTCTCCAAAAGCGCTCTCATGGAGCAACATAAATGGGAGTTGTAGTTATTAGCATCGTCAATGAATGTTTTTGATGATTTTTAGTCTCCATTTTATTTTTGCTGCATAGGATCACTCCGCGAGACAAAAATATTGATATTTCTATACAAGAGCGCCAGCTCGACGCCTGATTTGGTAGGCCGAACGAAATCTCTGACTTATCCCTGACTTTTCAAAAACAATTAAAATCCCTGACTTATCCCTGACTTTTTTCCATGTTTTTCAAATCCCTGACTTATCCAGGTTCCGTACGAACCCTGCGGTTAGTGTACTGTATATCGGTATCATGACTCTGGAATGGAAGTTTATTCAAGTATTGAATGTGTAAACTAGTGTAGTTTATGGTATACCAAGTATAATTTTACATTTTAATAATAAAACTTCACAATCTTTACTAGTATAAAGTATTGTAACAGGCGTTAATTCTGGTCTTCAAAAATCTTGTAGCAGAAAGGGACGCGTTTAGCTGCACCATGCAATGCTATCTAGGGTTTATTGTGCGCAATACAGTGGTTAGGCTTTGGAGAGCCTATTTGTCTTTATGAAAAAGAGATTCCAATTCACAGAAATTGAAGACAAAAGTGTTCTGATATACCATTCCAGTTCACGGGTAGAATGTATCATGTCACCAAGTAATAAGCTGAGAAAAACGAGCGTAACAAGGCTGCTGTAGGTTGAAGAAGCCTAAAACAATAGAGTTTTGGTTATAATTCCCGGGTTTCATCTTGGCATTTGTAATTTCTGTTAGGCCTGGATGAGTACTAATTGTTGGTATCGAGTACCTCGATCGAATATCAATACAAGTACTTGAACCAATAATAAGTGATACATATCGTGAAGATTACCAATTACATGATTTGACATTCGACATATAAATGCTCGAACGAAAGGACACCATTAAGACTTCACCCTGTTTCGATAGTGTCGCACACTCTATGGTATAACCTTGAATGAAACGTATCTTATCGATTGCGTTCAACTCATTTTGGCTTTTCAACTAACGTTGTAGCTTCTCCAGACACACTTCTATATTAGGCAAACTTACACTCTACTATCACTTATATCTAAGATTTGCCTAAATGGTAAATTAGGCAAAAGAAAAAGTCGAAACAGGAAGCTTCCTGTAATATATCGGTTTCAATCAGTTTTATTCATACTTTCTACCAAAAATTTAATTTAAAATTATAATTATAATTAATTGATACAGAACGATATTTCAGAACATATAGCTTTATTTTGACCAGTTTTATGAAGAAACGTTGTCGCTACTCTCATGACAAAAGAGCAAATTTTTGCCGTTGTCATATAATTGCTTATAACATTTTTCATCCAAATGTACCTTCAAACATTGTCTCTTACCTTTTACACAAGCAGGCTGATGTTACTTCATTTGCGGTGACATTAAGTAGCAGCAAATCCTTTATATAGATAGTTTACACACATGGAGCATTAATGAAACTTACACCAGAAGGCCGGGCTGCATGGAGGACAAAAAGAGACGGGTTTCTGTCCTCCTGGTGTAAATGGTATGATTCCTTTGTGTGCAAATCCTGTATATTAAGATCAAAATTTTGTGTAGCCTTAAACATTTATTAAATTTTTGTAATATTTTCGAAATAAAGCGGTAAATACATGGTATTTGATGTTAATTATAACAATTTCAAGTTTGTATTATAGATTGAACCGTGGACGTCATCAATATTGACTATAGTAGCCCATTCGTGTGACACTGTCAATTAAACCACTGTTTTATCCCAAATCTTTAGCACAACAAATACTCATTCACATTTATATTGTTAGACACTTCAGTAACCATATTTACCAGTTGGACGTACTGCAACATTAACTTTTAAACCCATCTATCATAATTACTTTCTTTGATTATATCACACGTACAGTCAATGGTACTCTATAGGGCTGTGACACTTTCAAAGTTTATACTGAATGACGTTTTTGTCTCATTACCCTTGAGTGAACCCACTTCAGCATATCAGTAGGATGTTATTATATATTATAATTAATATTATATATTATATTAATTATATAATTATTATGAGAATTGAATGGCTTTAATTATTGGCTCATTCGATGCTCATGTTATCTACTAACAACACAGAACGATAATTTAAGTCACATAAATCTTACATTACACCTAAGCCTTGGTTGAAGTAATTTTCGATAACGAGCTGAAACGCTTTACACGAGAAATTTACGTTTACTTTTAGTTAACAATATTGGTACAAATAATTTGCAATAAATTAAATAAAAACATACCCGTCCAATGCGTCGATAAGTAAATCGCACTCCTTCAAATAGGCATCCTTACTTCGCAAATATTAACCGTACTACTCCCCAAGTCACCATTAACAATGATGAAGTGTTAAGCATCAGAAACTAAAGCAAAAGCACCGGTGAGTTAACCGGTTTATGACGCTGAACTATTTCGCCATCGAAAATCCGTATTTCAAATTTGGTGGACATCCGCAATTCAATTTCGTCTTGAAAGTCGAAACCTAAGCCGCCAATAAGAAGCCAGAATCCAGTTCCTTTACGGACCAATGAGCGACGATAATCCAAGTAGGCGCGGAAGGCTAAGCCTGCAGAATGCGGCGGCTGGAAATTTATGCGGGTGTTTATATAGTAGCCAGACTTGTAAATAGTGATAATTTTATGGGGAGCCCTGCGGGCTCCCGACCCCCCCAAAGCAGAATTTTCTTGGGTACCCGGGGCTCCCTAGACCCTAGTGGACGAAGGTAAATAAACAAAATGTGAGGGAGGGAAGGGTGCATTCCGGCCACAGTTTTGAGGGGAAATATTCGTCATTTTATTTTTTCTCCTTTTTTAAGAGCTGTTTTGAGTTGTCGTTATGGGAGAGAGCTCTCATCGCCCCGAATTTTTCAGGGTACCCGGGTGGTACCCGACCCTAACTAAAAATATTTTTTCAGGGTGTCCTGTTAATTTTCTTGGGTGTCACAGGCTCCCTGGTACCCCCTATTTACAAGTCTGATAGTAGCCGATGCCACTAGCGTCTGCTTGTGAGAGGTAAAGAGATTGCAATTGCACCCCTCTTTTCTTTCCATTGCCATTTATAATACCGATATTTTATCAATAAGGACAGTTGTACTTTCGAAACAGTTTTAGTTGCTTCGTGATAAGTTCCCATCACCTTTGTGACAAGTCTCGACACGCGCAGTAGTGAAGTCAGTGTTATCTCGGCAAAAAAATATTTTTTAAAAACTTCTACAGTCCGGTTGTTTTTTGGTTGGTATCTCATCTGGAAAAAATCTATCTTTTAACGAAAAGTAAGGAAAGTCATAATTTCATTTTTTTTACTTAGTCAAGTCTGAGTGAAATCGCGAATTTATAACATGTTAACTAAAACGTAATAGATTTAATAAGCTCTTTAAAATTTATTAGATTGATTAAAATATATAGTCACTTAAGTAATTTATAAGTTAGAATTTCATTTTGTCATGACTCGGCTTATGTATGTAAAGTCGCGTTCTGACTCAGTCTCTACCAGATCACGAGCCGAGTCATGTCAAAATGTACCGCTTACTTATAAATTAATTCAGTGCCTATATGTTTTAATTAAATCAACTTATCTTTTATAATACAGTTGGTTTAATTAAATTGTATTATTCATGTATTGAAAAACAGTTGTATTTGTGAAATAGTTTGATAGCAGTACATTTTGACATGACTCGGCTCATGTTCTAGTCGAGTCGGAGTCATAAGGAGATTTTACATGAATGAGAATAATTTTTAAGTAAGCAGTTCATTTTGACATGACTAGGCTCATGTAACATCATGTAAAGTCGCGTTCTGACTCAGTCTCGACTAGATCACGAGCCGAGTCATGTCAAAATGTACCGCTAACTTAATTAAGTGCCTATATATTTTCATTATTCTAATGGTGTTTTATACAAATTACTTAAGTGAATATATATATTAAATATTCTAATGGTTGTTTAAACGTTTATTATAACTAATGCATAGCTAACACGATGGAAATTTTCCTTTGTTACTCAGACTCGACTAGGACATGAGCCGTCAAAATGTACTCCTAACATGTAAATTGTTTGAAAAATTTCACAAATACAACCGTATTTCTCTTTAAGAAGAATAAAATTTAATCAAACCTAAATTATATGAAGCTAAGTTACATTAACTATATATTGTACTGATTGTTTATACGACTAACAATCATAAGAATTAAAATTTATAGCCAATCTAACTTAGCTTTTATAATACACTTTTGATTAAATTTTATTATTCCTGTAGAGAAAAACAGTTGTATTTGTGAAATAGTTTGTTAGCAGTACATTTTGACACGACTCGGCTCATGTCCTAGTCAAGTCTGAGTCATAAGGAGAATCTAATAAGCCTAAAAAAATCCTTAGAGTTTAAAAACTGTTGTGATTGTGGGAAAGGTTAACTTGTGTTTTAAGCTGTAACTAAATTTTTTGACTTGACTCTGCGTATGTCCTTTTGAAGGAACATGGATACAGACGATTCCGAGTCTATCGACAATGACCAACTTCTGAGATTAGAAGATTTCGAAAATGAGTTGAAAGAATTTCAAGAAAAGTTTACTGTTAAAAATAAATCAAAACCAACTACAAGTTTTGACTGCATAAAAAAATGGCCTTTTTAAGTTCTTTTGTAGAATTTGCCATAATATTTCCACCACCGGAGTGGCGTGTGCTATTGGAAGAACCTCCCACGTCCAAGGGAGTCGGCTGGCGATGGATTGCGGGAAAAGCCGTCGAAATTTCACAGATGTAAGTTTGAAAGTTTTATACTGTATCTTTAGGTTATTGTTCATTTCCTTTAGGAACCAAAAAGGATACGCCATGACGTTTGCCCGAAGGTGTAGCAAGTATTTTAAGCTTAGGGAAGAAGATTCTCACGCAGAATTAAAATTCGGGAATTTGGTTTCGACGTTGCTCGTGAAACGATTTGGTAAATTTGTTTACCTCATGTGTTTTTTGCGGGTGGTCTTCAATTGGGAAATTGTTTTCGAACGATGGAAATTGGAAGCGTAATTTCAAAATTGCGCTTTTTCAGATTTGAAATATTCTTCGGTTCCTTCAAGAAAAGGCTGATAAACCACTCTTCCAGCTATTTGCATCCAAGGGTAGGAAGAAATCAAGAGCCAGAACCCGAAATTTGGTTTAAAACTAAATTTTCCCTTCGAATACGTGAAGTTTTTCAAGTTCGCTAAAGAAACCGAAACCCTGGCAAATAGTAAATAAGAATTCATTTTCAATATTATAATAATGAAGAAAAGATCGAAAAACACGTGCGAAATGGTGTAAACCTCCTACAGTGCAGTTTCTAATGACAAGTAGTAGAGGCTAACCGTTATCGAACGCGAATTGCTGTCGTATTTTCAATTTCTCCATAGTTGCACAATCCTAATTGTATTGCACTTTCATTACAGGTATAACAGAGTCCAAACCAGAGTCTTATCGTGATCGGGATTTAACGCAAAACTCTGCTGAATTTTCGGGGAAACGATCGCTCAACACTGAAGACCTAATCCAAACGCTAGGGCGGAAAATAAGATAAGTTTTTTTCTCAATGTTTTTCAAATTAATAGGCGTATTAACTATTTTTCAGAATATGCTCTATCCTATTAGCTGTTGTTGTTTAATCTCATTCAGTTTAAGATAAATCTACTTGAGATTAAACCACAATGCAGTTTCTGGGATTTTGCGTGTTCTGGAACATGTAGCCTATTTTTCGAAAGGACCTTTCAAAAGATCTTGTATTTAGAGTTGAAAGTTGGTTAATATTTTTTTGTTTAAATTCTGACTATAGGACGTTGATAAACTAATAGATCAATTAAAAAAACAGACTAAAGAGGCAGTCGGCGAGAAAGCAAATTTAGCCAAATTGCTTCAAGAAGCAAAAAAGAAACGAGAGAAAGAAATCCAAGATGAGAGAGTTACTGAAACTTTTATGAAATTTTCAAAAGAAAATCCTGAAAAGAATGTGGAAAAATTGGAAAATTTATGCCAGAAACACGGCAAAACGGTTGAGGAAATCCTGGATTTCGCCGCCAGTGCTCTTAACTCTGGTCAATCTGGTAAGTTAATATCATTCGTGTTGGTTGGTGTTGAATTCATCTAATGTAAATTGCGTTATTATAATTAAAATATTTTATTAATAATTGAATTAATTAAAAATACCAAGAAGAATCCAACGATTCTGAAGATTCCATAGAATCGAGAAGCTTATCACATGAATCGCATTTTGAAGAGGATGGTTCTTCGCGCTCCGAAGCAACAAACCCCAAAACAAAACACCAAGACAGACACTACAAAGATCGAATAAACCGAAGTTTTGGATTACTCGAAAGCAAGTTCAGTTTCAAAATTTATGGGAAACTCACTTTAAATATAAATTATTTTAGAAATATCAACTAAAAATGGTATTCAAGGAACCCAGAACGTTCAAAAAGTTAACGAAATTGCAGTACCTATTGTTAGTAGTTTGGAAATTGCGTTAAAAGAAGAGGAAAAGAGGCATTGTACGCGTGAAGCTGTACAATCATTTCTGATGTGTCTTCAGTCATGTCATGCGCCAGATTTTCAAGGAATAAAAGCTTTGTTCATGAGGTTAAAAAATATTTTGAAACTAACGACTATGTGATTCACAATTTGATACGCTTTCAGAATTGTAGATGACTATTTCAACTTTTGCCATCTGCAGCTTGGTAATTCTAAAGAGGCAAAAGACGAAAGTGTAGAAGATAAACTAAATTATTTACCACAATTCAGGAGTAAGTTTTAAAATACTTGTAATGTCTTAAGTTATATTGCAGTAAAATTACAAATTTTCCATCCTTTGAAAGATTGTTATTATACACTTTGAAAACAATTTCGATGTTTCAGTCATCTATTTCAAGGTAAGCTATGTTGTCCTTTAAAGCATAGTCAAGGAATGGTCAAGATTTGCTGAGTTGAGCCTTTCTAAAAAGTAAAATTAAAATTATGACCGAGATATGTCGTTACCAGTAGCGTAGTCATGGACGAATCATCGTTAGCCGTTATGATTTCAAGTATATATTAAACAAATGACGGAGACATCACGTAGCTCGTTGCTTATTTGGGATCTCTGACGTTATGTCTTAAACTCAACGTCACATCTGCCTATTTTTAACGCCAAAATATGCTATTTTAAGGTTAGATATCAATTGTAAAAGAAGACTATGTTGTCCTTTAAAGCAAAGTCTAGGAAGGATCAAGGTTTGCTGAGTCGAGCCTTAATAAATAATTAAATTAAATTTATGATCGAGATATGTCGTAACCAGTAGCGTTGTCATGGACAAATCGTCAACGTTCGCCGTTATTTTAAAATTAAACAAATGACGGAGACATAACGGAACCCTTTTCGTAGTTGGGCCCTTTGACGTTATGTCATAAACTTAACCTAACATCTGCCTATTTTTAACGCCAGAAATATGCAATTTTAAGGTTATTTTTCTCTTGTTTAAAAAGACTATCTTGTCATTTAAAGAATCTTGAGGGGTAGATGAGTTAAGCCATTTTAAGTTCACATTAAAATATATCATTGTGACTAGAGTTTGTCGTTGACAAATCATAAACCTCTGCCGTTATTTTACGAAATATATGTATTGTTCGTTGAAAATGAAATTGAACAAATGACATAGACATTTAACCCGTTGCGTAGTTGGGATGAAAAATAACCTTAAACTAGTCTATATCTTTGCCTATTTTTAACGCCAAAAAATGCTAGTTTAAGGTAAGATTTCCTTTGTA
Organism: Phalangium opilio; assembly: GCF_054372755.1. Lineage (NCBI taxonomy): Eukaryota > Metazoa > Arthropoda > Arachnida > Opiliones > Phalangiidae > Phalangium > Phalangium opilio. The sequence goes on along the minus strand of NW_028324193.1, from coordinate 2,030,781 downwards.
AAGCATAGTCAAGGAAGGGTCAAGGCTTGTTGAGTTTGGCCTTTATAAATAACTCAATTAAACATATTACTCAGAGACGACGTAACCAGGTGTGTAGTCATGGTCAAATCATCAACGTTTGCCGTTATGTTACTAAAGGTCTAGAGATGAAACCTTTATTTTCATATGACTAAAGGTCTATCCAGACGATAAAATCTTTTCATTAATTTAGCTTATTTAACTAGAGTTGACTAAACTTGTTGGGACCGGTTTGGACAAGCTGAATCACCAAATTACAATTTGATCACGAATCAATTACTGCGGACTCAACTATTTGACCTATGAGTAAAATGTAAAATAGTGTGAAACCGGTTTTATTTGGCCAAATTTTTAGAGGAATTGATGAAAACCTATTACTATTATAAAAAAAACGTCTTGGTTTGGACCAAGGCCTAAAAAAAGAAACGATATGTGTGAGGTTTATCATTTGACTGAAGTTAAGATATTGCAATTTTTTTTAATTATTTTTATTCCTTTAATCCTTAATCAATATTTAATTCAATCAACTGATTTTACACTGATTTTTAAATTAATTTAAAAAATTACATATCTATGCTTTTTCAAGAATAATTCCATTTTCCGAAAACGTTTTATCATGAAATTAATTATTTTGAAGAGAGTACGTGTTGAGGGCTCAATATTGAATATTTGAAATATTATACTTAGTGTATAAAAAGAGCAAACGAACTTTGATGTAACTCGAAAATAAAATGTAAATATTTAATAGTAGACGCATATACAGTTGACGCGAATTTATACATTTAACTTCGATTATCAAAATGCTACATTTCTTTGTCGCGACCCCAATGGCAGCATCGCCCTGTGTTTTAGTTCCTCTGTATGTTATTTCCAAAATGGTGTAAACACAAACAAATGTACACCGCCTAACTGATCGGTCCTTCGACGCAAGCGAGTGTCAAGCTATAATCATAATCATTTATGTACATGTATTTTTATAGTGTTAGGTTATTAAGGTTAGTTCTGGAAAGTCATGTACTGTTTACCAATGAGAAAAGGTTTCGACCTATATGGTAATATGGGCTGAGTGTGTTGCTACGGCTCAGATGACTCATACACTGGAACCACTGGTGATTGCAAAATTTCATTTATTGGGAAAACAGAGGGAAGGGGGGTGGGTCGGAGTGAAGTGTGACTTCGCACAACTGGTAAGGTATGGTGTGTTTAACCATATTATGTACGCACTAAATGAATATAAGAAGTCATTGGTACTGAGAAGTATTTCTATTTATGTAATCTTTACCCTTACCTTTGGTTATATTTATACCGATATCATATTTTTCCAGTGCATAAAAGGAGAGCAACCTACTAAACGAAACCACCGAGTACCAAGGTTGTTGCTTCGTCTTAAGTAGACGACATTAGTTAATAAATTAGTTTGAGCAAAAAAAACTCTTTATCATATTATCTGGAACATCAGTCTTGTCAGCAACTTACAACAGATTTAAAAAATTTTGGTGCAAACTTGAAAATTTGTCAAGCCAGCCTTAATTAAAACTATCTCCGTCAAGGTGCATACAAGTTAGTGAATATCGACACGATATCCCTTCAAAATAATTAATTTCATGATAAAATATTTTCGGATAATGGAATAATTCTTGAAAAAGCGTAGATATGTAATTTTTTAAATTAGTTTAGAGGTAATAGATCGGTTAACAGTAAAATCAGTTGATTGAATTAAATATTGATTAAGGATTAAAGGAATATATATAATTAATATCTGAAGCTTCAGTCAAATGATTAACCTCACACACATCGTTTGTTTTTTTCGGCCTTGGTCCAAACCAAGACGATTCTTAATAATATCTGTCCCTTCAGTCTTAATGTAATTAAAATTTGAATAATTTTATGTTTTTTGTACCGCCATACACTAGGGGTTGATACATTTCTAATAGCTTAAGGAAGTACTTGAGTATCGTTAATTACATTTAACTTATATCTAATAACATAGATTCCGATAAGCATATTATGTTGTACTTATTTATGAAGTAAGTTGAAAAATGACAGTATATGAAACGTAGAATATAAATGTTTATTTGTTTTATACACTCTATAAATTTATCATTGAGAAGAGCTAGAAGATGATATTTTGAACCGTGCCAAAAAGCTTTAAGAGAGGGGAAAAGTAGAAGCGGTCAAAGGGAAAGAGGGTTGTATAGGCGCTTGCTTCGAAGATTATCTTTTTAACGGATATGAGGAAGTATGGCCTTGAACACGTGTGATCCACGTTGCATCACAGGGAAAGGAAAAATACACCGCCCCCGACCCTTTTTTCACCGGAATACTAGAGGATATTTCAGTAGAACAAAATTGATTGAATCAGGGATAACGAGAGATCGCAAGTGATGTGGCCTAATTTTGAGCTAGATCCTCTTGTTTTGTTTGGCAGCATTATATAATGGAATGTTGTTAGATTTAATTGCCGCTGGTGATTTTGCGAACTATTTTAATGAAGTTTAAATGGAAAAGTTCCATTTTGGAATAATCGAAATCGTTAAATTTAAAAATGAGATAGTTCTTCGTTTGCAGGGAATATATAGCAATAGACGCCAGGGAATTACTTTCTTGGGGGTTTGTGGATAATTTCTAAATAACTATAACTATTTCCTATAAATTGGAAGAACTTCAAAATCGCTGGAATTTAACTCTTAATCGTAAAGTTATATCATTTGATTTTGATTAGTTTTGTAGAACTCTCAAACCGTGAAATTATAATAAAGTTTCTACTTTTGATTGATAATTTATTTCTGTACTTTTCGCTTATTTTTCATCAATTTCTTCCTAGTTTTTTCCCCTACAATTTCTTCCTAATTTTTTTCCCCTACAATTTATTCCTAATTTTTTTCCCCTACAATTTATTCCTAGTTTTTTCCCATTATAATTTCCTCCTAGTTTTTTCCCCTTGCAATTTTCTCCTACTTTTTCCCCTACATTTTCCTCTTAGTTTTTTCCCCTACAAGTTCCGTCTATTTTTCTCTCCTACAATTTCCTCCTATTTTTCCCCCTACAATTTCTTCCTATTTTTTTACCCACAATTTCTTCCTATTTTTTTTACCCACAATTTCTTCCAAGTTTTTTCCCTGGAATTTAATTTTTTTGTCGCTTACATTTTACACCAATATCCCCGTATATTTCAAGGGCAAATTTCCCATGTTTCCTTTATTTACCATTTTTTATTGATCACCCTTAACAACGCTAGTTTGGCTGGGTTCTCTTTAAGAGGAGAGACTTCCTCCAGAAGGATGATTGAGACATCAGTCAAGTTACTGACGAATCTGTCACGCTTGGTGATTGTTGTATCACTAACCTCGTACCAGCTGTTATCTTTTCGAATAAAATTCAGATAGTGACATTGGTTTAAAGATGAACCTTTATGAATGATCACGCCACTAGTTTTGTAAACGCTTTGGTTTAAAACCACTTTCTGATTTTCGAATCCCGATATTTTGGTTAAAATCTTAATAGGGTGACCATTTACTACAGTTTCTCTTGGAAACCACAGAAATACGTACTTACTGGCAGAAATCAACACATCACGTTCATTAATTTCTCTGTATTTACAAGTTCCGCATGCCATCATTGCTGGTCTCATCCTTTCGATTAATGGTTTCCAATCAAATTTAGCGAGGTTTGGCATAAGAAGAGTGAATATGCAGTTTTGGATAATGTTTCCAGAACTTTTTTCAAGGTGACACCTGGGCATTTGGTCACGTTTTGCGACTTTGTCCATAATAGTTCTTGAAGAGCGTTAGAGTCAAAAGATTCCATTTCTTCGCATAGTTTTGGCAAGAGAACCCATAAGAATTCGCTAGCATCTTGTTGTTGGTTGTGGGTAAAAGGCAGACCAACAGCCGTTCGCAAATTGAAACCATCGTCGCAGGAACTCGAATTTGAATTTTCAACATGTTCAATTATGTTACGAAGGCAAGTAAAAATAGACTTATCGCTCAATGATCCTTTATGCCCTTTAACTATGTTTCTTAATTCCGGAATCAGTTAGAGCAATTGCAAAACGCTATTTGCGTAGCACGTTACTCCATCTCCATTTTCAAATCCTTTCAAGTGAAAAATGTCTATACTCTGAAGACCTTGTTTCATCTTTTTATTTGGTCTTTCTTCTGCCGTTTCATCAAATCGCTCTCCTTCACCTTCTAAAATACTCTTCGACGTTTACCTTTTTGTACCTCTCTTTGCTTCCGACCCCACTATTTCTATAAGTGGAAGATCAGGTCTGTGTTTTTGACGCAGCCTGTTATACTCCGCAATGGCTCGTCCATCTGCCATAATTTTATTCGGGTCTAATTGCAAGAGATGGAGACCGGCCAAGGAAGTCACTCGCGATAAAGCAACGTAGGCCATGCCGGTTCCAAATAAACTTGATCCCAAATCCATAATTGCGCATTTTAAACTCATTCCCTGGCTTTTGTGTATAGTAATGGCGTATGCCAAGATTAAGGGGAATTGCGTTCGTTTCACGTATACATTGGTCATTAGCAAGAACTTGACGCTCATTTTCTCGACTACAAAGTCGGGCTTATTGTTCTCGTCGTTTGGTTCCCGATCTACTCTGACCCGGATACCAATGATGTTTCCACGCTCGTTCTTTTGGAATCCCGTTATAACGGCCATGGTGCCGTTAATAACACCTTCTTCGAAATTGATGTTTCTCCTAACCATTATTCGAGATCCAACGCAGAGATAAAGCTTGCTCTCTAAACCTCCAGTTTTTGACGGCTCATTGTCTAACATTTTGAGTCTCCTGACAATGTTTTTGGTAATTTTTTTGTCGTAATCAACGAGCTTGTCTTCGTATTGAACGCATTCAACTTTCTGTCGACTTTCCTCTAGCATTTTTATGTTGAATTTATCGCACATGGCCAATTTCGGCATCAAACAGATGGGATGAAATCCTTCTTTAACCAGCTTAAGGTAAAGATTCATAGCCACCTCAATTTTGTTCCCTCCCGTAACTAGTCTACTTTCTAAGATCAGTGCCTCCAATGCTATTAAGTCTTAGTCTAGCTTCCTGGGAAGTGACTTTTAAAAACGCAGGATTACCCTGTACAGGCGGCAATTGGAAGAAATCTCCAAAAACAAGAACGCAAACCACACCGCCGAAAGGCTTGTTCATTTCCCAAAATTCATTTAGCCTCAAATGAACGTAAGTTAGTAGTACCGAAGACACCATAGAAATCTCATCAACAATCAAGAGTTTCAAATTTCCAAGAGTTTGTTTCATAATGGAAATGTTTTCGGAATTGACGGATTGGTATTCCGCGGTACGCCCATGTTCTACTGGCAACATAAGTAATCTGTGCAACGTTACGCCGTTGACATTAAGGGCTGCCAAGCCCGTGGGAGCGGCTATGGCGACGCTACCGGCATTTTTAAAGTGACGTCTAATGGCGTTAGCGATAGTAGCAATAAGAAAGGACTTTCCAGTGCCGCCCGGACCAGATACAAAGTGGCAGAAATTCTCAATTTTTCCTCCCTCTTGAGTGAAGTGATCCATGACTTTGTCATAAACCCTTTTTTGATCATTGTTGAGTAACGCAACTTGGTCTAGTGTTGTGCCCTCGAAATCAATTTCCATAGCGGCTTCGACATCATGCATCGCATTTTCTGTTTCAACGACGATTTCTTTCCCTTGAAGGGCATTTTCATCGTCATAGCTTTCTGCATCCGAAATCGCGGCAATATCTTTAGCTTTTTCGGAGGCTTTGCGCTTCTTTAGAACTTCTTTGGATACCGAGAATTTCTCGTGGTATTCTCTCATGGGTATTAGCGTTGATAATGAGCTTTCGAAAGCTTCAGCGAAGGTTGCAAACTCGCCCAATAACTCAGTCTCGTTTCGCCACGGTTTGAACAGAATTAGTAGAGCGTGGCAGTACTTTTCTGGTTCTTCTATTGGGTCGTGAACGTAATGTTCTATTATGTAGGGCTTAATCCTCTTTCTCATCAAACCGAGATTATTTTTCAACTCGATTACATTTTCAGATTTTTTCGCTCCCTCCGAGTACTTTACGTAATCGTAAAACCGTCCGAACTCTCGCAAGCTTAAATCTTCCAAGCTATCGGGTCTGTTGGGATACTTGTCGTCCACAAACCCTTTTTGGCAAATGTCTTCGCTTTCAGGATCAATTTCCCTCAAGCGTGCAAGATCCTTGTAACATTTCAAAACTTTGGATCGGTTTTCTTTCACATTAGTGTTAATAAACTTGGTGCTGTCAGACTTTTGAAACAATTTCTGACCCAACATCATGTCCAAAGCTTCGTAAATTCCGACCGACTTATTTGTGAAAGATTTCAGTCCATAAGCGAACAATCTTTTTGACAAGCTTTCGTGTGCCAACTCAGCGAAACACTGATCCATTTCAGCCCGATCTCCCTTTGTCACGTACGACGTGACGTATATCACCACTTGTTCCGAGGAATCGGCGACAAACTGCAAATCCATATTGGCTTTCAAAGCCAAAAGTAATGCCGGATTGTAGTCATTGATAAAAACTTCGTTTTCATTTCTGGGCAAATCGTACAGACGTTTTTGGCCTCGTTTCATTTTACGATGACGAGTAACTGATTCAACAGAGTTCAAAGTCGCAACGTTTGTTACGTTTCGAGGAAAACCGTAGCGACACACTTTCAGCTCCTTATTTCCTCTCTTAACCTTTCGGTAGCAACTGCTGCAACATTTATGCGTTTGAAATTTTTTTATTAGCCGGTAAAGTTCTGGACTTTCAGCAGCTTTTGGGATTGAACACGTGACATACTTTTGCACGTACTCCAAAATAGCTATTGCCGAACAGGAACCAATCATCGGAGCTTCCTCAGCCCACAACAAGCAATGGTAATGCGCCAAGCCGCGAGATTGGTACTCGACGCACAAAATGATGCGCTATCGGTCCAAGAACCGGACTTTCTTTACATAGCAAAAAGTTGTTTAGTAGCGACCTCACTTTGTTGTGAAAATGCAAACTGACGCTAAGTGGATCTAAATTTAATAGTTCAGCCACCGACATAGATTCGATCCCTGACACGTCAGCATTCACTCGTCGTAGGTGGTCGTGAAGTTCAATGTCATCGTATTCGGCCGGATTAAAGGTTAAAAGCCAAGTAGGTGGGCCATACTCTCTAATCATGGCCAAAACACATTTGAGAACTTTATACCAATAATCCTTAGTTCCTCGAATGTGGCCCATGAAAGTCGCTAAGTTACTCTTGAGCTCGGAGTCTCGAGATTCAACTTGATTCACGAAATTATTGACAGATACGTTCATGGGTTTTTTCACTCGTAGAACGTAATTCAAACTACTGTTTATTGATTTCATTTCGGCCTCTTGGTATAAATGGAACATGAACGCATAATCTCGTCTAAACATTGGATTCGCGTTCAAAAGACGAGAAAGTCGGTATTCAGTTTCCGTCATTTTCCCAAACGGTCTTTCGTCGTGCTTGCCATAGCGAGCCATTGGGAACAAGTGCACGAATGACATGTATTCTAGATTTTTGTCCCAATTACTGATAGGCTCGGCTTCGACACGCTTCATTTGGAAAGAAGCCAACAAATCTTTTGACGGCTGAACATTCACCGGGTGAATTGTATAGTGATCGTACAGCTCATTCACTTCATCTTTTGAGAGTTTTCGCAACAGTGCCTCAGGTTGAGTTAAAATTTTATAACGGTCGTCTGGCGAAAGATTTGATTCGATCACACCATCATCGATATCGATTTGGTGCGATTCCGCTTGCGGATTTTTTGCAACTGTAGTGAAGCCGATTGTATTGACCTCGTCGAGGTTGTTTAACAGCGCCAGCGGATCCGTTTTCGCCATTAATTCATCGGGAGGGGTATGAATTTTCGTGTTCAATAGTTCCGTTAATCTCTTCGGTGCCATAAATATAATCCTCATTGATCTGAGTAATATCAATGTCTTTGTACAACGGATTAAATTTTTTCAGCTCAGCGACGGCCTTTTTCAAAGCATCAAGGCGAACAATTTTTTGCCAAACCTTTTTGTCACTAGTGGGCAGACCATTAACCAAGACGTGCAATTCGTGATCTTTAGGCAGTGCTGCTGGTATCATATCCAAATTTTTTTGGACTGGAATTGGCAAGTATATGATTCTACCTTTCAAAGCTTTCACCGCACCAAACTGCGTGTTGGAATTAGTTTTGGTACCTAACCGGACCACAGTGTGAAATGCTTTCACAAGCTGAATTAAGGCCTTTTCAAACATGTTCAAACTCGTGACTTCTGTCGGAGGGACGTCAACTCCCAAGCCGTTGAGGAAATATCTAATTGGAATTTTTCCCTTTCGCAACTCTTTAGAACAATAAGGGCATAAAAGCATGTCCATTTCTCTAAAGTCAGGATTTTTCAATAGCAAACCAGCTCTTAAAATGAGAAAGGCGTGGTTGTCAAAAACTGAAGTGCATCCCAGTTTTTCCACGGTCCTCAAATCTGAATTTTTAAATAATCTAGCGCAACAATCGCAAGATGTGTCGTGAAATTCATTAATATCACGCTCAGCTCTAGCAAATTGTTTATTGTAGAAAGCCAAGATTTCACTCTCATCGAGACAAGGCCTTATATCACTTTCATCGCCTTTCGCCGCCTCGTTTTCCGCATTCGACATTTTCAAGCCACGTGCCTCAAGAATTTTTCTCATTTTGGGTATAACATTTTGAAGAGATTCGAAATCACCATGATCTATCTCATCAGTCAATGTTGATAAAGCGCTAAGCAACGCTTGAACACTGTAGAGTTTACTCAAAATAGTTCTAATCCCCGAGTAATGGGAAGCCAATTCTCTGAAGGCTCTCAAGTAACTTTGGCATTCCTCGCTTTCAGAGCAATATAAGAAATGACCAAGATACGGATGAACTTGCACTTCAAAATCTGAATCGTCCGATGGCAATTTGACAATGGATTTCTGGCAAAACTTATTTTTGTAGGAGCAAACGTCAAAATCAGAACTAAAAAGTTCATTTAAGACGCTATCACTGGCCTTTGCCGCCTGATTAATGAAAGCTATGACTTTAAAAATAGTCCGCTCTCTAACGTTACAAATGTCACTGCATTCCCAATACGAAGCTTTTTCTTTGGTTTCAATAAACACAGATTCGTTAATTACGATATTCGCTTTGGGATTTTTGTCCTTTGAAACGTTTTCTACTGCATTGAATAGATTGGTGACAACACCGAAATCATTAACTTGCAAGCAGCGCTCAATGCCTCTGTTCAGTCTTTTCTGGTCAATAAAATTACCAGTTTCATCAACCCATAATTCATTAACATTTTCGCCGCTACGAGAGCTTTCTCGTAGCACCTTTATTAGAAGACCATTTTGTCGAACTGCAAAATCTTTTCAAAACGTGTTTCGTGGTCCTCGTTTTTTAAAATTCTGCCATCATTCCCCAAAGTAAAGTATGTTGTCTCGTGATAGAAAGCTTCTTCGAGACTATTGTGAAGCCTTTTTCCTCCAATGACTTTGATAAAATTGTCACTATCTACCAATCCAATTTCTTGCACTTTCTTGGCAAAACTTTTGAAATCTTCAATAAGTAACGAACGTCTTGCCTGGAAGGCCGAATATATTTGCCTTTTTAAGTGAAATGTTTTTCCAGATAGCAACTGGCATTGGAGTTTGTGGGATGTAAATTTGGAACTTTGCTTTTTACACGAATTAGCAGAAGTTTTTGTTGACAGCAAACGTTCCGTAAGTCGCGTGATCAAAAACCTCTTGAAACTTTCGGCAATCATCTTTTTATTTTTTGTTTTAAAAATTCCTTTGTTGAAGGAGATTTTTTTAACATAATAGTTGGCAGGATTCGCACCACCTTTTCTTTGTCGCGAAGTGCCACATATTTTAGGGGCCTGCAAAACCTTTTCAATTTTTGTTGAACTTGTCAATAAAGACTTACGATTACGTCCATCACTCGAATTTTTACTCTGAGAGAGCTGTTTTTTTTTAAATAGTACCTTTTACACCTAACTCGGTTTGATACTGAGTTTTCCAAAATCTTATTTACCCTAGCCTGAGCTTGGTCTTTCAACGCAATTTGCTTAAAATATTGTAAGCGCTTTTTTTGTTTCTTAGCACGTAGCAGCGAAACCATTTTAGTTCTTTTTCAGAGCCAGAAAGGCTTCTTTTAAAGCAAGAAAGGACTCCCTCTCTGTTGAACCACGAAAAAAGGTTTCTCTGTTGAACCACGAAAAAAGGTTTCTCTGTTGAACCACGAAAAAAGGTTTCTCTGTTGGACCACGAAAAAAGGTCTGTTGTACCACGAAAAAAGGTCTCTTTGTTGAACCACGAAAATAGGTCTCTCTGTTGGACCACGAAAAAAGGTCTCTCACACATTAACACAAACACAAATACAAACAATGAAGCAAGAAAAATTTTCTTACCTTTAAAAAGACACTAAGAAATTGCAATGTACAGCTTAGTTCGCTTTTAGAAAAGCGTCAAACCCAAGCCAACTGAAACGATGCTTAGCAAACTTCACAGCTGAAAATAAGGAAACCCAAAACTCTTAAAAATGTAATTAGGCTTACCTATAAGCTTTCACGAGTGAAGTGAATGTCTTTGTCTGAATTAGAAGCACGCGTGCCGTGATCGGACGAACTTTACATCCAGTTCAGTTCAGCTCAAATGTAGACCAAAACATTGAGACTGAAAAAATTTATTTGTAGCAGTCGCTCTCGCTGGGGCCACTCAGCCATAGCCAACTCGATCACGCAACCACCTGTGCACGTTTTCCCCTCCAGTAGTCCAGGCCCATCATCCTCCTTACTCGATGGAAAATTTCAGCTGGTCAAGTTGCTACCAATCTTCTCCAAGCTTGTGTTTATACTCTATGGCAGGTCGTTCCATGGTGGGAGATTTAAAACTGCATTATTTTATTAACCATCTTCGGTCAATATTCTGCTCCGTATAGTATGTTTCATGTGACGCTCTTATTGTACAAACAAACAGTTGATAGCATATTCGTACATAGACTCTGTATTATCGGTTTATTCGCACTGAAGTTCTTTCAAGATCCATAGTTTGAAGTAAAAAATTTCATTATTACCCGTTTTGAGTCAAGGATAGTTAGTGGCGGTAACCACCTTAAATATATAGGCTCTTATGCCTCTGTGGTTGGCAGTAAGTTTGACAACGATCATTTTTACATTTGCGCAGAATTTACAACGTTAAACCGCTTTGTTCACACAGTGTTACTTTTTTGCTATATTCACATTGGCGTTTGCTTATCCTCCTAAATTGTTGTGAATATTGTCAATATTCCATTTAATTATTGAAAGATCATTCGTTAACATATTTTCCAGATCATGTTAAGTTAACGCTGCACTTTTGCAACGTTAACAGCAATAGGGTTGATAATTGATTATTTACTCAAATTCAATTCAGAAGACTTCATCATACATTAACATATTTTCCTTCATCAACTGTACATTCAAGTAATTATTTTTATATTTACTGGACAATTCATTTTTAAATGCTTGTTCCACTAGATTTAGATCAATACTAATAATATGATAATCAGTGGCAAGTGACGCTTGTAACTGCGTCTAAACTTGTGTTCAATTGATTTCAACTATGACAAGGTGTAAATTGGAAGTAATTTTAATTGTAAGAATAGATCTAAACTTAAATATTGAATAGATGTAGGATTTGGATCATATGGTTTTATTTTTAGAATTCAACTATGACAAGATGTAAATTGGAAGTAATTTTAATTGTAAGAAGAACTAAACTTAAATATTGAATAGATGTAGGATTTGGATCATATGGTTTTATTTTTAGAATTTCATACAGCCAAATTAGATGGAAATTTACGAAGTGAATATACGTCAAACATAGTACATGAAACACACAATAGGGTGCAATGTCAGAGCACCTTCCTGGCTTATCGTCCTGATAGAAAAAAAACCTTAAATTTAATCCATTCCGTATTTTCTAAACAAATATTCCCAAAATAATTGCATATATATAAAAATTATCACATAAATGAAACTATGACGTAAATTGCTATTGATTAATGACGTGGATAAAAAGTGAAGTATGGCATAAGGTTTAACCGCCCTCAGTTACGGGTAGTTATTATATGAATGCATTTATTTGTTATAGTTACACAAATAACACATTATTTATTTTTATTGCACTTTTTCCCAAATGCTTCAAAGATGCATCTTGGAGGGAAATTTTATAAAAGGCCCCTGTGACTTCACAACCCTAACCCTCATGACTTAAATAAATCATTCCTTTGTTTTCCAATAGTTGTTTTATTGGGGAAAAAAACTTTATAATAATTAAAAATTAAAATTAAATATTTTTCAATGAAAAGAAAAAAACAATTAGGAAAAATTATAATAATGAAAAAAAAATCAAATAATGTCAAATAAAACTTTTGTTCAACAAAATTATGAAAATGAAAAAAAAAATATCATTTAAAAAAATTATTCTTTGTTGATTTCGACCCTGCAGTAAAATTAATATATTATTAAAAATTTGCATAGTCTAAAGCAAAATTATCAAACAATTATGCACACGTTTTAAAATTAAAAGACTAACTGTTTAAAGGTTGTTAAAGGGAGAATGAACTGATCATGAAACCATTTTTTTTATTAAATTTATATTTGTTAAATAACATCAAAATCATTGATAAAATTTGCACCAAGTTGTATTGTCAATTTATTTTATATTATTTTTCAGTTTCAAAAGTCGATTGTCTAAGCCTAAGAATGGTCTAAAAAAATTCCATAATAATTATTTACGGATTAAGTGTCCCGCAAAATTAGAATATCTCTTATTATTGAGGAAAGACGACTGTATTTTTTTAAAAACCTATTTTAGGGAATTAAAAATGCACGCTGTTGTTAAGCTAAGGCAAACTAAAAGCACCCCCTTTAAAAAAAACACAGTCAGCCTTTCTCGAAAATTTGAGTTATGCTTAGAGAGCAAACTTTTGAAACTTTGAAAAATTATAAACAATTAATTGGTATAAGTTTATCGATGATTTAGAAGTTATTTTTGGTTGTCTGACCATTTTATTCTCCCTTTTCAAGATATAAAATCATTGTTTTGTCTACTAACGGAAAGCTTTCGTCTTTTAAAATCAGATACAGCAGAAAAAGCATTGGTAAAATAAGCACGAAATTTATTTTTGGTAAAATTTCCATGTAGACCATTCCCTTAAATACTTGCCGAGAAACCAACTCACAGGGGACGGGCCGCCATATTAGGAGAGTTCCCTAGCGCCAAGAGGCAACGCTAGATGGTGCGCGCGTTCGCTACGCGTGGGAGTGTAGACGACTCACACTACCGTTTGCGGTGCTAGGCTAATATGGCGGCCCTTCCACTGTGCTGTTTACTTTTCCTATTGCATTAAAGGAATGGTCTATTGGTCACCTATCTCCGAAGTTATATTTTTGTAGTCAACACTAATTTTAACGACTTTTTTAGTTAAATATAATAATTTTATATGCCCTCAGGTAATACTAGTCATAAAAGTTTGTTAGAATCCCTCTGTAGAACTTACGACTCCATTTCCTCCTCCAACTCCCGGATGAACTTTTCATCGGCAGCTGCGGACCCCGCCGCCCCCACCGACTCATCCGCCCCCTCGACCTCCATCCCCACCTGGGACTCCACCGCCCCCACCTGGGAATCCACCGCCCCCACCTGGGACACCACCGGCCCCACCTGGGACACCACCGGCCCCACCTGGGACACCACCGGCCCCACCTGGGACTCCACCGGCCCCACCTGGGACTCCGCCACCACCTCCGTTAATATTTCCTATTGCCTCTTCCACTGTATTAATTATAAATTCAGAATCTTCAACAATTAAAGACCTATCTATTTCATTTTGATGTTCCAATTCAGGTTGGATATTAGTAAGATCAGCTTCAATCGCTTCACTTTCGAAATCTCTCACAGCCTGTTCAATAGCTACTTCATCAATTTCATTATGAAATTCTATTCTAGATTCCGTTATAATCTCAAGTCTAAGCTAATACTCAGATTTTACATCCTTTGTCAAAATATCTCTACTCTCATCACGCCAAGGCAAGAATGACATGATTTGTTCACGATAAAACTGCTCGGGATCTTTCACTAAATTGAATCTACGATACCGTATAATTTTAGAATGACCACGTTTTCTAATGAACCCTGAATCATTTTTCAGTTTTAACCATTTACCACATTGAACTTCATCATTCACACCGTCATCAATATGACTTTGAATTTTCAAAACTCTACGACTTTTGGAAAATTCATACCAAGCCGCAAAATGAGCTAACGTTACTGCCTCTAAATCATCTGGCCTTTGAACATAATGGTCCAACATCCCAGAAGCGAAAACATCCATACTATCTTTGGACAATTGTTCAAGCTCAACTTTGCTTTTGAGAATATGAACACGATTTGCGGGCACATTTGTATTAACATAAATGCAAGCCCGACTACACCTGGAGACTGGAATTTGTAAAGCACTATAAGCCGCTTCCTGCGCGCTCACCTCGTGCGCGCTCAAAAACTGATTAGCAATCACCTTCAACTTTTGCTTCACCGTGCATTTATCTGACTGCACTCGTTTAGCAGCTTCTCGCAGAAGCATTGTCATACCACGCTGAGATATCCCTATATAAGACACGATATACATAACCAGAGCGTAAGGATCAAGTACAAACTGAATGTCCATATTCGCTTGCCAGAGGCGCGAAGTGCACGGGTTGTACGGATTAACCCTAGTATCTTTAGGAAGTCTTTTCAATAAAACCACTTTCCTTTTGAGGTCATACGTAATGGCTTTAATATAATCATCTTCAGTTATACGCAACTTTTCCAACAACTCCTCAAAACTATCTACCCACAATTATTTTTCTTTCGATTGCAAAAGCTCACGCAATATCTTGGAATTGTTCTTACACTTAAGTTCTTCGTCATGAGTACCGGGTTCTCTTAAACTCAGATCATAAATAATAGTTCTAGGCATGGGAGGAAATGGAATTCCAAAACGACAAACTGAACTATCATTAACCTTCTTCCTACACGTTGTCGTGTGTTTATACATTTGCAATGACGTTAACAAATCCCCATTATCATCGTTCAATTTCCCAGCGCAAGAAATAACGTTATCAATATATTCCTCTACCTCTAAAACATTATACAAGTCATCTTTAAGCTTAGGCGCATCTTTAATCCATATCAATCCATGTTGATGAGGAGAGCCTCTTTGCTGTATTTCAACCCTGAAGTAATAATCTTCAATAACACCAGAGGGCCTAGCTTTTGCAGAGCTTTAAGAAGAGCCCGAAAACGGTGGTCAAAATATCTAGCACAAGTAACAGGATCATCCTGAATCAACTTTGCCTTTTCCGAAAAACTTAAATTGCTAATATCGTCATTCGCTAAGCGATCCTGACCCGAAGTCACCCTGAGTATGTTCAAAAGCTCAGGCCATTTGCCTTCCGCAGCTGAAAACGTTATAAAAAAGGTAGCCGTACCAAGCTGCCTAATCATAGCCATTAACTCTTTCTGCCTATGCTGCCAATATGAAGGCGAGGACTGCAAATTTTCTAATACTCTGAAACCATCATCCTGCTTAACAATTGAATCCAGTGCACCAGCAGACGATAAAAACCCAGCAGTGTAGTTTGAGCCATCTTTTCTCTTGGTTTTTCTCATACAAACTTGTATGGATTCTCTAACTTTCATAGTTTCCAACTTAACAAAAGAGTAAAACAATTTAGATGGATTTTTAGCACAACGCCTATCAACATTACGAAGCTCCCACTTAGCAATGTCCCCAAAACTACCTTTAACCTTAAGGTCTCTCTTCTGACCCACATAAATACCGGGGAATGACAATTCCTCCGCGTCCTCGTCATATAGTAAAGACATTGGTGTTTGACCTTCACCAGGAGCAAACTTAACATGCATGATATTAGTTGGTAGGAAATCAGACAATGACACTAACAACGTGTCTTGATTCCCAACTGGGAATGAATTAACTTCGTTCGGTTCATTCCAAATTTTATCGCTATCATTCTCATTCTCTACATTGATTGACCCTTGTGGGTTTTCACTTAAAGCATCACCATGGTTTTACTGACGGTCATTTTCGTCAACAATAAATTCAAGTTCTTCAGGAATTGTATCTAATATATCGCTCCTAACGGTTATACCATGCTTAATATACAACGGCGTTTTCACCAAAACCTTAAGAGCTTCGTGCATTGTTTTTGGCCTAACAGTTTCATACAAATAGGATGTATTATATCGCATTCTTCTCATGAACTCAATTTGAATAGTATGTGTTTTACGTGGTAACCTAGGTAACACTGAAACGGTAGACTCGACATTTATAGGAACATTGACCACGTTTCCTTTATTTCCTCTTTGCTGATCACAGCCTAACCTTCTTATTTGCATAAAAGGTATTCGTGGTGAGATCATTCTTTCCTCTAAATTTGGCAAATTAACTAGTTCTACCGGAATTTCAGGAAACTCAAAACCATTTTCCCTGGAAAACTTGGGGATTTCGTTTTTCTTTACAGCTTTATTACAAGCACTGCATAAAAATATTCTGCCACTTAGCTCGAGACGGTGAATACCAGGGACAGCCAAAAACACTGTAGACTTAACTAAGCTACCAGATGCTTTTAAAAAAGATTTGAGCATCCTACACATGGCCACGTTGGATCTTCTTTAATGGTATCAAAATACGTCTGCTCTATCTCCTTTCTGCCACAGACAATCTGTTTCTAGAACGTTCAGAGTCCCTAAATTCGACATTTGCACGACTTTCAGCCATAGCCGACTGGTTTTTAGCTTTTTCAGTGTTTCTATACTCTAAATCTTGGCGTTTTCTAGCCATACCCAACTGATTCCTCGCACGTTCTGCTTCAACGTACTCTAAATCTTGGCGTTGTCTAGCCATACCCAACTGATTTCTTACACGTTCTGCTTCAACGTAATCTAAATCTTTGCGTTTACTAGCCTTACTTAACTGGTCATTAACTCTTTCGCTTCCTCTATACCATTAATCAAGCCTTTTCATTCGCTTAGTTTGTATACCATACTGATTTTCCCTTACACGATATGACTCATTCTCTCGCTTCTTTGCCATAGATCGCGCCTCCTTCATTCTAAACTCTTAATTTTTTCTCACAATTCTCATTCTCTCTAACGGATACACATTACCATGAGACGTAGAGGGTAATTGTTCATCGTTCGCTACCATTATAGAACTAGCCGATTCATTATTAACCAAATTCATCGATTCGTCGGTAGTAATTACCCCGACTCTAACAGCGCTTTCACTTGAACTTCGGTCTAATGCATTATCCTTAGTACTACCATGGCCAACAGGCGACTCAGTAGAACTAACACACAAATTAGGACTAGAAGTACTAGATGCTGCACTTTCAGCCTTTGCTTTTTTCTGAGCTTCTAAAACTCTCCTTTCATTTTCTCTTTTCTTAAACTCTGGATCTGACCTTTTTGCCCTCATCCTTTCCCTCGCTTTACGCTTTCGCATTTCACCCTTACTCTCAACATTATCTTCCTCCATTCTATATACAAAACTTCAACTAATCACTTAAATCCACAGTACTTCCAACTTTCAACAACAATAATTTACTAGTAGTTTCACTGACAACCTACTGGCATAGAAATTCTTATTAAGAATAGCTCCGGCGAATTAAAAATATCTATTTACAACTAGGTGGGCGTATCAAGCCTGCCGTCTCGTTAAAT
The DNA here is from genome assembly GCF_054372755.1 of Phalangium opilio. NCBI lineage: Eukaryota > Metazoa > Arthropoda > Arachnida > Opiliones > Phalangiidae > Phalangium > Phalangium opilio. The sequence goes on along the minus strand of NW_028324193.1, from coordinate 2,012,955 downwards.
GTAAATTTTTTTTTATAATTTTGGTCTGACTGTCATCTACAGCTAGATGGTTTTTAGTCAAACAAACAAGAATAATAAACCCATCAGTGGAAGCTTTACTATAATTTAATACATATAAAACAATTTTGCTTACAATATAATGTCTACAATTAGCTTCAAATATCTTTTTTAACGCTAGCTAACAGTTTGCACTGTTTCTTAAAGCAATCTTGGAACTAAAATTCATATCATTTTTTAATAAACAAAGTCTATTTTTGCCAGAGAAACAGGCAAAAAAAGCAAAGGCCTAAATTTTTTTCTTCCGTTTGCATTGATTCGGAAACTGCGAACGCGGTCCCCTGGGGTGTAAGACACACACACAGACAAACACATTGAAATTAGAACCTCTCCGTGACATACGTCACTCGGAGAGGTAATTAAGTCCAAAGGCAGGATGTGAGAAATGCTTAGAGACGTTATTTACCTATCTCCATCAGTACCCTTGTACTGAATTTAGTATAAACAGAAGTCCATTAAATTAGCTAATTTAATGTACTTCTGGTATAAATACCAGAACACCCGGCCACCCGCATAGGTTTTAGAGCTTACTTTGGTACGATAATTTTGGTCGAAAATCGATAATTTTTGTGCCTTGGTACGATAATTTGGGAATTGTCATCTGGCAACGCTGCAAAGTAGTCAAAGTAATATTGAAGTTTCGCTTTCCGCTTGTACAGTTTGGCATTTACCTTATTCTTTTTAATTCATATGCATTGAAAAGTAAGCGAGATACCACCAGGGTTCATACAAACATGGAAAACAGGGAAAACCTGGAAATATCAGAGAAATTTGCTTTGGAAACTTCGTATGAACCTTGTACCACAAATTTTCTGTCGCCTATTGACAATTAGAAGCTCTTCTCTTTAACGGAAAAACTACTGTTTTAATTTAGTCTTAAACGAAAGGACCATGACTAGAATGCTTTCGTTTTTATTCGAAAGAACGCGTAAAATAATTAAAAACAAAAATGGAACTTTCTGATCTAAAATTTTGAAGAAGATGCGAACAATTAAGGTTTCTGATAAGAACCTCTTAGGCTTCTCCTACAAGTACATCATGCCATGCTGTATCGTTGTATGTGAATAAGCGTACTATAATTGGTAACTCTGTACTTAATACGTACCAAGAAAGTACTGAAGAAAAACTCCATTGCTCAAAACGTTATTTCCTCTATGAATTATTCATTATTATCGGAAGGGGACCCTTTTTGTTTGTCCACAAACTTTGTCCGGGACTGTACGTCTTTTAAGGGTTAGTCATATGTTACGGGTAATCATTTTGGCGATGTTCAAGGCTTCGCATCAAGAGACTACTCACTCACGTTTTCCGATTGTGACGCAATAACATAATTATAACTAAGTAATTGGATAAGTCTGAACCAGTACGATTCAGTAGTAGCTAGGATAAGTCCGAACCGAAAGTAAAGTTCCGAAACCTTGTTAAGACCTATGAATTAAAGCCAATAACTTTTAACCAAAGAACAAGAAATTATCAAGACTTTAGAATTCAGTGCAAAGTTTTAGGTACCAGAGAAATTGATTAAAAAATCAGGCGACAATATCCGTGAATTTTATTGAAGGAATTTAAATTTGAGTACAAGTATATTTTTTTTCTTATGGATGGTGCTGCCAATATGGTTTCAGAAAGTATCCATGGTTTTGGGGCGCCGCACAGCAATTAAACCTTGACCACGTTTTTACCGAAAAAAAGAAAACAAGAGATAAGCCCGATTATGTAAACGACCTTTCAAATATAACTGAAATGTTTCATCAGTGTAAAGCGCTAGTAACCTACTTCAAAAAGTCTGAATTGCAAAGAGAGTTGGTGAAAACTCTGAAACAAGAAGTGTGTTCTCGATGGAATTCGCGATTGGAAATGATTGAGTCGGTGTACGAGGTGAAAGATCAATTTAGAAAATTATTGTCCGAACGAGGAGAGCGTTAAGCGCTAGTAACCTACTGAAGAAAAAGGCAGCCCGTGCGAGTCCGATTTTGCGACTATTTAGGCGCTCGTTGTTGATTCCTCTGTAGGGTTCTTTTGGGAGAGCGAGTTTGAACTTAAGACCCGGACTGAAACAAGTCTTAAGGCTAGTAAACTTTCTTAACTAATTGTAATAACCTTTCTGAGACCTCTTTAATAAAACGTAACACTTTCTTTAATATTTCCGACCCTTTGGTAATAACCTTTCTGAGACCTCTTTAATAAAACGTAACACTTTCTTTAATATTTCCGACCCTTTGGTAATAACCTTTCTGAGACCTCTTTAATAAAACGTAACACTTTCTTTAATATTTCCGACCCTTTGGTTTGGGAACGTTGCGGAGTATTTAGGCGAGGATCTCGGTAGCTCGTTGTTAAGGCTCTGAGGATACAAAGGGAGAGTCTCCCAATTTATAGGTGCATCCCCAGGTCAATGTCGCCAGAGAGCCGGCATAGTTTTTGCCTTGGCTCTTCTGCAGGGTTATAGTGACGTTGTCGTTGACCTGGGGTGACCGCTACCCAAATACTTTCCCAATGACTGACGTAGGTAGCTTTTATGGAAAGTTTCTCAACGTGCAATGATCGTAGGTTCAACGACGCTGAGAAACTTTCCCTTGTAGGCTTAAAGCTATACATGTTTGAAATATTTGTAAAGATTTAGATACAAGATTTAGATAGAAGAGATAGATAAAACCCTCCTTGAATAGGGTTGTGCAAACCAATTTTATGCGCTTTATAGAAGTAGGTTAACAGAAGTAAATTTTTCTTATTCGCGTAAATATATACACTTTTTCACAACTCCATTTAAATTAGATATACAACTTAACATAAAATAGATAGATCTAGAGTCTAGACCATTTGAAAGTATTAATCATTTTGTGGGAAAATCTCTCGAAACTTTATCGTGGTTGATAATTGATGATGTTTTAGGGTCCAGTGTCCAACATGCGCTTTAGAATGGTGTTTTTCATGTCACGCACCATGGCACGAGAATACCACTTGCCGTCAATTCATTAAAGGCGATAAATTATTGAAAACATGGGCCAAGCAACTAAGCTACGGTCAAGTTAATGCTCAAAAATGTCCGAAATGCAAGGTATAATAAAATACAATTACTTTTAAACGTTAATTTAACTTTTTTAAATAAATTTCAGATTTACATTCAACGTACCACGGGATGCGACCACATGCACTGCACCGGGTGTAAAACCGATTTTTGTTACCGCTGTGGTGACCATTTTCGACGCTTGAAGTTCCTCGGCGATCTCTACAGTAAACTAAGCGTATTTGGTTGTAAATACCGCTACAAAGCTGATAACCCTGTTCAAAGAAAGCTAGTTCGTGGAGCCATTTTAGGTATTTATTATTGATCCCAAAACTTTGATATGTCGTGCGCATCTTGTTTAAACTTCACGCGCCACTTGTATCCTTAAAGCGTTATAACGTTTTGGGCTTCTTTAAATGATAGATTTAGTGGGTTGGCTATTATATTTTGGTTTATTTATCGTGTATTTACAGGTGGAAAGGTTGCAGCGGTGCCTGCCTTAGCAGTGTTGGCGGTCAGCGCAGGCGTAATGGCAGTCGGTTTGGGAGTTTTTGCTTTACCTCTTTACGGGGAAATATGATTATTAAGGTGCTATAAGGCTAAACATAAACCCACCCTCAGAGACTTTATTGCAATACACTTCTGTTAATTGCCCTTAAAGTCTGATAACTCGTTAATTAATTAACTTTAAAATCAAACTTCAAGGAAATAACCTTTCTCCTATCAAGATATAACTTCCATTAACTATAACCGACCGTGAGTGCACACTAACTAACTAATTATCTTCCATAAATTGTCTGTCAATTTTCAAAGACATAGTTAACATCAGAAGAAGAGTAACCTTTTTATATTAAATTTAGAAATATTAATTTTTAACTCCTTAACTTAACCTTCGCATTTTTCTCTATAACTTTCTTCCATTTAAACAATAATAATGATAATATAAGTCGAATTACGGTGGTGCCACCACGTGTAGATTGTAGTTAATAACGGGCCTCTAGTCAAGCTGGTACGAGAATATATAATTGTCAAATATAAGTATGTTTAATATAAATAATAAATCAAACATGATTCTCCTTCCATTGAATTAAATTGAACCAAACCCTACCTTTGTAAGTAACAATAAGAGCAATAAGTCATCACACAAGTTGCTGTTACGTTGAATCAACCAACGTAATTAACCTTTTTATTGACTTTCTCAAAGAAACTATATTACACTACGATTCTATAAGTTATATATTTGCCAGCCGTTTCACTGGCCCGTACAATTCTGACTACTTCGCCTCGCTTGAGACCATAGTACCGCGCTACTGGATCGGATACTTGAATCCTCATCAGCTGAGAATCCTTCCAAGACATATCTTTATTGGATGTAAATGTCGTCTGATTTACTGTATATTCGCTATGCTTGGAATACTGCTTTAATAATTCGTAAATTTTTATATCTAGGTTAATAAGTTTGTAGCAGTAGTCCTCCTCTTTGACTCGGAGAGGTAATATTTTGGTTTTTCCAACTTGTTTTAAACTTAAAATACTTACGAAGAAGCTTGACAATTAGGGCTCCGATAGTGTTGATAAATGCTTTCCGTTGGAGTTCTTGTTCTTCGTTTAAGGAAAAAAGGAAGGCCAATTTTTTTTTGCCAAGTCGAAAATGGCTTTAAACCGCAACTTCCTTTGATAAAGCATATATTAAATACTTTAAAAATTCATAAAAAATGACAATAAATAGCACTCACTGACTTTCACGAAAAAAATTCTTTTTTCTGGGGAAATGGTTTTCTTGAAAATGTCTTTCCAAAAAATGCAATTTCTATCTATTTTACAATACTCTTTATCAACTTTATCTCTACTTAGAAATAATATTAAGGAGCATTCTTTGCTTGTATGAAAAACCAAAACATAGACTAAACCGTCAATTAGTTCAGAAGCGCTAAAATATTTCCTGACGGGTAAAGGCTTCTTGTAGTTCTCAACCAAAATGCCATTTACGGCCTCGATTGTTAAATATGACATCTTGACCTCCTGTGTGGAGCCAAATTGTGTAATGAACAGATAACGGAACTGTCAATCCTTTATAAACAAATCACCCGATACTGGGCGTGTCTACATCTAAAGCAATTGCTCAGTGCGTTACATAACCCGAAAATTATACTTAATTCCCCTATGTGGACTCTGCTTCCTACTGGATCAATCTCCCCATCAGTTTTCTCACTCTTTTGAAATCAGAGATCCGACTCTATTTTCCCCCACCCTATTTATTTAAAACTTATTTTCCACGAAACATTGGTTATACTATTCTCAACGTATTACCTAAAGACTCAAATGACATTAAGTAACGTCAAAGTAACCATGATACCTCCCCCCCGCCCGCAGCAACTCCTCAAGCCAAACAACAGCTCCTGTTGAAAAAAAGAAACGTGGTCGACCTAAACTCACTGTTTCCACTAGCAAGTCTCTCTCCACTACTGTCAAGCGCAATACAAAATTGATTGCCAACAATTGCACATCCTGCCTACTAACAGTGGCAGATGATCACAAAGCCTTCCAGTGTGAAGCATGCCAAGCCTGTCGAACAACGTGCGGCTCGTAGACGACTTGTCTCTGAACTTCGTCACCGCCGCCACCAGGGTGAGGTTGGACTTTTTATCCGCCAGGGCGAAATTATCTGTGAAGAACCTCCAAGAAGCAGTCCCCAATCACAATCGCAGCAGTATCCTTTATCGCAAACTTCATATGCTCATCTCTTCTATCTCAATACCGTGCCACCAAGGATGCTCCCAGCTTTCTCAGTACAAAAAATCTAACTGCTCACCCAATCTCGTCCCAAGCGACTACGTCACTTTTAAACTCAAAATTAACAATCATCTATTTTAATGCCCAGTGTCTTTATGGTAAGCGAAAAGAACTGTGCTCCCTCTCTTCGAAATGGCAAGCTGACTGCATCTGTATTACGGAAACTTGGGCAACACCTGACCAATATGACTATTTTCAATCTTCCAGGCTACGTCCTAATCCGTCAAGATAGACCGCTTAAAACCGGAGGGGGTGTTATAATTTACCTTCTTCAAGACTTTATCCATCACAAGTTAGATTTTCAACCACTCCATCCTGAATCACTTTGGATTGAATTTAAACTTATATGCTCACCAACATATATCACTTTCGGTTGTGTCTACCGCCCTCCCAATACCTCTCTGGATGCAACAAACTGGTTACTTACAGACATACAGTCGGTCCGTAATCGTAGCTCATAAATTATAATTACTGGAGACTTTAACCTGCCTGCCATATGTTGAGAAACATTGTCACCTGAGCCTGGTTCATCTGAATCCCATGCTGCCTTGATAGAAACTATATGCACATCACTTTTAACCCAGCATGTCAACTTCCCTACTCGATACAGTCAACGACGTACTTTAGGATTAAGTATCCTGGACCTAGTTTTGACTAAAGCCAACGTCAACCCTCTTGTCACAGACCTACCTCCAGTGGGAGGATGTCATGATATTTTAACCGTCAAAGTTGAGTTTCCTCTGCCAGGAATGCCACCCCCCAAACCAAAGTTTATCTATGACTTTAACTGTTCCCGCGGAGACTATACCAAACTAAATCTTATGCTTACTGAGGTAGATTTGTCACCCTTGACAAACCTGCCAATTGAACAAGCCTGGCATTATTTTAAATTCGCACTATTCAAATGTGTGTCAGAAGCTGTTCCGCTATATGATCACTCTGCTTACCTAAACCAACGTCTTTGGATAGTTCCCTCGACTAAATGAGCTACTAAAGTATAACCACCTTCATATTCTCTACAAGACCCAAGTTAAAAAAGTGAAATTACTTCTTCTTAAAGCTAAATCAGCCTCTTTCAAGCGACAACTGAAACATTTAAAAACTAACCCGCAAGCCTTCTATCGTTTTATTCGGTAAAACATTCGTGCTCTACCTTCACGCCTAAATGTTAAACTTGCAAACGGACAAAAAACAGATTCTAACTTAGCCATGGCAAACAGCCTCAATTAAACACTTGTTAAAAATTTCAATAATTCTTATCCTTATCTAGATAATCTCCCAGATAGCCTTTCAGCTCCGATGCCCGATTTCAGGTCACCCCTTAACTAAATCCGTGCGAAATTACGCAAATTAGACATAAAAAGTGCCTCAGGACCTGATGGGATTACCAACCGTCTACTTAAAAACGGTGCTTCAAGCCTTTATCTTCCCCTCTTTTACCTTCTTTGAACCTCACTAAATACCGGGAAATACCGGGTCCCTTCGTAATGACTGGCGCATTGCCCATATTACCCCCTTACATAAAGGTAAGGGAAGTAAATGTGACGCCAAAAATTATCGTCCAATTAAATTTATCTGGATAAAGCCAAGGCGTTTGATTCAGTCCCCCACCATAGACTCCTTGCTAAACTTCAAGCTTACGGCGTCAAAAATAATGTTCTCCAGTGGCTTAAATCGTATCTTCTTGATCGTACTCAAGCAGTCCGTGTTTGGGATTCACTGTGCGATTTTTTACCTGTTACCAGTGGCGTTCCTCAGAGAAGTGTTCTAGGCCCTATACTTTTCCTGATCTATATTAATGCCTCACCCCAAGACCTAACGTCCCCTCTTTGTTTATTTGCTGATGACCTAAAAATATTCCGAGTAATTGAATCATATACTGATGTACAAACCCTGCAATCAGATCTCCTTAAGCTTGAGGTTTGGTCTACTTGTAATGGTCTATTGTTTAATGAAACCAAATCGTTAGTCCTAACCTTACAAAATTCTCCATCCCCTTTTTTTCTTTGCGGCCAAAATATACAACGTGTCAATGAATGCCGTGACCTAGGTGTACAACCTAAAATTCCATTCCCATATTCAAAAAATCCGTGGTCGTGCCCGAGGCTCAATAGCAACTGTCAATTTTCCGGGAATCTCAACCGAACTCCTTACTCGACTTTACCACAGTTACATTCGCCCTATTCTTGCGTTTGGTTGCCAAATCTGGAACCCCCACTCCGCTTTTGATATAAAGTATCTCGACAATATCCTGGGCTCTCTCTCCCGAATCCCAACCAGACTCCGACACCTACCGAGGAAAGTACGACTTTCTACTCTTCGTTGGTCTTCCCCTACAACACGTCGCCAATATTTTGACCTTTTAAGCGTTATTTTGACTCTTTGGAGGAAGAGTTCAAATTAATTTATAAACATAAATGCCTTAAATTTGTTGGATTTGATCCTTACGACGACGTTATGGATAATTAACAATCGGATGTATCGCTCTGGCCCAAAGTAGAGTTTCCCGACATTTCAACCTATTTGCTGCACACAACTAACTGTTACATTAGAACAAATTAAAAACCATAAAAGTATGGAATCTCATACATTCTTAACAAGTCGCCATATTAAAGGAATCTTTGTTAAGAAACTAGACAAAGAATCAAACAAAACAAATCTTGTTCTTGTGTGGGGAAAGGTATGATTTTGAAGTTACTAACTTTAATTTCTTACAAGCGATGCCATTTATAAACTAATATTCTTTCGTTATTCAGGTTAAACACTCACAAAAAGCAAATGAGGATTGTTTATATAACGGGATTTTAGCTAGAGATGCGGGAGAAATAATAACAGCCCATTGCAACTGCATGGCTGGAATGGGGGAGTCATGCTCTCACATTGGTGCACTGCATTTCTTATTGATGCTGGGGTACCCCTTTTAAAAACACAATCATGCACTTCTGGCATAAACCAGTGGCTGGCCCCACATATTAAGCAAGTACCTTATAAACGCGCCAGAGAAATAAACTTCAGTTCAGCTAAACAGAGAAAAAGAGAATGGATCCACTGATAATCGACGGTGGTGAGAGTGCTATTTCCAAGCCCAGGAAGAAAGATATTGTTCCAGAGGCTTCTGGTGAGGAGTTTCAAGATTATTTAGAAAGCCTTGCTAGATCAAATTCCAAACCTGTTATCTTGTCACTCATAGTCCCTTTTAGTCACAAATATGTTCCTAAGTCAATTGATCTGCCAAAGCCATTATCTAGTCTAAAATTTGATAAAGATGGAATGGATAATTTACCATATGAAGAAATTTTAAAAGAATGCGAAAAATTTAAAGAGCAAAACAAAATAATCAAAGAACAAGCTCAGAAGGTTGAATCAGAAACAGGCAAATTGTAAATTGTGGTTTTCCCAAAAAGCTGGTAGGACTACCGCTTCAAATATCAAAGCCATCTGTAAAACATCTATAGAGAATCCTTCAATTAGTCTGTTGAATTCAATATTTCCGGGAAGGATTTTCACTTCACCTGCAACCGATGGGGGAATTAGACATGAAGGCGATTGTATAGCAAAGTTTCAAGAAATAAACAAAAAGCATCACGAGGACTTAACTATATCTAAGTCAGGCTTGGTTATAAGTACAGAATACCCTTTCATGGGGGCTTCTCCTGATGTAATAATTTCATGCAGATGTTGCGGAATTGGTGTATTTGAAGTAAAATACCCCTATTCGGCTAATGATAAGGCATTTGAAGAGTATGCAAAGTCTAAAGCATCATGTCTCAAATATTGTTCAATAACAAAGACCTATAACCTGGACGCGAATCACACCTACTATTACCAAGTGCAAACTGAAATGCTCATCTGTGATAAACAATACTGTAATTTCGTTATATAGGCCCCTACGGATATCAAAATTGAAAGAATTCTACCCGATTTAGACCTACAGAAAAGTATAATTGATAAATGTTAAAAATTTTTTAAAAAATGTATATTGCCTGAAATAGCTTACCAATATTTCACGAAAAATGTTATTCGTAAAGGTATTCGAGGTATTTCTGAAAATTTAAATATTCCGAAGGCCACTAAAACCATTCCTAACCCCAATAAAACGGTTCCTAGCAATATTCTCAAGGCCACTAAAACCACTCTTAACAGTGTTCCCAAGGCCAATAAAACCGTTCCTAAGACTTTTCTCAGCAATATTCTCAAAAAAAAACGAAAACCGATCCCAAGCCCCTACAACAGCTCCCATTAACAATCCCAAAGCAATCTACTGCTATTGCCGTAAAGAAGAAGAAGGAAAAATGATTGCATGTGACGATAATAGTTGCACCCGAGAACGGTTTCATTATAACTGCTTGCGAATAAAAAGAGCGCCACGTTCGAAATATTGGCATTGTCGAGACTGCAAAGAAAACAAACAAAAATCCAAATGAAAGGAAAATAAAGCTTGCTTAAATAATGTCACTTTTAGGATAAATTTTTTTCCCACTACCATTTAATTTACAGAGATTTATTCAAATGGGACTATAGAGTTGCATACATTAATTAAACAACAACACACTCTAAAAATTTTATCTAATTTGGTTGGCATATTTGGGTCATCGTTATACAAATAACCAATTGGAATAGTTGATTGGAGAATCCTAAACTTTTTCGGGTATGACCTATTACTCTTTAAACATGAATGCGAACATTAGCAATCTTTCGGGTTTCGTGTAGATCTTTTGGATTGAATTGTTTCTTTCTTCTACTAAAGGCTCGTTTACATGTGAGCGAGAATTAAGCTTAAAGCGGAGAATAGAAGTTGAAAGTCGAATCTTTTTCTCGCGCCTAAAAAAATCGCGTCTGCCAAAAGCGTTTGTTCCCGCTGCTCCACCTGCTCCTTCGTTTACATACGAGCTGGGCGGTAGCATGAGCCTAGATTGCAGAGTTGTCTTTCAGTCGGAAGTAAACAACTAAAATGGCGTCGACTGTCGTTAGTTTACTTCTGCTTAAAAAGAAACTATTGCTATTGAAAAACATTCGACATTTATAACAAAAAAACAACAGAAAATTAGAACGGAACGTCGTTGGTGGCCACATCCTATATGGAGAAACAGAAAAAAAGAAGGCTATTTTCGCCTTTTGGAACGTTACTTGGTATAATTTGTCAAGATGCGTATGTTATCTCTACTTGAGCTTGAGAATGATTTTGATTTAATTGTCGAGCTTGAAAGGATGAGGCAATGTGATTACACGTATTTCAAAAATTTTATCTTGTTCTTTTAAAGACATTCTCAATGGTGGTGCCTAGGCCTATTTCGAGAGATAAACAAACGCAAAAATATCAAACGATATTCGGTCCTTGGATATTATTGGCTTGGAAAATCACGTGACTCTTTGCGAGAAGGAAACACGAGCTGAAGATTCTACTGCGGCAGATCGGAGCTTATTCCGAACACCCGCTTCATCTATGAGCAACAAGCGCGACTTAAAAAGCTTTCGCTTGTTTGTAAACGGTATGCCCAGGGAACGCAAACACCAATACGCCTCATCTCTCAGCTTTACGCTTCGACTTTTTCCATTTCTCGCGCACATGTAAACGAGCCTTTAAAGCAGGTATAGCAACCACTGCGCAGTAGAACCCAACAGATTCTGCAATATTAAATCCCCGATCGGCTAAAATTACATCACCCGGTACCAATTCCTTTTAAATATCGCAATCCTCAGAAATATGTTTATCCGAAAAGCGGCCTCCATAAGCGTCTGAAATAAACGAGACAGAACCTTGGGGTGTTACCCCAATTAGAAATTTCATGGTGTAGTGAGAAAACGTTTCTGCCCTTGCATCCAATGACGAGGGTCTTTCAATGAAAATCTCAAAGCAATCAATGATAACAACTACTTTGTTACCAAAGGCCACTTTAAAGCAATTGGGCATTGATAGACACAGTTCGTCTCTAGATGGCCAATTAATTAAACGATTTAATCTGATATATGCAATATTAAGCCATTTAGCGAAGACTTTGGATATAGTAGACGAGGAAACGTTAAATCTGTATGCAAGATCTTGCACATCCAAATCCAATCGAAGTCTTAGGAGAAGGATTAGATACTCTTGAAGCAACGATAGTTTTACTGTAAAACTTGGTTGCAATTGTTGAGATAGCAATTGAAAAGTCCCCATTATTATTGTTATGGTTGGGAGTCCCGTGTAGTAAATATCACGTTCTTCATTTCTTTCAATGTACTCTCTATCTATTGTGTGTTCCTTGAAATATTCTTCTAACCTTACAATGTCACCCATTTTCAGCTCAGTTAGAGTTTCAGCCGTTTGATGTCTTTTCTGTGGAATTATTAGTTTGAGGAAATGCGTATGTTGAAAATGATGCATTAGTCTGAGTCCATGTGTCTGAGAGTTATTGAACTGATGCATCTTGGAATGCTACGTCAGCTTCTGGCAAATCTTCATTTAAAACTGAATCATCATCGTTTGTCATCGTCATGGAACTATCTAAGCTACTGTCTTCCGTAAAATATGCAATTTCATCAAATTTTCCTGATGTTAAGGTTCTTTCGTAGCCAAGATGGGGTATTAACCTTTTTCTTGATCGTTCTAATGATCAATTATGCAAGTCCAGTTTAGATTTTGGTGTTCTTAACCCTTGTACAGACTTGTAACCTACATCAAGTGATGGCACCCATTCAGGGTGTGTTTCATCTTCCAGACTGGCTGGCTTTCCTAGATTAAATTGCTTTAATTTACTGTAAAGCGTTCTGTAGTGATTTTTCTACATTTACCTGTTATAAAATGTCGACTACAAATGCGATGCCATTTCTTGACAACAAAGTCAGGCCTTTCACCAATGGCCTGTATCCAAGCATTTCTTCATTTAACAAAATGTTTCTCAATATGCATACCATGTTTCTTATCAATGAATGGAAATGAGAAATAGGTCACTCCCTCATTTTTCCCGTGCGATTTTTACATTTTAAAACGGAACAATTAACCATATTTAACTAAAATTCGAACTAAAGTAATTAAGCCTAGGTCAATCAATGGGATTTACTATAGGAACATTAGTCCGTCCATGTTATAGTCCAATTTATCCCCCATCCAACCATACTAAAGACTTGGTATTAAGACAAACAGGGGCCGAGTAATTAATCAAAAGGTTGGATTTTGTTTAAATTTAGTCTTGTAGCAATTTTATTACTTAAAGTACTGTGGGCTTAGAAGCGCGCCTAAAAACTTTGAAACAAGATGGGCAAAGCCATTATAGCGTCTCACTCACAAACAAAAACGAACATTTCTTGGCTTAATTTTCTTTAAGATCATTGAACTAAAATACATTTTTGAGACGAGGAATATAACGAGCGAAGCTAAATGACGTAGTATCCATTTCATTGTTTCGCAAATTCTTAATTTTATACATCTTGGGAATGGTAGCACATTATACAGTAATTACTTGTTTTTTGTTGGTTATTTAGATGACTAAAGCATTCGCAACGTGTCATATTAAAGGACGCCTTGAACAGTGTGCAAGGTCGTTTAAATACATCGTTATACGCAGTTGCAAATGCCTGCTATCTTGAATGAACTCTTCAACAATGTCGGTGTTGGTTGGCTTGAAATGCTCAATTCAACTGTCCAATTTCACCAGCCCTTTTTATTTTGTTTGTTTTAACGGATAATGGTGGTGTAGTCACGCTCCTCCCACTTTTTAACCAGTGACGTCACAAGATGGTCAATTTATCATAAATGTCATATCATAGTTATATAAATATAAGTGTTCAAGTTTTGAAATTAATTGTCAGATTTTTTCTCTTAAAACACTTATGTATTCCTCATTTCATATACAATAACTTTTTTCGAACTGAACTGAATCGCACAGATTTATTATGCCAAATAAATTGCTTTCATAAATATTAGTTTTGGATCAAATTCCTAATTAACCGTTTTAAAAGCTACGATATTTCGAGTGCGGAAGAAACTTTTTGAGCACTTGAAAAAAATGATTACTTTAGAAACTTATTGAGGTAGAAATGTCTTTTTGAATTTTGTTGACAAATTCTTTGGCCGAGTGGCAACTTTCAATAGCTATTGAAAAGATTTTCATGGTTTCGTTTGCTACTTTGTTGGTTTTCAAAAGGTTTGTGGCGAACGCGTTGCCTTTTTATAAGGAATTTTAACCACAAAACGTTGGTCACGGGTGCAACGATATTTTTGGAATATTATGGTTTTTTGAAACATTTATGAATTGGAGGAATATTAAATTCATAGTAATTTTATATAGACAAGGGAAGTTGATTGTTAATAGGGGTTATCAAGGTTAAGGTAAAGAGGTTATTGGTCCGAGAAAGTTTAGAGGCGCCAGTTTATCGCGCTAAGGAAGGTTCTCACCATTTATTTTCGGTTGGTCCTCTTTTGTGCTCGACCCCATCTCCCTTGTGTCAATAGCTTTGCCCTTCTTTCTTTATATGTACATATTAAACAATTTATCAAGCATTGGGTTTGGTCGAAAGCCTGTCATGGTAACTATTGAAGACAGAAATGTTGTATAGAATTTAGGCCCATGAATGGTACAAGCCAGGTTGCCAAAGCTAGGTAATTCGGCGCCGTCCGAAGGTCGAGAGACTACGCGACCCCAGGGTTGAATACCCTGGACATTGACGTCAGTGTTTGGTGCGAAAACCCAACCAATTAAGTGGTTTGGCGCGAGAGCGAGGACGAATTGTGTGCGGTCGGCAAATACGGGTCAGAGACTTGGACCAACATGATTGGTGTCCACCTTCGGCAACGGAAGAAGGGTGAGCAAAAAGGAGTTGCAAGGTGGTGAGAAGATCATTCTGGCATTGCATTCATTCGATTCTGGTTGACGAGTATCCTGAAGCTGATCCTAAAGAAGAGCGGAGGACTTCCGCTTTCTGGAGATGTCGACCTAGCCTCCCGAAGTCCCCATTCTTAGAAGTGGCAGTCCAGAAGAATAGCCAAGGCGATGGCCACGCCGTAGCTATTGTTTTAAGGAACGCAAGGAGGAGGAACGTCACCGTTTGCCCACAGCGACCACCGTTTGCCGATGCCACCGAGCTATGGACGATCGCGAAGCGATAAGTGTCATTTTAAATTTCTCTTGTGTTAAATCGGTTTCGCGGTTCTCGCGCGCGGATATTATTGCTAGGGTGGCACCTGGCTATATTCAAGTAAGGTAGTACATTAAAATAAGTTATTGTTGAAATGTTAATGTTAACTGAAATTAAAAATAGACCATTGCTTGCAAAGTCTCTTTGTTGTTAATTAAACTCAACCAATGAGCAGGACCGTCGAGAGACTTTTCGGGCCCCGCGAATGGTTATGAGTCGGGCCCTTAAAAATTCATAAACTCATTGGGAGGGAAAATTTATGGGTGCACAGCTGCGGGTCCGCCAAACAAAGCAGTCTGGGCACTTGCCAAAAGCACTCCAAACACTCTTTTCTCGTAGCAACTTAGGCACTTTTAAGCCCTGGTATCTTCGTTCTGGTTAAAGGTAAAATTCTAAAATTTCAATAACTGATAGAAGTTATCGGGCCTACTTCTAACGCCAAATTACAAGTTTGAACCTAATATAGTTTAAAAAATAACTTACGTCAAATTTTCATTGTTTCACTCACTGAACGATCATGAAAACTCTAAGTACTTCTAGAAAGAGATAGAAACCTAAAATTTGGGATTTATTTAGTATTTAATACGTAAAATACTGAAATTTCTTTAATATCACTATCAAAACAAGTTGGACAGGTTGGAAAAACCAAAATTATACCTCTCCGAGTCAAGAGGAGGACAACTTCAACAAACTTATTAACCTAGATATAGAATTATTTCTCTTTTTTGAAGTAAAAATTTACGAATTATTAAAGCAGTATTCCAAATGAAATGTATAAATTTTTCAGATTTAACCTTTATGTGTTTGAAAAGGCCCAATTGTCTTCTCCTCAACCGTTAACCCTTTATTCTTACAGCTACATTCACAACTAGTTAGCAGTATAAACACTATTGTTTTGTTTCACCTCAACGATATTCTTCGTTTGCCAACATTAGTGTTAACGTTAAATATCACCAAAGCTGACTTGTGGTTAGACGCACTGAAAGCCAATGCGCACCATAATAAGAATGAAAACTTCTAGGCTATAACCCGATAACGATTAGCCCTTTCACTTATCTAATTACCAACATGATTCTTTTTTCTATTATAAAATCTTAACCTGATTATTTAAGAGTG
Organism: Phalangium opilio; assembly: GCF_054372755.1. NCBI lineage: Eukaryota > Metazoa > Arthropoda > Arachnida > Opiliones > Phalangiidae > Phalangium > Phalangium opilio. Next base: position 1,996,868 of record NW_028324193.1, on the reverse strand, counting down.
TAATTAACTTTCGGCTCACTCTGAACCGTTGATGTCTCTTCATTACAGACACGAAAATTAAAACCCAAAGTTTACTTCACCTCAGGTCTAAATTATCTACTTTTTGGTTCACTAAGCCTATTGCGGATAACAATTGATTCACCCGACAGGGTCCAGCGGCCGTATTCTGTAGAAAAGTTAAGCTCCTCCTTTTGCCCTTGGCTCCCTGCTTGGACCGTCAACTATTGCCCTTGGACTTTTAATTGGTGGCGTCCATCGATGACGTTCCTTTCCTTGGGTCAGTGATTGGAGGTTCAGCTGGCAAAAATAAGCCTTACAATTCAGTTCAGTTAGCATTTCAAGTGGAACTGAATCTCAGTGTAAGGTCAGTGTACAGTGTAAATTTATCGTCAAAGGTCAGTGCCGTAAACTTTAACCTCAAATTAGGTTATTAACGCCACCTATCTTATGGACTAAACAGTAATTTCGTGCCGGCTATTTCAATTTAGTTATTCGTTGCTGTCTGCTCTATATTTGCTTTGTCTTCATTGAATCAATTCAACATACTAGGGACAGCCGCTTGTTAAGGTAATGATATTGTAACATGGTGTAATGTTGATTAATGTATATTTTCGTATAAACAATGTGCTTCAAACATTTGTATGAAAACTAATTGAATTACGTTTTAAACGTCTAATCTATATTAGTCACCTTGATAATATAGAATTTTCCACGAACCACATCTACCTAATCTTAATGAAGGCATAATTTATAGAGATGGGCTGACACCGATATATCGGTTTATCCGACGATCAGTATCGGGTCATCTCTTAACGGCCATACAGCTCCAAATGATAATACTAATGTAATACAATGCGTTGATAACAAAAATAAAATGAACCAGTACATTACCTGAATGTCACCCAGATCTTTCTGTCATTTTTTCCTCCGTTTTATTTGTCGAGCTAGCACAACAATGGCCATACAGCTCCAAATGATAATACTAATGTAATACAATGAATTGATAACAAAAATAAAATGAACCAGTACAGACTAGAACAAGAGATACGAGTTAAATTTGAGCCATGTTGAGAAATAAAGTTTAGGACTGTGAGAGTAAATGTAAATGTGCAATTTGACTGGCAGAGTGAAGTTTTATTTGTCTTGTGAAACAGTTACTTTCTTATTCCTTTGTAATTGTCAAGTTGTAATTAAATGTATATTGATATGTTCTAAAGTTGTCAAGATTTATTTATAATTATTGTAATGAATTATACATAGTATGGCTAAAAAACAGAAAAAGGCGCCATATACCCATGACGAGTTAGACACCTTATTAACTCAGTTGGAGTCTGTTCGTTCATTGGTAATCAATGACTTTGGGAAGACGCCTGAAGAGAGGAGAAGTAGGTGGCAGGAAATAACCAATCGGGTTAATGAAGTCCACCGTCAAAACCGCACTCCCGAAGAAATTAAAAAAAAAAAATGGAGCTCCTTAAAGAGTGAGTTCCGCAAAAAGGTGGCAATTCTGTCGAGGGAGTCCCGTAAAACTGGAGGTGGAGTAAATAATTCGGAGGCATTGACACTCATTGAGTTGGGGTATCTTTGGATAGTTCCTCTGAAATGTAAGTACTTATTCAGTCGTCATATAACAAATTCTAACGGATATGGGGGCAAATTCTGCAACATTTTCAGAAAGTTTTGATATGTGATAACTATCGCTAAAACAGTTTCGGTGAGTCAACACCCGATTTTATGTCAGGGCTTGGTCTAAATATCCAATTACTATGGGGTCTCATCAAACCTTGAGGGTTGTGTCGCGACTTCTTTCGTGCTTTTTTAAAAACAAAGATTGTCAAAGTAAACGTTTATCGGTTTTTCATTTTCACAACCCGATGTCGTGATAACTGAATACGGTAAAATTTTAGATAGTTTTATCAGCACTAGCGGAATCGAGAGATATGCAACACTTAAGTTTGAGGACAACCAAGTCTTATGTCAGCCAATGTGGGGGGTTCCCATTCAACCGAATCTCAATGGACAGAATCGCATTCGACAGAAAATGTTTGGCTAGAATTTCAAAATCTAGCAAAATCTAGCCCAATTGCTATATTCCCGATGGACCGAAATCCCAATCGTCCGAATATGCCCTACAACTTGAAACACGATAGCCGTCAGCGATTCGGTGGTGTAGTTTTAAAATATATAAATTAAAAGTTTCGTGATACTAATTAAAACGCTCACTTTCATTCCTTCAAGGCAAGAGATATATAGAATTAATAAACAAATTGTGCTTAAAATGAAGTATAATCTTAATGGTAGTTCCATCAATTTTTAAGTTTTAAATTACAATTTTAATATTTTGCTTTCCGGTAGATTAGGTTCGGTTCGGTTTGGTTATTTTCCTATTAGTTAGCTACCACCTTTTCCAAAATATTCTCCTACTAATTAGCTACCACCTTTTCCAAAATATTCTCCTAATAGTTAGCTGCCACCTTTTCCAAAACAATGGTTCCAATAATTCGTCGCCACCTTTTCCAAAATATTTTCCTATAAATTAGCTGCCACCTTTTCCAAAATATTCTGCTATTAATTAGCTGCCCCACCTTTTCCAAAATATTCTCCTAATAGTTAACTGCCACCTTTTCCAAAACAATGGTTCCAATAATTCGTTGCCACCTTTTCCAAAACAATGGTTCCAATAATTCGTTGCCACCTTTTCCAAAATATTCTCCTACTAATTAGCTGCCACCTTTTCCTAAACATTTTCCTACTAATTTGCTGCCACCTTTTCCAAAATATTCTCCTAATAGTTAGCAGCCACCTTTTCCAAACTATTCTCCTATTAATTAGCTGCCACCTTTTCCAAAATATTCTCCTAATAGTTAGCTGCCACATTTTCCAAAATATTCTCCTAATAGTTAGCTGCCACCTTTTCCAAAATATTCTCCTAATAGTTAGCTGCCACCTTTTCCAAAATATTCTCCTAATAGCTGCCACATTTTCCAAAATATTCTCCTAATAGCTGCCACATTTTCCAAAATATTCTCCTAATAGCTGCCACATTTTCCAAAATATTCTCCTAATAGTTAGCTGCCACCTTTTCCAAAATATTCTCCTAATAGTTAGCTGCCACCTTTTCCAAAATATTCTCCTATTAATTAGCTGATAACGTGATGAATTTGACTTAAAATAATAAAAAAAACTAGAATTCCCTTTAAAAAGTAAATTTTCGGGGATCTGAAAGTATTTGGTTCTTCTAAACTAAAATAGGTGCTTAATATTTTACAGAATGTTCGCGTATGGTGCTGAATTTCTTTGTCCATTTTTTTATTATAAGTCAAAGAAATTGTTTGCTTGCAAAGATGCAATCTTTGCGCTCCCGGGAATTAAATTCATTTTAGTTCCATCGGGTGTATATGCGCATGCATTCTTGTCCCAATGGACCGAATCCGAAACCCGGAGAAGTGCCGGTTTTCGCTCCAATGGGACTGTTCCATTGGACCGAATCCGCCAAAAGTGCGGGTTTTTCGGTTGATTGGGACTGGTTTCGGCCGAATGCGATTCAGTCCAAAGGGGCAGAGCCATTAATGTTGACTGTACCCCCTAAACTAATAGTAATCACTTGCAATAACTCGCTAAAAAGTTTCGAAATAGGCCCCATGGCCCGAGAAAGTATAGTGAACTATTATTACAAACTGCAGTGTGTGCAATTAAATTTAAAACAATTGCAGCCTAACTTCTGAAGCCAATAATCCCACACCTGATAAGCAAGACTGTGAGGACCCTTTAATCGCAACCAGAAGTAAATTTACTTCTGTCGCAACTGATGTAGGTTCGCGTTTTGCAAATTTTGGTAAGTTTAAATTTTGCTAAGGTTTCGTAATGTATTTACCATGTCATTATCATCATTTCTTTCAGAACCAGATCCAGGAGCAAGCTGCTCGTACAGCGCTACTCCCGTTTCAAGCGAAGATAGGGAAAAATCCCTGTCATCACAAATATCGGATTGTTTTACAAATTGTGGTAAGATGACATTTCATTAATGACTAGTTATGTATTTACCATGTCCTTGACATTATTTCTACAGAACCGGGAAGCTGCTCAAACAGCAGTCCTACAGATTTCTCTGAAGACCATTGAGAAGCAGTTCTGCCTTCCGTTTTGGATGAAGAAGAATCCTGTTATCCACCTACTACTTGTAAGTATGACATAAACATGGTTATAACAATGGTTTATTAAATGTATATGTAAATATTCACAACCCCGACATTTCGGCAAACCTTGAATAAAGAGGGTTAATGTCTTTCTTTAAATGTCCATTTCGTTGTTCTTTATTTCATCACTTCTTTTTATTGTTTCTGCATGCATGGCCTTCCGTTTTTGTTGAATTTATAAATCGTCTAAACATTCTTATAGCCGAGTCCCTGCGTAGCAAGAAAAGACCCCTGCCAACAGCCAATAGGCTTTTGGATTCGGCGGATGCGTGTTTGGAGTCAGACCAGAGAACTCAAGAGGCCCTACGCATGTTCGCGTCTGCTATGACGGAAATGACCCAAATGAAAAAGGTCAGAAATGAAAATGAAAGGGTGCGGTATGAAAATAAAAGGGCCAAAAATGATAATGAACGGCTAAGGGTTGAAAATGAGAGGTTCAGGCTAGAAACTGAGCAAATTCAAGCTAACAATATGGCCGAAGCTTTGAGAAGGTTGGAAGAAAAATCTCAGGCAGAGAAAAATAAGGATTAGTTTTGTTTTTGTTTTTTATGACATGCTCAAGTTCAGCATAATCCTGTACATTTTAATTTACTTAATGCCGTGCTAGATCGTCAAATCAACGTCTCCCAAATTTATTTTATTATTTTCAATGCTCAATTGGGCATGCACTTTTATCATCACGCTATTTATTATTCATGTTCACGTTGGCATGAACTCTTTCCAATTACTATATTCTCCATTGTCTCCTTTATCTGGGTGCACGGCACCCGCCAAGTTATCGTGCACTACCCGAAACATTTCAGTCTCATTTTCACCCCCTTGTAACTCGGTACTGGGGAATAGTACACCACTCATATTTGCACCTCAAGGGCACAGTGTGGATGTCCTCCAACTTCCAGCTTTCTAACTCATTTGGTTTGTGTGATAATGACACATTATGAGACTGACTGACTGACTGACACATCATCAAAACCTCTAGGGCATTTCCGATGGTGCTAAAATGATGAAATTTGGCAAACTTGTACCACTAAGCATACAAGCAAAGGGAAAAGTCCCAAAAGCGTGTTTTAGAACTCACTTCTTTTCACGGCCAAACAACTTGGCATATTTTTACAGAGATGTTTTTGTTGGGATAAATTGTACTCATTGTAGATATTTCATTGACCTAGTTTCACATGCACTCTTTCCATTCTATCATTATTATTATTACTATTATTTTCTTCACGCTCAGTTTGGCGTGCAAAATTTTCGTTTCCTTCATTACATGAGTTACTTCCATGTTTTTAGAATTTAATTTATTGCTTGCGTACCCGCTTGCTTTTTATAGTCTAATTTAATACTCGCATTTATTTTATAGTTTAATTTAATACTCGCATGCTTTTTATAGTCTTATTTAATAATCGGATGCTTTTTACATTCTTATTTAATATTCGCATGCTTTTTATATTATAATTTAATATTCGCATACTTTTTATATTCTAATTTAATATTCGCATGCTTTTTATAGTCTTATTTAATATTCGCATGTATTATACTGTCTAATTTAATACTCGCATGCATTTTATAGTCTAATTTAATACTCGCATGCATTTTATTGTCTAATTTATTACTCGCATGCATTTTATTGTCTAATTTAATACTTGCATGCATTTATTGTCTAATTTAATACTCGCATGCATTATATAGTCTAATTTAATTCTCGCATGCATTTCATAGCCTACTTTAATACTCGCATGCATTTTATAATATAATACTCGCATGCTTTTTATAATCGAATTTAATACTCGCATGGTTTTTATATTCTAATTTATTATTCGGATGCTTTTTATATTCTAATTTAATATTCGCATGCTTTCTATAGTCTTATTTAATATTCGCATGCTTTTCATAATCTCGTTTTTTACATGTGCTCTTTTCATGCGTGTTAAGGCAATTAAATGTCCATTCAATATATAATTTATTGAATGTGTTCGGTGTTATTTCCTGTATGTTCCACTGGATCATGTTTCACTATGCAGATTGGTCTTATAATTAGTTGACGAATTCTTCATACAATCACTTGATTTTCATTTGATTCGATGCGGACATAGATCTCAGTGCTGCCGGGCGGGTTTAAAAAAAACGAAAAGTCGGTTACCCCCTGCTTTAATGCATCAATTCAATACCGCTACTGGCGTGCTTTTATTCTGTTCACGGGTATTTTGCTTTTCACGTATATTAATGACGACTACCCTTTACTCTAGATATTATTTATAACCAGCATACAGTTACCGAACCCAACAACTCTGCAATTTATTTATATTCACATACTTATTTACAGGTGGATTAAACTTTACTTCATCCATCTGACCATCTGGAGTTCAGTGCTAGTTTCTGTAGCCCGATTTCAAATGACATCCTCCGAAGTCTTCACACCTATTCTACATATAACTTTACTATGCTATTGTCATTAATCACATAATTACCTATTTCAGACTTATGATATTCATATCGAGAGAAACAGAGGGATTAATATATCAATTGCTGTATGCTGAAATGGAAGTAAGAGTTCATTGGCGCGAATGGCTTGACAGTCAGTGTCTGAAGAAGCTTGTTCGTCGGCAGATGGAAGAGGTCGGAGACAGGATTTTCAAGTGCGTCAACACCTGAATGAGGAACGGACAATTAAAATATTGATAAAAGGGTAAGTGTGTACCTCAGTCTTCAGCATGCCATTCCATGAGATTATGATATATCAATAAGCTCCAAATTGTGAGTGCCAAAAGAGCATGAACTGAGCATGAAATTGCTTTTGCAATTTTGGTCTTCCTAATAAAAATACTCTGTGCTCAAACTAGACTTTTAACATTCATTTTCATCACGTAACAAAAGTGAAGATACAAATTGGGTCATTTCTGATTAGTTACCACGCGTGATAGGCCCTCTCCGTTTCAACCCATCCGCTGCACTGAGTTCTAGAAGGTCGACGGCCAGTTGTTATACAATCAGTTAATACGCCCTGCCTTCCAGTGAACAAAATTTCCAAGTCACGCTCAATGTCACGTGCTACGGTTATTACATCGCGCGCAATATTTATCATATCTCTTGCCAAATAACGCTCGCAATAGAGTCTGACTTGGAAATTGACGTTAATATTTTAAGAAAGTTAACCGTAATAATAAATAAAATGCAAAATAATGTATTTAAACCTCTAATTTCCTTTTATGGACTTCATAGACTTTTTCTAGGAGAATGTTCATCAAAGGTTTTCCACTTTCACTTTGTTTTCTTGGCCTTTTTAAAGATTTGTTCTAAAATGTAAGAGAATAAATTATAATTGGACGATTTTTCTAATTTTTAAAATGAAATGAAAGCAAATCTCTTACGGGATGATCCTTGGACAACCAATTGCTGTCAGTTGACATGGCTAGAAATGAATGTAAATTGGTGGAGGCACAACCTAAAAGTATTTTTGTTAATGAAAAAAAGCATGAGTACCATGTGCTTTGGCGTAGGGAGTAGTGGGCCTTACATTTGTGACTGTCAGGCATGCAACTTTGAAATATGGGCGTACACGTTAGATAGTGATTCTTGCCATAAGTAATATTGAAAAAATATTTGGTTTTAGACTTAATATATTGTCTGAATGGAATAAATATGGTTTTACGCGTGTTTTAGGCTTTTTGTAAATTTACAAGACGATATTTAGGGGAAACTAAGTTTTGCCCGTTTGCATTATAAATGTGAAGAAAAGTATTATCCAATTCTTTTTGTCCAGGGATAAATGAAAGCCAGTCACTTGTCTGTATAATTTCATATGCGTGAAAATGATGACTATATGACGTGCTGTTCAAAAGTTTCCCACTTAGCAAATATTCATGATCTTTAGTTTTCAAAATAAAGCTCAATTTCATAAAAACCGGGATTTCTTCCGCGTGGACAATTTCAATTGGAATAACAACACCAGGTTTGTAAATGGAGCTGCTGTATTTTAACTCTGAACACTGTTGAAAAGATGTTTCTTGCGCACCATATTTTTGAACCAAGTGCTCACGCAGGTTTAGAGGCAAGATCGAAAATTTTATCTTTTGGCATTTTCTGGCATAGTCATCATTTTCAAATGCACAATTAGAGCTGTAGTTGTAGCATTGTTGATATTGGTGGCGCTCCGCCATTGTTTTAGAAATGTTCGTATAATTTCGTCCAGCAGTGGCAATGCGCTTCAAGATTTGATGTTTAGCCTCAAAACGCATACACTATAACCTTCGCAAAGGATCATACTCCCTCATCAACGTTCCATAGTGCAAAAGGTAGTGCATTTTTGGGGTAAGTTTGTAGATAGGACTAACGAGACTTTTGAACGAATGGGAAAATTGGAAAAAAAGTTCGTTTAGTTTTGGCAGCCACATTTTATCAACTACTGGTGCTTCAACGATATCAGATATTTTTCTCAAAAGCAGTAGCAATTCCCACGAGAGAGTATTAGTTGGCACTTTGGACCCAACAAGGAAAGGCAGCATGTATAGCAAACAACATTTCTGAGAAGCAGATCCAATGAGGTGCGAATCTCCAGATACCATTCTCTTTTTCAATATGCTTGGCTTGTTCTTGGAGTCCAAAAACCCATATTTCTACGTTGATATTCTGGTGTTCATGTACTTCAGGCTTATTAGAACTTTGCTGATAAGATCTGATAGCACTACCCTTAAATTTTCCTGTATTACGCCTTCGCGCAAATCATGGATAATATCAGCTGGAAACATTTCGGTGACTTTAAATCCTGGCAAGATAGAGAAAGCAGACTCGCCTTCCACACCATAGATGCTTTTATTCTGATCGTTTTCTTTCACAGCCTCTAAATGTTGGTTGTGGACTGCAACAGTTCTTTGGATGAAACATTCCTCGCGAAATTTTTCCGATATGTCATTCCTTGTTGCCATGCAGAGACGACAAATTCTGCCGGCTAAAAAAGACCTTGTAAATCCACCAAGTGTGTGGGCTGCTAGGTTGTCGGCTGATATTGTTGCAGGGCGAGCCTTTAGGCCAGGACAGATAGGCCAAAAAAGGGCTTGACCTAGAACATTTGAACATAAGGATGAAAATTGGTACATGTGTTGTTTTTGACCCAACAAAAATTATACTAAAAGTCCCCTGCTGTAGAACGCGAGTTTTCGCCGCCATCTTGGATAATGGCCGCCTGGAATGCCAGCTACAATGTATTCCACGTTCTTCTTCAAAAATTATTAAAATTGGTACACATTATCATTGAAACCACATGAACATCATGACAAAATTTTACAGCTCTGTGTTCAATAGTTTGGTCGCCATATTGGAAAATGGCCGCCGTGAATGCTAGGTACAGTATATTTCGCCATGTTGTTGGAAAATTATGAAAATTGATAGGCATTATAATCAGAGCTGTGTGAACCTCATAGTAAAATATTGAAGTCGTTCATGAGATAGTTTGGCCGCCATGTTGGAAAATGGCTCCCGGGAATGTCTTTTAGATACAGTATATTCTGCAAAAATTATGAAAATTGGTAAAAATATTGCTGAAGACTGTCTAAACATCATACTTGAATATTGAAGACGTACTACTGATAGTTTGGGCTTCATCTTGGAAAATGACTGCTTGAAATGCCAAATATATTACCGATATATAAAGTTTTTCGATATTTCTTCATGAACGTATTAAACGCCATAAAAATAACTATATTCGAGTCTAAATTATCGACTTATCTTAAAAATGGTCGCTGAAATATAAGTATTCTAAAATCTGAAAAAAAAGAAAAGGATAGCCATGATACTCGGATTTTGGTTTTATATGGGGTATATACATTCTCGTGTCGTTAAGGATTAGATTTAAGACACATTTTTAACATTTCGTTCATGTTTCTCGTCATCCTGAAGATTTTTATTACGGCTAATACCTTGACAATGTCCACACATTGCTCAGAAAGCTATTACCGATCTTCTACATTCACAGTTCTATATACAAAATGTTCTGTAGACTGCAGGTACAAATAATGAGTGTTATAAGTTTATCTGAGTATAAATGCAGCCTTAGATCATCGTTGTTGTCAAACTTCCTCTGGTAGTTCACTCCATCATCGTAGTCGTACATGATGTTTGGGTGACTTAAGCGTCTTTCAGAGGAAACATTTTGTACCTAATAATTTCTGCATCAGAATCAGGCATGCCGCATAATTTAGCCAGTAATTGTGTAACAGTAAAATTTAAATGTAGAAAAGGGGGGCCTAATTTCACGGCTCACAAAGAATTTAAATAAAAACTAGCAAATTAAGAAGTTCCCAGGTTCCCGTTTAAAGGACAATAGTCCATGACCAATATTTACCAGATAGTCCATTATTGAAAGAAAAACGCATCAAGTGATAGAAACAATAATACTGGTTTTATTTATGGAACAAAAACGCGTCTGTACTAAATCGCGAGTACAAAAAACTGACTGCCAACTGACAATTGACTCTTACAGATTGTAGGCGGGGGTTTTTATCCCCGCGAAAAATGTTTTTAACAAGGTTGACAGCAGTGGCGCTTAAGGCGCCACTTCGGGACAATTTAACATTATACAAAATTTAGTATAAAAAATACAAAATGAGTAAAGCAGACGACGCGGTTTTTCCCCGGGAAGGAGATGCTTGGTGTGGACGGATACATCCTCCCCCACCAAAGAAAATTCGTCTGCTGCAAGGTGAGTTGGACCCTGTGTGTCAGGCGGCGCAGATTCGGCGCCGTCTTGATTTGGCCTGTGTCTTCGGCGGGCCTTTGTACGCCTCGCAGTGGACCTTTCATCAGGGACCATGTGCGGTGGAGTAGTCTTGGGCCTCACCGAGGGTTCCAAGGGAAATGGCGTTGCCGATGCTGAATCCCCTTGCATAGATACTGTCAATGATCGTCCCGTACAGTCTTCCATGGTTCTCGCGAGATTGCTTGACGCGAAAAGTTAAAATCACGAGAAGTCACATCTGTGATTGCATGCAAGCGTAGATACTGTTCCACGTCTGCGCGAGACCGAAGAGTCTGACGCGTATAATTAGCTGGAGGGTGATAATTTATGTCCAGTTCAGGACCTCCAGGCTTTGGATTCTTCCTCAGTACTATCTCACGTTTCCATCCTTCACGGAAAGGATTGACATATCTCATAGGATTGATGGGAACAGGGTTGGACAATTCCACTTCGTCTTCCTCAGATTCAGAGGAAGAACTGTAATCGTCAGGGAGAGATAGAGGAGAGGGTAGAGGGAGAGACTTCTCTCTGGGACATAACTTAACGGCGACATTACGTGCCGCTTGAGACAAGGGATGCGTCTCCTTCCAGACAAGCGCACCAACGGGAAATTCAATCCGTTCCCGCCTCTGATCATAGTAGCGTTTCTGGTGTACTTGCGCTTTCTTGGCCAGTTCTTTAGACAAAGCAAGTTGCTTCGCTAGAGCTGAGAGCGATGCGGACCTTTCAACAAAGTCCGCTACTGGCATACCCACGTCCAAGTCCCAGGAAAATCTCGGTTCCCTACCCATGTTCATGTAGAAAGGAGTTCTTCCTGTTGTGGTATGTGTAGTCGAGTTGATGGCGAACTGGATAAACGGCAAGTTCTCGTCCCATCTTCGGTGATCTCGATCAACGAACATTGAAATGATTTCGCCCAGAACTCTGTTTGTGCGCTCCACGATGTTGCTCCGTGGATGATACTAAGATAAGAATTTTTTCAAATAATTGATGTTTTATAATCATGTCTTCAAAAGAGAAAATTTTAATATCTGTTCCTTCAGAAAATTCATGTTCTACACTTATCTTTTACTTTTTCGCCTCTTTGTTTACAATGACAGTTTTTATTAATCGTGGTTTGACTTCGAACATCTTGAGAATGTCCTTCCAAAGTTGTGAAACGAATTGCGTCCTGTTGTCGCTCACGATGGCTTTTTTCATCCGTAGCGAACTATCATGGAGACGAGTTTCTTCGCACACGTTCGGGCTGTAATGTTCTTCATTGGGTACAGTTCGACAAATTTGGTGGCATAGTCTGTGAAAACCAGGAGGTATTTGTGATGGTGTCGGCTTCTTTGTAAAGGTCCCATTATGTCCACTCCCAGCAAATCAAAAGGCTCAGTAATGGCCGTAGGCTGCATAAGACCTGGACGTTTTCTATTGCGGGCCTTGTGCATTTGACACAGAGGACATCCGCGGACGTACTGGGTAACGTCCTGCCGGAACGATGGCCACCAGTATCTGGCCCGTACTTTATCGAAGGTACGATCTCGACCTCGATGTCCAGATAGAGGGTGGTCATGGAACAAGCGGATGGCGTCCCGCCGGAACCGCTGTGGCAAATAGATTTTCGCTGGTTATCTATCATAAGCCTTTCGATATAGGACATCGTTCTTCATCTCGTAGTACCAACGTCCTTGAGGATTATCTCCTGATAACTGGACTATGATGTCATTGGTGACTTGTTCATCTTGTTGGGCATTTCGGACTTCGTCCAGTGAGAAAGAGTGGTACTATGCGTGATTGGCGGGAGGAGCTAATTCGCTACTGGTTGAGGACGAAGTCGACGTCATTGAAGAGGATTCCGCTGGACTGGAATCTTCTGACGAGGACGGTGAAGTCATGTCTTCCAAAGACATGGCTAATAGAGAGACAGGCGCTCTGGATAAGGCGTCCGCAACCTTGTTCTCAACTCCCTTCTTGTGTATAATCTTGAAGTCATACGTCTGCAGATACATTGCCCAACGAACAAGTCGAGAATTTGGTTCTTTCAAAGTTAATAACCACTGTAGTGCCTTGTGATCCGTGATCACAGTGAACGGTATGTTCTCCAAGTATGGCCGGAACTTTCCAACTCCCCAATAGATGGCAAGACATTCCTATTCCTTGGTGGTATATCTTCTCTGGACGTCGGTCAGTTGCTTACTGCCACTGGCACCCCCCTCCCGCTCCCATGGGGTCGTCGCCCCCTTGTCATTGGAGCAGAGCAAAAGGCCTTGTCGTGGCGGAGGGGGCCCGAGATCGGTGTGCCGGTTAGGATGGTTCCTTGAGTTCGCCATTGGTTCGGACCTTTCCCTGCCCCGTTCCGCAAACGTTTTGCTCGGCCGCTTCGCCCCCGCCCGGGTGTTGCTGTGGTTCATCCCCAGCTCTTGGCAACCCTCTGGAGGCCGCGGATACATTCTTTGACCGTATGGCACTGCTGTGCTCGGTGGGAAATCCCCCGTCCCCTCGAGCCTTCTGCTGCCTTAGTCCTGCCCTGTCACCGACCTCCTCCTGGCTGGGGTCGCCGCCGACGGTGTAGCGCTCCCGTCACCTGCTTAAGGGGCGTTTGTCGCGTCCGCTGGCTGTAGCCCGCGTGCCTTGACGGTGGTTTCGCAGGTTCCATTTGGGTACAATGATGATAGACGTTTGGGGGGCGCTGATAAGGCCCCCCGCGCCAGGTGCAGCGCCTAATCAAATGTTATCTGATGCCACTGGCACCGACGTCATCTTGGATTTGCGACAGGAAAGTTCCAAGTCCGGCGTAGCTAACATCCGTTTTCAGGATACAAGGCAACTTAGGGTTGTAAGCCGCTAGAGGAGGCGCCATGCAGATCGCATCCTTGATGGCCTGGAACGCTTCCTGCTGTTCTTTCTTCCACTGGAACGGAACGTCTTTCTTCTTGAGATGGTTTAAGGGGGCAACGATTTTGGAACACTGCGGGATGAATCGTGAGTGCCATCCCGCCATGCTCAGAAATCTTTGGATTTCTTTCACGTTCTTTCGGACGGGAAAGTCTACTATAGCCCTAGTCTTGGAAGGATCAATATGAATCCCTCGTTCATTTACAATATGCCCAAACACGGTCGCTTCGCTTTGCGCAAAGCGACATTTCTTAGTCTGAAGCGTAAGTACCGCTTAAGACAGTCGGTGAAAGACATATTCCAAGGCTTGAAAATGGTCTGCCCAAGTACTGGATGGAATGACGATGTCATCCAGATAGACACAGATGGAAAAGTGATGTCCATCCCTGAAGACTTCGTCGATGAGTCGTTAAAACGACGACGGCGCATTGCATAGACCGAACGGAAGTACCTCAAACTCGTACTTTCCCGCATGCGTGATAAAAGCGGTCTTCGCTTGTAGCTGGGTTTTATAGATTCGTCTAGCTTTCAACCTAAGTTAAGGTCTGATTAAGTACTACAAGTTAAATTAATGTCCGGGCGGATCGCATCAATATCACTATTGGGTTGAGCGATATAATTTGGTTTGTCTAGGGGATTATTTGAACAAAAAGGAACTGAAATGCGTTGCCAATCAGATTTTATTAAACAGTTAAATGTGAGCTTATTAGGCTTTTATGAAAATTAATAAAAAGTTCTTAATCCAGGGATTTACTATTACAATATTAAGCAATCCAAGTAAGGATGTGGCTTATTACTTTAACGTCCAAATAAGGACTGAGTTCATATTAAATAACCGCTCCAAGTAAGGATGTGGTTGATCGAATTTGAAGTCCAAGTAAGGACTGAGTTCATATTAAATAACCGCTCCAAGTAAGGATGTGGTTGATCGAATTTAAAGTCCAAGTAAGGACTGATTGAGTGTCCAAGTAAGGGCAACTCGTAATTAAGAGTCTTAGGATATAACATTAAATATAATGATACGTTTTGAGTCCATGTTTGGGTTCCGGCGCTGGCGTTAAGGACATCTCTGCAGAAGGGTACCACGTGGCATCTCGGGAAAGATTAAGTTTTGTCCTGCCGTTCTTGGTTGGCATCCGACGGCGATAGGTTCGCATCCATGTAGATCTCCGGATCCTCGAATTCAGGTACATGGAACTAAGCCTTGTTTTAGTTCGTACGATTGTGGTTAAAGTTTTACCCGCACTTTTAGACCGAACAAGGGTTAAGCGTCAGTCATGTCTTAACCCGTTCTAGATATCTCTTATTCTATACTTTCTTTTTGAAGCACCCGTGTATTTATACTAAAAGACCGACTTGAAAATGCACTTTTCATCGACCAATCATATTAGGCCCTCTATGGTACTGGACCGGTATTGGACCAGTCCGTAGTTTGTGTTAGAATGTTTCTTTCCGTATCCTTTTCTAGGGGAATCATGGGTTTTTAAAAGTTCACCAGGTTTCCCGCCACCTTAATATCTGACACTATCTTGATGGTATTTTCTATTGAAAGTTCGAACTCTGGCGCCTGAATACCTGGCCTCTAGTTTCTATTGAAAGTTCGAACTCTATGACAGTAATCCTTTGGGTATATATTTACAGTAGTGTTGGCAACGCTTGAAATTTTTATTTAAGTAAACCCAGAGTCCTGACATTTCGGTAGTGAGAGTATAAATTTTCCATGAAAAGCAATGATAGAGGTTGTTACCCTGTCCAGCAGGTTATATCATAACATCGTGGAGTTCTGGGAGAAATCATTTCGATGTTCGTTGGTCGAGATCACTGAAGATGGGACGAGAACTTACCATTTATCCAGTTCGCCATCAACTCGACGACACATACCACAACAGGAAGAATTCCTTTCTATCTTAACATGGGTAGGGAACCGAGATTTCCCTGGGACTTGGACGTGGGTATGCCAGTGGCGGACTTTGTTGAAAGGTCAGCATCGCTCTCAGCTTTAGCGAAGCAACTTGCTTTGTCTAAAGAACTTGCCAAGAAAGCGCAAGCACACCAGAAACGCTACTACGATCGAAGGCGGGAAGGGATTGAAATTCTCGTTGGTGTACTTGTCTGGAAGGAGACGCATCCCTTGTCTCAAGCGGCACGTAATGTCGCCGCTAAATTCTCGTTGGTGTACTTGTTTGTAATATCGCCGCTAAGTTATGTCCCAAATGGGATGGTCCCTACATAATCGCAAAGAAACTAGATCGATTGCGATATCAGCTAGAAGATCTAGAAACTGGAGAAAATAAAGGAATCGAGAATATCGCTCATTTAAAGCTGTATTGGTCAAACAAAGATGCCTGCCAACCGGACGGAAGCCAGTCATCCTCAACTTCGAGTAGTTCATCTTCAAGTTCTACCTCGTCACAGTCCATACCTGTACTTCAGGACGCTGGAGTCTGTACTGGTGACGAACGTCGTGAGACTCGACGAGAACGAAGACAACGGCTGTTGAGAGACCAAGAAGCACAAACTGAGTCGTCTGGAGAAACTTCATCGTCATCCTCATCTTCTTCCACGGATGACTCCTCTTATTCCCCGTCGGAAAATATACCAGATTCTTTTCCAGAAGCCTCTGATCTGCCTGAGAAATCTGAACCAGACTGATTTTACTTATTCTCAGATCCTAAAGCGGGTTTCCGAGTGAATCGGATACCGCCAGACCTTTCTCCTCCTTCCTCTCCTGATAGGAGCTCGAGGGAGACTGCTCTCCCTCTACCCTCTCCTCTATCTCACCCTGACGATTCCAGTTCTTCCTCTGAATCTGAGGAAGACGATACGGAATTGTCCAACCCTGTTCCCATAAATCCTTTAAGATTTGTCAATCCTTTCCGTAAAGGATGGAAACGTGAGATAGTACTGAGGAAGCATCCAAAGCCTGGAGGTCCTGAAATGGACATAAATTATCACCCACCAGCTAATTATCCGCATCAGACTCTTCTGTCTCGCGCAGACGTGGAACAGTATCTACGCTTGCATAAAATCACAGATGTGACTTCTCGTGATTTTAACTTTTCGCGTCAAGCAATCTCTCGAGAACCATGGGAGACTGTTCGGGACGCTCATTAACAAGCATCTACGCAAGGAGATTCAGCATCGGTAACGCCGTTTTCCGTGGAACCATCGGTGAGGCCCAAGTCTACTCAACGCACATGGTCCCTGATGAAAGGTCCACTGCGAGGCGTACAAGGCCCGCCGAAGACACAGGCCAAATCAAGACGGCGCCGACTCTGCGCCGCCTGAAACACGGGTGCAACTCGCCTTGCAGCAGACGACTTTTCTTTGGGGGGGAGGATGTAACCGTCCACACCAAGCATCTCCTTCCCGGGGAAAAACCGCGTCGTCTGCTTTGTTCATTTTTCATTTTTTACATTTAAATTGCATAATGTTAAATTGTCCCGAAGTGGCGCGGCGCTGCAGTCAATCTGATTAAAAAATGTTTTCCGCGGGAATAAAAACCCCCGACTACAATCTGTAAAAAAGTCAGTTGTCAGTAGTCAGTTCATTTGTATTCGCGCTCCAGTTCGGACGTGTTTTTTGCTTTGTTTGAATAAATTCAAGTTATTATCAGTAAATCACAACTGCGTCTTACTCTACAATGGACTACCTGGTAAATATAGTAAGTCATGGACAATAAGTCCTTTAAACGGGGAGCCTGGGAACTTCTTAGCTATAGTTTTAGTTTAAATTCTTTGTGAGCCGTGAAAATTAGGTCCCCTTTCCTACATTAAAATTTTACGGTTACAAACTGAAGAAGGGTTTCTTTCCCAAAAACCAGCTACTGGCACAAAATCTTCCACTATGTAATGCATGTTAAATGGGTTGATGTATTTTGAAAGGTGGGCATCTGAGAGGATTTCAGGCAAGGAAAAAATGACAAACAATCCTTATTTTCGTATATGTTTAATTTTCGTTCCATGGTTGGTCTAAACTTTGTTGTTTTCTTTTATAAAAGGACTGCTACTTCATGGATTTTTAAAAAATTTATTTATTACTTTAAAATAATGGGAGCTTTCGGACCGTGGTCCTTCTTCAGCCGATACAATTTCTAATTTGAAATTGTATCGGCTGAAGAAGGACCACGGTCCGAAAGCTCCCATTATTTTAAAGTAATAAATAAATTTTTTAAAAATCCATGAAGTAGCAGTCCTTTTATAAAAGAAAACAACAAAATCCTTATTTTCTAGCTTGACAAACCTTTGAGCTTTTACTATTTTAGATTTAAAAATGTAAGAGAATAGCTGAAACTATCACAAAATATTTCTCTCAAAAACAACTATCACAGAATTAGAAAAAATTAGGAAACTTTTAAATCAATTATATGAGATCAATAACATCTTTGGCTTAAAGCAGAAAACTAATTAATCAAAATTATTCTCAAAAAAGAATAAACTATCACAGAATTAGGAAATTTTAAAACACTTTGAGATCAAAACATCTTTCATTAGGAGCAGAAAACTAATTTAAACTATCATAAAAATTATTCTCAAAAACAATTATTTGACTGAAAATTTAAACGTTCCTTTACTGTTAATTCAATCAGGAATAATAATCGTCAAAAGTTTTCTTTTTCAAATTTCTGCCGCTTGTAGAAACACCTGATGTAGATGGTTTAGGATAGACCAGGTCATCTAAGTTACTGATTTTGTTTATAGTGGTTTCTCTTTGATTGATTGGTTGCTTGTTCTATCACTTGCACCCCAAAACCACGCTTTCCCCGTCTTTGTGAGCCTACTGATTGTTTAATGTTTGGGCTGGTAGCTGAAGCGTTGCTGCAATCAAGGTCTTTATGTACTGTTCCACTTAAATCAGGCTCGGGTCATTTTTGGTGCTCCTTTTTGCAGCTTTTATTGGATTTTTTTCACCTTATTTTTCTTTGAGATAGGCTGAATTTCGTTAAGCATGCACCATATAGTTGGACCTCCTGATGAACGCTTCCCTTTCTTTTCATTTCGCCGCCTGTTTGTTCCTCTAAATAAATCCGCCAATTTCGCATGCACTAATTTTTTTTTTTAAAATTAACCAAAATTCTTCAAGTTGCGCAAAGGTCAATTTATTTATCACAACTTCAGGAATTTCTCTAATTGCTTCATGATATTGATCTTTCATGTCTACATTACTTACATGACTAGGATAGTTGTCTCCTCTGAAAGTAACAAAGATTTAACTAACTGGATGACAATAAAATCAACCCTTAAAGGAAGAAATTCTTACTGATTGTTTTTATCGGATTAGATCCAATAGATCAAAATTCGTACTGGTCAACGACAATCTTGCATTTTGCAGCATACGGTATTACTGTAGTGTGTGCAATAAATAGCCCGCCTTCATTAATGTTCTTAATAACAACAGGAAGGTCTTTATCAAGCTGTTCCACAGTCCTTATCGATAATGTTATTTTATAATTGATGTATTATTGCGCTCTTTGCTTCTCGGTAAACGGCTTTTTACCTTTCTTGATTTTTCCCAGAGAACTCATGCCTTTTTTATTTATTGAACACGTTCCCCCATTACTCCGCCAAGAATTAGATTTAAAGAATATAAACGATCAGTTTTTGGTGTCTGAGTTTACATTGGTTAGCTTTTGGCCTCCTTATATTTAAAACATACGGTCTTTTATGAAGTGTGAAACTAGTTTCCCCTGCAATTTTTGCGTTTTCATCACACAACGTGTCCATCCTGGAAACCTTTGCCTTCTCATCAATTAAGCGAAAACCAGTCCACTGCATTACATTGAAAAATTCAGTATTGTCGAAAATATCCCCAAAGGTCACATATAATTACAGGGTCTGGCCCATTTTCATTAAAGGTTAGTTGACTAATTCACCTAGTCTAGACAAAAAGAAATGCGGAATAACCGCCACTATCTTCTTCATGTTTTGACTTAAGAAGATCATACTGCCAAATTTTATCGGATAACAGTTCATTCATGGATCTATAATCTTTCATACAACTAAATATTCTAACTCTACTTTCAGAATCTTCCGTGGTAAAAAAATTCGTCATTTTCATAATTTTTATCAAGTCGTCAAGGTTCACTTCCCTTGAATTCATTATTAATTTTAACGTCTCCACTCACAGTAACAGATGTTGCTTTACCGTATATCGCGAATGCAATCTTGTTAAGCCTAAGCTAGCACTAGCAGACGTCTTTTAAAAACTGTTTACAGAACTATTTTTCCGTTGCAAATAGGCACTGGCAATGTGCAATGACTCTCCTCGAGGGGGTGGGAACTGTGTGAGGAAAGGGGGATTGTAGGTTTTCTTAGCGCGGGGGGGTCTTCCAAGGGCTTTATTTTCCCCCTATCTACTTTTGCCAATACGAAGTTGTCGTAAAGATCCTTATCGTATTTTGCACGAATGAGTTAGTGAATACAAAATTATCGACCTGTCGATAAGGTTACGCCCGACAAAGTTATCGTTTACGATAAAGTGTAGTAAAGTTAGAGAATTGGCCCCAATATCACATATAATGATAACACGGATATTGTGTTGACATTGTTTTAAAGTTCCTAACTGTCGATTTAGAAGTTATCTACTGTCTTGTGACACTTGAAGTTCCAATATAATGCTATAAACAGACTATCTTCGTTAGCCGATTTCGTAAATTAACCGATGTCAGCTAAACGATAAAAACTCGAGGTGTCTATCAAGTCTCTATGGTTCAGTGGTAGAATGTCTTCCTACTGCGTGAGTGACCCTGGTTCGATTCCCGGCTGCGATCTGAAAAATTTTTAATTAAAATTAAATCTCTAACCGAGCCCAGTTACCCCTATGGGTGGGTTGTGGTAATATAGAGTTCCTTTTAAGCTAAAATATAACGATAAAGAAAGCGAAAACTCCGGCCACAACTACTACTACCACTACTTTTACTACTACGGCTCGGCTCAAGCTAAGAGCCTCATCGTATACTTCGATGTGGCTAAAAACAGCGAGAACTTTTGATATTAATATTTTAAATGGGGTTTTTACGTTTTAATTTAGTTTTACTACATTTATATAAAGTGTAAACATAGATTTCAATTTCCCAAGAAACAATGGTAAAAAATTCTTAACTTTAGTTTTCCATGAGGTGTTATATCGGTTTTATTGAATGCACCGAAGGACGAAGCCAAAATAGGTGTTGCTTCGCGACCTTTCTGAGGAGGTCCTAACGGTTCAGAGTGAACCGAAAGTTAAATACACATTTAAGCAATATTGGTCATTTCCTTTATGTGCACCATGAAGACTGTGCACCAATGCATAAAGCAATATCTCACCAAATTGTCCTATTGTCTGATTTATTTCTGTTTAAGAAGTATAATAATTGGTCTAAAATGCTGTCTGTTTTACTATATATCCTTCATGGAGGTGGGGAGTGGTATAAACGTGGCCATCGTCGATATTCTATGCAAAAATTGTCGGTCTTCCAATTGAAGATATTCGAAGTATAAGCCGTCGATGGTTGGTTGTCCGATCCAAGATGATCGATATTCTGTTCAAATATGGCCGATATTCTGTTCAAATATGGCCAATATTCTGTTCATATATGGTCTGTATTCCGTTCAAATATGGTCGGATTTCCAGTCTAAAGTGGTCGATGATCCTGTCGTTAATGGTCGAATGTCCGTTCAAAGATGGTTGATTTTCCTGCCGTTTATTGTCGGTAGTCCGTTCAACGATGGTCGATTGTCCGCTCAAACCTGGCCGTGTTTCTGTGTAACTTCGCGCAATCAAATTAATGTGCACATTAGCACATGATTTAATCTGTGCAGATTTGGTTAAAAATCTGTGCTGTCTCAGAGCCACTACTCTGCACATGATTTTGTCCAAGATTGAACAGTTTTTTTTTAACAGTGTGGTCTTCGACGGAATATCCGGTCTTTTAGTTGGCTTTGGTAATTTTAGTCGATAAATGCCCGACAAAAACTGTCACGAAAATTTTCCCAATGTTGTACGTCTGGTCTGACTCTTTTCCACCATTATATGGAATCGTCCTCGAGCATAAATTCTACTCTAGATGTTAGATTCGTGTCTGTCAGCCTAAGAACTTTTCTGTATCGTTCCACCTGATTTAGGAACTCTAGGACGTCATCGCCATTACGATTTTTTTGGTAGGACTGTCTAATGGAAGCCCGTTTTGCTGGGATGGGCTGTTGAAATGCGGTGTAACTGATGGCAAAAAAGGCGGAGAGGAAGCGTTTAGTTGGGACGGCAACGGAGGAGTTTGCGTCGTGTTTACCAAATTCGGGTCGTAAATTTGGGTATTATAGCTCGAGATCGAACCGTTTGGTGATACTATAGTAGAATTTGTATTGGGATTGCCACTGACGGAATTCGGTAAAACGAATTGTGGTGCAGGGCACTGATTTGATGCACCAATAGCACTTGACGGGTCTGGTGACGTGCTTAAATGTTGGTTTAATTTATTAGTGAAATTTTTCATCATGACGTTTCGTGCCTGACTTTGTACGGTAAGCATACTACGCATAACCGACTCTAGTCGTTTGTTATTGTCTAACAACATTTTTTTAAACATTTGGACCATCATTGCCATAGGGTCGCCAGGATTGCCTATAGCTTGTGATTGGACATTGCTAACGTTAGGGGTTGTGTCTACGGGCTGCGTGATTACGCTACTACCCGGGTCTCGCGGCAACTCGACGCAAGCTTGGGAATTTGGTCCCCTTTGGTACTCCGCGTATTTAAGCCCATTTTCCTCTATAATTTTAGCGTATAAAGAATTTAGGAGTACTCACAGATTGTTGAAGGTTAAAATCCAAATGTCTTAACACAATTCGCGAAAAAGTAATGTTCAAAATCTCTTAACTAATAGATAAAATTAATAAAATGTTCTACACTTAATGTTTGTTCGATCCAAGGTTACCGATATATGCTTCAAATATGGCCGATATTCTGTTCAAATATGGTCGGTTTTCCAGTCTAAAGTGGTCTACAAAACAGCCATCGATGGTGAAATGTCCGTTTTAAGATGGTCGATTTTCCTGCCGTTTATTGTCGTTTGTCCGCTCAAAGGTGGCCTTGCTTCTATGTAGCTTCGCACAATAAAACTGATGTGCACATTGGCACATGATTAAATCTGTACAGACTTGGTCAAAGTTCTGTGCTGTCTCAGAGTCACCACTCTGAACAGTTTTTATTAACAGTGTTTGATCTAGCTAAGCTTCATCCAAAAACCAACGCCGCAAAATTACATTCTTTCCGATGGTATCTTCAAGTCAAACAATGGCTAGGACATAATGGATGAATCAGAAGCCGACAGAAATATATTTTTCTATCACGGAAATACACCGAGTTTGTTTTTAGAGCCCTTTATCTATTTTTAAATTAATACATTTACACCCAATTCCTTATTCCTAACTTGCTCCGCCATAATGTGAACTCCGATCGTCTTATAAAATATCTGTCTCTCTTTTGGCCGAGAAGTTCACCACAAGCGGACCCAAGCTCCAATCCAAAAAATGAAGTTTCGTTCATTTTTTAAGGGGGGTGTAAATTTTTTAGAAAGACCCAGCTTTCCGCGACTGATGTCAGTTGGCGCCGAGAAAAAATGTTAGGAGAGAAAGACTTTGGGTGTTCAACTACTATTTACTCTACAGTAAATATATTCGGCCTAGCCCTGGGATATCTAGTTTTAGGAACACTCGAGATGAGACGTTCATTCGTAGGCTGGAAAGCTATGTCCTTGGTGTTAGATTATTCACCTTGTTGTAATATAGCTTTGAATAACTTTTCTTTCTCAGATTTCAGTATAAACTATAATTTTTCAGCAACCATTTTTAAAGATGGGGTCGATAACTTCGATTTCGAAATAGTTATATTTAGAGTTTTTAATACGTTCATGAAAATCATCTACTCAATAAAGAAATATCTAAAAAATTTATACATTGGTAGTATATTTGGCATTTCCAGCATCCATTTTCAAAGATAGCGCCCAAACTGTCAGAAGCACGTCTTCAATACTCAAGAACTATGTTTAGACGGTCTTCAACATATTATTTACCAGTTTTCATGATTTTTTAAGAATATACTGTATGACTAAATAACATTCCCGGCGGCCATTTTCCAACATGGCGGCCAAACTTTCAGATCAATGGCTTAAATATTTTACTGTGAGGTTCACACGGCTCTTGCTATAGACCCTTTTTACGTAAAAAAGAGATGTCAATCCTTAGTATCGGGACATATGGGAGGGGGGGGGGGTTTGACCCCTCGCCGTCTCTGCTCTATTTATGATCTTTCCATCGACTCGACTCACTCGAGCGAGATGGAAGGCAAAGTTTTACCCCCGTGTCTTCCCATGTCGAAGTGGTCTATTAACATAAGTCAGTTTAACCAAGAGTAAAAATCATAACGTCCATGTTGAATGTGCTGCCATTGTTGAAATTTGCACTAAAATTAACAAAAGGTTTCACTATGGAGCGTTCAGGGCATAAACGGGGATATGTTAGCAACCTATTAACGACACAATGTCATACACGTACTCTCTTAAAAGTGATAATAAATGTAGTTATAAAATGTTTTCGGGGAATGGAATTGTGCTCGAAAACCCGAGATAAGTAAATTTTTCAAATTATTGAGAGGGAAAAAATTTACTACCAGTAAAGTAAGTTTATTCAATGGAATAGGGTGATGGAACATACTTTCTTAAGCATGTAAGTTTTAATTAAAAAAAAAGTTTCAATATCTGCGCATTCAGTCAAGTGATTAACCTTGTTCTTATCGATACTTTGTAGGTCTTGGTTAAATCCAAGACGCGTTTTGATTAATATCTGTTACTTCGGTCTTAATTTTTATTAATTTTGCGTACATGCGGTGGTGATTAATTTATTTCAGTGCTCATTCCCGCTAGCTGCAGAAAAGGAAATAGTTTGTCATTCAATAGACTGAGAGTTATTAGCTAAGGGGACGTCACATCAATATTTTTAGTCTTAATTTAAGCTGATGAAATTCGTAGATATACGAGGGTGTGATGTCATGACAAAGATTTTAGTTCGACTATTTCTGATGAACCCAGACCAGAATATACCAGTTGCTTTCACGCTAATTTTGAACCCCATTTCCAATGTCATTGTGTCAACAAGATCTTATTCAGAACGGATATTTCTCTTAACCTTTACACGAGATTCAACATATAGAATATCATCTTTTGTGATCAACTTTAACCTAATTTAAGAAACTAAAATAGTAATTTTTTTTTGTTAAAAAATGGCATTAAATAAGACAACTAGCAATAATTTGGCAATATTTCGAGGGAAAAGAAATACAGTTTTGTAGTATTTTGGAAAAGCTGGCAATATCATAATAATTATATAATATAAATATAACGCGTCTTAAAAAGATTTTCTATTCCGTATAGTGTGGTAGTTTTGCATATTTTATTTTTCGCTCTGTCCTTAAGTACAATTTTAATTGGATTTAGCCATTGGGATAGATGATAAATGATTAGCCAGCGTACTAGGGGAGTCTGGCAATGGAACTGTGCTTAGATTTATCATTGAATATAGGAAATAATAGGATCAACAAATTATTTAGTAGTATTTATGAAACTAATGGTAACTATTTTACCTTTGATAAAGTCAAATGAGAGTTACAGTAGTTTATTGATTACAAAAGTTAGGGTTAATAGTATTATTTATTTTATAAAATATAAATTGTAATTTTAAGGTTATGGCTGTTCAATAATTACTTTTAAATCATTAAAACAATAAATTGCTTTAAGAATATTTAAGTTAAACTTTTTTTAAAAGTTAAAACGCGCATGATTATATTTTATTGGAATGTGCTAAATTATTTTAAAAACACATTTGGTTTGATAATTGCTACGTTTATATATAGCATGCAATTTGGAATTATATTTCCCTGGTTGTTATTTATTTATGGTATTCATTATAATTATTTTCCAGTAAATAAAAAGTTTGTTTTTCACGTTTAAAGCTAATAGTTGCGTATTTTTTAAAGGGTTTCATTCATAACTTTATAAGGAAAATTATTTTGGACACCAGAAAGGCTTTTGAGAATAATTAGTGATTGCGTCCTAACTGGCAAAAAATAGACCTTAACAGGGAAAAGCTATGAATAACTATAATTAATTTTAACTGAATCTAAAATGTAAGTTTCACTATGAATACATGAGATGGATTAAAAAATGTTCAAAGACAGTCATACGTGAAGGTTGGATTTAAAAAGTGTGAAAAGTTCAACATTAACGTTAGAGCACCAATAATCATTTTGTTAATCTCTCAAGTGAATAATTCAATGATGAAAAAATATACACATTAATCCTAGGACTGTAAAATTGAGAATATATAATAGCCAGAAAAATAGTATGCATGGGTTTTAATGTTAAATTATTTTAGGTATAAAAAAGGGAAGGGGGAGTTTGTTAAAATACTGCTAATATACTTAAAGATGCTTTTTAAAAAGGGTAGTGATTTGTTGGTTAGAATCTGCAGTTTAGCTTAGAGAGTTAATGAAGCGCCTTGTATTTCGTTAGTGACATCTTCAATCCAGTTGATTTATTATTTTTTCTATATTTAATACTATTGAACTAAGATGGCGTTAGTGGTTAATGTCATTAATTGGTAGCTTTTTTTACTGGTTCCATCGCGCTTGGTTTTGTTTTATTGATGTAGAGTCTGCAGTTTAGTTCACAGTTAATGAGGAGCCTTGTGTTTCACTATTGAACTAAGATGGCGTTAGTGGTTAATGTCACTAATCGGTAGCTTTTTTACTAGCTCCATCGCGCGTGATTTTGTTTTGTTAATGTAGAATCTGCAATTTAGTTCAGAGAGTTAATGATGTGTCTTGTGTTTGGTAGCGACATCTCCAGTCCATTTTATTTTTTTTTATATTTACTACGTTTGAACTCAGATAGCATTACTGCTTAACGTCATTAATTGGCAGCTTTATTTTACTTATTCCATCGAGCTTGTTTTGTTTGGCAAACGTCCGTAAAAAATGTTCATAAGGCGTTTTAATGGAAATTTAAATTGAAGTCCAAAGTGATTAGGTGGTTAATCACAGTTGGGTTTTTTAGAGTTATGAGTGAAGTACTTGAGGTTTAATCGGGTGGTGAAGGAGGGGGATTTGGGGTATTTCACCACCCGCGGACACGGGGTAGTCAGTTCTTGTAGGGTAGGCATGCTGACAAGTCCCTTATTCCCTCAAAACTTTGTCGCCCAGAAGCTTGGCTTACAGGAGTGCGCCCAAACTCCCAACATAGTGAAGTACATAATTTTAGTAACAAACCATTGCTGTTCTAAATTTTAATAACGTTGAAGCAACTTTTGTTCAAAAAAGTTTTTTTTTGCGAATTCATATCTATTATGAACTTCTATTGTGTTGATGAACTTGAAGGCAAGGCTTGCCAAGCCGTTATATAAATGCAGGGAAATCAAATAATTGACATGTATTATTTGGCCTTGGTACACCTTGACGTTCTATAGACACTCGCTCAACCAATACGAAGGTTATTTCTTTGATATCTTTGCTTTTTTTTAATCCAAAGTCGCTCTCATTCTTTGAACACGCCAGTCTAAAGTGTCTGTTGTTTCGGCATAGAAGTTGAATATTTTATTTCTTGATCTGTCTATCGAAGTCTTGTGGTGTTGTTTTTTATAATGATGATGATAATTTTTTTTAGCTGTGTAGTTTTAACCTTTTATTATACTGGTAAAGGCTATGATGAATTATCTTTCTGTTGAAGCTTAGCAGCTGGCACGTGTTGATACAATACGCTTGTAGTTGTACGAAAATAGTCTTTAAATTGCATGTTTCAAACTTGAAAATATGCACTGCTTGTAGTATTTATGTCGAAATAATTTTGTAAAGGGGCGGAGGGGGAAGAGGCGAAAGAAAACTTTACCATTTACTGGCTATTATATGTTCATTTAAAAATAAATTTTGTGGGTCATTTTTTTTAAATTTTGTCAGGCAACTCTTAGCTTTAAGTTTGGAAACAGTGCTGCTAGAACATGAGAATTATTGTTTTGCGCGTGGGTTACCAAAGGGACAATGAAAGGGTTATTAAATTTTGAAGAAAAAAAAGCTATTCCAGAAGTTTTGCAAATTCTACCCCTGTTGGTTTTACTCAATGGCACCCGTCACTCAGACTACTCCAGCTGGTGAGAAACACATAGAGAATATGCAAAACTTCCTGGAATATTAAATAACTTGACTGACGTCACTGTTCTGCTCTTGGAAAGGGTCCAGACACATTAAAGGGAATCTAACGTGCTTGAAGAATCCATATCAAATTTACCCCGCGTAAAGTCCAAAATTTCAATATTCGTACCAGAAAGGAGCATCATATCTGTCAAAGATATACTAATAGTTTCATATTCCCTTTAAAGTAATTTATGACTGGGTAAGATTGTTAATCCTAGAGGAAGTTCAAGGTTAACGATGGTTCTGGAGTAATTTTGATGTTGCCTACTATAATAACCGTGAAAGGGAGAGGAGGGAGGATTGTAGGGCCATGCTATTGTTACGAAAAAAGGCGATGATTCTTGCATTCATTTTAGAATTTTCTAGTGAAGGGTTTTTAGTACTCTGTATTAGTCTTGCCCCAATGGTGTTTTATGTAAAAAACACGCTAAAAACGTAACCCCTGTTGGTAATGCTATGTGATTAAATATAATTCTTTAAGAAGCTGGTGAAACTATTGAGACAAACTCATCCTATTAGTTAACATTGAACAGATTTTTTGAACTGAGATTTAGACAGTCGTATCCAAATTTTAAATAAACACTGATTAAAATTAATATATTCAAAGAGTTTTCTAAATATCAGTTTCGCATCTTCCATTTTTATTCTCTTTTAAGCGCGCTATTTTTTTTAAATTAAATATATATATATATATATATATATATATGGGCGTCTTAATTTAAAAAAAATAGCGCGCTTAAAAGAGAATAAAAATGGAAGATGCGAAACTGATATTTAGAAAACTCTTTGAATATATTAATTTTAATCAGTATTTATTTAAAATTTGGATACGACTGTCTAAATCTCAGTTCAAAAAATCTGTTCAATGTTAACTAATAGGATGAGTTTGTCTCAATAGTTTCACCAGCTTCTTAAAGAATTATATTTAATCACATAGCATTACCAACAGGGGTTACGTTTTTAGCGTGTTTTTTACATAAAACACCATTGGGGCAAGACTAATACAGAGTACTAAAAACCCTTCACTAGAAAATTCTAAAATGAATGCAAGAATCATCGCCTTTTTTCGTAACAATAGCATGGCCCTACAATCCTCCCTCCTCTCCCTTTCACGGTTATTATAGTAGGCAACATCAAAATTACTCCAGAACCATCGTTAACCTTGAACTTCCTCTAGGATTAACAATCTTACCCAGTCATAAATTACTTTAAAGGGAATATGAAACTATTAGTATATCTTTGACAGATATGATGCTCCTTTCTGGTACGAATATTGAAATTTTGGACTTTACGCGGGGTAAATTTGATATGGATTCTTCAAGCACGTTAGATTCCCTTTAATGTGTCTGGACCCTTTCCAAGAGCAGAACAGTGACGTCAGTCAAGTTACTGACGAATCTCTCCCTTTTTCTGATCATTGTATCACTGACCTCGTACCAGCCGTTGTCTTTTCTCACAAAGTTCACATAATGTCCCTCGGCCAACGATTCACCTTTATGAATAATCACCCCTTTAGTTTTAAAAAGCATCTTACTCATAGTGACATTTTGATTTTCAAAACTTGATATTTTGGTCGAAATCTTAATTGGTCGACCATCTTTGTAATCGCCACGGAGAAGACACAAAAATACGTACTTCCCGCTGGATATCAATACATCACGCTCTTGTATTTTTGGGTTGTTACAAAATACGCATGGTACCTCTGTTAATCTTATCCTTTTTTCTAGAGATTTCCAATCAATTTTATCTCGGTTTTCTAGTGGAAGATTGAAAATGTTGCTTTCAACAATATTCTCCGAATTTTGTTCAACTTGACATTTGGGGCATTTGGTAACGTTTCGCGACTTTGACCAAAATAGATCTTTTAGAGCCTTAGAGTAATCGGCTTCCATTTCTTGGCTTAGTGTCGTCAACAGCACCATCAAGAATTCACTGGCGTCTTGTGGATCGTTTTGCGTAAAATGATTTCCAACAGCCATTCTCAGTTCCAACCCTTTACGACTGAAACTTCCTTGAGAACTCTCGATGTCGTTTATCGTGTTATGAAGCACCGTAAAACTGGTTTTTCAACGAACGATCCATTGTAAGACTTAACCAATTCTCTTAATTCCGGCACTAATAAAAGCAGTTGCAAAACGCTATTAGAATAGCACGTTACTTGATCATCGTTAGCTAAACCCTTCAAGGGAAAACTATCCAAACTCTGTTGGGCTTTCCTTTTCTTCTTCGGTGTTTCTTCACATCTCTCTTCCTCGCCTTCTAAAAGGCTTTTAGATAGTGTAGGCGCACTTCTTTTCTCACCGCGCCTTTCTTTCGACTGCGCTATTTCCAAAACAGGCAGATCTGGCCTATATTTTTTGCGAAGCCTGTTATACTCCATTATGGCTCGTCCATCCGCCTTAATTTTAGTCGGATCGAACTGTAATAGATGGAGTCCGGCTAAGGACGTCACTTTCGATAAAGCGAAGTACGCCATGCCCGTTCCAACTAAATTTGGACCCAAATCCATAATTGCGCATTTTAAACTCATTCCTTGGCTTTTGTGTATCGTAATAGCGTACGCCAGGATGACGGGAAACTGCGAGCGCTTAACGTAAATATTTGCCATGAGCAAAAATTTTACGCAAATTTTTTCAACTAAAAAGTCAGTGTTAGCGTCGTCGTTATTCGGTTCGCGATCTACTCTGAGAAAAATACCAATAACGTTTCCTTGTTCGTCCTTCTTAAATCCAGTTATGAAACCCATCGTACCATTTACAACGCCTTCTTAAAAACTGATATTCCTTCTGACCATTATGTGGCAGCCAACGCACAGAAATAATTTGCTCTCCAAACCACCCGTTTTG
The DNA here is from genome assembly GCF_054372755.1 of Phalangium opilio. Classification (NCBI taxonomy): domain Eukaryota; kingdom Metazoa; phylum Arthropoda; class Arachnida; order Opiliones; family Phalangiidae; genus Phalangium; species Phalangium opilio. The sequence continues at coordinate 1,966,002 of NW_028324193.1, read as the reverse complement.
GACGGTTCGTTTTCTAGCCTTTGCAGTCTCCTGAGAATGTTTTTATTCATTTTTTTGCCGTAGTCAGCGAGTCTATCCTGGCAAGGAATGACTTCAACTTTCTCGCCGTTTTTTCGCAGCATTTCACAGTTGAATTTTTCGCACATGGCTAATTTAGGCATCAAACAAATTGGGTGAAACCCTTCTTTGGACAGCTTAATGAAAATGCCCATAGCCCCCTCGATGTGTTGTCCGTCAGCAACCAATCTACTTTTTAAGGTTGCAACATCAGCTTCGGAAATATTTCCAATTCTAACTCTGCTTAGAATGTCGCCGTAACTTTGGTCGTTGGCTTGTCTAACATTTTGCGTTAGTTCATCGTATTTAAAAAACTTCCAAAGATCACTTCCTCCGATGCAATTGAATCTAAGTCTGGCTTCTTCGGAAGTGATTTTGATGAACGCGGGATTCCCTTGAACTGGAGGCAATTGGAAAAAGTCTCCCAAAACAAGAATAAATACAACCCCACCAAATGGTTGGTTCATTTCCCAAAATTCGTTCAGCCTCAAGTGAACGTGAGCCAGTAACACCGACGAGACCATGGAAATTTCATCAATAATTAACAGTTTTAAATTTCCCAAAGTTTCTTTCATAATGCTCATATTGTCAGAACTTAGGGAATGATATTCGGCAATACGCCCATGATCAACCGGCAAAATTAGTAATCTGTGTAATGTTACGCCATTAACATTCAACGCTGCCAAACCCGTTGGCGCGGCAATTGCCACGCTAGCAGGATTTTGAAAGCGTCGCCTTACGGCGTTGGCGAGAGTGTCGATAAGAAACGATTTGCCAGTGCCACCAGGTCCCGACACAAAAAGGCACTTGTTTCCAGATTTTCCCCCCTCTTGGGAGAAGTGATCCATGATGTGATCATATATTCGCCTTTGATCCGAGTTTAGTAACGCAACATTGTCAACATCAGTCTCGAAATTCATTTCCATGGCAGCTTCTACATCAGCCATCGCATTCTCAACGTCAATAACAATTTCCTTCCCTTGCAACGCATTTTCATCGTCGTCACTTTCTGCTTCCGAAATTATGGTTTCTGGCTCTTTCGCCTTTTTAGAAGCCTCGCGTTTCTTTTCAACTTCTTTGGAAACCGAGAGTTTCTCGTGATATTCTCTCATATCTTTTAACACCGAAAGCGAGTTTTCGAAAGCATCCGCGTAAGTTTCAAACTCGCCTAATAGTTCAGTTTCGTCACGCCACGGTTTGAAGAGGATCAGTAGAGCGTGACAATACTTTTCTTTCTCCTCAATCGGGTCGTGAATGTAGTGCTCCACTATGTAGGGCTTAATTCTCTTTCTCATGAAACCCAGATCGTTTTTCAACTCGATTACATTCGCATTTTTCTCGACACCTTCAGAGTGCTTCGCGTAATCATAAAACTGACCAAATTCCCGCAAACTAAGATTTTCCAAGCTGTCGGGACGATTCGGATACTTGTCGTCGACGAACCCTTTTTGGCAAGTGTCCTTGCTTTCGGGGTCAGTTTCCCTCAAACGAGCGAGTTCCTTGTAACCTTTCAAAATTCTCGATCGGTTTTCTTTTAAGTTAGTGTTTATAAATTTAGTGCTGTCGCACTTGTTGTAAAGATCTTGGCCCAGCATCATATCAAGAGCTTCATAAATACCTATTTGCTTGCACGTCAAAGATTTCAATCTATAGGCAAATAATTTTTTGGACAAACATTCATTCCCTAACTCGGCAAAAGTTTGGTCCATGTCAGCTCGGTCTCCCTTTGTCACGTACGCAGTGACATAGTTTGCCACAATTTCCGATTTGTCAGCGACAAATTGCAAATCCATATTGGCTTTGGAAGCCAAAAGAAGCGTGGGATTATAATCATTTATTAACTCTTCGTGCTGTTTTCTCGGCAAGTCGTACAGTCGTTTCTGCACCTTTTTCATCTTACGATGACGAGTAACTGATCTGACGGAATTCATAGTGGCAACGTTTGTTACGTTTCGAGGAAAACCGTAACGACACACTTTTGATCCCTTTTTAGAATTTTTCACCTTCTTATAACTACTGGAGGTGCATTTGTGAGTTTGAAATTTTTTTACCAGCCGGTGCAGCTCCGGACTTACCGATGCGCTTGGCATCGAACACGTGACGTGTTTTTGCACGTAATCCAAAATAGTCTCGGCCGAAGAAGTTCCAATCTTTGGAGCGTCCTTGGCCCACAAAAGCATGTGGTAGTGAGGTAAACCTCGAGATTGGTATTCAACCCGCCAAAAATGATGTTCTATCATGCCAAGAACTGGATTTTGCTTACACAAGACAAAGTTGTATAACAGCGACCGCACTTTGTTGTGAAAGTGCAAATTGACGCTAAGTGGATCGAAATTCAACAATTCAGCCACCGTCATCGACTCTACTCCTGGAACGTCTGAATTCACTTTTCTCAAGTGATCGTGCAGTTCCATATCATCGTACTCGGCCGGATTAAAAGTTAAAAGCCAGATGGGAGGACCAAATTCCCGAATCATCGCTAAAACGGATCTAAGGACTTTATACCAGTAGTCCTTAGTTCCTCGAATATGACCCAAGAAAGTAGCTAAATTACTCTCAAGTTCTTTATCGCCAGATTCAACGCGACTGAGCAAATTTTCAACTCCAATTGGCATGGGTTTTTTAACACGAAGAACGTAGTTCAAACTGCTAGATATCGCTTTCATTTCGCATTCTTGATAAGAATGAAACAAATAGGCGTAATCTCGTCTAAAAATTGGACTTTTGTTTAAAAGACGGGATAAACGATACTCGGTTTCCGTTATTTTTCCAAATGGTCTATCATCGTACTTGCCAAAGCGACCTCGAGGGAACAAATGAACGAAGCTCATGTATTCCAGTTTTTTGTCCCAAGTGCTAACCGGCTCGGCTTCGACGCGCTTCATTTGGTAAGTACCCAATAAATCCTTCGGTGGTTGGACGTTCACCGGATGAATAGAGTAGTCATCGTACAAATCATTGGCTTCGTATTCGGAAAGTTTTCGCAACAAAGCATCGGGCTGCGTTAAAATTGCGTAGGCGTCGTCTGCTGCAAGGTTCAAGTGATTTTCACCCTGCACGCCCATATTTGAAGCGTTTTGGCCAGCTTGCATGTCGTGACCGCTATTCACCGCTTCCATTGGAAGCGCAGCGGGAGCACGTGGCACCGCATCACAGCCATCGTTGATCAGCGCTAGTGGATCTGTCACGCTCAGTAATTCATCGGGAGTCAATGAATTTTCTCCGCCATCAACATTTTGCGTCCCACAAATATAATCCAGATTCATTGCCGAAATATCAATGTCTTTGAAAAAAGGATTAATTTTTTTTAGCACACTGAATGCTTTCAACACTTTTTCGAGGCAAACAACCTGCTGCCAAACTTTTTTGTCCGCAGTGGGAACGCCATTCACCAAGATATGCAGTTCGTGATTTTTGGGCAACGTCTTAGGAATCATCTTCAAATTTTTCTCCACGGGAATTGGAAGATAAATTACTCTTCCCTATAAAGCTTTAACCGTACCAAACTACATGTTGGAATTGGTTTTGGTGCCTAACCGCACCACAGTGTGGAACGGATTCACAAGATGAATTAAAACTTTCTCAAACATGTTTAAAGAGGTGACATCTGGCGGAGGATTGTCAACGGCCAAGTTGTTCAGAAAACATCTAATGGGAACTTTACCCTTTCCCAAATCCGTGGCGCAGTAACGACATAGAAGCATGTCTGCTTCTCTCGTGTCGGAATTATTCATTATCCAACCAGCTCTTAAAATCAAATAGGCCTCGTTATCAAAAACGGGACTGTTTACCAGTTTTTCTACAGCTCTTAAATCAGATTTTTTCAGTAATCTTAAACCGCAGTCGCAGGGTGTATCGTGAAATTCGTTGGTAAGTAGCATTGCCCGAGCGAATTGATTCTCGTAAATACTCAAGATTTCACTTTTATCGAGACTCGGCCGAGGAACGTTAACGCTTCCTGTAGGAGCATCGTTTTGTTCCTTATTCAAATTTTTTCCACGTGTGACAAGGATTTTTCTCAATTCCGCCATGACTTTTGTCAGAGAATCGTAATCACCACGTTCAATTTCAGTTGAAATTTTAGTTAACGCGTTGAGCAAGGCTTTGACTTGATACATCTTATTCAGAATACTTCTAATTCCCGAATAATGAGGAGCGAGTTCAGCGAAAGAACGCAAATGACTTTGGCACTCTTCGGTATCAGCGCAGTAAGCAGTGTGTCCTAGAAACGGAACTATTTTCACGACTATTTCGTCCCCATCTGGTGGTATAGACACGTTTGATTTTGCGCAAAATTGTTTTCTTAATTCGCAAAGGTCCAAATCTGTCTCAAAAATTTTAGTCAAAGATTTTTCATTGGCAGTCGCAACTGTGTTTACGAAAGCTAGTACTTTTGAAATGGCTTGATTTCTAACTTTGCAAATATGACTGCATTCCCAATAAATTGTTTTGGGTTGGGTTTCAATGAACCCATCTTCGTTGATCACTAAATTTGCTTTGGGGTTCTTCTCCTCATTCTCAACAGCGTTGAAAAGATTCGTAACAACCCCCGACTCATTAATTTGTAAGACTCGTTCAATGACATGAGTTTTGTCATTGTTTCTTATTTCAACGAAATTTCCCATTTCATCAACAAACAGTTCTTTAGTTGAATTGGAAGCACGGTCTCTCAGAACCTTTCGTACACTACCATCAGAATTCAATTGAAAAATTTTGGTATAGCGTGACTCTTCGTCATTTTTCAATATTCTGCCATTATTCCCAATTGCATAATAGGTAATTTCATGAAAATAGGCTTCTTTTAGGCTACTGTGAAGCCTTTTCTCACCCACAACTTCCGTCAAATTGTCACAAGTGACTGACCCAATTTCTTTGATTTTTTTGACAAAATCCTTAAATTCGCTAACCATCCCTGATAGTTGGGCGTGGTATGCCGAATACATTTGCCTTTTCAAATGCAATATTTTACCAGCTAACAATTGGCATTTTAGCTTGTAAGAGACAAATTTGGTGCATCTTTTACTAGTCTCACCGTCAAAAGACTTCAATACTGCCAGCCTTTCAGTTAAACGTGTGACTAGAAACCGTTTGTAACTTTCGGCTATAAATTTCTTGTTTTTCGTCTTGAAAATCCCCGCATTAAGGAGTCTTTTCGCAAAGACAAATTTATCCCGTTTATTTGGTTTTCTATTTTTTGAGCGCAAATTAGCGTCTCCACCTGGCGGCATAGTTCTCTTAGGTTTTTTCCCTGTCTCAAGTAGAGATTTACGCTCCACATAGTTTCTCTTAAACAACGCCTTGTTTTTAAGATAGTACCGTTTACACTTAAGTTTGTTAGTTTTATCATCTTTCAATGATTTACTCTGAACTTGCGATTTTAACTTGGCTTCCGCTCTTCTTTTTTGCATTACTAAGCGCATATATATTTATATATATATATATATATATTATATATATATATACCCGAATTAGCTATTGCACAAAGAACACCTTTGATCCGGAACGAAATCCAATATAGCGTTGCACAAAGAACGCTTTGGAACCACAAAGCTATCCGGAAAGAAATCCAATATAGCGTTGCACAAAGAACGCTTTGGAACCACAAAGCTATCCAATAAAGCGTTGCACAAAGAACGCTTTGGAACCACAAAGAAATCCAATATAGTGTTGCACAAAGAACGCTTTGGAACCACAAAGAAATCCAATATAGTGTTGCACAAAGAACGCTTTGGAACCACAAAGCTATCCAATAAAGCGTTGCACAAAGAACACTTTGGAACCACAAAGAAGTACAATTATATACACTCTTAAATAAAAACAACATACAGTGAAATGTAATAAAAAGTATTAGGCTTAACGTGAAGGGAAAAAAGAATAAAAATTAAACAAGAGAAAAAATGTAAATAATTTAATACAGACGTAATGTAACTAATAAAAGCAGTTATTAACCCTTAAAAGATTAATTAGAAATGAAATTAATTGCAAGTCAGAGGAAAATGTGTTGGAGAATACGTACCAAAAGTCCAAAACACCGGAAGGCGCCCGAAAACGTGGCGACATAAAAAAGGCTTAGTTAAAAAGTCAAAGTTGTGTACAGGACCGAAAATAAGCACAAGAACATTTATAGGCTGGGCCGGAAAGAAGCACAGGACACTGGACATTGTGCAATAAAATTTTAAAATGTCCCATAATGGTTTTAAAAACACACGGCGGCTCCTTTATGGAGCTCGGCATTCACACAAATATTTAAATTTTTAATCATTATTATTATTCCTCTTTTATTTTACACTGTCAGTGCATAGCCCACTCGATCACGCGCTCCACGACGGAGGAGTGCGTGATCGAGTGGGCTATAGTCAGTGTCTCAACTTTCAAATTTTAAGGAACGAAAGTGAATTCTATGCCAAAATTTATTTAAGAATTAATTTTCTTTTATTTGTTTTTAAGCTAAGTCATATATTTAACAACTTGAAGGTTTATTTATATGAATTAGTTTGAAAATAGATAGTAAGCACTTTCTAACGTTAATTGTGATTTTTTTTAATTCCTTGTTAACCGGCCAAGGCTTATAAAATGGGCAGTTGGCATATAACCGGTAACGTTTATGTTACAAATAATGACGGCGGTCGTGGTGGTCGCGGTGGTCGAGGCGGTCGCGGTAAACGTGGGGGGCGTCCGCGCATATGCTATTTCTGCAAAGAAGCAGGGCATATTATTAGAAATTGCCCTGCCCTCAAAGGTAGGGATCCTTTTTTTAGAAGCTGTTAGTTTGACCATGAATAAAGAATGCGCGTGAGGGAATTTGTTTTCACGCTATAGGATAGGCAACCCCCTATCTCGAATTACAGCTTATTCTTACTCTGTTACAACAACGGTTGTCAGAACGCGAAAAGCTAAGTCTCAATATGTAACGTAGCTTTTTACGCGTTGACAAGAGACGAGGAAAATAAGAATCTTCAGGATTTAAAATATCCGCGAATTTTTTTAGCTCGAGTGCATGGACCTCTAGGCCTTAGGCAATTCCACACGTATTTGAAACCAAGGCCTAAAGGTCCGTGCAGGCGACGGCGTGCTCTGGAAGTAAGGAACTCGCGTCTCGCGCATATTTTAAAAGTGAAGTTACTGAAATTTTTCGTCTCTTAACATTATGTACAAAGCTACGTTACATAGAGACCTAGTTTTGAGCGTGCTGATAACCGTTGCTGTAACAGAGTATAATACAGAATAAGCTGTCGTCCGAGACATATAGTTAATTATTTGCCCTATATGTGTCATTTAAATACTATAACAAGTTAGAGCCAATTAATCAATAAGATCAATTCACTCTTGATCAGCGTGGGAAATAAGGCGGTGGCATAGGGCAAATGACCAGTTTAAAAATTGCCTGGACCAGTTTAGAAATTAAATCGGAGGGGGTCAGTGGTCCACTTGACCACTAATAAAATTCAAGGGTAACCAGAGTCCAGACATTATCTCAACTGCTTGAATTATCCACTTAGTTATTTTAGCAGACGACGCGTCCTGGTCAATGGTCATGGACCAGTTTATTTATTCCAGGCCAGGGGGGTCGCTGGCCCCATGTCCAGTTTCAAAAAAATCCTTATTTCCCACCCTGCTCTTGATACTACCAGCATGTATTTTAAGAAATGATACAACTCCGTGGTTGCAAGACTGGCAGCACAACACTATCTCTCATGACTAGTTAATTGTAAACACTGGGCCTTTTTTTATCCAAATTCTAGTTCCTAAACTATATTTAGTTTTCACATATGGGGGATTCATACCATTTACGCCACGAGGGCAGGCTACCTGGAAGACAAAAACCCCTTTTACATTTTTTCCTCCAGGCGCCTCCTGGCCTTCAGGTGTAAATGGTATGAATCCTCCTTGTGTTTAATAATTGTTAGACCAAATGAATGACTTAGTAAACAAACAGATAGTCTAAATTCAATAAAGATAGTTAATAGCCTATTTATATTATTGGAAAAGAAAAAAAGGAGGAGGGCAAGGAGAAAGGAGAGGGGGCGTCAAAGAACGCCCCCCAGGATGTCGTCATCCAAATGGAGGAGGAGGCTGTCGCCGAGGAGGCTCTCGCCAAACAGACAGTTTAATTTTTTTTGTAAGTAAAATAAATAATTAAAGTTCTTAGAAATAATGTAAAGAATTATATTAAACTGGGGCACTGGAAAAAATGTTAACAGTTTTTAATGTGTTGGACATGAATATCATATAACATATTAAAAAATTTAGGTACAAATATAATGAATGACGAAATATAGCTTCTTAAGCCCTAAAACTCTGAGCATATTTCTCCAGAATAGGCAAAACTTTGGTTAGGGCTAAAATGTACTTTTATGAGTAAAGTCTCATAGTTATGGATTAGCCAGGACGTTGTGGATGACAATGAAGGGACCTGTTGCTAACATGCGTGAAAATTTAAACTTC